>NC_072379.2:2751500-3409750 GCF_028885625.2 Pongo pygmaeus
ATAGAACCCACGTGGTCCCGGCAAGGTGGGGCCCTGCTTCCCATGGCGATGGGAACCATGGTGCTTGAAAATCTGCATGTTCAGGCTGATGCCGTGGCTCAGGCTTATAATCCCAGCACTTTGGGAGGCCAATAAGGGAGGATTGCTTGAGCCTTGGAGTTCAAGACCAGCCTGGGCAACATAGTGAGACCCTTCTCTACAAAAAAAAAAAAAAAAAAAAAAATTGACTGGGCATTTTGGTGCATGTCCGTAGTCTCAGTTACTCAGGAGGCCAAGGCAGGAGGACTGCTTGAGCCCAGGAGTTGGAGGCTGCAGTGAGCTGAGTGCACCATGGCACCCCAGCCTGGGCAACACAGGGAGATCCTGTCTCATTTAAAAAAGAAAAAAAAGGCTGGGCGCGGCGGCTCATGCCTATAATCCCAGCACTTTGGGAGGCCAAGGCAGGTGGATCACTTGAGGTCAGGAGTTTGAGACCGGCCTGAGTAACATGGTGAAACCCTGTCTCTACTAAAAATACAAAATTAGCCGGGCGTGGTGGTGGGCGCCTGTAGTCCCAGCTACTCGGGAGGCTGAGGCAGGAGAATCGCTTGAACCCAGAGGCGGAGGTTGCAGCGAGCTGAGATAGTGCCACTGGACTCCAGCCTGGGTGACAGAGCGAAACTGCCTTGGAAAAAAAAAAAAAGGAAATGGACGTAACTTTTTTTTTTTTTTTTTTGAGAGGGAGTGTTGCTCTGTCACCCAGGCTGGAGTGCAGTGGCATGATCTCAGCTCACTGCAACCTCCGCCCCCCCGGTTCAAGCGATTCTCCCACCTCAGCCTCCCGAGTAGCTGGGATTACAGTCATGCTGTAATTTTTGTATTTTTAGTAGAGACGGGGTTTCACCATCTTGGCCAGGCTGGTCTTGAACTCCTGACCTCATGATCCACCCGCCTCGGCCTCCCAAAGTGCTGGGATTACAGGCGTGAGCCACCGCGTCTGGCTGGACATAACTATTATTAGAAAACAAAATCTGTGTGTTCAGCCCCCACTCCCCCCCACCACCCCCGCAACCTCTGATTCTGGTGTGGCATGGCATTGCTTAAGGTAGATTTAACCCTACTCCACCTCAGTTTCACCCTCTTGAAAATGGGGACAAAAACTGCACCCACTTCTCTAAGGGTTAAAGCAATGAAGCCCTGCCTGGAACACAGTGCGGTTTGTGGCTCTTGATAGTTTTTTTTTTTTTTTTTTTTTTTTTTGAGACGGAGTCTTGCTCTGTCGCCCAGGCTGGAGTGCAGTGGTGCAATCTCGGCTCACTGCAAGCTCCGCCTCCCAGGTTCACACCATTCTCCTGCCTTAGCCTCCCAAGTAGCTGGGACTACAGGCGCCTGCCACCACGCCCGGCTAATTTTTTCTGTATTTTTAGTAGAGACGGGGTTGCACCGTATTAGCCAGGATAGTCTTGATCTCGTGACCTCGTGATCCGCCCGCCTCGGCCTCCCAAAGTGCTGGGATCACAGGCGTGAGCCACCACGCCTGGCCAATAGTCATTTTTATCTGCTGCTGATGATTTAGAACTTCCAGGGCTGGCTGGGCGTGGTGGCTCATGCCTGTAATCCCAGCACTTTGGGAGGCTGAGGTGGGCAGATCACCTTGAGGTCAGGAGTTCAAGACCAACCTGGCCAACATGGTGAAACCCTGTCTCCACTAAAAATACAAAAATTAGCTGGGCATGGTGGTGGGTGCCTGTAGTCCCAACTACTTGGGAGGCTGAGGCAGGAGAATTGCTTGAACCCAGAAAGTGGAGGTTGCAGTGAGCCAAGATCGTACTACTGCACTCCGACCTGGGGTAGAGGGAGACTTTGTTTCAAAAACAAAAAAACAAAAAACAGAAACAAAAAACCTTGAGGGTTGGTGGGATTATGAACTGGTGTGATCTTTTTGCAAAGCAATTTGCAATACAAATCATGATCCTTTAAACATCCGCATGTGGAATTTTCCCTTCTAGGAGTCCATCTTGAGGAGATGGAAACACAGACTTATGTACAAAGATGTTCTTTACAGCGTTTTTGGGCAGTGGTTGAAAGTAGCATTTTTATTTATGTTTTATTTTTGAGACAGAGCCTCGCTGCAATGCCCAAGCTGGAGTGCAATGGCGCGATCTCAGCTTACTGCAACCTCCGCCTCCCGGGTTCAAGTGATTCTTCTGCCTCTTGAGTAGCTGGGATTACAGGCATGCGCCACCACGCTGGGCTAATTCTTGTATTTTTAGTAGAGATGGGGTTTCACCGGGTTAGCCAGGATGGTCTCAAACTCCTGATCTCGGGTGATCCACCAGCCTTGGCCTCCCAAAGTGCTGGGATTACAGGTGTGAGTTGCTGTGCCTGGCTCTATTTTTTATTTTTTAAAATAAATTTTAAATTTGTTGCTTTTTTGAGACGGGGTCTCACTCCCTCCTCCAGGCTGGAGTGCAGTGGCATGATTATGGCTCACTGCAGCCTTGAATTTCCGGGCTCAGATGATCCTCTGACCTCAGCCTCCTGAGCTGCTGGGACTACATGTGCGCGCCACCATGCCCAGCTAATTTTTTGTGTTTTTAGTAGAGATGAGATTTTGCCCTGTTGCCTGGGCTGGTCTCGAACTCCTAGGCTCAACTGATCTGCCCGCCTCAGCCTCCCAAAGTGCTGGGATTACAGGCGTGAGCCACCTCACTCAGCCAAAAACAGCATTTTTGTAGAACGTTTAAGGATTTGGAAAATGCTCATGATTTACAAAGCAAAAAGATACAGGATTATATATGCAGTTGGATCTTAAATTTGTAAAATATATTTGGAGAAAGAAGCTATAGAAAGCTCCGGGTTGGCAGTGATCTCAGTGGAAATTCAGTCCCAGCCCCTCCCCTCCTCTAAACCAGTACGTTCCTCTGGAAAAAATATATCTGTGCATATTTGTGTGCACACATGTATATACAGCTGTGTCACATTTTCCCCAAAAGAAAATGTATAAATTACATGTATCAGATTTGTTTATGTATTCGCATATACATAGGAATATGAGCACATGTACATGTATTTTCCAGATGAATGTGTAAAACTGGAGTTAGTGGGCCAGGCGTGGTACGTGCCCATGTTCCCACTACTCAGCAGGCTACTGTGAGCCATGATTGTGCCACGACTGTGCCACTGTACTCCGGCCTGGGCAACAGAACTAGAACCATTCTGTTATTCAAACAAAAACAAACAAACAAAACCACGGTGGCTCACGCCTGTAATCCCAGCACTTTGGGAGGCAGAGGCAGGCGGATCACTTGAGGTCAGGAGTTTGAGACCAGCCTGGCCAACGTGGTGAAACCCTGTTTCTACTAAGAATACAGAAATTAGTCTAGCATGGTGGCGGGCACCTGTAATCCTAGCTACTTGGGAGGCTGGGGCAGGAGAATTGCTTGAACCCGGGAGGTGGAGGTTGCAGTGAGCCCAGATCATGACACTGCATTCTAGCCTGGATGACACAGCAAGACTCCATCTAAAAAACAAAAAGAAGTTGGGGGTGGGGGGTCTGTGTGCAGTGGCTGATGCACTTTGGGAGGTTGAGGAGAGAGGATTGCTTGAGCCCAGCCCGGGCAACACAGTGAGACCCCCATCTCTACAAAAAATACAAAAATTAGCTGGGCATGGTGGCACACACCTGTAGTCCCAGCTACTTGGGAGGCTGGGGCAGGAGGATCGCTTGAGCTCAGGAGTTGGAGGCTGCAGTTAGCTATGATCGCGCCACTGCACTCCAGCCTGGATGACACAGCGAGACCCCATCTCTAAAAAAGAAATCAGGGTTAGTTAAAGAGAGTATAGGGCTGTTCATTCTCCCTGCAAAAACAAAGCTGTTTCTGGTTTTCCGGCTAGGGCTGGCAGGTCTTGCAACTTGACGGTCTGCAAAGAAATGGGTTTTGCGTGTCTAGCTCAGCTTTCTAGAGGAAGCTTGTCCGAGGGCTGCTGATTCATAAGGGTATATTCATACGTCCTTAGCCACACCTGCCTTGCTGCATTATTTGTGCATCTCACTTCTGTGGTTTCTGGTTCGTTTCTAGCCTCTCCCCACAACCACCCCTTTGCTTTTATCTGTTCTGTGAGGCTTCCCCTGCCCAGCCCACTCTCCATCCACCCTGGCAGGTCTCACAGTCTCTGAACAGAGACATAAGTGTAGCCCGGAACCAAGGGTGTGGTGATGACTCTCAGGCCTGTTCCTGAGTGTGGGGTTGCCCAGCTGCTGCGCCGGTCAGAGCATCTGTTTTGCAGGGTGGCTGTGTCACGGTTCTGCCAGCCCCACGCCCCCCACCGTCTCCTCCCTACCTGGTCCGTCCTGGGCGTTGAAATCCGCTGTTGCTTCTCCACTATTCCCTGTTTCTAGCTGGTGTGGTTTGGCACAAACGCCTGCCCTGACTGCTTCATCTGGATCTCGGGACCCTCACGTGTGTCCTGGGGTCATCTGGGTGCTGTTGGGGCTGCCTACCCCCACCCATCCAAACATATGCTTGCTGGGCACACAGGGACCTGCCAGGAAAGCTTGTAATTGGGACAAAGAGCTGCCGTGATGGGGGTTCCTGGGTGTTGGGGGGGTCCCTAGGTGATGGGGGCTCTGGGTGAGGAGGAACCCCAGGCGATGGGGGGCCCAGGGGAGGGTGCACACTTTGTGATCACGCCGTGGAGAGGAGCGTTTGGTTTCCACCTGGAGGGGCCCTTCTAGCTCTGCAGGGAGAGGAGGAGGTCTCTCTTTCCTTCAAGGGCTCCAGACAGAGTTGGCTGGTAAGAGGGAATGGAAGAATGGCCTTGGGGGCCCCTGCCCTTCCGTGGGGGCCCATGGACACATGTCCCTGCCCCTGCTGAGCAGGAGGTACTTCCCCATACCCAGTTCTGGATGAGGGAAGCTTCTGGAAGAGATTGTGGCCGTCCCCTGGGTGGCCCATGGGACCCAACCTGCTAGAGAAGGTGAAGTGGTTGAATGTGTCCTTCCAACCTCGCTGGGTGGCAGTGCTGTGTCCTGGAGGGGCCGGGGCTCCCTCTGAGGCCCTGGTCCTCTGCAGAGCTTCTCCCCAGACCTGGGCAGGAGCAGCCCATCCCCTGCCTGGGACATCAGGCCGTGTGTGCTCGGCAGTAAGGGGACCCCTGTTTGTGTCATCCACAGGGTGCTGTGGGCCCGGAAGCGTCCATGCCTGAGAGCGTCCAAGACCAGGCAGAGCTGGGCCTTCAGGGCCCTTGGACCAGCGTCTGTCTGCGGGGAGCCCCCGGTAGCCACTCGGATCAGCCCGAGGGAAGATTCTGGACGAGACCGTGGCCGTCCCCCGGGTGGCCCATGGACAGCAGCAGGGGCTCCCAGGAGTGGCCAGGCCCTGCCCGCCCACCATGCTGCAGTGTAGACCCGCACAGGAGTTCAGCTTCGGGCCCCGGGCCCTGAAGGACGCCCTGGTCTCCACTGACGCGGCCCTGCAGCAGCTGTATGTCTCCGCCTTCTCCCCTGCCGAGCGGCTCTTCCTGGCCGAGGCCTACAACCCGCAGAGGACGCTCTTCCGCACCCTGCTCATCCGCACGGCCTTCGACTGGCTCCTGAGCCGCCCCGAGGCCCCCGAGGACTTCCAGACCTTCCACGCCTCCCTGCAGCAGCGGAAGCCCCGCCTGGCTCGGAAGCACATCTACCTACAGCCGATAGGTACGGGGCACCCGCGGCCATCGGCACGCTCCTGGGGGACCAGCTTATAGATAGCTCACAAGGAGGGGATGTCTGTGCATGTGCATAGCCCCCAGCAGGACTGAAATGAGGGAAGAGGGCCCTGGGGGTTTGGGATGCCAGGGTGGAGGCAGGGAGGTCCTGGCTGGGCCAAGGCTTCCTTCCTTCCACCCCATCCTAATACGATGCTCAGGTGGTCCAGGCTCTGGGACTGGTCCGCATGCAGGTGTGGCCTCATCCAGATGTGCACGGTCCTGGCTACGCCTGTTGAAACTAGAGCCATCCCAGGCACTGTGCTGCGGGCTATATAAAGATCACGCCGGGTGCGGTGGTGCACACCTGTAATCCCAGCTACTTGGGAGGCTGAGGCAGGAGAATCGCTTGAACCCGGGAGACAGAGGTTGCGGTGAGCTGAGATCATACCACTGCACTCCAGCATGGGTGACGGAGTGACACTGTCTCAAAAAAAAAAAAAAAAAAAAAAAAAGACCACTTCCTCTTTGGGGTGCCGAAATGAGGATCAGCCCATTTCGCAGGCAAGGAAATGGAAGCAGGGAGAGGTCCCTTGACGTGTCTGAGTGGCAGAGCTGGTCAGTGGTAGGGACGGGACTGGAACGCAGGTCTATTTGACCCTGGGGCTGGGGTGCTCATCCTGATGCTATAGTGGGAGGGGCTGGGCTGAGCAGGGTGGGGGCCTTGAGGGCCCAGAGTGGTCACTGTCCTTGGAGCTCTGTGTCTGGCAGAGTCTGGGGGACCCAGGGTGAATGGAGGGCCGAGACAACAGGCATCCGTGCTCAGAAGGGAACAGCCCAGGCAGATGCCGGGAGCGTGAGGAGCAGGGCCAGCCTCTGTGCCTCTAACATGCCAAGAGCAGCCTGGCAGAGACAGCACATGGGACGGGGGCTCTCGGGCTCGGAGAGGAGGAAAGGGCTGGCGTCTGCTTCTGACGCCAGCGCACCATGACTTTTGGCATCTCAACAGCAAGCCAGAGCAGGGCTGGACCTCGGCTGGCCTCGCCCCACGCAGGCTTGTCACCAGCCCTGGTGGTCCATGCAGCCCCTTTCCTGCCCCTCAGGACCCAAATCCTGCAGGTGTCCGTTGGTCTCAGCATCCACCACCCCACAGCAGCCAATCCAACAGCTTGGGAGCCACCCGCGTCCCTCCACCTCCCTGCTAATGACTCAGAACCTCGCGTCCCAAGCTCTGACGCGCAGACACAGGGGCATGTTGTCGAGACACAGGGGCCGGGTCAGGAGGCGGGGGCTGGGCTGGGCTCTGCATTTCCCTCCTTTCCTGGGTGAGGCTGATGCTGCTGGCCTGGGGTCCCGGCAGCCAATTTCTCATTGGTCTCTGGCCTCCACCCTTGGTCCTTGTCCATCTGTCCTCCTGACCTGTGGTCTGGGGTGTGCATCCTTCCAGGGGCTGCCCTGGGAGCCCCCTGCTGCCTCTCCAGCCTCGACCTGCACCCTTGTGTGCTACTCTCTGCCCCAGCCAGGCTGGCATTTTGCAGCCATGCAGCCTGGCTCTGTGTCCTGCTCTCTGCCCCAGCCAGACTGGCTTTTTGCAGCCAGGCAGCCCAGCTCTGTCTTGCTCTCTGCCCCAGTCAGGCTGGCATTTTGCAGCCAGGCAGCTCGGTTGTGTGTGCTGCCTGCTCAGCTGCAGTGCCTGGCGCTAACCCTAGAAGTCCCTGTCCCTGGTGAGGCCCTGCCTGCTCCCTCCCTGAGCTCACACGCGATTGTCACTGCTGTCCTTTCATCTGTGCATGAACCTTTCCTCTGTGTCCCTCGGTGTTTGCCCTTTTGAAAAAGTCATGCTTTCCATCTCTTCTCCAAGCCCGACGCTCCGCTTGCTGTCAGGGTAGGTCCATGTTGGCCTTGTTCACCCGGCAGCAGGCCGGTGTCTGTGGGTGACTCCCCGGGAGAAGGTGCCAGGCGGGCAGGGGTGCCACAGGGCTGACGGCGCTGCTCTCCCACCAGACCTGAGCGAGGAGCCAGTGGGAAGCTCCCTGCTGCACCAGCTGTGCAGCTGCACGGAGGCCTTCTTCCTGGGCCTGCGCGTCAAGTGCCTGCCCTCGGTGGCGGCCGCGTCCATCTGCTGCTCCTCGCGGCCCAGCCGGGACTCTGACAGGCTCCAGCTCCACACAGGTGAGTGAGGATGGCAGCCGCGGCTCAGGCCAAGGCAGGCCCCTTCCGGAAGGAAGAGGTGGGAGGAAGGCACCCAGGAGAGGAAAGGAACCTTTTCCTCCTTTTTGCTGGGAAACATCCATTTCCCAGGTTTTTGGGAAGCAGGACCGAGACGGGGAGTTCCTTCTTCCCACCCAGGAGTGTCTGGCGACCTGACCATACAGCCAGTGCCCATGGGAAAACGCCAGAGCACGCAGAGCAGGAGAAGTGAGCCCTTCTTTTTTTGTTTTTTTTTTTTGGTTTTTTTTTGAGACGGAGTCTCGCTCTGTCGCCCAGGCTGGAGTGCAGTGGCACAATCTCGGCTCACTGCAACCTCCCGGGTTCAAGCGATTCTCCTGCCTCAGCCTTCTGAGTAGCTGGGACTACAGGCACCCGCCACCACACCCGGCTAATTTTTGTATTTTTAGTAGAGACAGGATCTCACTGTGTTGGCCAGGCTGATCTTGAACTCCCGACCTCTAGTGATCCGCCTTCCTCAGCCTCCCAAAGTGCTGGGATGACAGGCGTGAGTCACCATCACTGGCTTGAAGTGAGCCCTTTTAAGGCCACTCAGCATGGCTCCAGCCTTCCGTCTTTGCATAATACTTTACATGTGCCTAGAAGACCCCTAACCCTCAAGCCCTTTCCCCTTCCTTTGAGGGTCACTGGTGACTGGAGAGTGTGAGGCTGGGTTGAGAGGCAGAGGTGAAGTGAGGGCTCTTTTGGTGGATAAGAAACCTAGACTCAAGTTTAGGGAGGGCCTTGAAGGGGTGGGAATGAGCAGATGGACAGCTTTCATCAGTTCTGGGATAGTCTCAGCCATTGCTGCTTTTGTCAGTTATCCTCTGCCCCCATTCTCTTCTCTCCTATGAGTCCAACTGAATGTATATTAATCCATCTTACTCTCTTCTCTAGAATATAATATCTTTTATGATCATGCTTTAGTCTGAATTTATTCTCATCCTTTGGCTAAGGCTTACTCTGGAGTCACATCTAAGGTACTTTTTTTGTCTGAGACAGAGTCTTGCTCTGTCGCCCAGGCTGGAGTGCAGTGGTGCGATCTCGGCTCATTGCAAGCTCTGCCTCCCGGGTTCACACCATTCTCCTGCCTCAGCCTCCTGAGTAGCTGGGACTACAGGCGCCCACCACCATGCCCGGCTAATTTTTTTGTATTTTTAGTAGAGACAGGATTTCACCATGTTAGCCAGGATGGTCTCAATCTCCTGACCTCATGATCTGCCCGCCTCGGCCTCCCAAAGTGCTGGGATTACAAGTGTGAGCCACTGTGCCCGGCCCAGTGTCACGTTTTTATAGGTCTCAGTTGCCTGTGACACTTTAAGTTCAGCATTGATGTCTGCGAACATAGTTGCTTGACAGTCTGTCCGATGATTGCACTATCTGGAGTGCCCATGTGCCTGTATTTGTTATTTCTGCTAATTTTGTCTCAGTTATCCTGCCTCATTGTGCCTTGTTATTTTTGATTGTTAGTTAGGCATCTTATTGGAAAAATTAGTTTAACTTTCAGAATTTTTGGCCTGGGCCGATGTTTTTCACCATAGAAGATTTTCTTTTCCTTCTGCCAGGCACCAAAGGGCTGACAGTGGGACAAAGACATGAAGCTTTTCTGGGTCATTCTGATGGTCCCCAGGGCTCCGCATCCCTCCCAGGGTAGGAAGCATGTCATCAGGGTCATCCTGCCCACTACCCCACCCCAGAAACAGTCCAGCTTTATCTGTTTGAGCTCCAATCCTCCCCGTTTTCCTCATTAGGTCTCTGCCTTGGTTATTGAGGTGTAATTTAGATAGTAAAATTCATCCTTTTTAGTGTACAGTTCTGAGTCTTGACAAATGTGTACATCACGTAGCCATAACCATAATCATGTAGAGGGTGGCTCTCTACCCCTCTACCCACCACCAAGCCTTCCTCCATAACCCACTCCTCCCCATCTTGGGTGTTGGAAGCAGCTGTTCTTTGTCATTCACTCTGCCTGTCTGGCCATTTTTTGGCGGAAGGGTTGTTTAAATTCCCTAGTGTACTGTTACAGGGAGCAGCCACTGTGGAGATTTGGGGAGTTGATAGGGGTCCCCTGGCTGGGGTGGGGTGACATCCCCTGGGTGGCATGTTTCTTTTCTGTGTCCCGGCCTGCTTTCTGGGTGCAGCCTACGCTCCACAGGCTTCCCCAGCCTGAGGTCCTAGAGTGGGCTCTGGGGGCAGTGTGGCCTGCCTTGGCCCTGGCCCTAATACAGAGCCGG
The DNA here is from genome assembly GCF_028885625.2 of Pongo pygmaeus. NCBI lineage: Eukaryota > Metazoa > Chordata > Mammalia > Primates > Hominidae > Pongo > Pongo pygmaeus. Next base: position 2,761,610 of record NC_072379.2, read on the forward strand.
GGACCCCGTGCCTCTCAGGCTCGGCCTCTGCAGCCTCAGCTCTCCTCACCTCCCCGACGCTGTATGTGGTGCGTCTCGCCTGTTATGGCCTCCGACCTGTCCGTGCCAGGACTGTGGCAGCTCAGAAACAGCACCAAGTCCCAGAAGGGTCAGTCCAGGGCTTCTCACCCCCTCTGCTTAGTGAGTGAACTGCTGTTTCCCCCAGCCCCACACTTCAGAAGGTGCACGGGGGAGCCCTCGGGAAAAGGACGTGCACTTGGGAAGGTTCAAAAGCAGGTGGAACCCAGAGGGTATGCCGGGTCGCATTTGTGGGGTCAGCTCAGCCTGGTTTTTAATTTTTTTTTTAGAGATAGGGTCTTGCTTTGTCACCCAGGCTCAAGCACAGTGGTGCGATCATAGCTCCCTGAAGCCTTGAACTCCTGGGCTCTTCTGCCTCAGCCTCCCAAGTAGCTGGGACCACAGACAAGTGCCACCACACCTGGCTAATTTGATTGTTGTAGAGATGGGGTCCTGCCATCTTGCCCAGAGAGCAGCATGCTTTGGATCACTGTATTGGTTTCCTGGGACTGCCGTAACAAAGCACCACAAACTGGGTGGCTTAGGGACATTTCTTGTCTCACATTGCTGGAGCCCGCAGTTCTTAACCAAGGTTTTACCAGGGCCACGCGGTCTCAGAAGGCTCCGTGGAGGGTGCTTCCTGGCTGCCTCCAGCTTCTGGAGGTTGCTGGCAATGCCCGGCCCTCTGTGGCTTGCAGATGCACAACTCCAACCTCGGCCTTTGACTTCACATGAGCTTTACGCCATGTGCCTCTGCATCTCTTCTAAGACTCCAGTCACTGGGTCTCCTTAATGACCTCATCTTAACTGGATTACATCTGCACAGATCCTGTTTCCAAACAATGGCAGGTCCCGGGGGTTAGGACTTCCACCTGTCTTTTTGGGGGACATAACTTGATCCACAACAATCATCACTGGCAATCATCATCACCTTGTTGGCATCATTGTCGTTCAGTCACCCAGCTGCTCAGGAGGATGAGGCAGGAAGATTGCTTGAGCCCAGGAGGTCGAGACTGCAGTGTGAGCTGTGATTGCACCACTGCACTCCAGCCTGGGTGACAGAGTGGGATGTTATCTCAAAAACAAACACAGGGCCAGCCGCGGTAGCTCATGCCTGTAATCCCAGCACTTTGGGAGGCCGAGGCAGACGGATCACGAGGGTAGGAGTTTGAGACCAGCTTGACCAGCATGGTGAAATCCCGTTTCTACTAAAAATACAAAAATTAGCTGGGTGTGATGGCACGTGCCTGTAATCCCTGCTACTCAGGAAGCTGAGGCAGGAGAATTGCTTGAACCTGGGAGGCAGAGGTTGCAGTGAGCTGAGATAGCGCCACTATACTGCAGCCTGGGCAACAAAGCAACTCTCCATCTCAAAAAAAAAAAAAAAAAAAAAACACACACAACACATACACACACTGAAAAACCTCCTTGCTAGTCTGTTCCTTTTAATGGTAGAACTCCTTGGAAAACACTTTTCTCCCGTGTGCCTCTGTGCCCCAACCCCTCCTCTCTGCACTAACTCTGAGACCCTGTCGGGATTTCCTGGGCCTGCGGTGTCTGCTCTGCCTCCTTCCCTCCCTGGGCTCCTGGTTTCCCGGCTTTGATGCCATCATGCCCAGGTTCAGCCCTGGGCCTCTCCTGTATCTGTCCACACTCATGCTCCTGGGAACCATGCTAACAAGTTACACAACTTGCTAGCTTGGATGACCCACTGTGATCTTACAGCTCTGTGGGTCAGGAACCCCCCCTGGGCTAAAGTCAAGGGTTGGCTCCAGGAGACTCCAGGGAGAATCCATTTCTTGCCCTTTCCAGCTTCTAGAGGCACCTGTATTTTTGGCTAATGGCCCCTTCCTCTGAGCCAGCCCTGCAGTGCCCTCAGGCCTCACGTTCTCACCCAGACCCCCTGCTGCCTCTAACGAGGGCTTTTTTTTTTTTTTTTTTTTTTTTTTTTGAGATGGAGTCTGGCTCTGTTGCCCAGGCTAGAGGGCAGTGGCGTGATGTCAGCTCATTGCCACCTCTACCTCCTGCGTTCAAGCAATTCTCCTGTCTCAGCCTCCTGAGTAGTTGGGATTACAGGCATGCACCACTATGCCCGGCTCATTTTGTATTTTTAGTAGAGATGGGGTTTTGTCATGTTGGCCAGGCTGGTCTCAAACTCCTGACCTCAGGTGATCTGCCCATCTCGGCCACCCGAATCGCTGGGATCACAGGTGTGAGCCACCGTGCCCGGCCTTACCGAGGGTTCTTGTGATGGCATCAGGCTTACCTGGCTGATGCAGAATAACGCTCCCATCCCAAGATCTTTAATCATCTGTAGCCCCTTTTGCTGTGGGGACTCACAGGTCCCAGGGCTGAGATGTGGACATCTCTGGGGCTGTCGCTCAGCTGCTGAGGCGGCTTCTCTTTCCCAGGGCTGCAAGCGCCAGTCTTGGTGGCCCGGCTGCCTCTCCAGCATCCCCACTTGGCTGTCCATGGCCTCTCAGACTTATCAGGTCCTGATCTCCAAATGGCCCCGGTCCTCACTCCACATCATGCAGCACTGTGTGCCTTCAGGTCACACCAAATGCTGGTAGCCCCTGCCTGACTTGGGAAGGGCAGGGCCCAGGCAGAGGAAGAGGATGACAGGGTGTGCCAGCCTGAGCCTGGAAGAGGCGGGTCCCCGGCTGCCTCCTGACCCTGTCCCCTGGCCCCCTTCCCGCAGACGGCATCCTGTCCTTCTTGAAGAACAACAAGCCGGGGGACGCGCTGTGTGTGCTGGGCCTCACGCTGTCCGACCTGTACCCCCACGAGGCCTGGAGCTTCACCTTCAGCAAGTTCCTTCCAGGGCACGGTGAGCCGGGGCCCCAGCAGCTCTGCCTGGGGGGGCAGCCTGGCATAGGGCTGTGGCCCCCATGGCTGCAGGGCACCCTCTTTGCTCTTGCTTCAAGCACCCTCCTGGTGGAAATCAACACCCATGCATGGGAATAGGTGGCCCCTTCCAGCTCCTCCTGAGGAATGGCGTAGGGGCCGTTCCTCAGCCATGGCGTCTGCCCCAGGGCCCAACTTCATGTGGGCAGGACAGGGCCTCCCAGGACTGGTGTGTCCTTGGGCCATGGCCGGCTTGCATGAGAGCATGAGGTGGGTTTGGTGGTGGGCCCCTAGAGCCAAGGTTGACCCCTGAGAGTGCCCGTCTCTCCATCTCTCTCCAGAAGTGGGTGTCTGCAGCTTTGCCCGGTTCTCGGGGGAATTCCCGAAGTCGGGGCCCAGCGCCCCTGATCCGGCCCTGGTAGAGGCAGCAGCAGACGGCCCCCAGGCCCCCCTGCAGGACAGAGGCTGGGCCCTGTGCTTCAGTGCCCTGGGGATGGTTCAGTGCTGCAAGGTGGGTGGGGGCTCTGGGGCTGGGAAGAGGGGACAGGAGGGTGCTGGCTGAGCCGGTGGTGCGTGGGTCTGTTACACTGCCCCATCTGTGAAGTGGATGGACCCCCAACTCTATGGAACGAGGAAAGCAAGGCCACACAGCTATGAAGTAGCAGGGTAGGGATTAGAGCCCCAAGCCCCCATCCTGTGTGGCCTCCCCAGGGCCGCCCACCCTGATTCACCTTTCCCCTGGGGCCCTGAATGCAGCCTGTGCCGCCTGGGGCAGGGGGAGGGCGCCCGGACCACCTCCCGGCCATCCGGCCTCACCCAGGTCCTCATTTTGGCCCTGCTGGGGCTGCCTGGGGATCTGCCGGGTGCAGGGGCAAGGGGGTGAGGCAAGGTGCTTGGTGGCCTTCCTCCCAGGTCACGTGCCACGAGCTCTGCCGCCTTCTGGGGCTGGGGAACTGCCGCTGGCTCCGCTGCCTCATGCAGGGTGCGCTCAGCCTGGACGAGGCCCTGCGGCGGCCCTTGGACCTCTGTCCCATCTGCCTACGGAAGCTGCAGCACGTCCTGGGCTTCAGGCTCATCGAGAGGTACCAGGTGAGTTGCTGAGTTGCGCTGCCCGGCTGCTGGGACCTGCGCTCTGGAGGCCCGCGAGCGCCATCTGGAGGCCACGCAGGGCACGGGGATCGCGCACAGGCTTTGTCAACTGCCGGGTTCCAGGCAGTGCAGAACCCCGGGACCTGCGTTGGGGTTGAGCTCCATCCGGATCTCACTGGCGGTAGGTCGAGTCCTGCCAGTGCCCGCGTGTGGTGGCTGTGGCCGGGAGGTTGCAGCGGGGTGGAGTGGGGACGAGGGCTTTTCTCCCTCAGGAAGAGCTGGCATTGGAGCCCTAGCTGGGAGGGGCCTTCCTGGTGCAGCCGGCGGGTGGCACCGTCTTCCCAGGGTAACATTCTCTTTTCTTTCCCGTCACCCACACTTGGGTCACTGCCGCTCAGAGGAGGCACAGGCCCCTTGGGAGGAGGTGGGAGCTGACACAAGGCTGTGTTGGAGGCGGCATCCATTCCTAACTCCCTCTGCTGTCACCTGGGCGGGGGGGGGGGGGGGGGGGTTGCCGAGCAAAGGGCTCGTCCGTATTCATGGACATTTGTTTGAAAGCTCAAAAGCTTTACTGAGTTCTGAGTGCAAAGGCAGGTAGTAGTAATTTTTCTTTAAACCCAGCTTGGGAGGAAAACCAGTTATAAGGTGCTCACTGCACACAGGCACTAGCGCAGTCAATGAAACCATGCTGGAAAGCCCCTGTATCCTCCTCCCGGCCGTCGAGGCAAGTGGGGTTGTGGTTCCCGGACTGAGCCTGTCAGAATCCCCCACAGGGCCCAGCTGGGCCCTCCTTCCTTCTGGGGCAGAGTGAGGCGCTGCATCTTGCGGGCTCCTGGGTGACGCTGAACTAGAGGCCCGGGCATTTCTAGCTCACAGTGCTGGGATGTCTCTGCAGGGATCCTCTCGGAAGACTCTGGCAGTCAAGGGAAGGTGAAGGGAGCACAGAGGAAACAGCTTTCCCAAGTGGAAGGAGGAGAGGAGCCTGTGACTTGGGGGGAGCCCAGGCGCAGCCATGGCTGAGGGTAGGAGCATCTCCTGAGGGTATAGGGGGCGTGATGGCTGGTCAGCACCTGGTGATGCCTTGTAAATGTTGCTGCTGCCAGCTGTGCCCCATGGAGGGGCAGCTCTTAGTACCCTCGTGAGGCTGTGTAATAGGCAGAGAAGCAGCTTGGTCTGCAAAAAGGGTTGAGAGCTCTCATTTGATGCTTTCACTTGGAGTCTTGTGCAACCATCTGACATGAACTTTTATAAGGTGTATGCCCCTCCCTACACGTGCTGACCTGGCATAGCCTGGATCCACCTGGATCTGAGCTGGAGGGTACAGCTCCTCCTCGTGCCCAGAGCCCTCTCCCTTCCGCGAGCACCATCTCCTGTGGCTGTGGAGGGAAGAGGGCCAGAGCAAAGGCACTCCAGGGTGGCCTGGCCCTCCTGGCTGTTGTAGGGAGGGCAGTGTTGTGGATGTGAGGTCACCTGCTCTCCCAGGGCTCTGGGAGGTGCTGGAGAGCCAACCAAGGGCCTGGCCAGAAAAGGTCACTGCTGTCCACGGACAGCAATCAGTGAAATGCCTCTCGAAGAAAGCCTGACTTGTGGTCTCTGCCACTTCCTGTGGTGTAAACAGTCTCACCGTGGCTGATGTGAGCTCCCAATGTGAGGTCAGTGAGCACTGAGTTGGGAACAGATGTGCAGTGGGACCTTGTTAAACTGTGTGTCCCCGGTACAGATGCAAAAGAGGAGAATAACCTTGAGAGCAGAGGTAAGAGTGAAATAGAGAAAACATTTAGGAAGGAATTTCAAGTACTCCCTTTGCTTTACGTTTTTTTTCCCCTTGTGGTCTCACTATGTTGCCCAGGCTGGTCTTGAACTCCTGGGTTCAAGTGATCCTCCTGCCTCTGCCTCCCTGTGCTGGGATTATAAGCGTGAGCCACCATGCCCACACCTTTGCTTTAAAATTTTAAATTTTATTTAATTATACGCTTTCTGGGTGGGTGCCGTGGCTCACACCTGTAATCCCAGCACTTTGGGAGGCCGAGGTGGGTGGGTCATCTGAGGTCAGGAGTTTGAGACCAGCCTGGCCAACATGGTGAAACCCCGTCTCTACTAAAAAATGTAAAAATTAGCTGGGCATGCTGGCGGGAACCTGTAATCCCAGCTACTCAGGAGGCTGAGGCAGGAGAATTGCTTGAACCTGGGAGGTGGAGGTTGCAGTGAGCTGAGATTGCGGCCCTGCACTCCAGCCTGGCCAACAGAGTGAGACTCTGTCTCAAAAACAACAACAACAACAACAAAAATGTAAGTGTTCTATTCTTTAACTTTGGATGACAAGCAGCTTGTGAAGTTCCTGAACGGTGAGCTCTTGGGGGTGGGTACCTCTGACTCTGGCACAGCCTGGACATGAGTCCTTAAAGAGCGCTGGTCACAAGAGCCCTCACACCACCAGCCTGACTCCTGCGCCTGGGTAACTGACAACGGGTGGGGTCTCCTTAGGTAAGGAGCTGGGTCTCCTGGTGGTTCCCTGGCTAGACAAGGGCTGGCATGGAGCAAACTCAGCCTGTGTTTCTCCCTCTTAGAGACTCTACACCTGGACTCAGGCGGTGGTGGGGACGTGGCCCAGCCAGGAGGCGGGGGAGCCGTCCGTGTGGGAGGACACCCCGCCTGCCAGCGCCGACTCGGGCATGTGCTGCGAGAGTGACTCGGAGCCCGGCACCAGCGTGTCGGAGCCCCTCACCCCTGATGCCTGGAGTCACGCCTTCTCCTCGGGGCCAGAGGTGGAGCCAGAGGAAGGGCTGAGTTCTCTGGCGGCCTCAGAGGCTCCGCTGCCACCTGGGGGCCCTGTGGAGGCCATCAAGGAGCATGAACGGTGGCTGGCCATGTGCATCCAGGCCCTGCAGAGGGAAGTGGCAGAGGAGGACCTGGTGCAGGTGGACAGAGCCGTGGACGCCCTCGACCGCTGGGAGATGTTCACGGGCCAGCTCCCGGCCACCAGGCAGGACCCACCCAGCAGCAGGGACAGCGTGGGGCTGCGCAAGGTCCTGGGGGACAAGTTCTCCTCCCTGAGGAGGAAGCTGAGTGCCCGAAAACTCTCCAGAGCAGAGTCGGCCCCTGGTCCCTGGGATGGGGAAGAGAGTTAGCACAGCAGGGGCTGCCCTGCGTCTCCTTCCCTAAGGATGCTGGCCAGCACTGTCCAGTAGCTGAGGCCACTGCTGACCTGCCAGGGATTAAGAGGAAGGGTCTGGCTGGGTGGTAGCTCAGGCCTGTCATCCCATCACTTTGAGAGGCCAAGGCGGGGGGATGGCCTGAGGCCAGGAGTTTGAGACCAGACTGGGCAACATGGTGAGACTCTGTCTCTACAAAAGGAAAATTAAAAAATTAGCTGGATGCAGTGGTTCATGCCTGTGGTCCCAGCTATTCAGGAGGCTGAAGGGGGAGGATTGCTTGAGCCTAGGAGGTTGAGGCTGCAGTGGGACGTGATCATGCCACTGTACTGCAGTCTGGGCAACACAGCAAGACTGTCTCCGAAAAAGAAAAAAAAAAAAAGTTATTTGGAGAAGCCACAGACCACCTGTCTTCAGGGGCCTCCTTCAACTCCTGTGTCCCAGCCAGCCACTCCCAGGGGCCTGCACACATGGAGAGGCCTCCCTGCTCCTGGGTGCTTCTCGTGGAGTACAACCCGGCCTGTGCTGAGGTTGGGACAGACCCCCCTCACCTGCAGAAGCAGCGTGCGTCCTGTCTCCTTCCAGGCTGTGGGCCTGCCCTCCGGTTATTTATAGCTGGAGCTGGAGAGGCCGGCTCAGATGAGGAGTGACCCCGGGGGCACACAGGCTCCAGCTGCCACCCAGCTTCCAAGGCTGAGTCTCCTCCCTAAAGGGGAAGTGACGGGGTTTTGTCTCTCTCAAGCGTCAACCATGTGTGCACACAGTGTCACGTTCTGTGGCGGTAACAGCATCCTGATCCTGACGGACTTCACCGGGGATCTCCATGCAAGTCCTGGGGTCTGCTCTCTCTCTCTTTCTCCATGCAAGTCCTGGGGTCTGCCATCTCTCTCTTTCTCCATGCAAGTCCTGGGGTCTGCCATCTCTCTCTTTCTCCATGCAAGTCCTGGGGTCTGCCATCTCTCTCTTTCTCCATGCAAGTCCTGGGGTCTGCCATCTCTCTCTCTCTCCATGCAAGTCCTGGGGTCTGCCATCTCTCTCTTTCTCCATGCAAGTCCTGGGGTCTGCCATCTCTTCTGACAAATGCTGCAGGAGGTGAGGGTGTCTGACGTGCACTGAGGGCAGAGGCCCCCTTATTCCTGAGGCGGCTGCAGCTCACCGTGGGGATGATCAACTGCGGTGATGTTTTTGGGACAGTTTCTTGGCAAAGGCGGCCGCGCTGTCAGTACCAAGTAGGTGGAGGTGGTGATCAGATGATCTGTCTTTCCTTTTTTTTTTGGTCTAGTTCTATCAGTTGCTGAGAGAGGGGTGTTATTGCCATGGCTGGGCATTTTGTCTGTCTCCCTTTAGTTTTGCGGAATTTTGCTTCCTGCACTTTGAAGCTCCTTTATGTCCATGCACACTTGTGTCTTCCTGATGAATTGACCCTTTTATTGTCAAACATACCCCCTCAGCCTGCGGTGGAGGGTCCCAGGGAGAGGGACTTCCGGTTCTGACAGCGGAATCCCCTCGGAGTGACGAGGGCAGCTTGGACCTTTTGTGGGTGGGTGGCTCGTACGGTTATGGAGGGCTTCTAAGAAAAACAAAATACAAAACTAGAAGGGCCATGCGGGTGAGGTGGGCTGAGGCTTCCTTGTGAATCTGACATTGGTGGAGGCCGACTGTAGGCTCCCGGTCCTGGTCCCAGTCCGTGTTGACTTCAGAGAAGCAAAGATGCAGCTCAAAAGTAGCATTAGGATCTTCATCCCATTCTCTTTTGTGTAGCTTCAAAGAGGCATGACAGTGACCTGGGAGGGGAGAAGAACAGCCAGGCCTTTCAGAAAGTGATCAACGGAAGGTGCCGGCAGAGCGCCCTGCAGTAACAGAAGGTGAAAGCTGGAGCCTGGTGGCTGTTGATGCAAACAAACCACCCAAGACTTAGTGGCTTAAAATCACCACAGTCTAGCTCATGAATCTGTAACTTGGGCAGAGCTTGGTAGAGACAGTTTGCCCCTGTGGCTCGACTGGAGGGTTCGTTCACGTGGCTGCCAAGTGGAAGTTGGCTGGGAATCTCAGGCCTTGGTTCCTGCCCATGTGACTCTCCATGGAGGAGTGGCAGCTTCTTAGGAAGGCAGCTGCCATATTGTGAGGAAGCCGGACAATCAGGGCAGCCAGAGCCAGACAGCAAGCTCCTGGTCCCAGTCTCAGAAAATGCAAAGGGACAAGCATGTGTCGACTTCAGAGACGCAAAGATGCAGCTCAGAAGTAGCATTAGGACCTTCATCCATACCCTTCTCTTTTGCATAGCTTCTAAGGGGCATGACAGTGACCTGGGAGGTAACTGTGACAGAATAAAGAGGGGAGACGAATAAAGAGGGTCACTTTCAGAAAGTGACCTGGGCGTCCTCACAATATGGCAGTTGCCCTCCTAAGGTGGACATTGGGAGGGTCAGATGGAAGCTCTGTGGCCTTTCGTAACTCGGCCTCACGTCACAGAGCATCACCTTTCCTGCACTGAGGCAGTGACAAGGACCCCACCCCAGGTTCACGGGGAGGGGACGTGGCAGGGAATGTGAGACAAAAGAAAATCGCTGTGGCCATTCATGAACAGTCAGCCCCACTCGGCGTTCACTGTGGGGATTTGGCTGGTGCACCTGTGAGGCGACCTGACCTGTTTTCCGATTTCCTTCATCTTCTGCAAAAGGTTAACTGCTGGAGTGATGTGAGATTAAACAGAGGTGATAAAAATAGAACAGCCTGGCTCAGGCTGAGGGTGGGAGCGCACTGGGGTTATGACCGAAGCCTTGGCGCTCTCTGTACCCATGTCCTTTGACCCTCAGCTGTGATGCGTGTCCCAAAAAAGCGTTTTGAAGTGGGAAGGAGCAAACCCCTGAAAAAAAAAACCCTTTTATCCACAGCCTTTACTAAGTTGCAGATGTGAGTGAAATTTTTTAGGACAGCTGTTAGGAGGACTGTTTTGAAATGCAACTTTGAGGAAGAGCAATTGGTTTCCCTCCTCTCCCGTGTTAGCCCCAGGTTCCGTCTGTGCTGCAGTGAAGAGTAATTTGGGACAGTCACCAGGAAAGACGCTAAGGCACAGGAGAGAGAATGAGGGCTGCCTTCTCGAGGAAGGTCACAGCTCACGAATCTTTCTAAACTTAAGCGCTGCAAAAGTTGAACTGAGATTAAATTTAGAGATGATGGTTTCCAAGACACACAGGGCCACGGTTCTTTCGGTTTTTAAACATGTGCAAAGTCCACTGAAATGCTTTCTCGTCTCCTCATCTGTCACAAGCCCCTGAATTCACAAGGATGGGTCTTCTAGCTTGATGATGACCTCTCTTCTGAGAGCCTCACCCATCTTGGTAGGCCAAGTCAGCGGGGCCTCATGGAGCTTAAAAATAGTTTCAGGTCGTGACAGATGTTATCTGTATTGCTGTGTGTGCGATGAGTCTGGGGAAGCTAACACGTGCCTTCTGAAGTGGCTAGAATACACACTCCCACCTCACAGGCATGCTTTGATGAAGGGGTGAGAAGCAGTGTTCCCTCTGAGAGGCAAATCTCTCTTCAGGCAGCCCTGCAGTCCTCTTCCAAAATCTCATTCTTTTCCCTCTCTTCCTCCCCAAAAAGCCCAAACTCATTGTCAGAGGGGAGAGAGGGGAGAAGCAGCATCCCGACTCCTGGCCATGGTGTGAGCCCTGAAGGCACAGGACAGTGAGTGGAGCTCTGCCCCCACCCCCGTTTCCAGAGCATGGGTGAGGAGGGAGGGATGCCGACCTGTTAATATTGTCCTGTGGGACATCTGCTTCAGAACTTTCCCCGATGAACGAAATCTCCAAAAGCCTTAAATAACCATAAAATGGCTTAGTCAAGCACGAGTGATGAAGCTGGGAGTCCAGATTTAGATCCCACCAAGTTCAAAGGGGGAGGCTAGAACATTCCAGGGACACACCTACACGCAGAGGGTCTCCATACAGTGCCAAGGGAGCTGCTCTGCAGACCCACCAGGCAGGGACGGCCAGGCCTCGGAGGGAGGGACCGGCTGCCCTGCCCAAGGCCACCTGGACAGGCAAGTCTTCCCTAGTGGGTCAACTCCACCTCTTAAGGGGTCCCTCCTATGTAACAGAATTTTTTTTACATCATCTTCGAGTCTCGAAATGACCTGTAAGGCACATGGCTGCGTCCCCACCGTATGGCTGTGGCTGCCGAGATGGGACTGGGAAGGGCTGGAGCCTCGGAAACGGCAGAGCGGAAGTTGAGGCGCAGTCTGTTCTTGCTTGAACCCTGAGTTCTCCTGCTGTTGTGCAGCTTTCTAAGAAAGCAACCTGGAGCGGTCTGAGCAGGAAGAGAGTAAGAAGGCGCACAGACTCGGGAGGCCTGCACCCTGATCCCTGAGCAGCCCCCACACACCGGCATCTACGCCCCTCGGTTCTGATTACCAGGAGGCTTTCTGGCCCCCGCAGCTCCTTCTGACTCCAAGGAGAGGTCTGGGTAGGTGGCCGGCACTCTTAGGTGAGGTGCCAACGAAAACACCCCCGCGGTTGCTGGGGCTTCACTGATTTGTTTATAAAAGGAGGGCGCGGCCCAGACAGGAATATTTTTATCCCTGTGAAGATGGAGAGAATCAGGGCTTCGCGACGGGGCTCATAGAAATGACCTGGGCCAGCCTGCCTGTGTGCTGGGAGCAAAGGAGGGCCCATCCTGTAGGCTGGCTTTGCAGCTCCAGTAAGGGTGAGAGACTCGTGGGGGCCTGGCTGCCGTCCTGGGAGAGGCCCCGGCGAGTAGCTCGCCCTGCACCCAAGGGCTCTCTGGAGCTCACCCCGCAGGCAGGCTGCACCAGAGCTGAAATCCAGCCAATCCCTGTGGGGGCAACTGCACACAGAGGTGCCCAGTTTCAAGGAAACCTAAAGAAACAGCAAATTTATGGCTCTTGGAACACCAGGCTGTCAAAGATAAACACCGCAGGGTAATCTAGGAAACACTTCCGGCTTGACTGTAAAGAGCCATGGCCTGCGAACGCTGTGAAAAACAGATGCAGATCACGGGTGGAGATGGCCGGCCGAGCCTTCTCTTTTCTGACATCCTACAGCAAGCAGCACCTTGATGAATGAGAACCCGGAAGAACGGAGGTTTATTTTTGAACTCAGCTTCTTGGGTAGGGAGGCAAATGCAAACAGGCTGATGTCAGGGGTTTATTTTAAAAAGCAATTTCGAAGAAGCGTCCTGGGGTCACCACGCGTTCAGTCCAACTCTCCCCGCCGCAGTATTCCCGTGACAATGAGGCAAATCCAAATATTCACCGGAGTCGAGCAAACGTGGCAGCCCCTGCCTCCCCCGGCGGCTCCAGAATGGCCCTCAGAGGGTCCACAGCAGCCAGGCCCATCCAACCTCCTACCCTGTCTGAGAGGGGCCCGAGCTCTTGCAAGATTAACCACAGACGACATCCACCAGATTCCACCACTGAGGCCTCCCTAAATGCCTGCTCCCGAGGCTTTTTAATGAACACACTTCTGTTACGTGGAAACTGAGCCAGAGGCATGGAGTCACCTGGCTCCACCCTGGGGCTCCTCTGCTGCCGAGAGCTCTGGCTCTCCTGACTATGGGCCCAGTGTTGATTTTCTCTCTCAGGCAGGGTGCTCTGCCCGCCACAGTGTGCCTGGTTTTCTGGATACACCATGACTGAACCGTCACTTCTCAGCAAAGGCCAACACGTCTTTGTTGAGTCCAATACCATCTTCTGCTCAAGGGCCCTCACCACACTTTGTGAGTCTGTTTCGTGGGCCTCCTTCAGTGGTCTGTGACCAGCAGGAATGAATGGGGACGTGTTTTGTTCAGCCCTGACTCTTGCACGCTGGTGGCATCCGCGGGCGGCCACTCACCTGGCACATGGACAAAGGTGATGAGCGCGGCTGACGGCTCCTGGGGGCAGCGTGGGATGCAGTCTGAAGCCGACGCCTCTCTCGGTCAGGCTTTCAGCAGCAGAAGGCAGTGGACTCTTCACCGTCTCTTCCAACACTTTCTCACGTAGGAGCTCCACTGTCCCTTCTAACGACGGGGCTTGTGCAGCCGGGCTTGGTCTTGTGGCCAGGCAGAAGCGGGCAGGCCAGGGCCGAGCTGCGTCCGGCGCTCAGGGACTTCCTCTCCCTGTGCTCTGCCCACCTGGGGTAGGCCTCTGGGAACAGGGGAGTCACAGAAACCACGGGAAACGGAGTGGGTTGGAAGAGGCAGAGAACACGCTTTTCTCAGGGTCGCTTAACACAGGCAGGGGTACAGGAGAGCTCCGGCCATTTATTCCAAATGTATGAGCAGGAAGGAAAGAGGGAGGGAAGCTGCAAGGACAGGCGACTTTTTTTTTCCCCATCTGAAGTGAGATCAAACTTCTACCACATTCTACCGGTGCCCCTCTGGGTGGGTGGTGGCCATCCTCTTGGGCACCCCCTTGTGAGGGCTCGAGGCCTTTACCGGATGGGCAGGATGGGGGCAGCAGCTGTGCCAGCTGCCAACCCAACTCCTCCGACAGAACGGCAGGCGGCCCCTGTCGGAAGGGGGCTGTCTCTTCATTCTTGCCATCCTCCGGCCGCCTCTCCCGCCTGCAGCACTTGGAGGCAGTTGGTTCACGTGGGGCTCTTGATGGCATAACCTGATGTCTGTCACAGACCCCCGAGCAGGAGCAATGCCTGAAGAGGGCAAAGGCCAGCGTGCCTGGCAGAGCTCCCTCCTCTGCTCCAACAGCAGAGCCCAGAGCATCCCTTGGCCCGACGCACAAGTCCCACAATAGCCTCTCCCAATGGGAACGACTTAGCCCTAATTACGTGAGCTTTATTCACCGCTCGATCATATGGCACAGTTATTTTTAAAAGTCCAGTCCAAGTGGAAATATACCTGGAGCATTTTATACTGCAAAGATTGATGGATGACTTTGATATACAAAATAAATTGTGTTACTCAGCTTTTCTATAATGTTTACATTTTACATTTTGATTCTCAAAATTAATAAATGCTATCAACTCCAATTTTTTTTTTTTTTTTTTTGAGATGGAGTTAGTTTCACTCTTGTTGCCCAGGCTGGAGTGCAATGGTGCGATCTTGGCTCACTGCAACCTCCGCCTTCCAGTTTCAAGCGATTCTCCTGCCTCAGCCTCCCAAGTAGCGGGGATTACAGGCGCCTGCCGCACCGTGCCCGGCTAATTTTTGTATTTTTAGTAGAGATGGGGGTTTCACCATCCTGGCCAGGCTGGTCTCGAACCCCTGACCTCGTGATCCACCCACCTCGGCCTCCCAAAGTGCTGGGATTACAGGCGTCAGCCACCGCACCCGGCCTCAACTCCAAATTTTAAAAAAGGCTTAAAGGAAGAGGATGAAATTCTGGAAGTCTAAATGAAAACAGGGAATGTGTGTTGAATTTGATAAGCAAGTCCTTGCATTTGACAATGCAGGGAGCCCATGGGAACCTACCGACAGGGCTGCCATGCACTGCTGGAGAGCTCTCCGTGCAAAGCGCGGCTCCCCTCCGAGACTCGGCTCCTCTGCTGACGTGGACGGGTTCATCTACCCACGCGGACGCCCATCCACAAACAGTCACTGCTGGAGGCTTTGAAAACACCTGTCAAATGGAGAGTCACTTCACAAATGTTCACTCCCCGTTTCCATGTCTCCCCATGTCGGGGGTAAATGCTTTTTATGCGCTATGACAAAAAGGAAAGACTAGTGTGTGTTTTGGGGGCTGGAGAGGATCATTATTTCTTTTTTTGAATTTTTATTTATTGAGACGGAGTCTCTGTCGCCCAGGCTGGAGTCCAGTGGTGCGATCTTGATTCACTGCAACCTCTGCCTTCTCAGTTCGAACGATTCTTCTGCCTCAGCCTCCCAAGTAGCTGGGACTACAGGCGCCTGCCACCACACCTGGCTAATTTTTGTATTTTTAGTAGAGACGGGGTTTTACCGTGCTGGCCAGGCTGGTCTTGAACTCCTGACCTCAAGTGAAACAAGTCTCCCAAAGTGCTGGGATTATAGGTATGAGCCACCATGCCCAGCCTTTTAAAAAAAAAAAAAAAATTATTTTAGATACAGGGGTCTTGCTATGTTGCCCAGGCTTATCTCAAATGCCTGGGCTCAAGTGACTCTGCTGCCTCAGCCTCCTAAGTAGCTGGGACTACAGGTGTGTGTCTCTACACTTAGCTAACTAAAAACTTTTTTTTGGTAGAGACAGGGTTTCAGCCACGTTGCCCAGGCTGGTTTTGAACTCCTGCTCTCAGGCAATCCTCCTGCCTCGGGCTCATGAAGTGCCTGGATTACAGGTGTGAGTCACCACGCCCGGCCCGTTATTTGTTTATATGAATGTCACAGCATGTTTCCTGTGTGACCCTGTGGGCCGTCATTGCTGGCTGCCTGCCTTACGCCCACAGGTCTGGTGGTGGTGACCAGCAGCTGCAAAACGACCGACTCTATTGAAGAAACACTGGGTGGCGTGGGAGGTTCCTGCCAATGCTGGGAAGAAGAGCAACTTGGGACGCCTGTGCCTGGGAGGGATGGAAAGGCCAGGGAAGGGTGGAGCTCACTCTCCTGCCGCGCACCGCAGATGCGTGGAAGACACCAGGAGGCCTCTGCTTCGGGAAAGGCACTTGCCCCACTGTGGAACGCACCCTGGAAGCCTGTGGATGCGACGCATGCTGCTGAATCCATTGCCACACACATTCTTCTGTTTGAAAGCAGTAGGTGGGCTGGGCGCAGTGGGTCACACCTGTAATCCCAGCACTTTGGGAGGCCGAGGTGGGTGGATCACGAGGTCAGGAGATCAAGACCATCCTCGCTAACACGGTGAAACCCTGTCTCTACTAAAAATACAAAAAATTAGCCAGGTGTGGTGTCAGACGCCTGTAGTCCCAGCTACTTGGGGGGCTGACGCAGGAGAATGGTGTGAACCTGGGAGGTGGAGGTTGCAGTGAGCCGAGATCGCGACACGCACTCCAGCCTGGGCGACAGAGCAAGACTACGTCTCAAAAAAAAAAAGCGGCGGGTGGGTGCCACACTTAGGGCCCCCACTTCTCAGCAGTGGCGGGGGAGGCAGGGACATAACACGCCAGGAAAACAGGTGTAATTTAAGGCAAATTTTAATAGATTTATAAAATCATATATACAAAACATGTTAAACTAACCACCGTGGCTGTAACATACATTTTTACACTTTATTGTATCTTAACCTCGTACACTGTATTCGTAAACCAAGTCTGGTCATGGCACGATGGCCCGGCACAGGTGGTGCTGGCGCTGCAGCGACTGTCAGGGAGGGGCTGCACAGAGCACTCGGTTCCTTTCTGTATTTAAGGCCCTGAAAGGCACAGGCGCTAAAGCCAGAAGGCCGTCCAACTGGTCCCTTCAGCAGTGTGTCCTCCTGCTGCGTGGGCTGGGGCCTGAGCACAGGAAAGGGAGTTCAGGACACAGTGGCCGTGAGTAGGTGCCAAGCTTACTACACTGAATTTCCTGGTGATGCTTGTGCCCATTGATGTGAGCTGCTTCAAATGGAGTTAAGAAAAAGGGCATTTTGAATTTTTTTTTGAGATGGACTCTGGCTCTCTCGCCCAGGCTGGAGTGCAGTGGTGCGATCTCGGCTCACTGCAAGCTCTGCCTTCCGGGTTCACGCCATTCTCCTGCCTCAGCCTCCCGAGTAGCCGGGACTACAGGCGCCCGCCACCACGCCCGGCTAATTTTTTATATTTTAGTAGAGACGGGGTTTCACCGTGTTAGCCAGGATGGTCTCGATCTCCTGACCTCCTGATCCACCCGCCTCAGCCTCCCCAAGTGCTGGGATTACAGGCGTGAGCCACCGTGCCCAGCAAGGACATTTGGAATGTTTTAAACCAATTTGCCTGACAGGTCAAAAGGTAATTTTTTGAGATTCTAGAGACTGACAGATGCAATAGAGATTTTAAATTTTGCATAGGCTTGTTAAGAACCCAGACTGGGTGTAGTGACTCACGCCTGTAATCCCAGCACTTCAGGAAGGCTGAGGTGGGAGGATCACTTGAGGCCAAGAGTTCAACACGAGCCTGGGCAACACAGTGAGACTCCATCTCTATAAAAAATTTAAAAATTAGCCAGGTGTGGGTGGTGGCCACATGCCTGTGGTCCCAGCTACTTGGGAGGCCAAGGTGGGAAGACTGCTTGAGCCCAGGAGTTTTGAGGCTGCGATGAGCTATGATCACACCACTGCACTCCAGCCTGGGCCACAGAGACCCTATATTTAAAATAAAATAAAGTAAAATAAAAATCAAGAAGGTTCACTGTGTAAAAAAAAAGTAAATCTGAAATGCATTTGCATGGCAGTTGTACAACCTGTGAGTGGTGTAGAAATTATAAGTGACTTGAGTACATTTTATAAAAGAGGAAAAAAAAATTGAACAGGTTGACTCCTAACAGGAAAGCACCACAGAGCGTATGGCCCACGGTGCCTGCGGGCTGTATGGGGGCCCTGCTGCAGACATGTGCTCAGCACCTGTCACCCACAGCTAAGTCACAAGAGCTGCTGGCACCTGATTGCAGTGCAATGTGGCAACATGCACCCCGGTGTATCTAGACAGCCTGGGTGAGCGGCAGAGCCACAAAGAACCAACTTCATTTGTGTGATTTCCAGATGCAGGTCTGGTTCAGCTCTTGACACCTGAGTTTCAAAGTCTCCTACCTGACCAAGTGTCCTCCGCCTAGTTTGTACTGGCCTTTTTTGAGGAGCACAGATGGGAAAGACATTGGTGGCCAAGATCTCCTGCATCACCGAGGCTGCGGGAGGTCCCTCGGGAGCCAGCTGTCAGATGGAGGAGGAGGAAGGGTGCCACAGTCTCGAGGGGTTCACGCTGCTGGCCACAGCCCTGCATGCCCCCTCGGCACTCCCCAAGCTCTCGGGGACGATTCAGATCAGCTTTCCCCACAGCTTCAGGGCAGAGGCTGAAGTTGCAGACAGCAACGATGGAGGCCTGCAGGTCAGACACCACAGCTGTCCCTAGCAACCCTGTTCTCAGAGCCTCCCTCTGCGCCTGGAGCTAGTACCAGAGAGCCCCGGAGCTGGGCCTGGAGGACTTTACATCCTCCTCACAGAGGGCCACGCTCTTGACCACCCCTACATCTGTCTCTGCGGAGATAAACTTTCCCTCGTCTGGACTTCTGGCCAGATTTTTTTTTTTTTTTTTGAGACAGAGTCTCGCTCAGTTGCCCAGGCTGGAGTGCAGTGGTGTGATCTCAGTTCACTGCAACCTCTACCTCTTGGGTTCAGGCAATTCTCTGCCTCAGCCTCCCGAGTAGCTGGGATTACAGGCGCCCGCCACCACACTGGGCCAATTTTTTGTATTTTTAGTAGAGACGGGGGTCTCACCATCTTGGCCAGGCTGGTCTTGAACTCCCGACCTCGTGATCCACCCGCCTCAGCCTCCCTAAGTGCTGGGATTACAGGCATGAGCCACCGCGCCCGGCCACTTCTGGTTGGATTTTAACAGATGAGCTGCACAGTCCAAGCCAGCTGGGGCTCACCAACGCCGGAGAAGGCCAGACCTGCGACCTGTTGAGAAGATGTGGTCCTCCAGGAAAGCTCTACCTCAATGACAAATAGGCGGGGTTACGTTCATTTGGGTGAAACGCGTCAGCTTTTAAAATCACAGGATGAAGTGAATTCATTGTTAATTAAAGGGTGCCAAGGTGACAGGCCTGGAACAAGAGCCCTTCATTTTCACCAACAGGACCAGGCGAGAGAAGGGAAGCCCTTCCACCGACCACGGCCCTCCGTGCCTCTCCGCACCCTCCCACCCCACCCACGAGGGCCAGGCTGTGTGTCGGCCCAGCAGGGAACTCAGGCTGATGTGGGACCCCACGGTAACCTCACCTGTGTCCCGCTTTGGTTCATGTTACACACACACATCCGAAAGAAAACCAAAGGGTGAAAATGACCTCCTGGAACCTGCTCAAAAAAAAAAAGCACTTAAGTTTGGGGTGGAGCTAAGTTTCCACTACTGTGAAGTCGGCCACTGAGCCCCATTTCCAACATGACTCCCAGCAAATCACCATCAGCCAGGTGCCGAGGCTGCCGGGCTCTTGAGAGTCTCACAATGACATTGTCCGGGAAAGATTTCCAAACGTCAGGGTTAAGTGTGGGAGCAATTCTCGTCCCCGCCACACCCGGATCTGCCAGGACAGAGAAGCCGGTACCCCAGCAGGTGGTCTGCTTTTCTGCACAGGAGCACTGTGGTTTATTTCTGAGTTCCACCCACTTCCTACCCCTCACCGCACACAGACACTGACTTCTAGCAGCATCCACCAGGCCGGGGTATCTGGAACTCCCTCACTTCTAGGGACCTCCTGTTCCCCCTCCTGCTGGGTTCTGGGAGCGCGCCCTGTGAATGGGAAATTCAAACACTGAGAAAAGCTTATCTCCCAGGGACTAGCTGAGTGGGATATGGGCTAGGCAAGGCCCAAGCATGGCTGTTCTGGGCCCTCAGGTCCTCCGGGCTCACGGGCTGGAGCCATGGCCATGGCCTGCTGTCAGCAGAACCACGCCACGCCGGCATCTCCTTGAAGGGGCTGCCCTGGGCCCGCAGTACCAGATGGACACAGCCGCGCGAGGGGAGGGGCGAAGGATGCTTCCAGGGAGCAGTGTCCTGTGTCTGAAGTGAGCTTCCACCCGAGGAGATGCCAATACTGCAGCCCAGAAATCCAATGCATCTATTTCAATGGCGCCCTGAACACCGCAAATAACCTGCCTCCAAGTTTCAGAAGGTTCTGGAGGGAGAGATGGAGCAGCAAGTGAATGAGAAGCCGTAAGGGCAGGTCTCGGTGACCTGAACGCTTTCCTCCAGACAGCGTGCGAGACAGGCCATGAACCTGGGACCTGGAGGCAGGAGCAGCACGTCCACACCCTGTGGGCTCCACTCCCAGAGCTCAGTTACTCCTGAAAACCGCAGACTCTGCCTCTCTGCCGCCGTTGAGGCCTGCTCAAAAGGCGGCTTCAGCTCCTTTCTTGTGAAACCTAACGCTTTTCTCTTCCAGGTCCAACACAACGCCTCACAAAACAATCACGAGATTGAAAGGCTGATGTCAGTGAACCATCCCCTTCCAGGGCACGCGGTGCCAGACCCTCCCCTGGTGCCTCTGTATACAGGCGTCCAGCCCGCCTGCTGCAGTCACCCCACCGACTCTCAGGCCTGGACCAGCTCCCCTGAACACCAAGGCTTCAAGGAAACAGCAGGATCCCATATTGCAGGACCATCTCTCCCTGGGGCTGCTGTGCAAATTAAGCAAGTCTTAAAGTGGCCTGTCCTCTTCAAAGCAAAGCCTCCTGAATTTCAAGCAATCATTTCAGAAAGAGGCTACTAAGCACATGTGATGCACCTTACAGAGAAATGGCACCAAGAGATTTGGAAAGGCTGCACGCGCGTGATGAAAGATTAGCAAGGATTTCATCTCTGGCCTTAAATCACCAAAGAAAATCCACCATCCCCGCACTTCTCGAGGCAGGTTGCTGGCCATAGTGAGAAGACCTGGTGGCGCGTTATATGGTGAAATACAATCCTCACCACACTAAACATGGATGTCCCCAAACCTGGAAGGAACCTTCCAGCTGGCCTCTTCAGTGACTGTCAACCCTGGCTGACATCAGAACCGCCTGGGACATGGAGAAACCTCTATGTATGAGTTGGTGTCTCAGGCCTGACGGCTCAGCACACTGCCTGGGTGAGAGCTCCTCAGGTGATTCGACTGTGTCCCCAGGACAGAGAGCCACTACATCATCCAGTGTGGAGACGTGAGGACATCCAGGCTCCCAGAGCTCAGCCTACAGTCAGAGCTCAGCCTACAGTCAGAGCTCAGCCTACAGTCAGAGCTCAGTCAGAGCACACTGTGTGCTCAGGGCAGGTGTTTTTCTGGCGCACTCTCTGCCTTTCCCACTTGTGGTCAATTCAAGCCCCCACCGGCCACACAACGGGCTAATGGTGCTGAGTGGCATCCCCACTCCTCTTTCCAGAAAGCTGCTTGTTTGGGCAAGAAGAGAGATGCCCCGTGATGCCGAAGAGCAAGTTACGGCGGAGGCCTGAGCATGAGAACTCTGGTCACATCATGCCGAGGACCGGATGGTGCCCATGCTTCCTGTGAGTGGTCTCTTCGCTTTCTGGCTGGAACGATAACCCCAGGGGTTGCGAGGACAGAACCTCCACCTGCCATCCCCATGGGCACTGCTGGTCTCCAGAGCACGTCAAGGTCCTTCCCCTCCCAGCTTCTGATCTTGGAAAGCGAGGCCTCTTACGCTCACATGCATGTGTTTAGGTGTATATGCTGCCATGCTTTAAAAATAAAGAGTGTTTTGAATAAAAGCCTCTGGAACACAACTTTATTATTTTTTTTTTGGAGACAGAGTCTCACTCTGTCACCAGGCTGGAGTGCAGTGGCATGATCTCAGCTCACGGCAACCTCCGCCTCCCGGGTTCAAGCGATTATCCTGCCTCTGCTTTCTGAGTAGCTGGGACTACAGGCACGTGCCACCACACCCAGCTAATTTTTGTATTTTTAGTAGAGTCGGGGTTTCACCATGTTGGCCAGGATGGTCTCGATCTCTTGACCTTGTGATCCACCCGCCTTGGCCTCTCAAAGTGCTGGGATTACAGGCATGAGCCACCGTGCCCGGCCATCTTCATTTATTTTTAAGATGGGGTCTTTGCTCTTGCCCAGGGTGGAGTGCAGAGTGCGATCACAGCTCACTGTAGCCTCAAGCTCCTGGGCTCAAACGATCCTTCTGCCTCAGCCTCCCAAGTAGCTGGCACTACAGGCACGCACACCATGCCCAGTTGATTTTATCTGTAAAGATGGGGTCTCTTGTGGCCTGGGTTGCTCAAACTCCTGCACTCAAGCAGTTCTCCCACCTTGGCCTCCCAAAGTGCTGGGATTATAGATGTGAGCCACACCTGTATTACTTACAATGGTTCTCCTACATGCCAGGCTTTGTTTGGTATGTGGAAATAAAAACTGTGATGAATAAATAATAAACCACCTTCAAATAAAATTAGGATTAGAGCTGGGTGTGGTGTAATCCCAGCACTTTGGGAGGCTGAGGTGGGCGGATCACGAGGTCAGGAGATAGAGACCATCCTGGCCAACATGGTGAAACCCTGTCTCTACTAAAAATACAAAAAATTAGCTGGGTGTGGTGGCGGGCGCCTGTAGACCCAGCTACTCGAGAGGCTGAGGCTGAAGAATCGCTTGAACCCAGGAGGGGGAGGGAGACTCCGTCTCCAAAAAAAAAAAAAAAAAATTAGGATTAGAGTGATCTGCTCCGAATTCTGGGGACTGAAAATGAATTTAGTGTTAGTTTTGAATACTGGCAAAATTTTATATTAAGCAAAGAAAGACTAAATTTATTTTAATAAACATTCAGAGGCTGAGGGTAGCCAAATTTTCAAGCCAGACCCTCCCAATGTTAATACACTGTGCAAAGCTTACGCCATGAACAACTGACCTGGACCACTACCATTCCAATGGGAGCCTCTACCTTACAATACCAGGTTAGATGTCTGTTCCCAGAACCCCCAAGTTAGTTACAACTAATAATCTTCTTTCAAGAGTTTTTTTTTTTTTTTTCAATCTTGGAGTTAATAATCTGACTCATTTTTCTTTTATCAAAGAAGTAGGAAAATTACAATAAGAATTCTAGAGATGTCTATAAATTACAGACCTATGACTCAAAATCCTTGAAACAATTTCTCTACAAACAGAAGAGTTAAAAATAGATTTCAGTAAAAACCCTGTATGCGTTCTTATGTGTAAACAATACAGCTATGAGGAACATGTCTTATTTTGAGGAACTTTATTGTTACATTTTTGCAATAATTGAGGCACAACTACCTCCTGCTTTTCCAACATCTTAATAAAAAAGACAATAAGGATTAACAGTGAAATTAAAATTAAAAAATACAAAAGCCTAAGGTTCTGGAGACAAAACTGACTAGAGTCTATGTGTAGCAAAGTTGTGAATGACAGTTTAGCCTTGCAGAGTTTCCTTCTTCTCCAATTACAATGTGTTACAGAATTTGGAAGGGGGTGTCTTTAAAAACGTTCTAATTCACCCCGGTCATGAGGAGGAGGAGGAAGTCCAGCTCAGCAAGGCCAAGTGCCTCGGCCAGGGCAGTGGGGTCAGCGCTGAGCAGGTCAAGAGCTCGGGCCCGGGGCCATCCCATCGCACTTTCTATTGAGTTAAACAGACCCCGCAACATCTCCTTCCTCTTATGCTTCCGGTTTGAAAGTGACGAGTAAATATGTCAGACTGTTTAAAGGAAAACAAGCACTCACTGACAAGGCTGGACTACTCAGGAAGGTGTTTCAAACAACTCCCCTGCTACGCCAATCACAGCGCTGCTGTCGCCAACAGCGCCACGAAGAGGCTCTCCCCGTTGACGGAGGATCTGCTTGCACTTCCCCTGGGCTCTGGATTCTAACACACACAGGAGAGACAGCGAAAGCTGACCCAGGAGGCAAACAAAGCTCACCACGCTCTGGACCAGGCTGCGCGTCACTGTTGCAGACTGCAAATGTGACCTGAGACCATCCCGAGGGCCCCACCAAGAGTTCTCTTCGTCCTTTAAAACGTGGTCATCGGCACTCATCTCCGGTCACATCCGTGAGGTCTGTGAAGAACCACAGAAGCAGTACAAAAACAGCAACTTCTTTATCCAGCCAAAAAAGGAGCCACAAGCCCAGCGAACACTGACGCACAGCCTCGAGCACTGCAAGAGAGAGTTCCATGCTGTCTCCTGATGAGAACGCTGTGCTAACAGGGTGACCCAGAGGCGGGTTTCCCCTTCCCTCTTCTGCTTCTGCATCTGCCCCAAGGGCTTGTGTTTATCGGGTTTGCAGAAAACAAGCCAAGGGTGAGCTGCAGAGGGGCTCAGGGTCAGGGGCAGCACGGCCTTGAGACAAGGGCCCTGGGATGTGTGACTGAGCCACAGTAACATTCGGGTGCCAATTAAGAAGCTTTTCATTTTCTTGTAAATGCTAGGACACATCCCCAAACACACTAGGCAGGACTTCTCAGTAGAGTGATACACAGAGGGGACCAGCTTGGAATGCAATGTATTTTAAACACAGTGAAAGCCACCTGGCAGGTAGCTGGACAAGTGAGCTGGGCCCAGGACTGGCCAGCTCGTATCAACATTCACAGGCTTCCGCAGGCTCCCCCAGGACAGCGGCATCCGAGAGTGTTTACTTGTTGTGCAAGCACAGTCATACAAGCGAGGGGCCTCGATGAGAATCAGACTTAGGGGAGAGCTGTGAACAGGCACGGCTGTCCAAAGGCACTGGTGGAGCGGCAGTTTGGAGAAACTCAAGATTCCTCCAGCGTCTGTGGGCTTCCCGAAAGGTCAGCTGTTAGCTCGCCAAGCAGCTGGGGCATTAACAAAAGCTCTGCTAGTGGCCTTGCCGGCTTTCTGAAGCCCCAGAAGAGGAATGTTTCTGAAAGAAGGAAACGCTATGTGCTGCCAACTGTGTGTGAGCAGATGGCTTGCAGGAAGATGGGAGAGCCATCTGCGAGGGGACCTGGTTTCTGTGTCTTTGCCGTTGGGTTGGGCGGCGGGTGGCTAAGGGGAGAAGAGCACCGCTGTGTGTGCACGGACGGAGCAGCAGTCACCGTGGGCATCCTGTCTCACTCCGTGTTGTGCTGCTGGAAATCGGGCAGGGTGGGAAGGGCTGAGCCTGCTGTAGGGGCGTAAGGTGAATCCACACCTGCAGAGCTCCCCAGCCCGTCCTCAGAGCTGGGAAGGGATCCCGGGCACAGCTCCTCAGCTTCATCTGAGAGGCTTGGACTAGGGGGTCTTAGGAAATCGGCACGGGAGTTTGAAAAGGCAACATGCTCCCTTTGGGAGGTGGCCTTCAGACACTGCGGCTGGGGCTGCAGGGCCGGGCTCAGGCACTGAGTTTAGCAGCATCGGCGTGCACCGGATCTCTACAAGCTACCGTTAGGCAAAGCTTTCAGGTTAGTCTGTCTCAGGGAAGACTTGCGAGTTAGAAAAGCCGTCTGCAAGGCCAGCTGGTTTTTGTGTTTCTGTCATTAAAGACAGAGCGTGTGTGTACACACATACACACACACACGATCCTCAATTAAATTGTGTCAGAAAAAGAGGAACATTTCTGTAAAAGCAAAGCAAGCTGTGTGATTAGGTGTTCCGTATTCACAATATCATCACTCGGATTTTCAGTAGTTTCACTTGCCCCCAGGATTCAGTAGCTAACGTGACAGTTTCCATGTCCTTTTGCCTAGAGCTCGCTGGCTGGCTGGTCTGACGGCATTCCTGAGCCAGGTATTCCAGGGCACGGATCCGAGAAACCCACTCAAGGACCACACAGACAATACACACCCAAGAGTCTGACCCACAGCCGTGGAGGCTGCTCAAGGACGACAAAGCCTGGGGCTTCCTCGCTCACTGCAGCATGATGTCCTTCAGGTTCTCCTGCAGGATGGTGTCTTTCACAGCATGGAACACGAAGCGGACGTTCTCGGTGTCGATGGCGGTGGTGAAGTGGTGGAAGAGCGGCTTGCTGCGGTTCCGTCTCTTCCTGTCGAAGCACTGGACCAGGTAGCGCTGGACGTCCTCCAGCCTGTGCGGGTCGCCCCTGAAGTCCGGGAAGTGCTTCTTGATGCTCACGGTCTTCACCTTCTCCACCAGGAGGTCCATCTTGTTGAGGAAGAGAATGATGGAGACGTTGAAGAAGAGCTTGTTGTTGACGATGGTCTCGAAGATGTTCATGGACTCCACCAGCCGGTTGGTGCGCCTGTCCTCCATGAGGACCTGGTCGTACTCGCTGGAAGACACCATGAACAGGATGGACGTGATCCCGTCGAAGCACTGGAACCACTTCTGGCGCTGGGACCGCTGGCCGCCCACATCTACCATCTTAAAGGGGATCTTCTTAATAACGAAGTCATGCTCCACAATTCCCTTGGTGGCTTTCCTAGCCAGCAGGATGTCTTGCTTACTAGGAAAGTAATTCTGTAAAATACAGGATGAGGCAGAAATTTAGGGGGAGGAAGAAAGAACAAAAGAAAATAAAAACAAAAAGATAAGAAGGAAAGAGACTGACTTTTGCAAGAGGTTGAACCAGAAACCAAAAGCAAATTTCATTTATAAAATTATCAACTGGCCGTGAAACAGAAAGAATCAAATACTTCATTTCAAAACGAACGGAGGCTCACCAGTCTGAGGACGAATGCTCAGAACACTCGTGGGCAGGCCCAGCGCAAAACCACATCCATTTTCTTCTCCAGAGGAAATTTACCATCTTTTTTGTTTCCATACCAGAGATACCTTTTTATTTTTCTAACTCCTAAAGCTTATAGCTTCCAAAACCTTACTGTGAATTAATTTAGGTTTTGTAATGTGATGTAAATTCAATCTGCAATACACAACGTTATTCTTAGAAAATTCTTTAAGTCTTTAGCAACACACAGGCAACCATACTCTTCACCCACTTTGACTTTGCACTATTAATAATCCTCCAGGCCAGGCATGGTGGCTCACACCTATAATACCGGTGCTTTGGGAAGTGGGAGGAATACCTTGAGCCCAGAAGTTCAAGAACAGCCTGGGCAACATAGTAAAACCCCACATTTACAAGAAGTAAAAACATTAGCTGGGTGTGGTACCGCATGCTATAGTCCCAGCTACTTGGGAGGCCGAGACAGGAGGATCACTTGAACCTAGGAGGTTGAGGCTACAATGAGTTACGATCGTGCCATTGCACTCCAGCTTGGGTGACAGAGTGAGACCCTGTCTCAAAAAATTGAAAAACAAAACAAACCAACAAAACACCTCCCGTGATGAGTGCACACACCACTCAGGCAGCTTCTCACCAAAACACCAAACAGGGACATGATCACGCTTCGATCTAGAGGTCTGACTACCACCCACAGGGTGTGCAGGGGACAGAGAAACATCTTCAATAACACTGCAGGGGTGGAAGAGCAAAGTCCACATGGTAAGAAACCCTACAGGATAAATAATCCAGTTATTCCAATAAACAAATTGAAAGAAAAAAAGGAGAGACATACAGATTAACACTTAAGTGATCCTGACCAATGGCAATGCATGACCTTATTAGGTTGTTGATTCAAACTCTGCTAAAACAAAGCAAAATCAACATGAAAACATTAATGAAACAACAGGGAAAATCTCAAAACTGACTAGGATGACATTACGGAATTACTGCCAATTTTTCAGGAACCATACGGTATTGTGGTTGTGATTTTTCGTCTCGTCTTTTTGAGGTACACTCTAAAATATTCTCTGCATTTGCTCCTGGAGGCTGGGCGAGGGCTGCTGAAACAAGACTGGTAATCAGTGATAACTGCCACACCTGGGGTTTCATTAGACTATTTGTTTTTGAGTATGTTTGAATTTTCCGTGAGATAAAGTTAAAAGAAGTCCTCCTTTCACTCATGAACTCCTCTGTCTCCTTTATGGTGATCTGGGCAAAGGTAGTGTCCTCCCCTCCCCACCGAGACGGAGCCCAGATCTAAGTGAGAGCGTGCCATTACAGTACTATTTGTGGTAATGTGATAGAACAAGCTCGGCCTGTCAGTCCAGCCAAAGCCCTCACAACGTGGACTGCTTTGGTCTCTGGACACGTGTTTTCTAACCCTGGAGCCCAGCTTCTTCAGGTGGGCGTGCTTACTCACCAGCTGGCCGATCCGGTCCAAGTTGTCCAGGAAGTACTTCACCGATTCCCCCTGTCAAGAAGGAAGAATATTCACAGCTCAGTCTGGATCGAGGAATCCTGATGTGGCCAATACAAGAACTGAACAGGGTAAGAGCAGTGGCATTTCGCCTCTGTGTGAATGGGAAAGCAAAGGAAAAAGGCGAAGAATGTCCGTCTGTTTTCTAAAATAAAAAAACTACCATTAAAGAAAATTTTTAATGCAGGTTCTTTAGCTCCAACCCCAAGATTCAAATTCTGGCTGTTTTTCAATTTTCCCTGCTGGGTTTTGGTGCGTGGTGGGATGCCGGCCCCTCTGATGGGGGACTCTCTCTTTCCAGACATGAAGGCTGGCCCACTCCTGGCCATGCGGCCAGCAAAGGACAGGCTAGAATAGGATTTTAGATTTCGGCTCCTGGGTACAGTCTTGCTTCTGTCGAAGACGGCCCAAGGGACCCAAGACATTGTCCTTAAAGACAGAAGATCCTGACGAGAAGGAGCATCTGGCAAAACATCTTCCAGTTTCTAGAAGGAGTCCATTATTCCTTCCCACATTTTTATGACCTGATTTATAGTAGCAAACACAAGGGAATCTTCCATTTGAATTGTGGTGGTGGAATGACGGCCAGTCTTCTCCTGCCTGGACCAATCATCGATACAATCTGAGACGTGTTCCATAGTGGGAAGGGCCCTGCGGAATCACCCAGGACCCTGTTTCAGGAAGCGCTGAGCCGCTAAACGCGAGGCTCACACGGGGCACGGGAGGAGCCGGGAGAGTGCAACCGCCGACCACAGAGCAGTCCGCACGTGAACAAGCACGCACTGAGTCCCTTCAAAGGTAGCATGTTAAAAACCAATTCTACCACTTTCTATAAGATTCCACTTTGAACCCTGCTCTAAAGACAGACACCAGCAGGCGGGGTCAAGGCTTCCAGGCTGCCCTGACATCAGGGCTTGTGGGAAGAGCAGTCACTTTCTGCGTTCTCATGGAAGTGTACAGGGGCAAGGTCATGCACATGTGGCGAGCAGACGCAGGAGAATTTTAAGGAGAGAAGGCCATCAGAACCGACTACGTGATGGTGCTGAAGCTTGTGACGTTGTAAGGGATGGAGAAAGGCGGCCAGCACCTGCTCAGTCTATCTCTTTCTCCTCTGTCCGAGACAGACTGAGGGGAGAAAGCAGAGAGGAAGCTCCTTCAGGGAGGAGCCCACCTTCCTACTTTAGAATGAAGGCCTCTGGATGTTTTCAAATCGAGTGTTTTGTTTGAGGGGACAGAAACACACATCTCCCCATCCCAGCACTGCCTGTGCTGAGCGAGCACACCTCCTCCTCCTCTGTTTCAGGACGGGGCGAGCACGAGTGCCTCGTGACCACCGGCTCTCCAGAGCCCCAGGCAGAGGCCCAGCTCTACAGCAGGGAAGGCATCAGGAGTGCCAGGGTGAAGGTACCCCAAGCGCCCGGCACGACTGACCTCTCATGCCTGCTCGCTCTCTTCCTCACCAAGCCCCCGTGATGTGGGAAGCCACTGTGAGGCCGGTGGGACAGCCGCCTTCCTGTGGCTGTGGCAAGTCCCCCTGGTCCTCTGCACATCGTGCCTCCTTCTACACCCTGACAGGAAGCAGCTGGGAGAAGCTGCTGGCCGCACTCACTCCCCTGATTTACAAGTTCCTTCCTCAGCGCCTTTCTCTCCTGCCTCCTCCTGCTCTCCTGCCCTCACCTGGGCCTTGGGAGGTGCCACACAAGCCCAAGAAGCATCAGGATACTGTCCCTCCCTCTCCTGTGGCCGCGGGTTCTCCCAGGGAGCTGGGAGTGGCAGCAGCTCACAGCCCGAGCCACCCTTGCCCGTTTCTAGGCAGGTGGTGGCACCAGGCACGAAGGAAGCAGAGGCAGTTCTCCTGCAGGGTTCTAGCTGGGTCAGGCATGGAGAGTCACAGTGGCACAGGTGCCCCGGCCAGTGCTCTTATCACCACAGGACACAAAGCCCTGGATGCATGTGCTCTACCCAGATAGTACGGACGCAACGGGAAAAGCACCACAGAGGACACAATCAGGACGAGCTAGACGGGAAGCAGGAAACAGGAGGGACGTTTCCCTCAGTGTGAATCTAAACACCACTTGAGTCTGAAATCAGTCCCCCAACTGCACTTTACAACACAGATTATATGAAAACACTTATATGAAAACATCTTCACTGCTGCTTTCTCTACGATGACTGAATGCGGATGGCTCATTTAACTCATCACAGCATTTGTATCACTACTTGGAATGCACGTAACTTATCTGTGACTCTCAGCCATCTTGCATGATTGGCGGAGGAGAGGAGTCAAATCTAGTTTCATGTCAGGGCGGCCTCATCTCGAGAAACAGCCCAGGGGGTCCGTGGGAAAGCTGCCACTGAACTGTAAGGTGCCAGGGACCGTGCCACAAGCTCTCTAATGGGGGCTGGAGGGGAGGGAAGAAGGGGACACAGAGCAACCCTGTGCGATCCAGAACGCTGTCACTCACATCTGCACTCTTGCTGTCCCTGAGGTTTGGTGCACTGCGGTTCACCACCAGAGACTGGACAATGCAGCTGCTGATTGGGCACGCAGCCCACGGGACGATCGTTTGCAACAGACTCCTCAAATCTCACAGCAGCAGCTCATTAAAAGGGCCAGGTTTACAATCCCATGCATTTTCAACACTAGGAGAATTCAGTCATTTCTTCAGAGAAAAAGCATGTGGCAGAGACTGAGATGTCCACATGAAATTAACTGCTTGGTGGTTTTATAAAGAGGCACTGTGCCTGCCAAGATAAGCCCAGAGTCCTCTCGATGGCTGCTGCGGTCACGCGATCTAGAAACACGAATGGATCCAAAGTGGGCTCTCAGGACTCTCCCTGGTGTGAAAAACCTACACCGCTCAAGATTAACACAAACTTGGACTTGTGGATTAAACGAAATGAATTTCATTAGGCTGGGGCCAGTGGCCACTGAGCACACACCTGACAGGGGCCTGTCCGCTGCCTCAACTGTCCCACGAATGTGTCTGTCCTCTCACAAGCAGCAGAAGGGATGAACCTGAGCAGGGGCTGGTGGGCAGCGAAAGAGGGGTTGTCTGTTTCAAGCAGCAGTAGCAAGTTGATTTGGGGCCTGTGCACCTGTGCTGGGCACAGCCGGGCAGATGTGACGTCGTGACACTGGGCAGGACCTAGGCCAACACACGCCCATGAGGAGACCGCCTTTCTGCAGAGGCCTGCAGCCTTCAGTAGTTTCTGGAAGCACCTGTCACCCACACCTCTGGTGGGAGAACGACACATGCTCAGCTCGCTGCTGCTCAGAGCTCCGTCAGCGCTGTCAGGCAGGCCCTGCAGCAGCCTCGCCCGTCATCTCTGTCTCTGCACACAGCAAGCTGCCCCTTCACAGACCCCTGCTGGCCTCACACACTTCCTTCAGCTAATTTAGGACCACGAGAAAAGAGCCTCAAATCTTTCAATCCTGTATATTGAAAGGGTCTCAAGTCTCAAGGGTCTCAAGTCTCAGACCCTTGAGATCAGTACGTGAGGGGCTGACTCTGCTTCCCTCTTGTTCTCTGCTCCTAATTGGAGCCTTTCTACCCACATGCTTGGTTCAGTTCCTGCCTGTCAATGTCACAGACTGACAGGGTGTGCATGAAAGACAGCCTGTGTGTGGGTTCCACTGGGGAGTGAGAGGAAAAGGTAACCATGGATTGGTCTAAGATATAAGGGTCGAGGTAGGGAGAGATCAAGGACCAAGAGAGTGGTTACAAAGAAAACAAACACCAACTTCCAGCTCCTGGCCAGAGGGCCTTTTAGTTTTAAACCCTATCTGCCCATTCAGGAGCTATCTCACCGTTTTTTTTTGTTTTGTTTTGTTTTGTTCTGTTTTGTTTTGTTTTGAGATAGAGTCTCGCCCTGTTGCCCCGGCTGGAGTGCAGTGGTGTGATCTTGGCTCACTGCAACCTCTGCCTCCTGGGTTCAAGTAATTCTCCTGCCTTAGCCTACCGAGTAGTTGGGACTACAGGCGTGCACTACCACACCCAGCTAACTTTTGTATTTTTAGTAGAGACGGGGTTTCACTAGGTTGACCAGGCTGGTCTTGAACTCCTGACCTCAGGTGATCCACCCACCTCAGCCTCCCAGAGGGCTGGGATTACAGGCGTAAGCCACCGCGCCCAGCCCTGTCTTACAGTTTCTGTACTTAGTGAGGTTAACTCTAAAATCCTGAAACGGTGTCATTCACACTGTGACTGAAAACAGGGCTTGTCAATGGTGAGCTAGAGGATTCCAAAATCTAGTTCACTCACTTCAACATAACAAATTACAAAGACAAATTTTTTAAATTGCTGTATATGAAAAGTAACAGCAAACTACGCCAAAGGCCCAGGTTTTCAATTTCATTACTTAATAAGTAAATATTAAAGTTAGCATATGATTTCCACTGAATAGAGATGCTAGCCAAAAAACAGAGAATCTTTCAAAATGCTTTTAAAATTATTATCTAGTTCCCCAAAAGAAATCCTCATTTTGAACTCAGGCTTTGCTCAGTGAACACCTATGACATCTCACGAGGCTGGCGTGAGATTAAATGATATCACAGCTGTGAAAGTATTCTGGAAAAGAGATACAGCACCACATTCATATACTTTATAAAAATGAAGCTTTTCAAGTTTTAACTTGGGTACCTATGAATTGTTTGTTGCTAATTTATCATCCCCAAATATTAGGTAAGAGGGCCAGGCGTGGTGGCTCACAGTAACCTCAGCATGTTGGGAGGCTGAGGCAATCACTTGAGGTCAGGAGTTTGAGACAAGCCTAGCCAACATGGTGAAACCCCGTCTGTACTAAAAATACAAAAACAGAGTGAGGCTCCATCTAAAAAAAAAAAAAAAAATTAGGTAATAGATTCACTGGCAGAAATACAAAGTGACGCAGGCACAAGGCTGTCACTGCAGCGAATGTCTAGTAGGAGAAGCTGGCTGAATAAACTGCAATCTCCACGCAGGCGGGGGCTGTGCGCCGGCGAAGGGGAAGAGCTCCGTGGCTGGAAGGAGGTTTCCGATACCCACTGCCAAAGGAAAAGCACAAGGCACGAAACAACGCAGAGTATCTTCCTTTTATGTAAGAAATGGCGGGAGACTAAAACCCATATTCTACTTGCTTATATTTGGAAAAGGAAATGTGGATACACCAGCAGCAGATAAAAATTACTTCTAGAGAGGGAGGGAATGGGGGATGGGACAGAGACAGGAGCAGCCCTCTCTGAGTATGTCTGACTTTGGAACCATGGTAACATCTTCCATAATTTAAAAAAAAAATTAAATAAAAAACCAACTCCTCAAAATTGAACCCAAATTAAAGCAAATGAACCTAACAGGATACCAAGGTTAGAGGCAGAACCCAGAATTCTGGCCGCCTCCTGTTTTTTTTTTTGCCAGAATGTGAAAGTACAGAGGAGCTGGCCCCTGACTCTGGCCATGCTTTGGCCCCCTTGCCCTGTGTGTGGCCTTGTGGCTGTGCCTGTGGACACCTCGTCTCTAAGCCTGGCAAACAGCCACCCCTCGGTCACAGCAGGAAGAGCTGCACAGGGTCCTTGGCCCTGGAGCAGCCTCTACAACTGTAAGCTCAGGCTCCGCGGGGTGTGTCTTGGCGTGTGCAGAAGTGCCGTCACGGGGGTGCCACGCTGGGCCCCTAAAGCACCAGCCCCCTTGCCTGGGTTCTTCCTTTTTCATTAGGTAAGATCTACATAATAGAAAATTCACCATTTTGACATGAACCATTCAATGGCATTTACTACCTTCAAAATGTTGTACAGCCACCACTTCTACAGCCTATCAGCCATCACTCCCAGTGCCCTGGCCCAGACCCTGACAACACGA
The DNA here is from genome assembly GCF_028885625.2 of Pongo pygmaeus. NCBI lineage: Eukaryota > Metazoa > Chordata > Mammalia > Primates > Hominidae > Pongo > Pongo pygmaeus. The sequence continues at coordinate 2,795,317 of NC_072379.2, forward strand.
ATCTGCTGTCTGTCTCCATGGATTTGCCTGTTCTGGATCTCTCATTGGAGCGTATTCACACAGCATGCAGCCCTTTGTGTCTGGTTCTTTTATTTGATGTGGCATTTCCGAGGCTCGCCCATGCTGTAGCACAGGCCAGTGCGACATTCCATTTTATGGCAAATGTATATATATGTATATATATGCCATTGTATAGATATGTGGTTTCTTTTTCTATTTGTCAGTTGATGAACACTTTGACTGTTTCTAGTTTTTGGTGGTTGTGAACAGTGCTACAAACAGCTGTGTGGAAGTTTTTGCTTGAATATCTGTTTTCATTTCTTGAGTATACACCTAGGAGTCAAACTGTGGCATCCTACGGTAATTCTTTTTTTATTTTAAGATGCCCGTTGCCCAGGCTGAGTGCAGTGGTGTGATCTGGGCTCACCGCAACCTCTGCCTCCTGGTTCAAGCAATTCTCCTGCCTCAGCCTCCCGAGTAGCTGGATTACAGGTGTGCGCCACCAAACCTGGCTAATTTTTGTATTTTTAGTAGAGACGGGGGTTTCACTGTGTTGGCCAGGCTGGTCTTGAACTCCTGACCTCCAGTGATCCACCTGCCTCAGCCTCTCAAAGTGCTGGGATTACAGGTGTGAATCACTGTTCCCGGCAGTCCTTTGGTAATTCTGTGCTTAATTTTCTGAAGACCACCAAGCTGTTCTCCACGGTGGCTGCACAAGTTTACATTCCCACAGGCCACGTACAAAGTTTCCAATTTATCCACATCCTTGCCCACACTTGCTATTTTCTGATTTTTAAAAACGGTGGCCATCCTACTAGCTGTGAAATGGCACCCCACTGTGATCTTTTCTGTGTTTTCTGGTGATCTTTTCTAGGTGGTTCTATTTGTATCATCATTATAGACTGCATGTTTGTGTGCTCCCAGAATTCCTATGTGGAAGCCCTACCTGCAGTGTGATGGTATTTGGAGATGGGGCCTTTGGGAGGTGACTGAAGGTGGGGACCTCATGATATGACAGTGCCTGCATAAGAAGGGACCGGAGAGCTCTCCCTCTCACTCTGTCCTATGTGAGGCACCAGGACACAGTGACAAGCCGGCCGTCTGCAAGCGAGGAAGACAGCCCTCCCTCACCAGAACCTGATGGTGCTGCCACCCAGATCCTCAATTTCCAGTCTCCAGAGCTGTGAGAAAATTAATTTCTGTTGTTTAAGCCACCCAGTCAGAGTATTTTGTTAATGGCAGCTTGAGCCGATAAATATAATTATGAACTTGTGGATTTTCATCTGTCAGAGGCAAAGATGGTGAAATCTAAACAACATGTTAATACTGGGCAATGGGTTTATGAGTATCTGTTGGGCTCATTCTTAAACAGTTTCATAAGATGTTTAATAGTTCAAATTATAGATTCCGCCCTTAAAACTACAGATTTAGGGCTGGGCACGGCGACTCACGCCTGTAATCCCAGCACTTTGGGAGGCCGAGGTGGGCAGATCACGAGGTCAGGAGATCGAGACCATCCTGGCTAACACGGTGAAACCCCGCCTCTACTAAAAATACAAAAAAATTAGCCAGGGGTAGTGGCGGGTGCCTGTAGTCCCAGCTACTTGGGAAGCTGAGGCAGAAGAATGGCGTGAACCCGGGAGGCGGAGCTTGCAGCGAGCTGAGATCGCGCCACTGCACTCCTGCCTGGGCGACAGAGCGAGACTCCGTCTCAAAACAAACAAACAAATAAACAAAAAACCACTATAGATTTAGATTCTTCATTTGTATCACAGGGATCATCATAAAAAAATGAGCTAGAAAGAAATTTTACAGCATGTTTTAAGATATTCCCCTGCTTCTAGATAAAAAGCACCTAGGCTAGGTGTGGTGGCATGCACACCTGTGGTCTCAGCTACTCGGGAGGCTGAGGTGGGAGGATCACTTGAGCCGAGGAGGTTGAGGATGCAGTGAGCCATGATTGCGCCACTGCACTCAGGCCTGGGCAAGAGTGAGATACTGTCTCTTAAAAAAACCCAGAACCCTAAATGGGGCTGAGGGTGGGGAGAACTCACCTAGTTTCCAGAGGCTTCCACCACAGAATCCCTAAAACCCAGCATGTGAAGCAGCAGGCATGTCACAGTTGGGCTGCCTGTTAGCTTTCTATGAATTTTGGGGAAATTCACAGCAGAATTCTAGCCTTTGTAGTAGCCAGAACCCAAATTCCAAGCCTCTTTGGGGCTAGGATAGAGGTATGTGTGAAAACTCGCAAGAACAGCACAAAGATCTCATACAGTCTTTCTCTAGATTCACCTGCTCACATCTTCTCTCATTTGCTTTATCCTTCGCTCACTCTCTTTCAATATACAGACTTTTAAAAATCTGTCATCATTTGAGAGCAAGTTGTTTACCCCTAACAACTTCAGAGGGTATGTCCTAAGAATGAGGACACCTGCTTCTACAACCACAGCAACTTCAGGAGCTGCTTCAGGAGAACGCCGCAAGGATAAGAGTATTCATCTAGGGTGGCTGTCTCATAATTACCATGTATTAGACAGCAAGGTTTATCTAATATATACAGATACAGCATTATTAGACCATTTTCCTCTTCTAGCACAGAATTTAGTATATTACTTACATGTAGTTATCATGCCTCTTTAGTTTCATTTAATCTGAAACACTTGAATTTTTTATTATTTTTTATTTTCCTGAGATGGAGTCTCACCCTGTTGCCCAGGCTAGAGTGCAGTAGTGCGATCTCAGCTCACTGCAGCCTCCGCCTCCCGGGTTCAAGAGAGTCTCCTGCCCCAACCACCCGAGTAGCTGGGATTACAGACGTGCACCACCATACCCGGCTGATTTTTGTATTTTTAGTAAAGACAGGGTTTTGCCATTTTGGCCAGGCTGCTCTCGAACTTAAGTGATCTGCCTGCTTCAGCCTCCCAAAGTGCTGGGATTACAGGTGTGAGCCAGCGCGCCCGGCCTACACTGAGATTTTTGAAGAACAGAGCTGCCTCCCACGGCCCTTGGGGTTTTTGTGATGTCTCCAGTGTTTAACATGACAGTTTCAAGATGATTTTCCAATCAGTGCCACTCCATGCTTGCCAGTCTGTGAGTGACATTCTACTGTCAACAAGAGTCCTGCTCCTGTTTATCCCACATGGACTCACAGATGCTGTCATTTTCCAGGGCTGTAATTCACCTCTGTCCTCGCTTACTTTGGTGCTCAAAGGGAAGAAAGCACTGAGTCTCGCTGGCCCTTTGCGTTTCCATATTAGTTCTAAAGTCAGCTGTCAATTTCTACCCTCCCTGTCCCCCCAAACACCTGCAGAGTTTTGATTTTGAATGAGGCCTTTAATTCCTCTTGGTAATGCTTATAAATTCTCTGTACACAGGTGCTGCACATCTTTCCTTAGATTTATTCTTAGGTATGTAATCTTTTATGGTGCTTCTTAAATGGTATCTTTAAACATTTTCCATTTTCCAATCCTTTGTTGCTAGTGAATAGAAATACAAGTGATTTCTGTATATTGGCTTGTACCTAGTCACCTTGCTAAGCTCCGTATTCATTCTAATAACAGACCTGTAGGTTCTTCTCAACTTTCCAGGTGTACAATCACATCACCTGCTAAGCTCCGTATTCATTCTAGTAACAGACCTGTAGGTTCTTCTCAACTTTCCAGGTGTACAGTCACATCACCTGCTAAGCTCCGTATTCATTCTAATAACAGACCTGTAGGTTCTTCTCAACTTTCCAGGTGTACAATCACATCACCTGCTAAGCTCCGTATTCATTCTAATAACAGACCTATAAGTTCTTCTCAATTTCCAGGTGTAGAATCACATCACCTGCTAAGCTCCATATTCATTCTAATAACAGACCTGTAGGTTCTTCTCAATTTCCAGGTGTACCACCACATCACCTGCTAAGCTCCGTATTCATTCTAATAACAGACCTGTAAGTTCTTCTCAACTTTCCAGGTGTACAATCACATCACCTGCTAAGCTCCGTATTCATTCTAATAACAGACCTGTAGGTTCTTCTCAACTTTCCAGGTGTACAATCATATCACCTGCTAAGCTCCGTATTCATTCTAATAACAGACCTGTAGGTTCTTCTCAACTTTCCAGGTGTACAATCACATCACCTGCTAAGCTCCGTATTCATTCTAATAACAGACCTGTAGGTTCTTCTCAACTTTCCAGGTGTACAATCACATCACCTGCTAAGCTCCGTATTCATTCTAATAACAGACCTGTAGGTTCTTCTCAACTTTCCAGGTGTACAATCACATCACCTGCTAAGCTCCGTATTCATTCTAATAACAGACCTGTAGGTTCTTCTCAATTTCCAGGTGTACCACCACATCACCTGCTAAGCTCCGTATTCATTCTAATAACAGACCTGTAGGTTCTTCTCAATTTCCAGGTGTACAATCACATCACCTGCTAAGCTCCGTATTCATTCTAATAACAGACCTGTAGGTTCTTCTCAATTTCCAGGTGTACAATCACATCACCTGCTAAGCTCCGTATTCATTCTAATAACAGACCTGTAGGTTCTTCTCAATTTCCAGGTGTACAATCACATCACCTGCGAGCCACAGGCATGGTGGTATGTGGCAACAATAACATTCAGACAGAAAGCCTACCATCTTTTTGGCCAGGAGAACAAGAGGACGGAGCTGGGGCAACCAGGACTGCCAAGGGGTAAGGTGGGAACCCTCCAGAAAGAAGAGAGCCAGTGAGGGAGACCTCAAGTTCTGTGCATAAGCTTTGCCCAAGAGCCTGGCTAGCCCCTGAACCATACATATGGGGGCAAACTGAAAGGGGTCTCTGCTGTGAGCTGAGCAACCACCAGCACAGGCATGACCAAGTTGGCAGTTTGGGTCTCACCAAGTTAAGTGTCTGCTAAAGCAAAAATATCAACATTAGATGCATGAACAGAACAGGATTTAAGTCTTAAAATGACATCCATAATACCCAGGATATAATCAAATTATTCAAAATATGGAAGGTATTCATCATCAGGGGCAAAAACAATCAGAAGTTATCAACTCAGATATCCCAGATACTGGGATGACTTGACACAGACTTTAAAGCAGCTATTTTAATTAGGCTTAATTAGGTTAAAAATGCTCATGTTGAATAAAGATATAGAAAATCTTATCAGAGGTCAGGGAGGATCCAAGATGGTCAAATAGGAACGGCTCCAGTCTACAGCTCCCAGCATGAGCGATGCAGAAGACGGGTGATTTCTGCATTTCCAACTGAGGTAGCGGGTTCATCTCACTGGGGTGTGCCAGACGGTGCAGGACAGTGGGTGCAGCGCACCGTGTGCGAGCCGAAGCAGGGCGAGGCATCGCCTCACCCGGGAAGCGCAAGGGGTCAGGGAATTCCCTTTCCTAGTCAAAGAAAGGGGTGACAGACAGCACCTGGAAAATCGGGTCACTCCCACCCTAATACTTCGCTTTCCCGACAGACTTAAAAAACGGCACACCAGGAGATTATATCCCGCACCTGGATCGGAGGGTCCTACAACCACAGAGTCTTGCTCATTGCTAGCACAGCAGTCTGAGATCAAACTGCAAGGCGACAGCGAGGCTGGGGAAGGGGTGCCCGCCATTGCCAAGACTTGATTAGGTAAACAAAGTGGCCGGCCAGGAAGCTCGAACTGGGTGGAGCCCACCACAGCTCAAGGAGGCCTGCCTGCCTCTGTAGGCTCCACCTCTGGGGACAGGGCACAGACAAACAAAAAGACAGCAGTAACCTCTGCAGACTTAAATGTCCCTGTCTGACAGCTTTGAAGAGAGTAGTGGTTCTCCCAGGATGCAGCTTGAGATCTGAGAATGGCAGACTGCCTCCTCAAGTGGGTCCCTGACCCCCGAGTAGCCTAACTGGGAGGAACCCCCCAGTAGGGGCAGACTGACACCTCAGACGGCCGGGTACTCCTCTGAGACAAAACTTCCAGAGGAACAATCAGGCAGCAGCATTTGCGGTTCACCAATATCCGCTGTTCTGCAGCCACCGCTGCTGATACCCAAGCAAACAGGGTCTGGAGTGGACCTCTAGCAAACTCCAACAGACCTGCAGCTGAGGGTCCTGTCTGTTAGAAGGAAAACTAACAAACAGGAAGGACATCCACACCAAAAACCCATCTGTATGTCACCATCATCAAAGACCAAAGGTAGATAAGACTACAAAGATGGGGAAAAAACAGAGCAGAAAAACTGGAAACTCTAACAATCAGAGCGCCTCTCCTCCTCCAAAGGAACGCAGCTCCTCACCAGCAATGGAACAAAGCTGGACGGAGAATGACTTTGACGAGTTGAAAGAAGGCGGCTTCAGATGATCAAACTACTCCGAGCTACAGGAGGAAGTTCGAGCCAATGGCAAAGAAGTTAAAAACTTTGAAAAAAAATTAGACGAATGGATAACTAGAATAACTAATGCAGAGAAGTCCTTAAAGGACCTGATGGAGCTGAAAACCAAGGCATGAGAACTATGTGAAGAATGCAGAAGCCTCAGGAGCCGATGCGATCAACTGGAAGAAAGGGTATCAGTGATGGAAGATGAAATGAATGAAATGAAGTGAGAAGAGAAGTTTAGAGAAAAGAGAATAAGAAGAAACGAACAAGGCCTCCAAGAAATATGGGACTATGTGAAAAGACCAAATCTACGTCTGATTGGTGTACCTGAAAGTGACGGGGAGAATGCAACCAAGTTGGAAAACACTCTGCAGGATATTATCCAGGAGAACTTCCCCAATCTAGCAAGGCAGGCCAACATTCAGATTCAGGAAATACAGAGAACGACACAAAGAAACTCCTCGAGAAGAGCAACTCCAAGACACATAATTGTGAGATTCACCAAAGTTGAAATGAAGGAAAAAAATGTTAAGGGCAGCCAGAGAGAAAGGTTGGGTTACCCACAAAGGGAAGCCCATCAGACAAACAGCTGATCTCTTGGCAGAAACTCTACAAGCCAGAAGAGAGTGGGGGCCAATATTCAACATTCTTAAAGAAAAGAATTTTCAACCCAGAATTTCATATCCAGCCAAACTAAGCTTCATAAGTGAAGGAGAAATAAAATACTTTACAGACAAGCAAATACTGAGAGATTTTGTCACCACCAGGCCTGCCCTAAAAGAGCTCCTGAAGGAAGCACTAAACATGGAAAGGAACAACTGGTACCAGCCACTGCAAAAACATGCCAAATTGTAAAGACCATCAAGGCTAGGAAAAAACTGCATCAACTAACAAGCAAAATAGCCAGCTGACATCATAATGGCAGGATCAAATTCACACATAACAATATTAACTTTGAATGTAAATAGGCTAAATGCTCCAATTAAAAGACACAGACTGGCAAATTGGATAAAGAGTCAAGACCCATCAGTGTGCTGTATTCAGGAAACCCATCTCACGTGCAGAGACACACATAGGCTCAAAATAAAGGGATGGAGGAAGATCTACCAAGCAAATGCAAAACAGAAAAAGGCAGGAGTTGCAATCCTAGTCTCTGATAAAACAGACTTTAAACTAACGAAGATCAAAAGAGACAAAGAAGGCCATTACATAATGGTAAAGGGATCAATTCAACAAGAAGAGCTAACTATCCTAAATATATATGCACCCAATACAGGAGCACCCAGATTCATAAAGCAAGTCCTTAGTGACCTACAAAGAGACTTAGACTCCCACACAACAACACCCCACTGTCAACATTAGACAGTTCAACAAGACAGAAAGTTAACAAGGATACCCAGGAATTGAACTCAGCTCTGCACCATGCGGACCTAATAGACATCTACAGAACTCTCCACCCCAAATCAACAGAATATACATTCTTTTCAGCACCACACCACACCTATTCCAAAATTGACCACATAGTTGGAAGTAAAGCTCTCCTCAGCAAATGTAAAAGAACAGAAATATAACTGTCTCTCAGACCACAGTGCAATCAAACTAGAACTCAGGATTAAGAAACTCACTCAAAACCGCTCAACTACATGGAAACTGAACAACCTGCTCCTGAATGACTACTGGGTACATAACGAAATGAAGGCAGAAATAAAGATGTTCTTTGAAACCAATGAGAACAAAGACACAACATACCAGAATCTCTGGGACACATTCAAAATAGTGTGTAGAGGGAAATTTATAGCACTAAATGCCCACAAGAGAAAGCAGGAAAGATCTAAAATTGACACCCTAACATCACAATTGAAAGAACTAGAAAAGCAAGAGCAAACACATTCAAAAGCTAGCAGAAGGCAAGAAATAACTAAGATCAGAGCAGAACTGAAGGAAATAGAGACACAAAAAACCCTTCAAAAAATTAATGAATCCAGGAGCTGGTTTTTTGAAAAGATCAACAAAACTGATAGACTGCTAGCACGACTAATAAAGAAGAAAAGAGAGAAGACTCGAATAGACACAATAAAAAATGATAAAGGGGATATCACCACCAATCCCACAGAAATACAAACTACCATCAGAGAATACTATAAACACCTCTATGCAAATAAACTAGAAAATCTAGAAGAAATGGATAAATTCCTCGACACATACATCCTCCCAAGACTAAACCAGGAAGAAGTTGAATCTGAATAGACCAATAACAGGCTCTGAAATTGAGGCAATAATCAATAGCTTACCAACCAAAAAAAGTCCAGGACCAGATGGATTCAACAGCCGAATTCTACCAGAGGTACAAGGAGGAGCTGGCACCATTCCTTCTGAAATTATTCCAGTCAACAGAAAAAGAGGGAATCCTCCCTAACTCATTTTATGAGGCCAGCATCATCCTGATACCAAAGCCTGGCAGAGACACAACCAAAAAAGAGAATTTTAGACGAATATCCTTGATGAACATTGATGCAAAAATCCTCAATAAAATACTGGCAGACCGAATCCAGCAGCACATCAAAAAGCTTATCCACCATGATCAAGTGGGCTTCATCCCTGGGATGCAAGGCTGGTTCAACATCTGCAAATCAATAAATGTAATCCAGCATATAAACAGAACCAAAGACAAAAACCACATGATTATCTCAATAGATGCAGAAAAGGCCTTTGACAAAATTCAACAACACTTCATGCTAAAAACTCTCAATAAATTAGGTATTGATGGGAGATATCTCAAAATAATAAAAGCTATCTATGACAAACCCACAGCCAATATCATACTGAATGGGCAAAAACGGGAAGCATTCCCTTTGAAAACTGGCACAAGACAGGCATGCCCTCTCTCACCACTCCTATTCAATATAGCGTTGGAAGTTCTGGCCAGGGCAATCAGGCAGGAGAAGGAAATAAAGGGTATTCAATTAGGAAAAGAGGAAGTCAAATTGTCCCTGTTTGCAGATGACATGATTGTATATCTAGAAAACCCCATTGTCTCAGCCCAAATTCTCCTCAAGCTGATAAGCAACTTCAGGATATAAAATCAATGTACAAAAATCACAAGCATTCTTATACACCAATAACAGAGAACCAAATCATGAGTGAACTCCCATTCACAATTGCTTCAAAGAGAATAAAATACCTAGGAATCCAACTTACAAGGGATGTGAAGGACCTCTTCAAGGAGAACTACAAACCACTGCTCAATGAAATAAAAGAGGATACAAACAAATGGAAGAACATTCCATGCTCATGGGTAGGAAGAATCAATATTGTGAAAATGGCCATACTGCCCAAGGTAATTTATAGATTCAATGCCATCCCCATCAAGCTACCAATGACTTTCTTCACAGAATTGGAAAAAACTACTTTAAAGTTCATATGGAACCAAAAAAGAGCCCGCATCACCAAGTCAATCCTAAGCAAAAAGAACAAAGCTGGAGGCATCATGCTACCTGACTTCAAACCATACTACAAGCCTGCAGTAACCAAAACAGCATGGTACTGGTACCAAAACAGACATATAGACCAATGGAACAGAACAGAGCCCTCAGAAATAATGCTGCGTATCTACAACTATCTGATCTTTGACAAACCTGACAGAAACAAGAAATGGTGAAAGGATTCCCTATTTAACAAATGGTGCTGGGAAAACTGGCTAGCCATATGTAGAAAGCTGAAACTGGATCCCTTCCTTACACCTTATACAAAAATTAATTCAAGATGGATTAAAGACTTACATGTTAGACCTAAAACCATAAAAACCCTAGAAGAAAACCTACGCAATACCATTCAGGACATAGGCATGGGCAAGGACTTCATGTCTAAAACACCAAAAGCAATGGCAACAAAAGCCAAAATTGACAAATGGGATCTAATTAAACTAAAGAGTTTCTGCACAGCAAAAGAAACTACCATCAGGGTGAACAGGCAACCTACAGAATGGGAGAAAATTTTTGCAACCTACTCATCTGACAAAGGGCTAATATCCAGAATCTACAATGAACTCAAACAAATTTACAAGAAAAAAACAAACAATCCCATCAAAAAGTGGGCAAAGGCTATGAACAGACACTTCTCAAAAGAAGACATTTATGCAGCCAAAAAACACATGAAAAAATGCTCATCATCACTGGCCAGCAGAGAAATGCAAATCAAAACCACAATGAGATACCATCTCACACCAGTTAGAATGGCAATCATTAAAAAAGTCAGGAAACAACAGGTGCTGGAGAGGATGTGGAGAAATAGGAACACTTTTACACTGTTGGTGGGACTGTAAACTAGTTCAACCATTGTGGAAGTCAGTGTGGCGATTCCTCAGGGATCTAGAACTAGAAATACCGTTTGACCCAGCCATCCCATTACTGGGTATATACCCAAAGGACTATAAATCACGCTGCTATAAAGACACATGCACACGTATGTTTATTGCGGCACTATTCACAATAGCAAAGACTTGGAACCAACCCAAATGTCCAACAACGATAGACTGGATTAAGAAAATGTGGCACATATACACCATGGAATACTATGCAGCCATAAAAAATGGTGAGTTCATGTCCTTTGTAGGGACATGGATGAAACTGGAAATCATCATTCTCAGCAAACTATCACAAGGACAAAAAGCCAAACACCGCACGTTCTCACTCATAGGTGAGAACTGAACAATGAGAACACTTGGACACAGGAAGGGGAACATCACACTCTGGAGACTGTTGTGGGGTGGAGGGAGGTGGGGGGGGATAGCATTAGGAGATATACCTAATGCTAAATGATGAGTTAATGGGTACAGCACACCAACATGGCACATGTATACATATGTAACAAACCTGCATGTTGTGCACATGTACCCTAAAACTTAAAGTATAATAATAATGAAATTAAAAAAAAAAAAGAGAAGAAAATCTTATCAGATACACAGAAAACATAGTGGAAAACAAGTGGAAATTTTAGAACTAAAACACACAACATCTGAAACTTTAAAATTTACTGGACTAACAATAACAGACGGGGGATGAGAGAGGAAAGAATCAGTGACCACTGAAATTACATTAATAGAGATGACCCAATGATCCAATCTCAAAAAGAGAAAAAAGATAAAGAATGAGGTGCAGGCATCTTTGGGGCAATTCCTAAAGGCCTAATACACAAGTAGTTGGAATCTCACAGTAGAGAACAAAGAGAGTGGGGCAGAGAATGTTTTTAGAAGCAGAAAACTTTCCAAATTTGGTGAAAGACATAAATTAACAGATTTCAAGAAGCTCCACAAATTCCAAATATGATAAATATGAAGAAACTCATAGCAAGGATGCTATACCACACACTTCTGAATAATCCACAGGTCCAAGAAGTCAGACTCTCTGGTCTGACATGTAAAGGGCCTGGAAGTTGTCACTCCCATCCTCAGAGCAGTAACACCGGCAAGAAGAACAAACTCCAAGTCCCAGCTCTGCTTAGACCCATTGGAGAGCTGAGATCACAGGACACACTGCTGCCCCCAAACTGGAGAGGCATACAGGGAAATGCAGAGAATCGAAGTTTACCAGGAACAGAAGATGATGCCAGAGCCTGCAACTCATATGTTATGCCCGGCTTTGAAGAAAAAATACTGGAGTCCCCTCCTTATCCTCAGGGGACACATGCTGAGACCTCAGTGGATGCCTGAAGCCTTGAATAATACCCAACCCTATCTGTATTGTTTTTCCCTTTACACACGTACCTATGATCAAGTTTAATTGATAAGTTAGGCAGAGTAAGGTTAACAATAAAACAGAACAATTATAACAATACACTGTAATAAAGTTATGTGAATGTGGTCTCTCAAAGTGTCTCACTGTACTGTATTCATCCCCATTTGGACCACGGTTGGCTGTGGGTAACTGAAACCATGGAAACTGAAGCCACGGACAAGGGGAACTATTGGACAGGCATGTTAACAGACACACACACAGTGTGAAGAGCAAGGGGGACTACTGGACAGGCATGTCCAATAGTGTGAAGAAACACAGTGTGAAGATACAAAGTGAGGCCTCAGAACCAGATTCGGATATGGTGAAGGTTTTAGAGTTATCAGCTTGGGAACTGAAATAACTGATTAATATGAGGGTGCGAATGGAAAGGTGGACAGATGGGAAAAGAAGCGAGAGATATGCACACTCCAGGAGCGGTACCCAGACATGCCAAAATCAAGAATCCACAAAGTACATCACAAAGTATTTTGAACTTCAAGACAATGTTAAAATATCAACACTTTTATCTTGAGATGTTGCCACTACAGCACTTAGGGGAGAAATCTGTTGCTTTACATGCTTATATTAGGGTCGGGCGCGGGGGCACACACTTGTAACCCCAGCACTTTAGGAGGCTGAGGCAGGTGGACTGCTTGAGGTCAGGAGTTCAAGACCTGGGCAACATGACAAAACCCCATCTCCTCAAAAAAAAAACCCAAAAGTTAGCCGAGTATGTTGGCACATGCTTGTAGTCCCAGCTACTCAGCAGGGGGAGCTGAGGTGGGAGGATCACTTGAACCCAGGAGGCCGAGGCTGCAGTGAGCCAAGACTGCACCACTGCAATCCAGTATAGGCAACAGAGCGAGACCGTTTCAAAGAAAAAAGAAAAAAAAAACAAAACAAGAAAACAAAAACAGCTTATAGAAGAGAAAAAATGATCAAAAATCACTGACCAAAGGTACTACCTCAAAGAGCTTAATGAAGAGCTCTTTAAACTCAAGGTAAGCAGAAGAAAGAAAATAACAAAGATGAGATAACAATGAAATGGAAAATGAATTTTGCAATAGAAACAATTAACAAGGCCAAGTGTTGGTTCTTTAAAAATGTCAACAGAATTGATAACCTCCTAAGGGGATTAAGAAAAAGAAAGGACAAATCTCCAGTATCAGGAATGAAAAAGTTGTATTATGGCTCTGTCAAACATTGACAGGTATTAAGAGAATGTTCCAAACAACTTTATGCTAACAGATAGGACATCTTATATGAAATGAACAAATTGCTTTAAAAAATTTAATTTCCAAAAACAGATACTATATGAAATAGAAAATTTGAACAGCCTTTAAAAAACTGAATTTGTTCTAAAACAACAACAAAACTTCCCCAAAGGAAAACTCCAGGCCTAGATCGACTCACTGGTGAATTCTATCAAACACTTAAAGAAATAACACTAATGAACGTGAACTTTTTCAGAAAATCAAAGAGGAAGAAATAATTTCCAACTCCTTTTATGAGGCCAGCATCATCCTGGTATCCACACTGACAAGATTACCAAAAAAGAAAAATTACAGACCAACTCTCCCCTTGGAAACAGACACAATATCTTTAACAAAACTTTAGCAATTTAAACCTAACTACATAAAAAATGTCAATAGAAGGCACACTCTTAACAAAATACGGAAGAAAAAAATATGAATGTTTCAATAGATGCAGAAATAAAGCATGTGAAAAAATTCAAAACATGCTCAGGGCTTAAAAAAAAAAGACCTCTCTCACCAGACTACTAATAGAAAGGAACTTCCTCAGTTTGATAAAGGGCATCTATGAAAACCATGCAACTAACATCCTCAGTCATGGTGGAATACTGAGTACTTTCACCCTAACACTGTGTCCAAGGCAAGGATGCCCACTTTTACTGCTTCTGGTCAATGCTAAGTTAGAAAGACTAAGAACAGAAAGCAAGACAGCAAGCAAGCGAACAAATGAAACAAAGAAAAGACACAGGGACTGGAAAGCAAGAAATCAAACAATCTGCAGATCACCTAACTGTTCAAACAAAATCCTAAGGAAGCTATAAAAAAGCTAGCAACAGAATCAGTGAGTTTAGCACATTCACAAGATACAAGATTGATGTACAAAAATCAAGTATATGTTTTATATACTGCCAATAAAACAATGGAACCTAAACATTTTAAAAGCAACTCCGTTTTTAATAGTACTAAGAAACATGAAATTTTTTTTTTGCCATAACTTTTCATCTTGAAATAATTATAGATGCACAGGAAGTTGCAAAGACTGCATAGAGAGGTATAGGTGGACCTGCCATGCATTTTCCCCAGTGGTTACATCTTTTGTTCTTATTGTACAATATCAGAACCAGGGAACTGACGTTGGTACAATGTGTGTGTGTGGTTCCATGCACTTTGTCACCTGTCTGGATTTGTGTAACCACCACTGCAATCAAGAGACAGAACTGTCCCACCACAACGGTCTCCCTCGTGCTACCAATGTATAGTCACAGCCATCCTCCTTCTTCCACCATCCCTAATCCCTTGGCAAGCACGAATCTGATTTCCATCTCTAGAATGTATAGTCACTGATCTGTTTTCTGTTCCTATAGTTTTGCCTTTTCTAGAGTGTACTTAAAGTGAAACCATACAACATGCGGCTTTTTTTTTTTTTTTTTTTTTTAAAGAGACAGGGTCTTACTGTGTTGCCCAGGATGGAATGCAGCAGCATGATCATGGCTCACTGCAAACTCTCCTCCCAGGCTCAAATGATCCTCCTGCCTCAGCCTCCCAAATAGCTGGGACTACAGGCGCATGCCACCAAGCTTGGCTCATTTTATTTTTTGTAGAGATAGGATCTTGCTATGTTGCCCAGGCTGGCAACTTAAACTCCTGGGCTCAAGCCATCCTCCCGCTTTGGCCTCCCAAAGTGCTGGGATTACAGGTGTGAGCCCCTGCGCCTGGCAGCATGTGGCCTTTGGAAGCTGGCTTTTTTCACTCAACATAATGTCCTTGGGATCTGCCCACACTGTTGCATGTGTCAGTAGCTTGCTCCTTTTTACTGCTGGTAGAATTCCATGGTCTGAACGTGCCGCAGTTTATTTAAGCATTTACCAATCTAGAGACATTTTGGTTGTTTCTGTATTTTAGCTATTACACATAAAGCTCTGTGAACATTCATGTACAGGTGTGGTGTGGTGTGGATGTAAGTTTCTTTTTCTAGGGTAAATGCCCAGGAGAGTGACTGCCAGGCTGTATAAGTGTATGTTTAGTTTTTTTTTTAAAAGAAACTGCCAAACTCTTTTCCAGAATGGTTGTACCCTTTTACCTCCCCACCAGTGATGAATGAGACCCAGTTTCTCAGTGTCCTCACCAGCGTTTGTTATTTTCACTGTTTTCTATTGTATCTGTTCTAATAGGTGTGTAGTGCTAGCTCACAGCAGTCTGAGTCTGCATCTCCCTTAATCGGCACTGACTCAATGGCTGGAGAGGCTGGATGTCTTCTCGTGCCTATGTGCCATCGGCCTATCCTCTTTGGTGAAATCACTTCGTATCTTTTGCTTATTTTCTGCTTGGATTGTTTTTGTACTGGTGAGTATTGTTTTGAGAGTTCTATTTTCTAGATAATGAGTCCTTTGTCAGATATGTAGTCGGCAAATACTTTTCTCCCGGTCTGCAGCCTGTCTTTTCATCCTCTTACTAAGAGGATCTGGGCAGGGCACGGTGGCTCACCTCTGTAATCCCAGCACTTTGGCAGGCCAGGGCAGGAAGATCCCTTGAGCTTAGGGGCTCGAAACCAACCTGGGCAACATAGTGAGACCTCATCTCTACTTTAAAAAAAAAAAAAAAAATTAGCCAGGTATGGTGTTGCATTCCTGTAGTCCCAGCTATTAGGGGAGGCTGGGGCGAGAGGACTGCTTGAGCCCAGGAGACTGAGGCTGCAGTGAGCTATGATCACACCACTACACTCCAGTCCGAGCAACAGAGTGAGACCCTGCCTCAAAAGGAGAACTTTTGCAGAGCAAACATTTCAAATTTTGATGAAACAAAAATGACCTTTTCTCAAAATTTGATTTCTTTTAACGGATCACTAGGGTGTCATGTCTAAGAATTCTTCACCAAGTTCTAGGCCCCAAGGAGTTTCTACTGTAATCTTCTCTCAAGTTTTAGAGTTCTGCGCTTTACACTGAAATCTGTAACTCACTTTGAATTAATTTTGTGTAAGAGATTTAGGTCAAGGTTCACTTTTTCTTCCCTACAGAGACAGTTACTCCAGCACCCTTTGTTGAAAAGGCTCTCCTTCTTCACTGAGTTGCTTCTGCCCTTGGCTGCAGTCGGGCATGCTGGTGGGGAGCGATCCACGGGTCTGTCCAGTGACCTCGTGTCTCTCCCTGTGCCAGCACCACACAGGCCTGACCACTGCAGGGAGACAACAGGCCTTGCAATCAGGGAGAGTGGCCCCTCCCACTTTATTCTTTTTTAAACATTTTTGGCCATTCCAGTGCCTTTCCAGATAAATTTTAGAATAATCACATCTATGTCTACAAAAGATCTTGCTGAGATTTTCATAGGAATTATGTCAAATCTGTGTATCAATCAGGGGAGAACAGACATCTTGACAGCATTGAGTTTTCCACGAACACAGCACATCCCTCCATTTGTTTAGATCTCATTTCTTGAGTGTTTCGTGCTTCTTATCAAACAAGTCCTCTAGATGTTGTGTTAAATCTACACCACAGTATTTCATTTTTAAAATGACTGTTAATGGTATTGAATCTTAAATTTCTGTTTCCATGTGTCCATTGGTCATTGTTAGTCTATAGAAGTAAAATTTATATTTTGTATATGGATCTTGTATCCTGTAGCCTTGCTAAACTGACTCATTAGTCTATGACTTTTCTGGTAGATTCCTTGGGATTTTCTGTGCCATCTACCAACAGGAACAGTCATATTTCTTTTTCTCTGATATGTCTACCCTGCATTTCCTTTTCTTGCCTTACTGCATTGGCTAAAACAGGAAATTTTTTTTTAAATGTGAAAAATTTCTTTACTGAAAACTGCAGAACACTTGGACAAAAAATATGAAACCTAAGTAATTGGAGAGTTATGTCATATTCATGAACTGGAAGGTTCAACATTGTTGTTTATGCTCCCCAAATTGATCTAGATTCAATACCAATCCCAATACAAATCCCAGCAGGCATTTTTTTTTGGTAGAAATTGACAAGCTCATTTTAAAATTTCTCTCTTCAAAACACCACAGAATAACAAACCATTTTGTAAAAGAAGAACAACGTTTTTATAATACCAAATTTCAACTTGCTAGAAAGTGATAGAGTTTAGCATCGGCAAAAGAAAAGACATATGGATCAACTGAATAGAAATGAGAGTGCAGAAACAGGCCCCCACATATATGGCCAATTGATTTTTTAAAAATTGACAAAGCGACTCAAATGAGGAAAGGTTTTCAACAAATGGTGCTGGAAAAACTGGTGACCTGCACAGAACTTTAAAAAAAAACTCTCATTTGGAGGATCAAAAAGTAAAAAAAGGACATTGACTCTAGCCATCTCCTATATAAATCTAATTCAAACTGGATCACTAAAACTAGACTTAAAAAAACAGAGGATGTCAGGTATGGCGGCTCACATTTATAATTCTACGAGTTCAAGACCAGCCTGGGCAACATAGTGAGACCTCATCTCTACAAAAAATTTTTAAAAATTAGCCAGGTGTGGTGGCACACGCCTATAGTCCCAGCCACTCAGGAGGCTGAGGCAGGAAGATCTCTCGAGCCCGGGAGGTTGAGGCTGCAGTGAGCCACAATAGTGCCACTGCACTACAGCCTGAGTGAGAACCTGTCTCAAACGAACAAACAAACAAACAAACAAAAACATAGGAGAGGATCTTTGTGATCTTGGGTTAGGAAAAGATTTCTGTGCTGTCAGAATTCTAAGATGAGCCTCGATGACACACGTCCCTGTCTTTCCCTGGAGTGTGGAAGGGACCTGGGAATATGATGGAACATCACTTTTGTGATTTGGTTGCTTTAAGTTAGTCAAAGAGGAGGTGCTCTTGGGCCAGATGTGGTGGCTCATGCCAAGGTGGGAGGATCCCTTGAGCCCAGGAATTTGAGGTCGGTCTCGGTAACACAGTGAGACCTCATCTCTATTAAAAATTTAAAAAGTAGCTGGGTGTGGTGGCACATGCCTGTAGTTCCAGCTACTCAGGAGGCTGAAGTGGAAGGTTCTCTTGAGCTGGGGAGTTCGAGGCTGCAGTGAACCATGATTGTGCCAGTGGCACTCCAGTCTGGGCAACAGAGCGATACTCTATCCCAAAGTGGGGGAAAAAAAGGAGGTGATCTTGGCAGGCCCGATCTAATCAGGTGGGCCTTTTAAAAGAGGTGCTCTCCTGCTGACCTAGAAGAAAGCACACAGCTGTGTTGTGAGGAGCCACGTGGCAAGGAAGTGAGGGCACCCCTAGGAGCTGCCGGCTAGTAAGAAAATGGGACATCAGTCAGATGACTGCAAGGAAATGAACTCTGCCAGTACCAGTGAGCTTGAAAAAGGATGACAAGCCTTAGATGAGAACATGGCCAGGTGTACCAGCCTGCGAGGTCCCGAGCAGAGCATGTGGGGAACTCTGGATGCCCAGGCTCCTGACCTACGCACACTGGGAGATCATTACATCTGTGCCGTTTTAAGTTGCTAATTGGTAGTAATCTTTTCATCCAGCAACAGAAAACCTTTAGCATTTCTTAAGGCAAAATAACCATGAAGCATAAAGGAAAATGTCATCTTCCCTGCACATTCTCAGCCCCAGGGACCTCTCGCACTTAGTACGTACTGAACGCTTGCTGAGTCAATGAAGACATGTGTTTTTTCAAACCTGACTTTTTAAATGGCAGCTTAAATATTTTTTCCTTTAATAGCTTAGTGGTTTTCTGACTCCTGTTCGCTGTCCCCACATCAGAATAGCAATCATAAGGAATGATTCTTCCCTCCCCCTACAAATGTAGCTGCCTGGTTAACACAGAACACAAGCTCTACAGACCTAATAAATGTCTGGAAAACCTCTTGCTTGGGGATGAGTCACTCCCTAACTCAAAACCAACAGGATGAGTCAGCAGCTGTTGCTTCAGGCTCTTTATGGAAAGCCCCTCTATTTTTACTATCCTTTTCTTAAACAAAGACAAAACCCCCAAAACTCAACATCTCCCAAACTATCGATGCTTATAGTATTAGAAATGAAAACTCAGAGCATTTAAGAAAACAAGGCTTTAGGGCCGGGTGCAGTGGCTCACACTGTAATCCTAGCACTTTAAGAAAACAAGGCTCTGCAAACACTTATCTCGTTTGCCATCCAAGTGATGACATCCTCATACATCGTGTGGCCTCTGAAAAGCTCCACTGCAGGCTTGCATGTGAAAGAGGGTGTAAAGGGCAGACACTGTCTCAGCAGTTTCACGTGTTCTGTGCTGTCAGGATTCTAAGGTGAGCCTCAATGACACACGCCCTGTGCAATTTCTTCCCCTGCAGTGTGGGAGGAAGCTGGAGTGTGATGGAACATCTCTCCTGCGATTGGGCGACTTTCAGCTAAGCCAAAGGGAGGTGATCTTGGTGGGCCTGATCTCATCAGGGGAGCCTTTCAAGGAACCTGGCGGAACCCTTGAAAGGGTCTCGGGGGCCCCCACAGCACACTTGGAGGAACCCCTGTGCTAGAGAGGTTGGTGCCTGTGTAGCAGTGTGCCCCTAACGGCAGGGTCACAGCCCTAGGCTGGAAGCGACCAGTGCCCACGTCTCGTTCAGTGGATAATCAAGTGCAGTTTACTCATGTAACAGAACACCACAGAAGAATGGAGATGAGAGGGTTATCACCGCATGTATCAACATGATGGGTCTCTGCTGGGCGTGGTGGCTCATGCCTATAATCCCAGTGCTTTGGGAGGCCGAGGTGGATCACCTGAGGTCAGGAGTTCGAGACCAGCCTCCTAATATGGTGAAACACCGTCTCTACTAAAAATACAAAAATTAGCGGGGTGTGGTGGTGGGTGCCTGTAATCCCAGCTACTGGGGAGGCTGAGGCAGGAGAATCACTTGAACCCAGGGGGCGGAGGTGGCAGTGAGCCGAGATCACACCATTGCACTCAGTCCTGGGCCACAGAGCAAAAACTCTTGTCTCAAAAAAAAAAAAATAATAAAAATAAAATAAAAATAAAAAAATAAAAAAACCCATGATGGGTCTCAAAATATAACGCTGAAGAAATAAGTCATAAAATGGTTATACTGTCCTTATTTACATGAAGTTAAAACACAGGCAAAAGGAAACAAAGTGCAAGCTGTAAGAACTCACACCTACCTCACACTTCCTACGTGCCTGCACTATTCTAAGGGCCTCCCCCATATCACCTTCATTCTCACAATACTCGCGGTGTGTTACTACTGTTCTGTCCATGTGACAGATGGTAAGACTGAGACAAAGTGGTTAAATAACATGCCCAAGTGGTAAGTTACTACTGTTTAGGAAGAGGTGGTAAAAAGACAAGTAAAAGGAAAGGAATAATTAGCCAAATACCAGAATAGCGGTGACACTGGGGTGGCGGCAGTGGCGCACACAGGATTTATGAATTAGCACTGGTGTTTTTCATCCGAGTGGCAGGTTCGGAGGTGTTTGTGATGCTGTTTCACGCTGTGCCTGTTTCTTCAGACACTCTTCTGTAGCCACACAGGATAGGAGAGATGTATACACTTCAGAATTTTCAAAAGAGCAGAAGAGAAAAACACACAGTGACGGGCATGAAAGAAAACAGTCCTCAGGGCTGGGCCGCTCCCTCCAGGCAATTTCTGCAACGGGTGCAGATGCCGTTCAGTGCGATTGTCCGCCCCCATCTGAGAGCCCCACGGCCAGCTGAGGTCCTTTGAAAAGGGCTCTGCTCCCTGCTTTCTGCCACCCGCTCCTGCCAAGCAGGCTGTGTAGGCTGGAAGCCACCAGTGGCTTTGTCACATGACCACAAACGCATAAAAATGACAGGAACACTCAGTTTTAAAAGTATTTTTTAAAATTTAAAAACACTAGGATGTCAAGGTTGAGGAACTGAAGGTCAAGAGCTCCAAGGCCTCTGTTGGCAATGTGTAGCTTGGGTGTGTGGACAAAGAGAGCCCCACGTGATGGACGTGCTTTCTTCCCATTGCCCGCCTCTGCCTGGGGAAGGAGTGGAGATTGAAGACACACCCAATGCGTGCAGAGTCCAGGCAGGAGGGCACACACCAGCATGAGCTGCTCAGGCTCGCCTCCCAGCAGCGCTGCCTCCCGAGGTCCACAACCTGCTGTGTTCTGCACAGGCTCGACTCAATAGAATGTCTTACCAGTACCCCAGGGGGACACCAAGTCAGAGGATCTGAACTGGCTCATTGCCAATCACCCAGGAGATCAAAGCAATCAATGTCAGCGGTCTTTCCCAGACGCAGTGGTAAGCACCTGAGAACCACACAGGCCCTTCCGCCCGTCAAATCAACACCGTGGCTTCACTTCCTTCTGGGCATAGCCTATCCTTCATTCCAAAGACCTAAGATAGCTATGGCACCACGTCACATCAGGACGTCCCTGACGAGCACTGCACCACAGCCTGTGAAGACTTTCCACACACATCCCTCAAGCAGGACAGACCTGTCACTGTCCCTTTAAGCCTTCTCAACCTCCACCCTCCAAATCCATCTCCATTTCCTTCTACAGGCAGCTTATCCAGAGCTAAGTTTAGCTACGACCATTTCTAATCTTTCCTCTAGGGACAGCGTCGAGCTCCCTACTGCTGGACCGTCCCAGCCGCGTGGCTTTACCAAGTCACCAGAGGCTTGCTTGTCTGCAAGAGGCTGGTGACACGAGGAACAGAAGTTGTCACATCCTCACAGCAATGTGGCTTCTTTGGTGGGGAGTGGGGGGTTCTGGCTGGCATGTTCCCCACTCCAGCTCCTCCTGTCCTTCCCACAGTCTTGACGAAGTCGCTTGCTCTCAGTCCTCACAGTTCATGGGTCGTTTTGGGATAGCATGTTGTTTTAGACCCAAAACAATGACATGTAAATGGAGTCATGAACGTAGCACGCATCTCATAGAAAGCATTTCCTACACACCTGGCTCTCGGCTGTGGGGCTCCTCTTAGAGTTATGCAGATGGGAGACAACCACGGCCGCCTCACCGAGCCACCGTACACAGCACTGCACAAACAAGCTCCCTGAACAGCAGCCCCGGCTCTGCTACTTCCTGGCCGTGGATGGCACAGTCCCTCTCTGGACCTCAGTTTCCTCTTCTATGAGGTCAGAGCCACTATCCCATGCTCACAGAGCTGTCTGCTGGCTATGCCTAGATGGCACGGGGTGGGCACGCAGATGGCAGCTGTGACTTCCCTGAAACCAGACATCTGTGCCACGCAGACTCCCAAGGACGGCTGACTTCATGGCAGAATTTGAGATATTTCAGAAGCCTAGTACAAATAAAGAAGAAAACCAGAAACTTTTTTCTAAAACCTGATGCAAATCAGGATGACTAAAAAGAGTTGGAACGGACAGCATCGCCCTCCAGAATCGTCACTACCTCATCTACCAAATTCCTAGGATAGAAACAGTTCCCACTTTACACAGGGCACGTTCCCGAACCCGCCTCTCAGGCCAGAACCCAAAGACAATTTCACAGGATTTACAATTTGCAGTTATTGGTTCTCCTTTGACCGAATCCTTGAATTTGCTTAAAAAACAATGAAGAGTTGACAAGATGGGCCACTGGAAAATGAAAAGGGGATCGGCACTGCTGTAATTAAAACGTGACCAACTAATGCTGCTTTCATACCCTGCATAGTGCTGAGTACCAAACAGCTCTTTAGATCACAACGTAAAATTCAGCTTCCAGCTGGTCCAGTTTTCCCATCTGTTGGATCCACGGAATGTCCAAATGTAAGGGAAAAATGTGGAGCGTCCAGCTGCCCACCAGTCCAATCAGCGCCACAGCCTAACCTCACTGAGGCCTCCCAGCACTCTCACAGAACACTCGCAGAGAACTGCGGCTCCATCCGCATTCCTTACCTTCATTACTGTCCCTACCTCCAGCCCCTCAAGAAAAAAGCTAAAGCGGCAGAGAAACCTGTGAAAACAAGACATGCCAAAAATACTGACTCAAAATACCAAAAGCTCTGACCCTGAGGTGGAGGGGTCAACACAGGCTTCGTTTCTAGGAGAAGCTGTAAGGGCTTCGCATTCTGCACTGCTGAGAAACACCACCCTGACTTAGGGTCGTCACAGAAGGTGCATGTGGCGGGGCGGCGTGCACCCACCACTCACGCCAGGCACTGCGCTACTGCTGCTGGACACACACTATCCCACTGAACCCAGACACGGTATGGCGGTTCCCACTTTCCTCACTGAGGAAACCAAAGCTTAGACATTAACTTGGCCAAGGGCAAAAACGCTACTTAACTCCAAAGTCCAGGCTCTGAACCCACCCGTGTGCGGGGCCTGAGGTGTGAGTAGCCTAACTGTGGACTACAAAAGCAGTTCTACCATGCCTTCTATTCTGGAGTTAGATCCAATGACATTTCCTGAAAATTACATTTACAAACCCAAAAAAGGACAACAATCCCCTTCCGGATAAGACCCCAATGCCACGAAGCACAGAGCGGAAGGACGATGAGAGGATAAATCATTTGGAAAGAAACCACGCTGCCCGGGTGGAGGAGCGCCAGAGGGAAGGAGGCCCCATGTCCTCCCTCCTGCAGGAAGTGCACCAGGCCCGTCCTTTCCACCCAGGCTGTACAAAAGGGAGGAGGAGCACTCAGGGCGGCCTCCCATCTGCCACACACCCAGTCAGCGCGGCTCCGAAGCAGGAGAGGGCCAGCTCTGAGCCCTGCTCATGGAGCCATTGGTGCTGTGGCAGGGAGAAGAGGCCACAGGCGGGGATGCCCCAGACACTCCCGTGGGGGCTGTGCCAGGGTCTCCTGCTTCTCAGAAAGAGCCCTTGTGCTGCCTCTCGGCTACTGTGGTCGCCAACAGCCCTGCCAGCCACAGGCCCAGGACTCAGCGTGCCGTCCCTCCAGGACGCGGACCGGGGCTCCCTACCAGCCTTGAGTGAGAGACCACAAACAGCCTCCGAAGTCATCTTCCTCTCTCTTCTCAGAAGCATTTCTCAAATATTCTGCTGACAAGAGGTTAGCAGGACTTCACAAGACACCCCAACACACACACACACACACACACACACACACACACACACACGTGGTCTCAACACAGTTCAGAGGACACATTTGCCTTCCCAGGCCTGTGGGACGAGTGCTGTGAGGCTGAGACACAGCCTGGCTTGCTGACGGCACAAATGCCGGTGCGCCCTCGCCACAGTTTGTTTGCTTCATCGGACGGAGAAGGCCGAGTTCCAGCTCAGAGAGCCCACAAAGGAGCTCTTCCTACGGCCCTGCCAACCGCCTGAGCAAAGGTCTTGTCTGGAAAAGCTCCCCGAGCTCCCTCAACCCCAGCAACAGTGCTGCTCTGTGGCTGAGGATGAAGCTCCAGTCCATGTCCCAAGCAGTGTCTCAATTCTCAATGGTCCTGTAATCTAAGGCTAGCTCGAAACAAAGAACAATTATTTTAAGGTCTAAAATATGCAGAAAGAGCTGCAGTGAACACATTTACACTTCCCAAGGACAAGCATCTAAGGAAGATCCCTGATGCTAGTGTCCCCGTGCCTGTGTGCCGTTCAGTATTTATTATCACTGTTTATCACTGATTGTGCCATCATACTTCCAAATTTGGCATTTTCACTGACTACTCAGAATCAGCCTAAAAAAAATCACATTAGTTAACTTCAGCCATAAAAAATAAATTACCTTACCAAACAAATCAGGCTAAACAAAATGGCCCCGGCTTGTCACCAAAGGAGACAGCTTCAGTACAAAAGAGCCCAGCAAAATCACGGCTCAAGACAGAAAGTGAAGGTATCAATGAAATGACTTCTGTGAAACTGGCCAAGAAATCAGAGATCAAACCTCAACCGGTAACCAAACTTCTTGATCAATTCCCTGTCTTTTTTCTTTGCATTAGAAAATGAGATGTGAAATAAATATCCAATCAGCTTTCTTCCTTCAAGAACTGGTGACAGCCATGAGAACCTGGAACTGGGACCTCTGTGTGCAGAATGCCCCCTGCAGGAGTTGTCCCTCCTGGAACAGTCTGTGAGTGCAGGGACACGCTTTTGGGGAACCTCCTTGGATCAGTGCTGGGGACTTGTTCAGGAACAGGCAAATCACACACGAGCCACCACACACGAGCAGCAGGGGTCTCTCAGGCAAAGGGGACACTTGGAAGGTGCCAATAAATTGCTTCTCCAAGCAGCAGGTTTGCCACCTTCTCAGAGAATTCTGCTTGGTATTTCTGAAAATTTGTAAAGCTCAGTAATAAAGTGAATTTTGCTTCTTGAAGCTCAGTTATTAGCTTGTCAGGGAAGATACAATATTTTATGCATCCTATATTAAAATCGTAGGTGCTCTTTTTAAAAAGAAAATAGTCATTGAGAAGCCGCAAGTATAGATTTTTTTAAAACACACACCAGAAAGCAGTTCCTGGTGAGCAGCCTCAGCTGAGTCTGAAATAATGGGAAAAGGAGGGAAATCTCAACACAGCGGAGGAAAGTTCACTCTGTATTCCATTGTCACCGACTTCACAACTCTACACCAAGTTTACTGAGAAAGACAAGTCACTCCTCTCCAAAAATGGACTTTTACTAAAATCATCATCAAGCCCACCATCATTAAAAATCTGGATTCTTATAAAATGTTGGATACGAAGGAAAAAATAAAATATTACGTATTGTGGGAAAAAATCACCCATAGAGCAAAATTCCAGCTCTTGTCAGCACTATTCATGCATTTATCTTTTCAAACGCTGCATCCGAATGCTCACAGAAGCATTGTTTCTAATAATCAAAAAGTGCAAACAACCGGGCACGGTGGCTCACGCCTGCAATCCCAGCACTTTGGGAGGCCGAGGAGGGCGGATCACTTGAGGTCAGGAGTTCGAGACCAGCCTGGCCAATACGGTGAAATCCTGTCTCTACTAAAAATACAAAAATTAGCCAGGCGTGGTGGCATGCGCCTGTAGCCCCAGCTACTCAGGAGGCTGAGGCATGAGAATTGCTTGAACCCGGGAGGCAGAGGTTGCAGTGAGCCGAGATCATGCCACTGTACTTCAGCCTGGGTGACAGAGCGAGACTCTTGTCTCAAAAACAAAACAAACAAACAAACAAACAAACAACCCAGATGTCCATCACACAACTAGTGAGAGATAACACAAAATGTGGTTTATCCATACAACAGAACGCTATTCAGCTACAAAAAGAATTCTGACACAGGATGAATGCTACAATGTGAGTGAACCTCACATCCATTCTGCTAAGTGAAAGGCGCCAGGCACAGGCGGCCACATATTGCACAATTCCATGTATAGAAAACATCCAGAAAATCTAGAGAGACAGAGAGGATGAGGGCCGCCGGGGCTGGGCACTGGTGTAAGTGCAGAGGGCAGGAGGGGCCTTACCGGAGGATGGAGATGTTTTAAACCGGTTTATGGTGATGGCTGCACAACTTGGTAAATTTACTAAAAGTCATTGAATATTCACTTTGAAAAACCCAAGTGATTTACTTAAGAATGCCCCTCTTTTGCTCACACTGAGAATTAATCATCTCCCATTTAACAACTCCTAGGTAGCTCAACACTGGTTCAGGTCGAAGAGTTATTTTACAGGCTCAAACTTTCCAGAGCAGGTAAAGCTCCAATTATAAAGCCTGTTCCCGGGCTGTTTTCATCTTTACTAATCCTCGGTCCTTGAACAAAATCGCGGCAGGAAGTTAGGCGGATCATGAATGGCAATGGAAAAGAAACCTGGAGCAGAGCATCCCTGATGGAGCTGGGGCTTCCGGGGGCCACCTCCCAGCTGGTGCCTCTGCGCCCACAGTAAATGGAAAGCAGGGGAGGACCGGCCCATCCTACGTTGCGGAGGATGAAGCGGACCCTCCTTCCGGGGCTCACAGGAGTCAGGCCTCTCAGAATCCCCAGGAAGGCAGGCTGAGCTGGGTTCTGGCCTCGGAGAGCCCCCAGGAAGGCAGGCAGAAGCAGGGATCCTGGCCTGGTGTTGCTGCTTGCCTGGGGCTTCCCAAAGGGCACCCAGGCCCTTCCTTGCTGACAGGTCGGAGAGGAAGCAAATCACCCCTCCCCAGAGGCCGACTCCACCGCAGGGGCCTGCGCTGCTGCCCACATGCCTATGCAGCAAGGTTTAACTCATTTTCTCAAATTTATTTATTGTCAAAAATCCTTTTTCACGTAAGACCAAAACTTCTTTACTACCTCTTAAGAGTTAGAAAAAAGTCCTCTTTACAATGAGCCTTTCTGAACAAAAGGAGGAAAATCATGATCTTTATAATCTATTAGAACATTCTGGCATCTGACTGCAAGTATATCAAGATATCCTAAAACTCTGAGGTAGAGAGATGGTAAGGATTAGGAGACATCAATCAGAAAAACAATACACGAAGGAGGGGGGAGGAGGAGAGGGAAAGAGAATGAGGGAGAGGGAAAGAGAATGAGGGAGAGGGAGAGAGAGGGAGAGAGAGGGAGAGAGAGGGAGAGAGAAGGAGAGAGAAGGAGAGAGAGGAGGGAGAGAGGGAGAGGGAGAAGGAGAGGGAGAGGGAGAAGGAGAGAGAGAGGGAGAGGGGAAGAGAGGGAGAGAAGAAAGAGGGAGAAAGGGTGAGAGGGGGAGAGGGAGAAAGGGTGAGAGGGGGAGAGGGGGAAAGGTTGAGGGGGTGAGGGGGAAAGGGTGAGGGGGTGAGGGGGTGAGGGGGTGAGAGGGAGAGGGAGACAGAGAGGGACAGGGTGAGGGGGTGAGAGGGGGTGAGAGGGAGTGAGAGGGGGTGAGAGGGAGTGAGAGGGGGTGAGGGGGAGTGAGGGGGTGAGGGGGAGTGAGGGGGTGAGAGGGGGTGAGAGGGGGTGAGGGGGTGAGAGGGGGTGAGAGGGGGTGAGAGGGGGTGAGAGGGGGTGAGAGGGGGTGAGGGGGTGAGAGGGGGTGAGAGGGGGTGAGGGGGGTGAGAGGGGGTGAAAGGGAGAGGGGGTGGGTGAGGGGGAGAGGGGGTGGGTGAGAGGGAGAGGGGTGAGGAGGTGAGAGGGAGAGGGGTGAGGGGTGAGAGGGAGAGGGGTGAGGGGGTGAGAGGGAGAGGGGTGAGGGGGTGAGAGGGAGAGGGGTGAGGGGGTGAGAGGGAGAGGGGTGAGGGGGTGAGAGGGAGAGGGGTGAGGGGGTGAGAGGGAGAGGGGTGAGGGGGTGAGGGGGTGAGAGGGAGAGGGGTGAGGGGGTGAGAGGGAGAGGGGTGAGGGGGTGAGAGGGAGAGGGGTGAGGGGGTGAGAGGGAGAGGGGTGAGGGGGTGAGAGGGAGAGGGGTGAGGGGGTGAGGGGGTGAGAGGGAGAGGGGTGAGGGGGTGAGAGGGAGAGGGGTGAGGGGGTGAGAGGGAGAGGGGTGAGGGGGTGAGAGGGAGAGGGGTGAGGGGGTGAGAGGGAGAGGGGTGAGGGGGTGAGAGGGAGAGGGGTGAGGGGGTGAGAGGGAGAGGGGTGAGGGGGTGAGAGGGAGAGGGGTGAGGGGGTGAGAGGGAGAGGGGTGAGGGGGTGAGAGGGAGAGGGGTGAGGGGGTGAGAGGGAGAGGGGTGAGGGGGTGAGAGGGAGAGGGGTGAGGGGGTGAGAGGGAGAGGGGTGAGGGGGTGAGAGGGAGAGGGGTGAGGGGGTGAGAGGGAGAGGGGTGAGGGGGTGAGAGGGAGAGGGGTGAGGGGGTGAGAGGGAGAGGGGTGAGGGGGTGAGAGGGAGAGGGGTGAGGGGGTGAGAGGGAGAGGGGTGAGGGGGTGAGAGGGAGAGGGAGAGGGGTGAGGGGGTGAGAGGGAGAGGGGTGAGGGGGTGAGAGGGAGAGGGGTGAGGGGGTGAGAGGGAGGGGGTGAGGGGTGAGAGGGGTGAGAGGGAGAGGGGTGAGGGGGTGAGAGGGAGAGGGGTGAGGGGGTGAGAGGGAGAGGGGTGAGGGGGTGAGAGGGAGAGGGGTGAGGGGGTGAGAGGGAGAGGGGTGAGAGGGAGAGGGGTGAGAGGGAGAGGGGGTGAGAGGGAGAGGGGGTGAGAGGGTGAGGAGGTGAGAGACAGAGGGGTGAGGAGGTGAGAGACAGAGGGGTGAGAGGGAGAGGGGTGAGGGGGAGAGAGGGAGAGGGGTGAGGGGGAGAGAGGGAGAGGGGTGAGGGGGAGAGAGGGAGAGGGGTGAGGGGGAGAGAGGGAGAGGGGTGAGGGGGAGAGGGGTGAGAGGGAGAGGGGTGAGGGGGTGAGAGGGAGAGGAGTGAGGGGGAGAGAGGGAGAGGGGTGAGGGGGAGAGAGGGAGAGGGGTGAGGGGGAGAGAGGGAGAGGGGTGAGGGGGAGAGAGGGAGGGGGTGAGGGGGAGAGAGGGAGGGGGTGAGGGGGAGAGAGGGAGAGGGGTGAGGGGGAGAGAGGGAGAGGGGTGAGGGGGAGAGAGGGAGAGGGGGAGAGGGGGAGAGGGGTGAGGGGGTGAGAGGGAGAGGGGTGAGGGGGAGAGAGGGAGAGGGGTGAGGGGGAGAGAGGGAGAGGGGTGAGGGGGAGAGAGGGAGAGGGGTGAGGGAGAGGGGTGAGGGGGAGAGGGGGAGAGGGGTGAGGGGGAGAGGGGGAGAGGGGGAGAGGGGGAGAGGGGTGAGGGGGAGGGGGGTGAGGGGGAGAGGGGTGAGGGGGTGAGAGGGAGAGGGGTGAGGGGGTGAGAGGGAGAGGGGTGAGGGAGGTAGAGGGAGAGGGGTGAGGGAGGTAGAGGGGTGAGGGGGTGAGAGGTAGGGGGTGAGGGGGTGAGAGGGAGAGGGGTGAGGGGGTGAGAGGGAGAGGGGTGAGGGGGTGAGAGGGAGAGGGGTGAGGGGGTGAGAGGGAGAGGGGTGAGGGGGGGAGAGGGGTGAGGGGGTGAGAGGGAGAGGGGTGAGGGGGGGAGAGGGAGAGAGGGGTGAGGGGGTGAGAGGGAGAGAGAGGGTGAGAAGGGTGAGAAGGGTGAGAAGGGTGAGGGGGTGAGAGGGAGAGAGGGGGTGAGAGGGGGAGAGAGGGGGTGAGAGGGGGTGAGAGGGAGAGAGGGGGTGAGAGGGGGTGAGGGGGTGAGAGGGGGTGAGGGGGTGAGAGGGAGAGACGGGGTGAGGGGTGAGGGGGCGAGGGGTGAGGGGGCGAGGGGAGAGGGGTGAGGGGGCGAGGGGAAGAGGGGAGAGGGGTGAGAGGGAGAGGGGTGAGAGGGAGAGGGGTGAGAGGGCGAGGGGTGAGAGGGCGAGGGGTGAGAGGGCGAGGGGGGAGAGGGGTGAGGGGGGAGAGGGGTGAGGGGGGAGAGGAGGAAGAGGGAAGGAGAGGAAGTGGGAGGAGAGGAAGTGGGGGGAGAGGAAGTGGGAGGAGAGGAAGTGGGGGGAGAGGAAGTGGGGGGAGAGGAAGTGGGGGGAGACGAAGTGGGGGGAGAGGAAGTGGGGGGAGAGGAAGTGGGGGAGAGGGAGGGGAACAGGTGGAGGGAGAGAGGAAGTAAGCAGGGTAGAGAAGTGGGAAGAGAAGGAGGGAGAGGTGGGGGAAGGGGGGGAGAGGGAAGGGAAGGAGGGGAGAGGGAGGGGAAGGAAGTGAGAGGGACAGAGGAGGGAGGGGGAAGGTAGGGCACACAGGCCAAGGGAGAGGCCGCTGGAGTTCTCAGAACTACTCTGGCAACTTTAAGCTTGAAGTCTCAAGACAGAAAGTTTAAAAAATTTAGAGTATAATCTGAGACATTTTGTGTTCGTGAGCATGAGCGCAAACACTGCTTGGTGAAGGTGATAAACAAGACTTCCAGAAAAGCGGCTGTCAAATGCCTGCTCAGAGTTTATTCCATGAGATTCTGTTCCACTAGGTAAGAATGAGAAAGCCTGGGCTTGTCCAGGAAACCAAAGCTTCTTCTAAATGTGCCTTCCCTGCACAAATATGCCTCCCCCACAGGCTCTGGTTTTCCTGTCGCCTGGAACAAGAAAGCTCCCTGGCAGGCCAGGCCAGGACCTCTGCACTGAGATCCCCACTCAGTGGCCTCCATGGCCGGCAGAGAGCGAGGGAGACGGAGAGAGAAGGAGCTCAGCTGAGCTGTTGCTTTAGAGTCTTGGTTAAAATGAATCCAATTACGCACCCTTCTTTCCTACAGCGACACTACAGGGGCGTGAGAACAGGGTGCGCGCCTAAAGCGAGGCTTGCCTATCCTTTCTAGAAGTCTTCCTAAGGCGGCTGTGCTGGTGTCCTCTGATTGGTTATTTTTTATCATTTTGGTTTTGAGACAGGGTCTCACTCTGTTGCCCAGGTTAGGGGGCCGTGGTGCAATCATGGCTCACTACAGCCTCGAACCGAAGTGGGCTCAAGTGATCCTCCCGCCTCAGCCTCCTGAGTAGCTGGGACCACGGGCACGTGCCACCTATCCCCAGCTAATTTTTTTTTTAAATAAAGATGGGATCTCACTATGTTGCCCAGGCAGGTCTCAAACTCCTGGGCTGGAGTGATCCTCCCAAAGTGCAAGGATTCCAGGCGTGTGCCCCCGCATCCAGACAGTCTGGTTTATTATTCACAGAGAAGTACATCTTATATTGCTGACCAGAGGAGAGTTGAGATTCCATATGAAGTCTATTTGTTCAATTACCTGAATCCTCCGAGACACCCCAGTAGCCCAGCTTTCACAGTGGTTGTGGTCGGGCTCAGTGTTTACTTCACAATCCAGACTCCTGGGCTTTGTCTCTGACATGTGAGTCAATGATCTCCTCTGCCATGGCTTAGGGAGCCAGGGCCTGTCAGCTGGTCTCATCAGAGCCGAGGCTACTCTCCAGGTGGGGTTCTGTCTGAATGCATCTGAGTTTTTCCTTATTTCTCTGTAAACTGTAGGTGAGCTGGGTGAACACAGTAGCTTCAGCCACAGCTGGGACCTGAGGCAGCATCTGAAGTCCCTCTCATTCTCCCAGCGTGAGCTGGCAGACCCTGAAGGGAACGCAGAGACTGACCACAGCTGGACTTGCGCCGCCTCATCCTCTTAGTGAATGAGGTCCTCAGAGGCTTAAGCACGCGTTACTTATCCAAAATGCTTCTGTTCAGGCGAATGCACGAAGCGTTGAGGTAGGTCAACTGCATTTTGTACGGTGGAAAATAACCAGTTTGCTTTTTGTATTATGACGAAAATGAAAACCTTTCCTTAAAGAAAAGGAAGCATAATCTCAGAAATCTGGATCCAGGGAATCCCAAATAACCCCCCCCAAATTTTAATCCTTGACATTCATAATCACTTGGATTAAAATCTAAGGAAAAAAAATCACAGGCTGATGGCAAGGGTCAATACAATAGGAAGACTTTCTTTGTTTTTTGAGACGGAGTCTCGCTCTGTTGCCCAGGCTGGAGTGCGGTGGTGCAATCTCGGCTTACTGCAAGCTCCACCTCCCGGGTTCACGCCATTCTCCTGCCACAGCCTCCCGAGTAGCTGGGACCACAGGCACCCGCCACTGTGCCTGGCTAATTTTTTTGTATTTTTAGTAGAGATGGGCTTTCACTGTGTTAGCCAGGATGGTCTTGATCTCCTGACCTCGTGATCCGCCCACCTTGGCCTCCTAAAGCGCTGTGATTACAGGCCTGAGTCACCGCGCCTGGCTTACAACAGGAAGACTTTGTTAAATGAATAAGCGCGCAGGGAAGACCAGGTGCTTTGTGAACTTGAGAGCTTCACTTCCGAATCCTGTGACTCCAACATTCAATTAAAGGTAAAGAAAACCAGCAAGATGAGGTAGGGAGTTCTGTATCCTGTTTTTTTTTTCTTCTCCTTCTGTTTTTTCTTTTTGAGATGGAGTCTCACTCTGTCACCCAGGCTGGAGTGCAATGGCATGATCTTGGCTCACCGCAACCTCCACCTCCTGGGTTCAAGCGATTCTCCTGTCTTAACCTCCTGAGTAGCTGGGACTACAGGCGTGTGCCAATACACTCAGCTAATTTTTGTTTTTCAGTAGAGATGGGGATTTCACCATGTTGGCCAGGCTGGTCTCGAACTCCTGACCTCGTGATCCACACCCCCCCCCACCCCCACCCCCCTTGACCTCCGAAAGTGCTGGGATTACAGGCGTGAGCCACTGCGCCCGGAGTCACATCTACTTTTTTTAAAATTGTAGTAAAAAACATATTGACATAAAATTTACCATCTTAATCATTTTAAAATGTACAGTTCAGTAGTGTTAAACATATTAACGTTGTTGTGAAACAGATCTCCAAAACTTTTTCATCTTGCAAATCTGAAACTTTGCACTCATTAAACAACTCTGTTTCCTCCATCTCCCTAGCCCTTGGTAACCAGCATTCTACTTTTTGTTTCTATGCATTTGACTACTTCAGGTTATCACATAAGCAGAATCATACTTCTGCAACTGGCTGATTTCACTTAGCATAATATCCTCAAGGTTCATCTCTGTTGTAGCTAATATGTTAGCTGCAGTCTTTCCTTTTTAAGGCTGGCTAAAATTCCATTGTGTGTATATAGTACATGCTGTTTACCTGTTCATCCATTGATGAACATTTGGGTTGCTTCCGCCTTTTTTTTTTTTTTTTTTTGAGACGGAGTTTTGCTCTGTCACCAGGCTGGAGTGCAGTGGTGCTATCTTGGCTCACTGCAACCTCCGCTTCCCAGGTTCAAGCGATTTTTCTGCCTCAGCCTCCT
This sequence comes from Pongo pygmaeus, assembly GCF_028885625.2. NCBI lineage: Eukaryota > Metazoa > Chordata > Mammalia > Primates > Hominidae > Pongo > Pongo pygmaeus. The sequence goes on from NC_072379.2 coordinate 2,829,202, forward strand.
GAGTAGCTGGGACTGCAGGCGCCCACCACCACGCCCGGCTAATTTTTGTATTTTTAGTAGAGACAGGGTTTCACCATGTTGGCCAGGCTGGTCTTGAATTCCTGACCTCAAGCAATCCACCCACCTCGGTCTCCCAAAGTGCTGGGATTACAAGTGTGAGCCACCGCACCCAGCCAGCTTCTACCTCTTAGACATTGTGAATAAAATTGCTATATACATGGGTGTGCAAATATCTCTCAGACCCTGCTTTCCATTCTTCTGGAAAAATGCCCCGAGGCGGCACTACTGGATCGCATGTGGGTCTCTTCCTACCATATGGCTGTGCCATTTTACATTCCCACCAACAGTGCACAAGGGTTCCAGTTTCTCCATTCCTCACCAACACTTGTTATTTTGTTTTTCTTCTGACAGTAGCCATTCTAATGGATGTGTGGTAGTATCTCATTGTGACTTTGATTTGCATTTCTCTGACCATCAGGGATACTGAGCTGCTTTGCATAGGCTTGTTGGCCACTTGTTTATCCTCGCTGGAGAACTGTCCATTCAAGCCCTTTGCCCATTTTTTAATTGGGTTATTTAACTTTGCTTCTTGTTGAGTTGCAGGAGTCTTCATACATTGTGAATGTTAACTCCTTTCACATATATGATTTGCAAATATTTTTCCCGTTTTATAGGCTGCCTTCTCACTCTGTTGATTGTGTCCCTGTATGCACAAAAACGTTTACATTTGATGTGCTCCCATTGGTCTGTTTTCTTTTGTTGCCTAGGCTTTTGGTATCATACCCAAGAAATCACTGCTAAATCCAGTATCTTGAAGCTTTCCCTCTATGTTTTCTTCTAGGAGTTTTAGTTTTCACAATTATGTTTAAGTCTTTAAGCCATTTTGATTTAATTTTTGTGTATAGTATAAGAGTTGTGGTACTTAAAAAAAAATAGCTATGCCGCATTCCACTGAATAAACGTACAATCACTTATGTGACCCTTTCAATAGCCACCTGCGGCATTTCCAGTGTTTTGCTACTATCAACAACTGTGACATGAACACCCTTTATGGTACCCTCTCACACACACAAGAACAACTGTTTTCCCATCTTCTTATTTAAAATCAACTCTCGGCTGCCATGTTTCAAATTTTTTACTTCTTCATCTGTATTGTAATTCCTAAACTTTAAACCCTTAGCACCAGATATATTTTGGTATTCGGAAACTTTCAGATTTTGGAAAGATAACATGGTACATATGCTATGCATTACCAAATCCTCATAATAAATAAAATCTGAGAATATTTCTACAATAACATAGATTTGTGTGTGTGAACAGTTGTACTAATGGAGACTATATTTTATTTTTTGAGACGGAGTCACTCTGTCACCCAGGCTGGAGTGCAGTGGTACAATCTCAGCTCACTGCAACCTCCGCCTCCTGGGTTCAAGCAATTCTCCTGTCTCAGCCTCTTGACTAGCCGGGACTACAGGCACACACCACCATGCCTGGCTAATTTTTGTATTTTTAGTAGAGACACGGTTTCACCATATTGGTCAGGCTGGTCTCGAACTCCTGACCTCAGGTTATCCACCTGCCTTGGCCTCCCAAAGTGTTGGGATTACAGGCATGAGCTACCGCTTACAGACCTAATGGAGACTATAAATGGCCATGGGGATGTGAGGCCAGGCTTTGCTACTAAACAAGTCCAAGTTGAGTTAGATTAGGTTTTGCTGCCAAATAAGTGATCAGAAATGGTTTCTGTTTTCCAAGTTTAAATGCAGTAAATGTAGTGACTAAGGAATTGCTAATTCAAATCTGCATCTCTCAGCTTCAAAGTCATGTCACTTCATCCAGTGAAGATCAGTAGCCTTCCTTTTTGAGGTCCTGGCTTAGCAAGCCACGTTTTTCCCAGTATTTCTCTGCTTCAGAACTCAGAAAAACACCAACTACATTAGAGGACTGCTTGAAATGAAATCACATCCTAGAGTCCTGAGATATGCCCTTAAAATCATGGATATAACATTCAGGAAAACAAAGGTTAGAGTAAAACCTAATGCTGATAAGTTTTCTTCCAAAATGGTTATAATGCAGTTACGTACATTTAGAAAATTAATTCAGTTATAAAATTAGGTAACAAGTGAATATGCTCTCAAGGTAAAATAAATAAATAAATAAATAAATAAAATAAACCTATGGATAAAGGAGAGTTCATTCCCACTCATTCCCACAACTGTTAATCACTGTTATCAACTTGGCATACATTTTTCTACCTTTGTTTCTGTATTTAATATGTGTATATTGTATATGGAGAAATCTACACTTTAATGATTTGTTTGGTTTATATAAATGGGATAAACTACAACATGTTGATTGTTTTCCAAGTTGGTTTTTACCCTTACCATACCTTAGATATATTTCCTTTTTTTTGAGATGGAGTCTTGCTCTGTTGTCCAGGCTGATCTCGGCTCCCTCTGCCTCCTGGGTTCAAGCAGTTCTCCTGCCTCAGCCTCCTGAGTAGCTGGGATTACAGGTGTGCACCACCACACCCAGCTAATTTTTTATTTTTAGTAGAGACAAGGTTTCACCATGGTAGCCAGGCTGGTCTCGAACTCCTAACCTCAAGTGATCCACCCGTCTTGGCCTCCCAAAGTGCTGGGATTACAGGCGTGAGCCACCATGCCCAGCCACCCTAGAGCTGTTTCTGTGTGGACCTTCATTCCTTCTAACAGCCATCTCGTATTCTACTTAAACAGCATCACTGGCAGGTATTTACATAGTTTTAATTTCTGCTACTACCAACATTGCAGAAACCATCCTCATGCACACCACTTCTGCGACATGTATAATTATGTCCGTAAGCTAGGTATGTGTCAATAGAACAGCTAAGTCAAAGAGTATCCATATTAATTTTTTAAAACAGCTCTGGCCGGCTGGGTGTGGTGGCTCACGCCTGTAATCCCAGCACTTTGGGAGGCCAAGGCCAGCAGATCACGAGGTCAGGAGATCAAGACCATCCTGGCCAACATGATGAAACCCTGTCTCTACTAAAAAAAAAAATACAAAAAATTAGCCGGGCATGGTGGCAGACGCCTATAGTCCCAGCTACTCGGGAGGCTGAGGCAGGAGAATGGCATGAACCCGGGAGGTGGAGCTTGCAGTGAGCCGAGATCGCACCACCACACTCCAGCCTGGGTGAGAGAGTGAGACTCTGTCTCAGAAAAAACAAAAACAAACAAAAAAACACAGCTCTGGCCAAATTCTCTCCCAAAAAGGTTGTACCAATTTATATCCTAATGAACAAGGGTTTAAGATACCCATTTCTTAGGAAGAATCAATATCGTGAAAATGGCCATACTGCCCAAGGTAATTTATAGATTCAATGCCATCCCCATCAAGCTACCAATGACTTTCTTCACAGAATTGGAAAAAACTACTTTAAAGATCATATGGAACCAAAAAAGAGCTCGCATTGCCAAGTCAATCCTAAGCCAAAAGAACAAAGCTGGAGGCATCATGCTACCTGACTTCAAACTATACTACAAGGCTACAGTAACCAAAACAGCATGGTACTGGTACCAAAACAGAGACATAGATCAATTGAACAGAACAGAGCCCTCAGAAATAATGCTGCATATCTACAACTATCTGATCTTTGACAAACCTGAGAAAAACAAGCAATGGGGAAAGGATTCCCTATTTAATAAATGGTGCTGGGAAAACTGGCTAGCCATATGTAGAAAGCTGAAACTGGATCCCTTCCTTACACCTTATACAAAAATTAATTCAAGATGGATTAAAGACTTACATGTCAGACCTAAAACCATAAAAACCCTAGAAGAAAACCTAGGCATTACCATTCAGGACATAGGCATGAGCAAGGACTTCATGTCTAAAACACCAAAAGCAATGGCAACAAAAGCCAAAATTGACAAATGGGATCTAATTAAACTAAAGAGTTTCTGCACAGCAAAAGAAACTACCATCAGAGTGAACAGGCAACCTACAAAATGGGAGAAAATTTTCACAACCTACTCATCTGACAAAGGGCTAATATCCACAATCTACAATGAACTCAAACAAATTTACAAGAAAAAAACAAACAACCCCATCAAAAAGTGGGCGAAGGATATGAATAGACACTTCTCAAAAGAGGACATTTATGCAGCCAAAAGACACATGAAAAAATGTTCATCATCAATGGCCATCAGAAAAATGCAAATCAAAACCACAATGAGATACCATCTCACACCAGTTAGAATGGCAATCATTAAAAAGTCAGGAAACAACAGGTGCTGGAGAGGATGTAGAGAAACAGGAACACTTTCACACTGTTGGTGGGACTGTAAACTAGTTCAACCATTGTGGAAGTCAGTGTGGCAATTCCTCAGGGATCTAAAACTAGAAATACCATTTGACCCAGCCATCCCATTACTGGGTATATACCCAAAGGACTATAAATCACTCTGCTATAAAGACACATGCACACATATGTTTATTGTGGCACTATTCACAATAGCAAAGACTTGGAACCAACCCAAATGTCCAACAACGATAGACTGGATTAAGAAAATGTGGCACATATATACCATGGAATACTATGCAGCCATAAAAAATGATGAGTTCATGTCCTTTGTAGGGACATGGATGAAATTGGAAATCATCATTCTCAGTAAACTATCACAAGGACAAAAACCAAACACCGCATGTTCTCACTCATACATGGGAATTGAACAATGAGAACACATGGACACAGGAAGGGGAACATCACACTCTGGGGACTGTTGTGGGGTGGGGGGAGGGGGGAGGGATAGCATTAGGAGATACACCTAATGCTAGATGACGAGTTAGTGGGTGCAGCGCACCAGCATGGCACATGTATACATATGTAACTAACCTGCACATTGGGCACATGAACCCTAAAACTTAAAAAAAAAAAAAGATACCCATTTCTTTATACCCTTAACACACTGGATATTATCAATTGAATTTTTTTTCTGAATTTGATGGGTGAAAAGTGATATGTCATTACATTTTAAGTCTAAGTGTTTTTGTTTTTTTAAATCATGGGGTGGCAAGTACTTTTTCAAAATTGATTTTATAAAATTAAAGGTTTATAATAGAAAGTTACAATAAAGTAGATCATAGTGACATGCAGAGCTAAGATTCAATTCAAGCTATAGACTGGCCTGGTACTGTGAGGAAAATAAAATATATTCTCAACATTATTCAACTGCATAGATAGCAACAAATAAACAAACCTACAATGTATGACTTTACTGAGGTTCACTGCCATAATATACTATAAAAAGGATAACCATATGCCCCATTTGCCCTGGAGAGTCCCAATTTGAGTCAATCATCTTGGCAAAATTGTTTAATAGGGTCTTGTTTTATTTATAAACATGTCCCATTTGGAAATTAAATTAAATGATCACACAATTTTAAATTTAGGCTCAAATTGAGGCTCAATAGCCTCTAGAACCATATCAAGCTCAAAGAGTTCAATTCGGACATAGTTCAGCTAGGCTTGTGACAGGGCAATGCTTGTCCATTGGAGTTGGCATTAGATTAAGTTAGAGTTAGTTAGGCATGGTGGTGCACACCTGTAGTCTCAGCTGCCCAGGAGGCTGAAGTGGGAGAAATCTCTTGAGCCCAGGAGTTTGAAGATGCAGTGAGCTACGATAAGTGTGCCTGTGAAAAGCCACTGAGCTCCAGCCTGGGCCACATCGTGAGACTCCATCTCAACAACAACAACAAAACAAAACAAAACACAGAAAGAAAGAAAGAAAAAGAACAAACAAAAATAAAACAACATGGAGGCTTCACTGGGCACCAGAGCTAATGGGATCCCGTGCTTGTTACTTCGTGTTTCCATGTAGGACCATTACAAATCAGAGTTACTGAAACCGAATGCCCCTTCACTGTATACTATAGGAATAATGGCACTGCCTAAGTGCCAGGCCATCGTGCAAGATTTTGGCAATGTTTTAAGATCATCTAAACGTGGATCTCGGGGTACTGCAAGTGCCAGGCTCTGATGACTCCTTGCAGAGCAAATGGACAGGGAACAGACTTAGTAAACCAAATTATTAAAATCAAAGAAAAGGCCAGGAGCCATGGCTCACACCTGTAATCCCAGCACTTTGGGAGGCTGAGGTGGGTGGATCACTTGAAGTCAGGAGTTCAAGACCAGCCTGACCAACATGGCGAAACCTCGTCTCTACCAAAAATACAAAAATTAGCCAGGTGAGGTGGCAGGCACCTATAATCCCAGCTACTCGGGAGGCCAGGGCAGGAGAATCGCTTGAACCTGGGAGGCGGAGGTTGCAGTTAGCTGAGATGTCGCCACTGTACTTCAGCTGGGCGACAGAGCAAGACTCCCCACCCCCGCCAAAAAACCCAAAAAAACGAAACCGCACATAGTGAACTTGCCCAGTCTGATGACTTCTGACATATGCATACAGCTGTGAGACCACCGTAACAGCCAAGATCATGAGCAAACACCCAAACAACTCCCACTGTGGCCTTATCAAACCTTCTCCTCCCCTGCACTCCTTTCCTGCCCAGGCAACCCGTGGTCTGCGTCTATCCCTCCATGCTGGTCTGCATATTCTAGATTCTCATGTAAGTCAGATCTTAGAGGACACTCCCTTCTTTGTGTGGCCTCCTGCACTTGGCATAATTCTTTCCAGATTCGCCCATACACTGCAGGTTACCAGGTGCTCCCTTTCCTGGCTGAGCAGTATCCCCACAGAAGGGTGCACCCCAGTCTGTTCATCCATCCGCTTGTTGATGGCCACGTTCCCAATGTTCAGCTGCCATAAACATGTGTGTGCAAGTCTTTGTGTGGACAAATATTGTCACTTCTCTTTGGTAAATATCTACATGTGGAAGGACTAGCTCACGTGATAAGTGTATGTTTAACTTTTAAGAAAGTGCCCCGCTTTTCCAAAGCAGAAGTTCCATTTTACATTTCTACTGGGGGTGTGTGAGAGCCCGAGTTCCCACCCCCGCCCTCACTGTGCCATGGGTGGTTGCCTTCCAAACGGCAGCCTCCTAGGAGAGCGTGTGGCGTCTCACCACGGTGTTCAACTACATGTGTGTCATGACTGATGACGTCGATTGAGCATCTTTTCATGTGCTGTTTGCTTCAGGAATCTCTTCTTTGTTTAAATCTTTTGTCCTTTTAAAAAAATTGTTTTCTTGAGTTTTGAGAGTTCTTTACATATTCCGGATAATCTGACAAAGGACTCATATCGAGAATTCCCAAGAAAATGACCAACAACCCAACAGGGCAAAAGATTTGCACAAACCTGTTATAGAAGAGGATATCCCACTGGCCAACAGATGTACAAAAGGTGCCAAACATGCCGGGTGTGGTGGCTCACGCCTGTAATCCCAGCACTTTGGGAGGCTGAGGTGGGCGGATCACAAGGTCAGGAGATCGAGACCATCCTGGCTAACATGGTGAAACCCGTCTCTACTAAAAATGCAAAAAATTAGCCAAGCGTGGTGATGGGCGCCTGTAGTCCCAGCTACTTGGGAGGCTGAGGCAGGAGAATGCCATGAACCCAGGAGGCGGAGCTCGCAGTGAGCCAAGATCGCACCACTGCACTCCAGCCTGGGCAACAGAGTGAGACCCCGTATCAAAAAAAAAAAAAAAAAAAAAAAAAGTGCCAAACTTATTTAGTCAGGCAAGTTCTTACTTAGAAATGCAAAGTAAAACATCAATTGATACCCACCAGCAGGCTTAAAATCAGGAGGACAATGCCAAGTGTTGGTCAGAACGTGGACTAACTCTCCCACACTGCTGGAGAGACTATAAACCAGTACGGCCAGTTTGGAGAAATATTTGGCAAACCCAGCAATCCCACTCCTAGGTATATTTCCAAGAGAAATCAGTGCATATATCCATTAAGAGACATGTCCAAGAATGTTCAAAGCAGCTTTACTCACAATAGCCAAAAACGAGAAACAAACACCATGTCTGTGAACAGGAGAAGGAATAAATTATGGTGTATTCATTTAATGGAAGGCTATATAGAAAAAAGAAGAAAATACCAATCCATATAGCAACACAGATGAATCTCTCAGTCATTAAGCAAAGAAGCCAGCTAAACGATTCCATTTAAACAAACTTCAAAAACAAGCAAAACACTAATCTACAGTGATGGAAGTGAAACTAGTGTGGTCACCAGGAGGAGTGGTATCAATGGGGAAGCAGCGGGAGGGACTTTCTTGGATGCTGGAATGTTCTTTCATGTGGGTGGTGGCTGTGTGAGTAGATACATACATAAATCTCATTGTGTTGTATACACCTAAGATTTGTGCATTTTGCACACGGAAATTATACTTCAATTAAAATGAATAAACAAGGCTGGGGGCGGTGGCTCACGCCTGTAATCCCAGCACTTTGGGAGGCTGACACGGGTGGATCACCTGAGGTTGGGAGTTTGAGACCAGCCTGGCCAACATGGCAAAACCCCTTCTCTACTAAAATACAAAAATTAGCCAGGTGTGGTGGTGGGCATCTGTAATCCCAGCTACTCGGGAGGCTGAGGCTGCAGTGAGCCAAAATCACACCACTGCACTCCAGCCAGGGCGACACAGTGAGACTCAGTCTCAAAAACAAACAAAAAAACCCAGAATGAGATACCTCTACACAGCCACCAAAATGGCTATTTGAAAAAGAGGACAAGTGTTGGTGATGAGGTGGACTAATGGGAACTTGGCCTCTGCTGGTAGAGCACAAATGCAAACACTGTGAAAAATCCATGAACACTGAACCCAGGCACACCTGGATGCCCCAGCAAGTCCACCCCTGGATAGCCCTGAGGGAAATGCCTACATCTCTTCACCAAAAGACAGGTTCTTGAATAGCTATGGTAACATTTTTGTAATGATGCTGAGCTGGCGTCTACCCGGATGCCCACCACCAGGAGGGCAGGGAACTCAATTGTGGGACATTCCCAAAATGGAATTACCATGCAGCAACAAGGATGAACGCGCCGCAGAACGGATGAACCGCACAAAACGAAATGGTGACAAGGAGGAGCCAGTTACACAGGAGTAAATACCATGTGAGGCCACAGATGAAGCAGCAATGCAGAAATACCCATTCTACAGAACAGCCGGTGTTCACGGTCAGAACTGGTTACTTCTGGAGAGCAGAGGTGGTATGAAGATGAAAGGGGTTCTGGGGCAAAGGTCATTGTTTCCTGAGCTGGCTGCAGGTCACACAATGTGCTCAGTTTGTGAAAACTGAGTTAATATAGATGCACTTTTATTTCTATACATGTATATGCATATATACACACATGCATGCACATATATATGTGTGTATATCTATGTAATTCTCCAATAAAAACATTTTTTAAATGAAATAGGGAAAGGTAATAGGTAGTGGTGGGTGGCGTTTTGACTTTAATCAGGATTGTCAGGTAAGATTTCATGAAGATAACATCTGAGTCAAAACCTTGATGAGATAAAGGAGGAAGTGCATTCCAGGCAGAAGGAACAGCAAGCACAAGGGCCCTGATGGCGCTGGGAGGCCCTGAGTGTGCAGGGAGCAGCAGGAAGGTCAGTGCACCTGCAGCAGTGACGGAGAGGAGGGGAACAGGAGATGGGCTTGCCGAGGCAAAGCGGGGGTCCAGGTTGCTAATGTGTCAAATGCTTTAATGATATAAGGGTCAAAAAAAGTACAAGGTTTGAGAACCCACAGTCAACACGTGTCACTGAATCTTCATTCCTTTTGCCCTTACAGGTATGTCTTCCTTTTTATATAACTTCTTTCAAAGGTGAATAAAACCAGGCAAGTATAAGAATAAACATACGTACAAAGCCCAGGCTACTTGTTTATCCCCCCTTTTAAACACTGTCACATATTTATGCAGCTATCTGTGTTACTGAGCCACCTTCTTACCCGGGGTTGGGTTCACTCATGCACAGTGGTTGGCACAGCAGGTAGTCAAGATACGAGAATCAATATTAGTAATATTCTAAAAAGAGTATGAATTGCACAATTTAACTTACCGACATCCCTTCCAAATTTGGTGGTAACAGACGTGGCTTAAAGAGTCAAACAATTTGGACTTTTCACTATGTTATGAGTTACTTCCCCTCTATCATAGATGACTAACATCTTTCAAGTTTTTGGATAGACAATACATGCACAGAATACAAAATTAGTAACAGGGGAGGAGGACGCTAGAGAAACCAGTGTCTCAGCTCCCCAGCTCTCCTTTCTGTAGGCAGCCGCTGCAGCCAGCTTCCAGAGTGTTGAGGTTTGATTTGAATAGGCTTAAGTTATCCTTTCTCTGGTGCTAGTATGCTGCTTTTAATTTTGCAGCCTCATTTAGGGTTAGATACGGTCATATTAAGTTGATGGGAAGGAGACAGAGCCAGCCTGAATGTCCTGGGTGATGAGGATTGAAGTCATGGGGTCTAAAAAGGTTCTGGAAGATGAACGATGAACCGAGAGGAGGAAAATCATCTGCAAATAAAGCCTCGATTCCTGATCCCTTCTATCTTAGCCACAGCAGCTCAGGAAGACCATCGTGCCCAGTGTCTCAAAAAGGCCTGGAGCCAAAGCACTCTGCCAGCTCTTTTCATAAACGCAGAAGCAAAACAGAGCTGCCTGGTCTATGGACATCTGAGAAACTTGGATACTGAACGCCTGTGTCCTATCCAACAGCCTGTTCTAACGTGGTGGGTTTTCTTAGGAGAAGACATCTGCCATTAAACTCTGCCTATGAATTAGAGGGCCAGGCTCCAAATCACGTCAGGAGTGGAAGAGACCTCAGAGGCTCATCAGTGGCTCTCAATACAGGCCAGGCTCATAATCACCTAAGGAGCCTCCCACAGAGCTGGCAGAGCCCTCCCCTCCCTCCATCCCCCACACTACCTAGACAGGTTACCCAGGGGCACAGGGCCCAGACCTGTGCTGTGGAAAAGGTCCGTACAGCTAGGCTTGATGCAACCGTTCTGCCTGCCAGCTGGAGAGACAGAAACTGCCAGTGGCTATGGGGCAGCTCCCCTGGTGGGAAGGCCCTGGACACAGCTAGCAAGTATAGCCCTGGGGGCTAACAACGGGTCTTTTGATTTTTTTTAGAGACTGGGTTTCACTCTGACATCCAGGTTGGACTGCTCATTGCAGCCTCGACCTCCTGGGCTTGAGCAATCCTTGCTCAGGCTGGTCGACTTCTAGGCTCAAGTGATCCTCCCATCTCAGCCTCCCAAAGTGCTTGGATTACAGGCGTGAGCCACCGCGCCCAGCCAACAAATGGGTCTTAACTGGAGTGAACACTGACTGTGGACTGGGCTTTGCTTGCCTGGTGGAAGAGGCCAGTGCTCAGAGTGCTATAGAAAGAACAGAACAGAAGACACTGCTCGGATCTGGACACCGACCGTCATTTCCTCAGACCAGGGGACACACGGCACATCCCAACAATGGGCAGAGAGGTGTCCAACAATGGGCAGAGAGGCGTCCTCCTTGGAGTGAGTCTGACAGAGCAGCGGAACGGGCAGTTAAAACCCTGGCTAAGACAGGGGTGATGAAAGCATGAAGGGCTGGCCCACATTCAACATAAGTGCGGCTAAAGGACGTCCCGACTCGATGTTCCTGTTTTGTGGATCAGGGAAAGAGGGGCTGGGAAGGAGGCTGGTGTGACTACACAATTCTTGCTGAGAGAGGAGCAGGCTGGCATAGGGATTACACATTTTTCTTCCTTCCTCGCCTCACGTCAGCTTGGCCACCCTGCTCCCACTTGGTGCAGTGGTCCTAGGACCAGGTCTTGCAACCCCAGTGCTGGAAGCAGAGCTGGTTCCTAAGCAAGAAACTGTACTGTTTTTAAACCTTATGTCAGGGCCAGGAGAGGTGGCTCATGCCACTAATCCAAGGACTTTGGGAGGCTGAGGTGGGAGGATCACTTGAACCTATAAGTTCAAGCCTGCAGTGAGCCGTGATCACGCAACTGTGCTTCAGCCTGGGTGACAGAGACTCTGTCTCAATAATAAAATAATAATAAACCTTACATTGGAATTCCAAGGACCTGATGGGGGTGGGTTGTGCCTTTACCCCATCTGGGAGAACTGGGGTTCACAGTGACTGCAGCTGTACTTCCTGGTGGTAAATACAGCCCCCTAGTCCTGCACCTGTGTAGCCCTACCCTATCTGAATGGGAGTGGACTGAGGGGAGACACTGGCTAGGTTATTGCTGCCTGCAATCCAGACCAGCACAGTAACTGAACCTAATGCTCCTTTCAAGCGTGGATGCTTGGGTATAAATGAAGAGAAGGAGGACTAGTAGCAGAGGGTAACGGAATGAATAAATGGGCCATATGATAGAAATTCAATGGTATATTAATACCTCAAAAGCAGCTTTAGAACAAGAGATGATATTGTCTCTTAGTTCAATTATACCAGATGCCTGAAAGGGCGAAGCTATATGTTTGGAAATGGAAAGGAAGACCAAATGTATACTTCACAATATCACAACACTGTTATGAATGGAATGGCTGTGCCTCCCCAAATTCCTATCCCTAATCCCCAGTGGGATGGTATCTGGAGGTGGGGTCTTTGGGAGGTGATTAGGGTTAGAAGAGGTCATAGGTGCGAGCATGATGTGATTAGTGCCCTTATAAGAAGAGGGAGAGACATCAGAGCTTCTCTCTCTCCACCATGTGAGGAAGCAGCAGGAAGGTGGCCGTCTGCAAGTCGGGAAGAGAGCCCTCACCAGGAACCCCACCGGCCAGCACCTTGATCTTGGGTTCCCAGCCTCTGAACTGTGAAAAATAAATGTCTGTTTTCAAGCCACACAGTGTATGGAACTGTTATGGCAGCCCCAGCTAAGACAGAAAACATGATGAAAATACTACTCCTGGGGAATCTGCCCACTCAGATGTGAAAGGCTCATAAATAACAACTCAGATTTATTTCTAAACCTTGAACTCATAAGCAAGGAAATTTTAAAAAGATAAACTAAAACTTTTGAGGTGTCCCTGGTGATCCCAGCAAAGATGTCTTCCAACTTCAGAAGAGGAGGGCCTTTCAATCTCTTATTTACCAAACGGCAAATCACAACTGCACTCCCATCACAGGAATGCCTCCAAGGAAATGCTCAAACTCGAGCTACACTACGCCGCCTTAGCCCGAGCTTTTCCAAAGACTCACTGGGATACACGTGTCCAGTTGTTAATACTGCTCTGCTAGAAGGTTTAGTGAGAAGAGACTTAAAAAAAGCATATTTCACCACAATTTTTTCCAAAAAAAAAAAAAAAAAAGAGAAAAGAAAAAAATCCTAACAAGTTAATAAATCAAGCATTTCATTTGACTTAAATGCAAAATTCTCACAAAACCTCTCCTAAGAACAGCCAGAATAGGGCAGGCCTTGCTTTTTCACAAGAGCAGGCTGGCTTCTGAGTGTCCGATCACCACTTACAGATTGCATCAGCCCATCTGTGCCACCTCCCTATCCCTTTTGAGAATTTCATCTTTCATTCAAAACCACCCAAGTTAAAGTCTAATTTCTTCCATGACACACCAACAGCTCCCTACTTACATGGGATTGGAGGCTAAATTCTGATCATCTCTCCACAAGTTGGGTAATACAGGCCCCCACTTCAGGAGTTCAGACCCCTGGCTCTCAGGGAGATGAATGGAAGAAAATCGCTCCTCCTATAGCTCACAGCCCACTGCTGAGCACAAAAGAAATTCGAAATCAGGGAGCCAGGTAGGTAAACAAATACTACTTGCTAAGCATGGTGCTAGATGTTTTCACATCTCTCAGAGTCAGTCTAAAAGGAGGGTATTAATACCGCCTTCCTTGATAGCTAAGGACTGAAGCTTCAATAATATGTAGCAAAAATGGTGAGAGTCCAGGGCTCTTCTCATTCCCTGGGCTTTACTCAGTTCTTGTGGAAGCTGATTAAATTTGTTGAAATCTGGTAAAAGTGGATGGGGAATGGGGTTGATACTACCACCTTTTGAAACTTTCAGATTAATGCTACGTTATATTTAACCAGAATTATTTCAACTGTAAGCCTTCTTTCAGGAATAATACATAAACTTTATGGGAGGCCGAGGCAAGAAGACTGCTTCACAGTGAGACTATCTCTACAAAAAATAAAAATAAATTAGCTGAGGCTGGGCATGGTGGCTCCTGCCTGTAATACTAGCATTCTGGGAGGCCGAGGCGGGTGAATCACTTGAGCCCAGGAGTTTGAGCCCAGCCTAGGCAACATGGCGAAATGCTGTTTCTCTATAAAAAATTAAAAAGCCTGATGTGGTGGCATGCCTGTAGTTCCCCAGCTACTCAGGAGGCTGAGGTGAGGATTGCTTGAGCCCAGGAGGCAGAGGTTGCAGTGAAACACGATTGCGCCACTATAATCCAGCTTGGGTGACAGAGCCAGACCCTGTCTCATAAATAAATCAACTAAATAAGTTGGGTGTGGTGGTGCACACCTGTAGTTCTAGTTACTCGAGAGGCTTAAGTGGGAGAATTGCTTGAACCTGGGAGTTCGAGGCTACAGTGAGCTATGATCACGCTACTACACTCCAGCCTGGGAGACAGAGAGAGACTCTCAAAAAAAAAAAAAAAAAAAATTCCTGTCACATTAATTTTTATAATTCACTCTAAAATTGTTCTCATGGCCTTTTCTGATTATAAAAATACTTGATTTTTAAAAACTTTTTAACTTTTTTAAGACAGAGTCTTGCTCTGTCACCTAGGTTGGAGTGCAGTGGTGTGATCTTGGCTCACTACAACTTCAGCCTCCCGGGTTCAAGTGATTCTCATGCCGCAGCCTCCTGAGTGGCTGCATTACAGACATGTACCACCACGCCTGGATAATTTTTGTATTTTTAGTAGAGATGGGGTTCTGCTGTGTTGGCCAGGCTAGTCTCAAACTCCTGGCCTCATGTGATCCGCCCACCTCAGCCTCCCAAAGTTCTGGGATTACAGGAGTGAGCGAGCACGCTTAGCCAATAATACATGTTTGGCCACAATTAAAAATAAAAATAATTTAGAAAGTGAATGTTAAAAATAAGAAAAACAAATAGAACAACTGAGGTAGCTCAGTGGATGTACTTACACTAGGTACTAGTTTTTTATGCATTTGTGTATATATACATATATAAGCCTGTTTTCCTTTCTAAACAGAAACAGGATATATATTTTGCTACTTAACTTGCTTTTTCACTTGATGCATCAGGGACTTCTTTCCATGTCAATATATAGAGTTCTCGCTCAGCTTTTCTAACCGCTGGACAATATTCAATCCCATGGTCAGTATTCCAATGTACTCAACCAACCCCTACTGGTGAATAATTAGGTTGTTTCCTTTCTGTTTTTATAAGCAATAGAATAAACATCCTTGCAAATAATCTTTGCATATTGATCTGATTTTCCTTTTTAAAATTATTATTGTAAATTATAACACAATGTAGGAAAAATGCATAAAAGATACATGCACTAACCGATAAAATAGCAATCACTAAGGTCAAGAAATGGACTGCAACCAGCACCTCAGAAATGCCCTTATCAAAACACTCGCTCTGTCTTCTAGAAGCAACCACTGTCTTGATGCTAGTATCCTTTCCAGTAGTTTTATCTCCTGTGTATGCACTCTTCAACAACGTGGTTGAATTCTCAATGTAATCACACTATATATGTGCTTATGTATGAATGTAAACACACTATATGTATTCTTTTGTGTCTGATGTCTTTGGGCCAACATCATAATATTTGTGAGATTCATCATACTGCTGACAGCTGTCCTCTGCTCACTTTTCCTGCATTCAGAAATAAAAAAAAAAAAAAATTTACTCACCCATTTTACTGTTAAGGAACATTTGGATTTTTCCAATTATATATAATGCTATGAACATTTACATACATGGCTTTTCATACCTAGGATTGGGATTACTGAGCCACTGGAAACACATATCTTAACTTTAGTAAATCATACCCATCTGTTTTCCAAACTAGAGAAACTAACTTGTGTTCCCACCGGCACTGTAGTGTATGAGAGTTCCTGTCATTCCATATCCTTGCCAATTCTTGGAATTGTCACATGTTTAAATTTTTGCAAACCTGTGAGTATATCATAATATCATCTCCTCTTCTCAGAAGTGCCTATTGAAAGCCGTAACTCATATTGAATTGCCTATTTCTGGATACTCACACCTTTGTAGGTTACAGACAGCAAACTACTTCACTGTCACAGCTGGTGCTATCTTTGGATATACAGAAGTTCTTAATTTGATGGGAGTCAAATTATTAATCTTTTCCTCTTGGATTTGTACTTTTAGTTCTTTAAGAAATTCTCTCCTACATCAAGATCACGAAGATTCTCTCATATATATGTGTGTGTATATATATATATATACACACACACACATACACACACACACACGCACACGTTAGATACATGGTTTTACCTTTCAAATTTGGTCTCTAATCCATTTCAATGTGTGTGTGTGTGTGTGTGTGTGTGTGTGTGTGTGTGTGTGTAGGGTCCAATTTCATTGTTCTTTATGTGGTTTGACTACTTATCTAATTCTGCACCAATACCTCCACTGTATTGAAGTTTTTAAAAAGATAAATCTTAATATCTGATAATTAGAGAAAGGGCTAGCAAACTTTTCCAGTAAACGGCCAAATGGTAAATATTTCAGGCTTTGTGGGTCTAAAGACATGTAGCTGTCTTTACTGCATATTCTTTTTTCTCAAGCCTTGAAAAATGTAAAAAACATTCTTATTTCATGGGTGGGCATACAAAAATAAGCTACGTGAAATTTAGCTTGCAGGCCAAAGTTTGCTAGTCTCTGTGATAGAGCAAGTCCATGTTATTCTTCATCAATAACAACTACAACCTGACATCATTACTCCTCAAGGGAATGCAAATCAAAACCACAATGAGGAAAAGAAAACAAAGCTCGAAGACTCACAGTTCCCGCTTTGAAAACTTACTACCAAGCTACAGTAATCAAAGTGGTGTGTTCCTGGCATAAGCATAAATGTATAGATTAAGAGAATAGAATTTGGAGTCTAGAAATAAACCCAAATATCTATGGCCAATTGATTTTCAACAAGAATGCCATTAAATGGGGAAAGAAGAGACATTTAACAAATTGTGCTAGAACAACTGACTGTCCACATGTAGAAGAATGGATTTGGACCCCTACCTCAAACCATATACAAAAATTAACTCAAAATTTACCAAAAACCTAAATAGAAAATAAACATAAAAAGAAAATGTAGGTGTAAATCTTAATAACCTTGGATTTGGCAATGAATTCTTAGCTTTGACACCAAAAGTAAAAACAAAAGAAAAAAGAGATGTTAGTCTTCATATTATTTCTTAACACGTTTCAAACCTTCCAGCAGAAATCACTTTCTTCCTGTTTGAAGTATAGTTCCTATGATTCCTGTTGGGAGGATTTGCTACCCATCAACTCTCTGTGTTTGAAAATGTCTCTGTTCTGCCTTTGATTTTACAAAACTCAATTAGACTGAGAGTTAAGCTCTCTTGTAGACACCACCTCGAGATATCATTCCACTCTTTCTGGCACCTGCTGTAGCTATTGGGAAGAAAGCTGTCAAACTGTCACTCCTTGAAAGTTCACGTCTACCTTTTTCTGTAGCTGCTTTTAAGATTTTCCTCTGTGTTTGGTTTTCTGCAGTTTTATTATGTCTATAGTGTTTTTTTTTTTTTATCTTGCTTGGGATTCACTGGGTTTCTTGACTGTGTTTGATATGATTTACCAGCCACTGTCACTTCAAACATGGTGCTGCCCTGACTTTTCTTCCTGTGACTCTGTGTTAAATGTGCATTACACCATCTGACCCCGTCCTCCTTCCTCCTGACCTTTTATATTCTTTTTGTCTCTCAGCTCTACATTCTTGATACTTTCTTCCATTATTTTTTCTAGTTTACTAATACTTTGTTGCCTAACATAGCCATTGAGTTTTTTAGTTTTAAATGTTCAATTCTAGAATTTCTAGTTTGTTCTTTTAAACATACGCCATGTCACTTTAAATAGTGTCCAGTTTTCTAACTTTTATCTTTAAACAAGTTAGGGCAGCTGTTTAAAGACTGGTGTCTGAGTCCAATATCTGAAGCATGTGGGTCTGACCCCACCGTCTGCTGCAGCCTCTGGTTCCAGGCACTGTGTTGTGTTCCTGGGAGTCTGGCTGTCTCTGTGATGCCCCTGCCCCTAAGAAACCATCTGTGGGGAATCTCCATGGTTTAGGGTTAAAGTGTCTTTCCAGAGAAAGTTGGCTTCTACCAGGCACTTGGGTACGTTATCTGTTTGGTGTCACTTTAAACTGGATCCATCGCACAGGGGTTCCCTGGACTGCCATGGTGCTGGGTATGTGGGTACAGGTCTGCCAGGGAGCTGGCCCATGGCTGGGATTTAGTTTGTCTCTTCCCTCTCCCTGCCCTGCCTCTCTGTTGTCCCCTCTTTGTGCATATCCTTTCCATTCATCCTCACCCTCTGAGGTCCCCACTCATTACAGAGCAGTCTATCAGATCCCCCAACTTTGTTTCCACTTCGGGACCCCCAAAAGATCTGTCAGAAACTACAGCTCAGGCTCTGCTTCTCCCACCAGGCTCTTGTAGGGTTTCGCCTGGTGGTGCTTTACAATCCTGTCAGTGCTTAGAGGCTTTAACACATTTATTTATTTATTATTATTATTTTTTTGAGATGAAGTATTGCTCTGTCCCCCAGGCTGGAGTGCAGTGGGGCAATCTCAGCTCACTGCAACCTCCGCCTCCTGGATTCAAGCGATTCTCTTGCCTCAGCCTCCCGAGTAGGTGGGATTACAGGCACCCACCACCATGCCTGGCTTATTTTTGTATTTTTAGGAGAGAGGGTTTCACCACGTTGGCCAGGCTGGTCTGAAACTCCTGACTTCAAGTGATCCACCTTCCTCAGCCTCCCAAAATGCTGGGATTACAGGCGTAAGCCACCATGCCTGGCCTAATAAATTTATTTTTAACATTTTATCTAGCATTTTAAATTATTTCCAGCAGGTCTTTAGATAACTAGCCCACTATAACTAAAAGCTGGAAATCATTTTTATCTCATTTTATTTAATTTAAAATTTAACTTTTATTATTTTATTTTGAGACAGGGTCTTGCTTTGTCACTGAGGCTGAGGTGCAGTGGTGTGATCATGGCTCACTGCAGCCTCAACCTCCCAGGCTCATGGGATCCTCCCACCTCAGCTTCCCGAGTAGTTGGAACTATAGGCACATGCCACCACACCTGGATAATCTTTTTGTATTTTTGGGAGAGAAGAGGTTTTGCCCCATTGCCCAGGCTGGTCTTGAACTCCGGACTCAAGCAATATGCCCGCCTCACCTACCAAAGGGCTGGGATTACAAGTATCAGCCACCATGTCCAGCCAAGCTGGAAATCTTACAATTACTATATTAGAATAAATTCCTGGGACGATGAATTACTGCCAAAGAATAGAATAACACTTTATGTTTTGACACAAACCGTGGAACTTCCTCACTGTATACTCCTACATTTTATGTATGATAGTACCTACTTCCTGAGACCCAATCAGCCCAAAGCATTATTCTTTAAAATCACTCCCAACCTAGCTGACAAAGCTATTTCAGCATGACTTTAAACTGCGTTTCCACAATGAGTGGCATGGATGATGACCCTCTTCCTTCTTTCCTCCGCTTTCTCCTGGGGATGCATCCCTCGTGTACTGATTCCCAAACGCTCTCTCACTCCTTCAGCATACAGAAAACACCTTTGTTATAGGTTGCAATTTTCTCCGAATTTGTCATTTGACTCTTAATTTATGTTGACTTTTGCCATACAAATGTTAAAAACGTTTATGTAATCAAATCCATCATTATTTTCCTTTAGGGGGTTTCTGGTCTTGCTGCCACATAAAGTATTTCATTATTAACTCTATTACATCACACATTTTTACCCTGGGCTACTATGTACTGGCTTAAGTATCTATGTTAAAATACTTAACACTTCATTTTTTTCCCCTAGAGGAGTAGATTTTTAGAGGTTTATAAGTATATAATACTCTTCATGATTAATGAAATTAAGGGGAAAGGCCAACATCACAGGCAGAAACACATTAAGTTTCTCACCAGTGCAGAATCCAAGAATAGCAAATACCTCAGCTTCCTGCTTCTGTATCCTCAGGCAAGAGCCACCCCAGAGGAAAAGCAAGTGTCCCACCCGCTCCAGAGCTGGGATCAGCACCCAAATAAGCATGAGACTACCCAGGCTACTCTAAATTCTTCACACGCCTGTCTGGGTCATTCATTAGCTTTGTCACGTCAGGCAAATTTCTTCAAGTCTCAGACCTCAAACGGTGTCAATATCAAATAGGATTTGGTAGGGGAATTTCTCAGGTTCTTCTGACTGTAACAGTTAAGAAAGCTCTGAATCACACTATAGAAGTTAATTTAGCGTGAAAGGTTAAAAACTGTCACATATATACACAGTACCAAACCAAAACTAAGAAAGTAAATTCTGATGGTTTAATATCTGAAATAACTATTTTCTCTAGAAATTATTCACTTATTTCTGACATTGTGACTTATCCTATGAGCTAAAAAATGATGCAGTCTTCATGTATAAGTATGTGTATTGTACATGTACATATACACACACATTTTTCAGATAAACAAGCTGTGGTACCTCCATACCAGGGAATACTACTCAGAAATAAAAAGGTACAATGGCTTATGCCTGTAATCCCAGCACTTTGGGAGACTGAGGTGGGTGGATTGCCTGAGTTCAGGAGTTCAAGACCAGCCTGGCCAACATGGCGAAACCCCGTCTGTACTAAAAATACAAAAATAAATAAATAAATAAATAAATAAATAAATAAAATTAGTCAAGTGTGGTGGCAGATGCCTGTAATCCCAGCTACTTGGGAGGCTGAGGCAGGAGAATCGCTTGAACCCAGGAGGTGAAGGTTGCAGTGAGCTGAGATTGCACCACTGCACTCCAGCCTGGGTGACAGAGCGAGATTCCGTTTAAAAACAAGGTATACTGGAAAGGGGCAGCATGAGGGAGGCCGTGGTGGGAGATGGGTCTGTATTTCGACTGTGGTGTTACACATGTAATAAAGTGACACAGAACTACATGCACACGTTCACCAATGCCAGTCTCCTGGTTTTCATCCCGTGCTATAATCCTGTAAAGATGTCACCATTGGGGGGAGACCAGGTGACACACACAAGGACTATCTGTGTAACTTCCTGTGAATCTGTAATTAGCTCATAATGAAAAATTGAAAAAAAGAAAAAAGGGAGTTGGAAAAAACGGGCACCTGGCAATAGACTGGTACGAATCAAAAGATGCTTATTCCCAAAGAACAATAAAGCAGCAAAGAATGTCAATAGCCAACTAAGAAGAGAATAAATGTAAATGGCCAATAAACATATGAAAAGAACCAATGATTATGAAAAGTTCGACTTACCAAGCTGGCAAAACTTATAGAAAACTAAACATATAAACATATTATATCTCTGTCTGTCTATCTTTGGAAGACCAAGCATATAGAAGTCTAAAGCCATATAGCTGAGGTATGGGGAAAATCCTCTCATGCACCTGGTAGGGGGGCTGGTGCGATTTGCTGACTTTAGTTTTCACTAATTTCAATTAGTGTTTAGTTAAACACTAACTGAATGCTTGAGAAGTCAGCTAGTCCCTGACCAGCACAGACCAGGACTGATGCTGTCTCTGGGGCAGGTGTCTCTGAACTACTATAACCTCTCCCTGCCCCATTCAAGATGGCGACTCTGGGCATCCCCAACCCACCATGCCCATCTCGAGACCTGAAGGAATGAGGGGTGATGGCCTTCATGGGGAGACTGGGGACTCTGGGTCTGAAACATGTCTCCTAGCAGAGAGCAAAGCCCCCGGCAAGGAAGATACCAGATGCCACTGTGAGTGACACCATGAACACGGGGTTCAGCTCTGTGTCCTCTGCCCTCCAGGGGCAGGGTCCAAACACACAGAGGCAGCCTGGGCGTACTCACAAAGACAAGCGATGGGCTCCCCAGTAAGCACCCCAAATCCACAGACAGAACACAACAACTCTGGGGCTCGCTCTTCCTCAGGGCGGACACACCAGCAATCCTGAAGCTGCGTGAGCAATAGGCGAGGTGGCCTGTGAATCCCTCCCGGTTCTAGGGTGTCTGGAAACTGACCGCAGCTCACCGCCTCCGTCACCATCACCTACGTTACTTCAAGAGCCTCCACGGGACCCTCACTTTTATTATCAACATGGTTGCCAACGCAATCCTATTTAGGTGTAAGTCAAACCACAGCACGCCTCTGGCCAATTCCTAAGTCCTTCCGGCAGCCCTCAAGGGCCCCTCCACAGGCACCACGAGCTGTCGCCTGTCACCCACCGCTCTGGCCCACCTCCCGTAAGCCTCCCTGCTGCACTCTGGAGCACGAAGCCTGCTCCCGCCTAGGGGCGTCTGTGCTTGCCATTCTTCCAGCTAGAACACTCTTCTCCCTTCCCCCAGGCACGTACCGTCTTCTGAGCTTTCCGGGAAATGCCACTCTGGGAAGCTACGTTGGTGAGAGCTAAAGCCAAGACACAGAGGCTTAAACAAGACAGGCTGAAGGCCGCTTCTGTTGTGGGTCCACGCTGACCGCTCAGATTCTTGACACTGGCCAGGCATCGGGAAGGGGGAGAGGCTGGGGGTAAGTGTCATTTCGCCCCTAGAGCAAGGCCCAGCATTCAGTCCCACAGCTATGCTAAACCACAAGAAGGCAGAAAATCTAGTCCAGATTTGTGGTCATCTTCTCAACTCTGTTACCACGGCAGAGGGAAAACAAATGCCAGGGCCGGGCACCATGGCTCACGCCTGGAATCCCAGCGCTTTGGAGGCCGAGGCGGGAGGATCACCTGAGGTCAACAGTTCAAGACCAGCATGGCCAATGTAGCGAAACCCTATCTCTACTAAAAATACAAAAAATTAGCCGGGCATGGTGGCAGGCGCCTGTAATCCCAGCTGCTCGGGGGAGGCTGAGGGAGAATCGCTTGAACGCAGGAGGCAGAGGTTGCAGTGAGATGAGATTATGCCACTGCACTCCAGCCTGGGCAACAGGGCGAGACTGTCTCCAAAAAAAAAAAAAACAAATGCCAGCAAAACCAGAGAGCCAAGAATATGTGGAAGCTGCTCCCATGGCCACCCCACGGATCCATCCAGGCTCCCCCAGGCTGCTCAGCAGCTCCTCCCCGGGACAGTTTGCTGGCTGTGAGTCTACGCCGCACAGCCTGCCTTGTCGCTGTGGCCAGGTGACTGTGTTCCCGTTCAGGAGACTTCTGAGTACACGTTGGACGGCACGTCTAGGAAGTCACTCTAAAAGAAGAGGGGAGCTCTCCCTCCCCATCCTCCTCAGTCTGGCTGGAATGCAGCTGAGGACAGGAGCGTACACTCTGGACTGAGCAAGAAAAGACACAACTTATATTCACAACTTAGTTACTACTTTAATTGACTGGCCACAATTTCAAAAGCAAGTCATGAAAAACAATAAGTAGTTCCACTTATTCAGGCAATTCTGTACCTAAAGATGCTACTGGCCTGCTCACAGACCATGTTTGGAGAAAGTTAGATAGTGAGGATATTAACTAGGTAGGAAGCAAAGAGCTGTGCAGCCAGGAAAGCAGCAGATGGGGTGATGAACAGTAGGACATGAGGGTAAGGACCAAGACCACCTCCGCCCTGCTGTGACCACACTGCCTCTCTCTGGAGCCCAGGAGAGCTCAGCCGGCCTTGCCCCATCTTACCTCCCCTTTTGACAGGGTCTTGTGGTACACACACGTTGCACAGGCTGGAGTGCAGTGGCGTGATCTCGGCTCACTGCAACCTCTACCCCTGGGCTCAAGCGATTCTCCTGCCTCAGCCTCCAGAGTAGCTGGGATTACAGGCGGCCCACCACCATGCATGGCTAATTTTTGTATTTTTAGTAGAGGCGGGGTTTTGCCATGTTGGCCAGGGTGGTCTTGAACTGACCTCAAGTGATCCACCTGCCTTGGCCTCCCAAAGTGCTCCGATTACAGGCGTGAGCCACCGTGCCCAGACCCCTTCAGGCATCTTTTACATGAGTCACAGTGATTTCTGGAAAAACAACAACTCAGATCTGTGATTTACTGCTCTGACACCTCAGTGGTGCCTCACTCCCCACAGGTGAGTTCAAACTGCTTGGTACATGTGGCCACAGAGAACGCTGTGACCTCTGAGACCCGCCTGCACCCACCTTATAGCACACAGACCGGGTGGCAACATCCCACCCACTGCTCCAGTTAGGCGGCCCCTACTTCTCCAGTGGTGAGGATAGGGATGCAGAGTTCATCCATGCCTAAACCAACCACGCGCAGCATCTCCCTGGCCATGTGCCAGGTCCCCTCCGTGCTCCTGGTGGTGATGTGTGCGCGTGAGGCCTCATTCTGCTGCCATCATTTTGCAGCCACAGAGGAAGTCAGGCCAAAAAGGAATCAGCACAGAGAAGCCCAGGAAAGCCCAGGAAAGGACAGAGAAATAGCTCACACTGCACATAAAGCTCCCGCCTGTGTCAGTTTTTGGCTCACAAAGCGCCTTTGGTTAAGCCAGTTTGAGCTGGGATTTCTGTGCTTGCATCCACATGCATGCATATACTCTTCTTGCCTAAAGCCTGCTCAACTCGGCAAGGCAGCCCCTGGCTGAGCAAGCTTCTGCCCTGCCGGCTGCTTTCCCAGTCCCTGCCTCTGTCTGCTCCCTCTGCCACCTCACTCCGCACTGTCTCCTGGGTCATCCTAACTGCCTTTAGAAAAGTCTCCTCCAAAGCACCTCTGACCTCCTCCTGCCGGACAGAATTGTCGCTTTTTTCCTTTATGCTTAACATAGCCTGATTATTTTTCAATTATACGTTTTTTGAGACAGGGTCTTGCTTTGTTGCCCAGGCTGCAATCAGTGCAGTGGAGCAATCTCAGCTCACTGTAGCCTTGAACTCCTGTGCTCAAGCGAACCTCCTACCTCAGCCACCGAATAGCTGGAACTACAGGCGCGCAAGACCTTGTCTAGCCTCAATTATATTTGTTACCGCATTTATAACAATTATTTGCTTGCATGTCTGTCTATCCTACAGGTTATGTGAGGAAATGAGACCTGACTTCAGCACAGGGCCTGGCACACAGAAAGGACTCACTGAAAGAATACCCTCCATGGCACAGAAGGAGGACTATGACATACAAATCCAGGTCACATTCAGGTCAGGAGCCACACACCAAAGACACTGATATATCTATGTCATGCCATTCTAATTAACTAGATCCTAAAATTCAAAGGTACACCAAGGCTGGGCCTGGTGGCATGCACCTGTAATCCCAGCACTTTGGAAGCCCAAGGCAGGAGAATTGCTAGAGCCCAGGAGTTTGAGACATAGCCTGGGCAACATAGTAAGACCTCAATGCTATGAAAAAGAAAAAGTAAAAATTAGCCAGGTGTGGTGGCACATGCCTGTGATCCTAACTACTCAGGAGGCTGAGGTGGGTGGTTTGCCTCAGCCCAGGAGTTCCAGGCTGCAGTGAGCTATGACCACACTAGCGTACTCCAGCCTGGAAGACAGAGCAAGACTGTTCTTTAAAAAAAAAAAAAAAAAAAAAAGGTAAAGAAATAAATGGTATACTCAAAAGCAGATAATTCATGGCAATATCATCCACATACTATATTATAAGCACATTAGTTAATGAGCAAGCTATATTTAAAAATGCTAAATTTTATTAAAAAAGAGGACAGACAGGAAGATAATATTTACATTAGTTATACCGATGACCAAAGCCTTTCTGTTGAGCATCCTGCTACGTCTTACTTAACTTTGTTTTGGAAGGTAAGGTCTAACATGGCGAGATCATCTTCCTTTTAACTGAGCCACAGAAGTGATGCTCATGGGATGTCTGCTGTCTGTGACCAGCAGGCGACAGCAATGGCCGTGCATGGCAAGGGGCCAGTGGGGAAGGCGGCCACGCTGCCTCCTCTATGGAAAGGGAAGATTTCCATCCCCCACCCTGGCCCACCCTGCTCCTCTCAGAGGAGAAAGGGCCGTCACAAGGTAATCACCAGACACAGCCTTTTTTCCTCCTCTTTTTGTTTCTATCTCTGACTGGAATGGCAGGAAAAAGCAAGATGGCAGAGAGAACAGGGAGGTGCCTAGTACCTGGCTGACAGAAATTCTCAAAGCAGCTGCAGCTCTTCACAGGAGACTGTCAAATGCTGTCAGCTGGGGAAGAAAGAAAAGCAAAAAACAAGGTGATGAAGCTTCACCCTAGAAAAGCTTTGACAATCAGGAAAAGATTGGAAGAGAAACAAGGGTCTACTGCAGGGGTGGGGGAAGGGAGCCCTGGGTCTACTGCAGGGGTTGGGGAGGGAGCCCTGGTAACAGTGAATTCAGATGGGTATGTTCTTTCAGTTTTGCTGTAATTGTGTATTTTGACAACAATGACTATTAGGGTCCTACTATCTAGCTATTTTAATAAAATGCTCCATCATTTTTTTTGAAGAATAAAAAGAAGTACAAATGTATAAAGTATAGGAATAACAGTCATGCACCCACCACCCAATAAACAAGAATTTCACATCACCATCTCTGCATCTGGTTATTACAGACTTTACAAATGCATTACTGACTACAACAGTATATTTTCTGTATCTTCACAAAGTCTCATGGTCTGAAGCATAAGATCAAACCAAAGGCATGACTACTGACCCACCTGTGGCCACCTTTCCCTAATCACCCGCCAAGCGCACGTCTAGATTAAAAGCTCACTGGCTGGGGACAGGCTCATGTTTGGTCTTCTTCACTGCTATATCCCCAGCATGCAGCACTATGTCTCACACAGTAGGTGATCCATGAATGCAGAATGAATGAATGAGTGAGTGAAGAAAGGGAGAAACAAGCAGACTGGGCTTTCAGGCCCAAATTTCTCACAGTGATTACCAAGATGATGTGGCCTCAGGCACACCATAACTGGTACGGACTTACTTCCATCGTGACAATACAAGGGCTTGACTTCCTAAATTGGGAGGTCCCTTCCAGCACTGACACCCTGCACCGAGGGAACAGGGCAAAGACAGAAGCCTGTCAAAGCTGCTGCACCATGCCGAATCCTAGACAGATGCCTCACTCAATATGATCAGCCCCGGACGCTTCTGTTTCCTTCTTTGGAAAATCCTCAATTTCCATCCAAGTTCTAAATGAACGAGAATCTTCTTTCCCAGACTGCATGAGTTTATGGGGAAAAGGGGTAAACCTCAATTTCACACTGAGATATTGACATGTATTTCCCAATTGTTTCTTCCACCCCTGCTCTTTAGGAGACTAAAATTTCCTTTCTACTGCAACCACATCTTCCACTTTCTTTTG
Source organism: Pongo pygmaeus (assembly GCF_028885625.2). NCBI lineage: Eukaryota > Metazoa > Chordata > Mammalia > Primates > Hominidae > Pongo > Pongo pygmaeus. The sequence continues at coordinate 2,856,602 of NC_072379.2, forward strand.
ATTCTTTTACCTTAACTGTTAAAGTTAACTTGAGAAGGAATGTGCAGATGGAAAGGGGCTAGTAAAAATGTCATCCTTAAGATGCCCTGGAGGACATTAACATTTACAGGCAAAAGCCTGAGGAGAAACAGGCTATTTGTAGGGTCTCAATGTATCTCCCTAAGATATGTGTTAGCAACACAGAGAAAATACTGACTTCCCAGTGGAGAAAGGTGGCCAACAGTGCCTCAACCAAGCGACCCAGGCTTGCAGCACCAGCCACTGGACAGCATCACGCACTTCCTGATCAGATGATCTAAGCAGGGCTCAATAGCACGCCTGCAGTTTCTGTGCCAAAAAAATGCATCCCCTCATCCTAATGACGAGAAAATATCAGACAAACCCAAACAGGAATATTCTACACAATACCTGGCCAGTGCTCTGGACATGTCAACGTCATGAAAGACAAGGAAAGATCAAGGAGCTATCATGGACTGCAGGAGACCAGGGGATACAATGACTAAACACAATGGGGGATTCCAGGCCAGGACCCAGCAGACAGGAGCGTGGGAGGAAGCAGCGGACAGGAGCGCGGGAGGAAAGATGGGTCACATTCAGACAAGGTCTACAGTTAATTGATGCTTTCATACCGATGTCAACTTCTTAGTTTTAATAGTTGTATTGTGGTTAAGATGTTAACATTAGGGGGACTTGGGGGAAGAATATAAGGAAATTGAACTAAGGGGACTATTAGCAGACTATATAGCACCTCTCAGATGAATGAGAAAAATAAAAATTACTCTGCAGGAAAAAGATGGGTAAAAGATATGAATAGGGTGGGGCATGGTGGCTCATGCCTGAAATCCAAGCACTTTGGGAGGCCGAGGCGGGTGGATCACCTGAGGCCAGGAGTTCGAGACCAGCCTGGCCAACATGGTAAAACTCCATCTCTACTAAAAAATATAAAAATTAGCTGGTGTGGTGGCGGGTGCCTACAGTCCCTGCTACTCGGGAGGCTGAGGTGGGAGAATCACTTGAATCCGGAGGTGGAGGTTGCAGTGAGCTGAGATGGCGCCACTGCACTCCAGCCTGGGCAACAGAGCGAGACTCCATTTCAATAAAAAAAAAAAAAGGAAAAAAAAAGACATTTCCAATAGCAAAATATGAAAAACAATTCAAAAGTACCTCAGTGAAAGAAGGAATGGATCCTAGTATCTTTCCACAATGGAGCATCAGACAGCAGTGAAAAGGAAAGACCCGCAGCTATGTGCCTCGCCTGACGAAATTCCAACATGTGGAGTGAAAAAGGCAAGTCGTAGAAGTATATATACTATACTATACACTAAGAAATGACTTATATGAAGGTTAAGAATCAGTAAAACTCAAGACTGTCATGTTTACAAATAATAAATGGGTATTATGGCAAAATCATAATAAGAAGGGCAAAGGATTCATGACTTCAACTTGACTCTGGGTGCTCAGGGGGCAAAGGGCTGTGAGAGTCAGAGGCATTTCTGGATACCCTGGGTGTGCATTAATATCAGCTGTGTATATTTATGCTGGTTATCAGAAAAACTGTACATTTTACTTTATATACAGTTAATGTTGAAAGGTAGAAAAAAAAAGGCAAACATGCAAAACCTCCCAAATTTTCTGCTTACAGATTCAGACCCTAAATGAGTCTAAATAACTGGGCTTTGTGAAGTTTTTAGACCTTAAAACGAAAGGAACAAATCTGAAGGGAACAACTGGGAGGAGTTGGATTTGCTTCCGAGGCGCTGATCCGAGGGCGTTCGTGATTTGCCCATATCCACAGGTCCAAAGCTGGGAAGCTGTTGTCGGGGGGTGTTATTTCCTACTATGAACAAGATCTCTAAAAAAAACTAAATTCCTTGGGTTGTGCCAATCCTGACGATTCTAAGAACCCTCCGTATTCCCAGAAGAAAGCTATTGATCTTGCCTGAGTGGCTCTTGCTCCTTCCCCTCTTGAGCCTTTTATATAGCATCTGCCTCCATCCTGTGTTTTGGTTGTTGATCATTACAACTTATGGTGATTTAGAGCTTGCTTGGACTGTTACAGAGTTTTTAAGGAAATTCGACTAACGGTCCAAAATAGTCGTGTAAAAAACACACTATGAGGTGCCCAGAAAGAAGGCTTACTCACTCACCAGCTGAAACTCGCTCCTCCGGCTGAAAGCCTCCCTGATGCCAGAATCCCTCCAGAGTGCGCTCAGGGCCGGGACGTACAGCTGGAAGGTGGCCGGCTCCACAGGCAGCCCCGCCTTGTTCTCAAAGGCCATCAGGAACATCCCATGCTTCTCATTTTCAGAATACTGCCAAGGAATGCCAAGCTTATCTCGTGCATCAACAAGAACCCTTGAGCCCTAGAAAATAAAAGAAATAAGAGAGGATTTAATTGCGTTCCAAAGACTAAACCACACTAGAAAACCTCAAAGTGGGCATCAATTGTCATAACGCAGAAAACTCACAAGCTCTCAAATATGCAGCCAGAGTCTGTCTCTTGGTTTGTTTGTTGTGACGTGAAATGTCTTAACTCCTAGGAACATAAGCTCACCGAGACAGATGCACATGGCCAAGGGTAGTGGCTCACATTGTGAGCCTCCCCTTTGGGAGGCCAAAGAGGGAGGACTACTTGAACACAGGAGTTTGAGACCAGCTTGGGCAACAGAGTAAGACCCTACTTCTACAAAAATTAAATTAAATTAAAAACAGCTGGGCTTGGTGGTTGCACACCTGTAGTCTCAGCTGAGCGGGGAGGATTGCTTGAGCCCAGGAGGTCAAGGCTACAGTTATCTATGATTGCGGCACTATATTCTAGCCTGGGCAACGGAGCAAGACCCTGTTTCAAAAAAAAAAAAAAGAAAAGAAAAGAAAAGAAAAGAAAAAAAAGAAAACAGATGTACATAAGCACCACAGAAAGAAGTTTGCCTTCTGCTATCATTCATTTGCAAAGCTACTGGAAAAGAGACAACTGAGCGGGGAGGAGGTGGCAACAAATTCAGAAAATGTCACTGGAAAATGAAGTGTGTCAGTAAAAAACCAACTTTTTTTTTTTTTTTTTTGACGGAGTTTCACTCTTTTTGCCCAGGCCTGGAGTGCAATGGAGTGATCTCGGCTCACTGCAACCTCCACCTCCCAGGTTCAAGCAATTCTCCTGCCTCAGCCTCCTATGTAGCTAGGATTACAGGTACCTGCCACCACCCCTGGCTAATTTTTTATTTTTAGCTGAGATTACAGACCACCATGCATGGCTAATTTTTGTATTTTTAGTAGAGACGGGGTTCCACCATGTTGTCCAGGCCGGTCTCAAACTCCTGACCTCAGCTGATCCGCCCGCCTCAGCCTCCCCGCCAAGAAAACAATGTTTTAACAACAACTATAGGAGCCCCCACCCCTTATCCACGGCATAAGTTCCAAGACCCTCAGTGGATGTCTGAATGGTACCAAGCCCTACCTGCATTGTTTTTAAAGTTTAATTTAATTTATGAATTAGGCACAGTAAGAGATTAACAATAATAGCTAATAATAAGATTCAACAATTATAACAATATACTGTCATGAAAGTTAAGTAAATGTGGTCTCTCCTGTCTCTCAAATGTGGTACCACTGCCCGCGCCTATTTTCTGTTGGCGGCTGGCTGTGGATAACGGGGGATGACTGTACTGCCAAGAGTACTACCAACGCTACTTTTGTCATCATCACTGAAATCGGGCAGCTCCTCTATTCCAGAAGATACAACTGCTTCTTCCAGCTTAAAACGGGTGGGAAAACGTACAAATCCAGGCAGTCAGCAGTCATGAGACAGGAAAAGACTAAAATACGACAAGCCAAGTAGCCCGCCTACCAAAACGGGAGCCAGGGGATCATGTTCTAGATTTAACGTCACCATTGTTTGTGATGAGAAACTACTTTTCACTCTTTTGCTTATTTCCTCATTGTTAAAAATAAAGTTAATATCTTTCTGCCCCTTCTTACCTCATCAACAGGACCAAAGGGATAAAGAAATAACCTAAACTAAAATAGTATTAGGGAATGCAGCCAGCCTTTGGAAAATATTCTCTCAGCAAAAACAGCACCCCCTGAGCAGTTAGGAGGTCTATTCCACCATTCTTAGACTAATGTTTCGAAATCAGCAAGGCAGTGTCTATGAGAACTTCTGTATTCTTCCGAGGGGCACACTGCATACTCTCTGGTATGGTCTACACTGGGGGTGTGCAGAGTGGTCAAGGGCCCTGAAAAGGCGATCAAGTGCACATCTGTCCATCTGGAAAAGCCTTCTCATCTCAGAGCAATCTGGGGGACTCAGGCCAGCTGAGAGCAGCATCCCATCCTCCAGGACAGAGAAAACCAGGGTCACCTGCTCACTAGGCACTTATCTATGTTCCTTTTTTGGAGACAGGGTCTTGCTCTGTCACCCAGGCTAGAGTGCAGTGGCATGAACATGGCTCACTGCAATCTCAACCTTCTGGGCTCAAGCGATCCTTGCCCGCAGCCTCTCAAGGAGCTGGGACCACAGGCATGCCTCATTATGCCCGGCTAATTTTAAGATTTTTGTAGAGTCAGGGTCTCACTATATTGCCCAGGCTAGTCTCAAACTCCTGGGCTCAATTGATCCTCTGGCCTTAGCCTTCCAAAGCACTAGGAATTACAGGTGTGAGCCACTGCACCCGGACTTTTTTTTTTTCCCTTTTTAAATAACAGTTTTACTGTGCTATAATCCATGTACCATAGAACTCATCAATTTAAAGTGTACAACTCAATGATTTTTAGTTGGCACTTATCCTAAAAATCTTCATTTCTGACACCCAGGGCAGAGTAGACGAATCCATTCTGCCTCCTTCATCTCTCTCCTGCAGCTTCAATTTGGTGCCTGTAACTTCCACTTCCGCCTCGAACCACTGAGTCACATGTAATGATGACCAAAGAGTAGCTGAACGTCTCCTCCAGACCCAGCTGACCAGGACGGTCTGGTTAGAGATGTTCCCTAAATTTCCCCCTCAGGACCTTGTCTGTCTGCCATTGGAGACCATGCCTAGTTCTACCAATCCACAAACATTTGTTCAATGTGTTTGTGTGTGGGGGAAACAAACTTTAAGAAGCAGTATCTGACCCCCAGAAACTCAACATCTGGCTAGAAAGACAAATATACGGATAAAAAAAATACCACTCACTCATGATTTTAAAAAACCTTAGCAAACTAGGAATAGAGAAATTCTTCAACTTGATAAAGAACACTGACAAAAAAAATACAGCTAACCTGATAATTAATATGAAAGACTGAGTGCTTTCCCTCCAACACTAGGAAAAGACAAAGATGCCTACTTCTGCTACTGCTAGTCAACATGGTTCTAGAAGTTCTAGCCAGTGCGATAAGGTAGGAAAATGAAATAAAAGATCACATAGCTCAGGAAAAGCAGGGGGAAAAAAAAGATTAGACAGAAAAAAAAGAAAACACACAACTAAACCTATTTGCAGATAAAAAGATGATCTATGTAGAAAATCCCAAAGTAATCTACCAAAAAACTCCTAGAATAAACAAATGAATCCAGAACAGTTGCAGGATATAATGTCAACACACAAAACTCTATATACTAGCAATGAACATGTGGAAAGTGAAATGAAAAAATGTAATACTACTAACAATCACTAAAAAAATGAAATAGGTATAAATCTAACAAAATATGTGTAGCACTTACATGCTGAAAACTGCAAAATGTTGATGAAAGAAATTTTCAAAATCTAAAAGCTATACCACAGTCATGAATTAGAAGATTCAACACAGTATCAACATCCTTAAATTAATAAACAGGTTTAGCACAATTTCCATAAAATCCCAGCAGGATCTTTTGTTGCTATAAATATGATTATTTGAAAATTTATATGAAAAAGCATTAAATTAGCTAAAGCAACTTCGAAAAAGAAAAGTGGGAACAATCAGTCTATCTGATTTTAAGACTTATTATATAGTTATGATAATCAAGACTGTGTGGTATTGGTGAGGTGACAGACTCACAGATCAATGGAACATAACAGAGAACCTAGGGATAGCCCCTGATACAGCTAGGTGATTTTTGTAAAGGTGCAAAAGCAATTAAAAAGAGGAAGCCTGGTCTTTTCAACAAATGCTGTTGGAGGAATTGGACTTCCATAGGCAACAAAAATCAGGGGGAGGGGGTGGGGGAAGAACCTTGACCTAAACCTCACGGCTTATACAAAATCAAATCAAAATGTAAAACTCTATATAACATAGGAGAATATCTTCAGGATGTAGGGTGTGGTGAAAGTTCTTAGATGTGACTCCAAATACATGATTCATACGAGAAAAATTATCAATAAATTGAACTTTATGAAAACTAAAATATTTTGCTCTGCCAAAGACCCTCTTAAGAGGCTGAAAAGAAGCTATGAACTGGGAGAAAATATTTGCCAACCACACATCTGCCATATCTGACAAAGGACTCATTTAGAATATACAAGGACATTCAAAACTCAACAGTTAGGCCGGGCACAGTAGCTCACGCCTGTAATCCCAACACTTTGTGAGGCTGAGGGGAGAGGATCACTTGGGGCCAGAAGTTCGAGACCAGCCTGGGCAACATAGTGAAACCTCGTCTCTACAAAAATATCAAACAAATTAGGCAGGCACGGTGGCGCATGCTGAGAGTTCCAGCTACTCAGAAGGCTGAGGCATGAAGATTGCTTGAGCCCAAGAGTTTGAGGTTACAGTGAGCTATGACAGTGCCACTGCACTCCAGCCTGGGTGACAGAGCAAGATCCTGAGATACATACATACATACTCAACAGTTTAAAAAACAAACAATCCAGTTAGAAAATGGGCAAAATTCAGCAGGTCACAGAATGAAATGAATGAAGAGGAAAAAAATTTTTTTTTAAAGAAAATGGGCAAAAGACGTGATGAGATATTTCACTGGAGAACATATACAGGCAGCAAATACACAAGTGAAAAAGATGTTCAAGATCACCAGACGTCAGGAAAAAGCAGATCGAGACCTCAGTAAGATACTGCTATACACCTGTTAAAGCAGCTAAAAAACCAACCAACCAACCAAGAAAACCAGCAACAACACCAAGTGGAGGTGAGGATGTGGTGACACCGGACCTCTCATACACTGCTAGTGGGAATGTCAAATGGTACAAACTAGAAAACAGTTGGGTGGATTTATAACTACTAAAAATGCAACTCCCATACAGCCTAGCAGCTGTACTTGGGTATTTATCTCAGAAATATGAAAGCTGAGTCCACACAAAACCCTGTAATGTTCACAGCAGCTCTGTCATCATAGCCCCAAGCTGGAAACAAGCTGTGGTGCACCATACCATGGACCATTACCCAGCAATAAACGGGAATTCACTGCAGAAATGCGACAACTTGGATGAAGCTCTAGGACGTTACGTTAAACGAAAAGTCAGTCTCAAAAGATCACGCACTACGCGATTCTGTTTAATAACATTCTTGAAGTGACAAGATTACAGAGATGGACAAGAGATTCATGGTTGCCAGGGGTCAGTAATGGGAAAGACAGGGGGAGAAGTGACTAGAAAGGGGCAGCACAAGGAGATCTTTGTGGTCTGGACTGTGGTGGTGGCTACAGAAACCTACACAGGTGAGGAAAGGGTGCAGAACCACACACACTTTCCCAAAGCCCGTCTCCTGACTTCAACAGCATACTGAAATTATGTGTGTCATAACTACTGGGAAAACTGCATGCCTCTCTGTACTATCTTTGCAATCTCCTGTGAACCTATACTTACTTCAAAATAAAAAGTTTTTAAAAAGTAAACTAGCAACCACAGCAATATAAGCTCCAACTATGTAATGTGGAGAGGGAAGGTTAGCAGAGGCCAAAGGAAAAGAGATAGCAGGAAAAGGTAAGGCTCGCTAAAATCCTAACTGGAGATGGGTCTCAAACGGAGCTTTCAGAAGTGTGGGTTCATCTGAACGAGTGGCAGTGGTGGACTGGAATCCACCTAGAGGGAAAATGTGACTTGAATAAACTCTCCACTTTCCTTGCTCCCGGCTATCCCACTGTGATTCCTCCTCTGGGTCCTCATCTCCCCACTTCCTTTAACTACACCACACCAAACTCTTGCCTTTCCAAAAGGACAAAACCAAAAAGGTTCAAGAACACAAGAAAACAAAGGCAATTCCTCTTTTCCCCACTATGCACAACAAAAACTATCTCGGCACGGAGAAGGTAGCACACAGATTTCTCTGGCGAGATCTCGGGCAAAGGATCTCAGTGTCTTTGTACAAATCAGAAAAATGCTCTCCATCATCCAGGCAGATGCAGCCCAGCCTGGCTATGGTGGCTTGGATGGGGTTTCAGCCTCCATGCCCGCTCAATCAAGTCACCAACCCTCCCGCTATCTGGGAAGGCCCTGCTCATCCAACTCAAATACAGAAATTGGGTCTGACCCACCAGGTATCTATTCAGGTGCTATTTTTACAAATGAAAAGTTTAGCTTCACAAGGAGTACAACCTCACTCAGAAGTTAAATCAATAACCCCTAGGAAGTTTCATTTTTATGTCAAAGACAAAGTCAGGGGGCCAGGTCGGACTTGGAAGGCCAAAGGTCACTTACGAAGACTGCAGCACTGCACAAACCAGGCCTTCCCCAACTATCGGGGTGAACATAGGTTTGGCTTAAAAACACACATACGCAAAACTGGCTCATGCAATAGCATTCTATTCCCACCGCACAATCCGCCCAAGCAGGCTGGAGCTGATCCAAATGAACTGCACCCAACCACAAGAAAAGACTCCTCCTTTCCCTTTTTCAAAACACAAGAAAGGTGGCTAAACTACTGATGAGCTTTGAATTACAGTAGTTAACTCCAGTCCGTTTTCCATACCTTTTTCCCTTCCTTTGAAGGAAAAAAGGCATTAAAAAAAAAGATGTCTCTCTTTTGCCCTTTTACATTTATTCTAGTCAAAAACTGCTCTCTGCCAACTTTGTTCTGAAAATCCACATCTGAGTTCCAGCGAAGTTTTCTACTTGGGGACATCTGGCTAAATTCTGAGTCCCCTTTTCTTCCTTTTTAGAGAGAGACGTAAGCTCTCTCTGGAGTTTAAAGCCTGTAGCAATAATCTATTTACCGTACTTTTGCAGAACTGATAGTTACACTTTCACCATCATTATACAGAATTGCTAAAGTCTTAAAAGTAAACTACTAGTATAGGAGGCATATTATAATAAACCTCTTACTCCTATCCTTTTCCAATGAAAGACCAATTTTCTAAAACACAAAAGCCAAGAAAATCCTAAAACTCACATACACTTAAAAAAAATAAGAAAGACAACTCATTCAAGTCTCTTTAATGACTAAGAGAAAAATTCTTTTTTCAGTAATGGTGTTACTGAAGTATTAATTGTTTGAATAACCATACATTTTATTTGGTTACCCAAATATAAACAGTTAAAGTCTCAAGCAGTTTGATGACTTCATCTCAATACAATGTCACACTTCAAACTGTTCAGAGAGCATATTTTTAAGACAACTTATAAATCCAGCAACTTAAACTTCTAGTCAAAGTATAGATTCCCTCTCTGCTGGGGATGTAGATTTTTTTGGGGGGGGCGGTGGGGTTCAATTTTGCTGGATGAAGACCAAAAATTGCAAATCCTGTTATCTCATTTCAAAATAGATTATGTTAGTTTAGCCCCTAATCAAACCAAATCTTTTAAAATTAGTCATTCCTTAGTAAAATCTTCCCACAATAAATACCAAAGCTACGATAGACATAAAATGCTATAAGATAATATGAGCCTTTTTCTACAAGATGAAATAGTTCCATTAAGACAAACTGAAGATTTTGGATGTTCACTCTGGCAACAGCATGTGGACTTGGAAAGCTCTGTTTTTTAAAAACCCACTCGGCTGAGTTGTTTGCCTTTGGCCACCATCCAAATAAAAGAAACGCTGCCAGAAGTGTAAACAGGATGCATTTCTTTACATTGATGAATCCAGCCAGCAAAGACAGCGCCTCTTAGTTCCTCTCAAAAACTGAAGTGCAAGATACCTTTTAGTGTAAAGGTCAGTGAGAAACTGATGAAGGGAAGCAGTAAGCCGTCAAACCAGCCATCAGAGCCTCTGCCATTTCACAGCGCAGCCCTGGCCCCACCATAACTCCGCAGATTTGCCTTCTGGAACAAATGCACTGTTGTACGGGATCAGGCCTATTATTTCTCTAAGAAAGCCCCCTCTTGGCTCTGCCAGTGACTATACCGAGGGCTCACCTCACGCAATGAAAAGTGGTGGGTAACGAATGGGGAAAAACCCAAAAGGCAGTAAATGTGGCTCCTGCTCTGGGAGAACTTTCCAAACAAGCGTAGCAGCAAGACAGAGCACGAGCAGATAAGCGACAGCCTCAGATGCAGAGGACAGAGGCCAGCCCCATAACCGGAAGGACAGGACCGTCGGAGGACAGCCAGAATCGCCACCGCTGGTGAGGCCTCGCTCACAGACAGGCTGTGGAGAGCTAGGAAGTCTGTGTAAGAAACGGGACGATCAAAGGCTTTGGAAAAGGAGAATGGAAGGTCTGAGGCTGCCTGCAGGTCCCGTGGCGGGTGGGATGGGAGGCAGGGAAGCAGCAGCTAAAGCAGGAGAGTGATCAGGAGCCCCCAAGTGCTCTCAACAAAAGATGGAGAGATCCAAAACCAGGAATTCACCAAACCCGCAGAGCAGGAGAGCAGTGAGGGCCCTGTTGTGTAAGCACAATACCCACCAGTTCTCCCAAGTCAGGTCCACAGGAGGGGATGGCTTGGAAGGGGTGACATTTAGGTAGGATTTCAACAAATTTAGTTCAGCTGGACAGTGGGAAATCCAAGCTAAACTTCTCAAGAGGACATGGAACTGCAGAGAAAACTCTGGGTTTAGGAAGGGCATAGGAGACGCAAACTATCATCATTAGCTTTTTTCAGCTGCTTTGAAAAGGTTTTCCTGAAAGTCCAAAAAAACAAAACAAAACAAACAAAAAAAAACAACTCCAAACCAATCCAGATTTCCCCAGATCCCTGAACTGGAAAGTGAAAATCCAGGCTCCGTTTCAAAACTCAAAAGCCAGCAGGCTGGAAACTTCTGGAATCATCTCCCCCACCCCTGCCCGCCAGCCATGGCCATGGGCAGACCAACTTCTTCCTCTCCTGTTCTTCCAGGGGTCAGGATAAGTCTCGGAATCTCCCTTCACTAAAAATTTCACTGCATGACAAACACTAGTACAAGGGAGAATGAAATCATCCTGTTAAGTACAGAAAATATCAGCAAAACTTGAGAACACACACACACTAAATATCATTCTAAGGGGGAAAAGCTTGCACACACTATCAACAGGTAACAGCTTCATGTGCTAATTCAGTGTTTTCGAAATTCAAGTCAGGATCTGCATTGTGAAATAATTTAGTAGGCATTTTAAAAAGGAAAAGAGTATACTGGTAACTAACTAAATAGACTGCAAATAATAAAGGTAAGTGTTTCACAGAATTTGTTTTAGGAGAGACAGCTATATATAGACGGGTGTGTGGGTATGTGTAAACCCATAAACCCATAAACACACACGCATGTACATACACTGGGTTCCTCTGGACTATGGTCTGAGTGCCACTGGGCCAGACTCTTGTAGATGAGCCTGCTACAAGGCTGGCTTTCCTCGGTCCCACCACTTCAAAGCCAATAGGACTGGGCTGAGTGTCAAAAGTCCAAACAGTAACAAGTTGGGTTTTGTGAAAAACTGATAAGAGTGCAAAGAAACTGTGTGAGGAGGTGTGAGAAAATGGTGAAATCTTTGTCCTCTGGGGGCAGTGTCACTAGGTTGGTTTTCATTAGACATATTCTTGGCCCATTAGTTGGGGCCATCTTGGATTGCATGGTGAGGTCTGGGAATCACAGAGCTACCACTCAACATTTTCTACCACTAAAGATGTTGAAGAGAGCTGGGCGTGATGGCTTACGCCTGTAATCCTAGCACTTTGGGAGGCCAAGGCGGGAGGATCCTTTGAGCCCAGGAGTTGGAGACCAGCCTGGACAACTTACTGAGACCCTGTCTCTATTAAAATAAATAATAATAAAAAAAAAGACATTGAAGAGGATACGCAGCTAATGTTCATTTTAGAAAGGCTGCTTTTGATTATCAAACATGATGTGTGCAGTGTGTGGCGGTGGTGGCACCCCCAGGCAGTGTTCTTTAGAACCCTCCTCCTGGTGCAACCTGATCAAGCTGGGGCCTCAGCGCACTGTGGTAAATAAAGGCCCAGAGCCTTTCCACGAAGCCTTTAAATACTGACCAAGGTGCCAAATAAATAAGCAGATGCAGACATGCATAAAATTCATGCCAGTCTATCAACCAAAAGGCTGCTTCAGAGAGGCCATAACAATCTGCATCGTTCATGGGACTAAGCGCCTGCCATGTGAACGACACTGCGTTAAGTACTCACTGTCCATTAGTTCATTTAGTCTTTATAACTACTCCGCGAGGAATAGCATTATGCCCATTTTACAAATGAGAAAGCGGAAGCTCAAAATCACACAGCTATCAAGCCTGACCGATTTAGTTTAAGCTAGAGGTTTTCTTTTTTTTTTGTAGAGACAGGGTCACACTGTGTCCCCAGGCTGGAGTGCAGTGGCGCAATCAAAGCTTACTGCAGCCTTGACCACGTGGGCTCAAGCTAGGGATTTTTCAGCTCTGTTCTACACTGCTGTGAGAGTATCTGGAGAGATAAGGGAGCAGAGAAACAGGCAGGAGGCAGAAGATGTCTGGGCTGCCGCCTGCTCTCACGCAGCTTACAGCAGGCACGGAGACTAGAGCCAGAGCTGAGCTGACCTCTGAGGACCTAACACTTCTGATATTCTCTAGAACATTTTTTAAAATAGTAATTAAAACCTGGAAGTATGGGATCTGCTGTTAAGCCTGGCTACATTAGAAGACATTTTGTGAATTCAGACACTACTTGAGTCTAATCTCTCCAGACACTGAAAACACTCACTCATCTACACTATCTTGGCAGCCCAGCAAGAGACCACCTAATGGTGGCTCTGTCCCAGCCACGAGGGCCACCGAGCAGTGGACACGCGGCCTGGCTGAACTGAGAGGTATTATAAATACATACTGGATCACAAAGAGTACAAAAAGAACATGTAAACTTCTTTTGTTTATACTGATTACATGTTGCAATTGTAATATTTTGGATATACTGGATTCAATAAAATCTATTATTAAAATCATTTTTCTTTCGTTCTTTCTCCTTAATGTGGCTACTAGAAAATCTGAAGTACACATGTGCCTTACATTTGTGGCTCACATTATATTTGCTATGGGACAGCATTGCTGTAGGATAACATATCTAAAAGAATTTGTCTCGGTCGGGTGCGGTGGCTCACGCCTGTAATCCCAGCACTTTGGGAAGCCAAGGCGGGCAGATCACCTGAGGTCAGGAGTTCGAGACCAGCCTGGCCAACATGGTGAAACCCTATCTCTACTACAAACACAAAAATTAGTTGGGTGTGGGCACATGGTGGCAGGTGCCTGTAATCCCAGCTACTCGGGAGGCAGAGGTTGCAGTGAGCTGAGATTGCACCACTGCAGCACTCCAGCCTGGGGGATAGAGCGAGACTCTGTCTCAAAAAAAAAAAAAAAAAAAAGAAAAAGAAAAAAGAAAAAAGAACTTATCTCTTTCTGATTATAAAAGTGTACTTTTAGTGCAAAAAATAGAGGAAATATAGAAATGCATAAAGAAGAAAATTAAATCCTTAAAAATATCACTACCTAGAAATAACTTATTAACATCTAGGAATGTTATCTTATTCTTTACAGAACATTTTGTAACACTTTAAAATTTTTCTAGCAATGTATCGTAAACACTTTCCTATGTCATTCAAGATTTCAAGATCTGTAACAGCTGCAGAGTAGTCCGACATGTGGGACACGCTAAGATTGAGGTAACCCCTATGGCTGGACATCGGAATTCTTTCCAGTGTATGGAAAGAATAAACAACGATGCAAGGAACTCCTTGATATATCCCTATTTTCACATATATGGCTATTTTCTTGTGACAAATTCCTAGATGTTGAATTATAAAACTGCTGGGTTAAAAAAGTATACACACATTTTTGAGGTTTTGATAAATATTACTAAGCTGTTTTCCAGAAAGGCTGTGCCAATTTACACATTTATGTTTAATAACTTTTAATTTTCCTTTATTTTCCCCCAAATTGTTTTTTAGTTGACTATTTGCTTCATGAAAACTGTCCTCCAATAATATCTAAGCAGTCATATCCTCAAACCACAGCTCAAAGAGAAATCAGGATAACCAGCAACTGAAAATGAGGCAAATTTAGTGTATATATACTGACAACTGAAAATTAGAAAAGATGGAATAGACATTTGGCTTCTATACTTCAAATAAGCTTTTATACTGATTTTTATACTTTATTTTCCTCTAACTCCCATTATAATACAATAATAGATAAAATAATAAAGTACCAATTAGTAATAAAAATGCTTAAATTTCACAAGCATGTTTGAATTTCTAGTCTCTTGTTTCCAGTAAGAAAACTAGGCTCAGTCAACACTTCCAATAAAACATTTCATGAAGGTACAAAGAACAATTTAAAACATTTAGCCTGAGTTCTTAGAAGTTTCAAAATCAAGAGAGCCTTGAATTTGATGGGAGATTTACTGTTAATTACTGTCTCCATAAACAGAAATCTCTTTGAATTAATGAGCATTAAAATAAGGTATAACAGAGAAAAAAAAAAAACAAAAAAAACTAGCCAGGATAACACAGCACCTTGCTCACTGTTTTCATCCCTTGCCTCTAAAACTATCTGGAGGAAAGTTCAAACTTGCAATAAGACCAAATGGAAAAAAGCTGGAAGAAGTTAATTTAAGTAGTAAATTACTACTGCAGAAAATAAACTCAATGGTAACATAAACAGCACCAAAAATGCACTTGGACATGGCAATAAATTAAATATCAGCATCAGGCAGCCTCACTAAACAAAACGCCGCAGCGTTTCAAATTAAGGGGCCAGTCTTAGGCACACACACAACCGAAGAGTAGCCACTGAGCTCATGAAAAACTTGTTCGCGCAGAAACCGCTCTGTGCCCTGTGGAGGAGCTACGATGAATTATTAGGTGAAAGTACCACAGGCTCTATGATCATTTTGGGCGCTTCCTCCACTTAGGACTCAGGCTGCTGCTTAATGAACTCCTGCTCTGCAGGCATCCATCTTCTCTTCTATGGACTGGATGGGTAACCGTTTAGACAACTAAAAGGAAAATCTTAATTTATGCTTCATTTGCAATTACAGAGTTGGCCTCTGCAATTTTCAATATCTATTTCGGGAATCTGTGAACGTCTCCTTCTCATGCATACCCAACTCCCTCCTGTAAACAGTGACCATCACGAGCAGTGCTATCCGACACCCAGCTAGAGCAGTGCCTTCAGTGCTTACGGCCTGCACTTGGGTTAAGCCAGAGCTGGCCTACCCAGGCCCTGCTACCATGCTGCCTGAAGAGCTGCTTCTGCACCTTCTGCAGATCAGCAAGGGTGTGGGCCGAGTTGACGATGGCCTTGGAGGCTGTCTGTCTCTGCGGGCTGGCCACTGGCTGTAGTAGGAGAGTGCCCAGGTGCTGTGGGTTACCCTGGACCATCCTGTGGGCCTGAATTTGGATGGGATGGAGAGGGACCTGGGCTGCACAGGAGGACCTCACTCCCCACAGAGCAGCAGCGGCCTGCAGCTAGGGGAGATGCATCATCCCGAGGTCTGGCCCAGCCCGTCAGCCAATGCCGTGGTTCTACCTTCCAGAGACAGCTAGAATTTCCCTACTTCCTGCTGCTCCCATGGCTCTCACTTGGGTCCGGCCACCACCATCTCTCACCTGGATTATGGCAAGTCTTCTAATTGGTTCCTTTGTGTCCACACTTGTCCCCTTCAGTTTACTGTCAAAACCAGCGGTCAAGTCAGCCTGCTAAGCCTAGGTCAGCTCTTATCACCCGCTTTGTTCAAAACCCTACAAGGCTCCCACCTCATTCATGGCAAAAACTCAGGTCCTCAAAGAGGCACATCCTCGCTTCTGCCTCAGGCCTTTGCACTTCTGGTTCCTGACAACTGAAAGCCTTTACCCCGGATAGCCGCACGGCTCACTTCCTCAATGCTCAGTGAGGACTGAGGCAGGGGCGTTTCTCAGGGTGGCCTGCCCTTGGCCATCTTATCCAAAACTGCACCCCAGGCCCATCTTTCCCATGCTCCATCCTCGCTTTATTTCCTTGACCACTTCCGGCTGCCTACCCACCTTCAGAGTCCACTCAGCATCTCCTGTACGATTCTCTCCCCACCGAGCACAAGCCCCACAAGAACAGGGCTCTGCTCTGTTCACACCCATGTCCCCAGGACCGGCACAGAGCAGAGGATCTAACTGTTGGCAGGATGAACTAAGGGACCCCAGGCTCCTCATCCGCAAAGTAAGGGCAGCAGTCCTACCTCATATCTGCAATGAGGAACACTGACGTAACAGGTGTTTTATATTAGATATTAATTAGATCAGTCTTGTACCAAAGTTGATAAATAATACACAAACCAAACATCATTAGCGTTTCAATGTATTTTTCATTGGAAATTCCACCCTATGATGACTCATTATTGACGTTAATACATAAATATTGGCCCATACTTTATTTGAAAAAAAAATTAGTTGTACAATGGATCTGAAAATTCCTCTTACAACTGCCTCCTTTTCGTATGTCAAAGACAAAATTAAAAAGCCGGCTACTCTGGGTACACCGCCTTTGGGGTAGCCCTGCTCCCCAAGGAACAGTACAATAAAAATGAAAAAGCCTATTGACAGGAAAAGATCAACCAAAAAGATAACAGCTTAATTTACTGTGGTGGGTAAATTAAAACTGCAAGTGACTGATAGCGTTTAACAGAAGAAGCAATTTTCACACATCTGTAAATATGTAAATATTTATGTAAATGTAAATATTACTTAGTAATAAATTCATAGTAAAATTATGTAAGTATTTAGTAATAAATATTACTTTGTAATAAATTCTATGTAAACAGTACTTAGTAATAAATTCATAGTAAAAATTTCTATGATTAATACAATACAGATACTCCTTTAAAAGCATTCTGAATTCAGAACAGTCTTCTAGTATCATTACAATCACCTTCTTAGAGGGAAATGGTTTGACATTAGAAAGGGGTCAACCCCAGCAGGGGAGAGGATTGCTTATGAAGTACGCAGCTGAATACTTCAGGTTCGCTGCATGTGTTAGTCTGGGCTGCTACAACAAAACCTCACAGGCGGGTGGCTTGAACAGTAGAGATTTCTTTCTCACAGTTCTGGAGGCTGGGACTCTAAGACGGAGACTGGTGTCTGGTGAGGGCCCACTTTCTGGCTCCTAGATGGTGATTTCTCACTGTGTCCTCAGATGGTGGAAGGGGTATACAAGCTCATTAAGGTCCCTTTTATAAGGCCACTAATCACATTCATGAGGGCTCTGTCCTTGTGACCTCATCACTCCCCAAAGGCCCCACCCCCTAACACCAGCACCTTAACGGTTAGGATTTCAACACAGGAATTTTGAGACGGACACATTCAGACCATAGCACTGCAAATGAGTAAAACAATAAGAGTATTAGTAACACTGCTAACAAAAACCATGCTACAGCCTTTAGAAGGAACTTACTCCTTGGGTTTTGTTAATAATATTTTTTTTAAAGTTGGATTCCAAATGATGGACCCCATGGTCACTGGCAAGATAATGAGAAAAGTCCAGGCACAGTGGCTCACATCTGTAATCCCAGCACTTTGGGAGGCTGAGGAGGGCAGATCACCTGAGGTCGAGACCAGCCTGGCCAACACGTTAAAGTCCTATCTCTGCTAAAAACACAAAAATTAGGCGGGTATGAGCATGGTGGCAGGTGCCTGTGATCTCAGCTACTTGGGAGGCTGAGGCAAGAGAATCACTTGAACCCAGGAGGCAAAGGTTGCCGTGAGCCATGATTACGCCATTGCATTCCTGCCTGGGTGACAAGAGTGAAACTCTGTCTTAAAAAAAAAAAAAGAAAGAAAGAAAGAAAGAAAAAAACAAAAAGATAATGAGATAAGATGTGGATGGAGGCCCTGGAGTGCTCTCATTCAACAGGGACACCCAGGCCTGCAGCTCAGCCTTTGGAGATGCCAAGTCCCAAGAATCAGAAGAAACAGATGCTTCCTGAGTCGTCAAGTGGGGGGATTTCATCTCCCAGCAGCAAAAAGGAGATCAGAATTGGAAAGAAAATACAGACTATAAGGAACCCTGGCCCAGAGCCCCCGGGCTGCGCACAGGTGGGCTCCAGGCGAACCATTTGAGGTTCAGGGAAGACGGCTCAGCCTAACCTGGGTGGGGCTGACTTCTCTGCACAACATCTACACCTGGACCTCTGTGCACAGAGCTCCCCGCTCCACCGATGCCCAGAGCACAGCGACTGCACTGCAAGCGGGGTGACCTGGCTGATGTCACCGCGGCTCACACCGCGGCTCACACGGAAGACAAAGGAGCAACAAAGCTGCCAGAACTCTAGTTTCTCAGCCTTGGCAGAGAAAGCCCAGGACAACCAGAGTGCTCACATGTTCCAGAGGTACAGGAGAATAAGTGTGCTGCTTCTTCTTACTCAGATAACTTTATGTCATGACCAATGAAGTAACTTTTATCAAATTTTTGTCAACTATATAGTTTCTTAAAAAATCATTTGAGAAGGGATCTCAAAGTGAAATCCATTTACCTGAAAGCACACGGCACAGATTTCATAAGGTTGTAAAGAAGGACTGCAAAACCAGAAGGGCTTCCCCTGACAGGCTCTGGTTAAACCCTAGCCGCCAATGCTGCCCAAGGGCTGCTGCCCAGTTTCACCCACAGCTGTGCTGGTCTCTGATGTCGCCACGTCTTCCCTGTGGCACGGACGCTGCTGAAACTGGTGCTCCCTTCAGAGGGGTTCTGCTGACCGCTGAAAAGACAGTCCGGCAGGCCACGCAGGACACCAGTGTCTACTTCTCAAAAAGCCCCTCCCTTAAGAGCCAAGTGAAAAGTCCCATGTCCCGTCCATCTTATAAAACGAAAGGAAATCTGTTTTTTTCACGCACAGAGCAGCGCTTATTTGTTTCCCTAGAGAGGCAGCACCACAGCTTTCCCAGGGGCAGTGGCAAGGGGCTGTAAGTACTCAAGAGAACCCGCGTTTCAGGCGACTCCTCTCCAAAAACCTGAAAAAACTCTCAAGAGAACTTGCGTTTCAGGCAACTCCTTACCAAAAACCTTTTAAACTGGGCAAGTAAGTCCCTGTGTTACTAATTCCATGAAAAAAACTAATCTGTTTCAAGAAAGTCAGAATTCCTCCCTTAAGGACTCATATTTGCTTTTCTTCAGAATTCTGGTAAATAACTCAGTGTTTTTCTTGGCTTGCCTTTTCTTCTAAAGCTGCTAAGACACGGGCAGAGTCCTTGGGCCTTGGTGCTTTGCTAAAATCAGAGGCTTTGTAGGCTGGGTGCGGTGGCTCACGCCTGTAATCCCGACACCTTGGGAGGCCGAGGCAGGCGGACCACTTGAGGTCAGGAGTTTGAGACCAGCCTGACCAACATGATGAAACCCCGTCTCTACTAAAAATACAAAATTAGCTGGGTGTGGTGGCATGCGCCTGTAATCCCAGCTACTCAGGAGGCTGAGGTGGGAGAATCACTTAAACCCAGGAGGCAGAGGTTGCAGTGAGACAAGATTGTGCCACTGCATTCCAGCCTGGGCAACAAGAGTGAAACTCCATCTCAAAAATCATAACATCACATCACATCACATCAGGGGCTTTGTGCTCCTGTTAGTCACAGCCACTTTCTGTGATGGTGCTTCACCAGGGCCACATGAAGGCATAGACATTACATTTATCAAACTCAGCATCTGTCTAGATGCCTAGGAAACCCCACCTCCAATGAGAAAGTTGGTAAACAAAGCACAGTTATTTGGCCCCTTTTTTCTTAGGTTTAAGGATAAAGGATAAACACATATATAAAATCAAAAGAAACCAGTGACCTTTACTTTTCAAACTTTACAAAAAAATGTTATGTTTAGAGACAGAGTCTCGCTCTGTCGCCCAGGCTGCAGTGCTGTGGTGCGATCATGGCTCACTGCAGCCTCAAACTCCCAGGCTCAGTCTCCTGAGTAGCTGGGAGCTACCGGCATTCACCACCATACCCAGCTAATTTTATTTGTAGACACACGGTCTTGCTATGCTGCCCAGGCTGGTCTTGAAATCCTGGCCTCAAGCGATCCTCCTGCCTGGCCTCCCAAAGTATCCAGCAACCTTTAAAAGGTAATTGCTTCCCCTTCTACAACAAGAGGTTACAGTTTATATTTTCAAGCTCTAAGATGAAACAAAGTTTCAAACTATAAATATTTATGAGCTTTGAGGAAACCAGCTTTCTCCACAGTCATGTTTTCTTTAAATTATTTTAAAAAATAGATGAATCCATGCCCATAGTACCAATTTCACTGGGTATTAAGGGGCATCCAGGAGAGAGTCTCCTCCTACCTCTCCTTCCCCAGAGGGAACAGAAGTTCCCAGTCAGTGTAGCTTGCGTACGGGGACATCACTGAGTGATGCCAGCACAGCGCTCCTTGCAGGAAGCCACCACAATATCTGCTATACCTCCAGAGGGAGAGGCTGGGGACAAAGTGACAGTCATTCCGGGAGAGCTCTCAGGTGGGAACAAACAAACAAACAAACATGCTGGATGGTGAGCAGACCAATCTGTGAAGGAAATGAAGATGGAAATGGAGGCAGTTGCCCCATGTGAGCTGTCAGAGTGCAGCTGGAGGAGCAGGAAACAGCGTATTCATTAGGAGATCTGGGAATCTGGGGCCACGCCTAAGTCTGCCCATCTGCAAAGACCCCTTGTCCAGAAGGTGTGGACCACAGAGATTGTGATGTTAATTTCACTTAACTGGGCCACAGGGTGCCTGATGCAACACTGTTCCTGGGCGTGTCTGTGAGGGTGCCCGAGATGACATTAGGATTAGGACAGTGGGTTCAGGAAGGTGGACTGCCCTCCCCAAGTGGCTGGGCACCTTCCAATCCCTCAAGACCCTGAATAGAACAGACGGCAGAGGGAGGAGTTCACCCCTCATTTCCTGCCTCGCCACCAGAGCTCGGACATCTCATCCTCTCTTGCCCCGGGACTGGATGTCTACCATCAGCTGCCCTGGTTCTCAGGCCTTTGGACCTGAGCTGAGTTTGAATCACACCTCGGGCTTCCCTGGGTCTCTGGCTTGCCACACAGAACGTGGGACTTCTCAGCCCCCAGAATCATGTGAGTGAAATTCCCCATCATAAATCTCCTTTTATACATCTATGTATCCTGTTGGCTGTGCTTCTTTGGAGAATCCTGACTGAGATCAGGGAGATCTGTGGCCGAGGAGTTGAACTGAGTAAGACTCACCCTGGACCCAGGGTGTGCAATGAGTAGGTGCTCAAAACAGCAGCACTTTCGGTTTCCATCTGGTATGCTTCCCGAACCCTGCAAGTCAACATTTAAGAATTCCTATAATCTGAATTAAAGACAATTAAAGACATCAGAATAAAGCCCTGCTCAAGCTTCTGCAAGCTCACAAATAAAATCAAAGACACAAACCAAGACTTTGAGGAAATTTATTTTGCACCCATCAAGTCTTTACTCGGAAGGCCTTCTCAGTGCGCCCTTACTGGACCATCCTATTTAAAGCTGCAACCCCCACCAAAAAATTCCTTATTTCCTTTTCCTGCCTTTTTTTTTTTTTTCGTGGCATAGACTCTCAGAGCTGGAAGGAGCTCTAAAAGGCTGGGCCAGTCACCGTCCAGATGTGAACTCCTTGCATATAACGGCCTTCCGCAGAAGTTTATCAGCCTGTCCAACACACATCCTAGAAAGGGTTCCCTGACCTGCCCCGCACTGCTCCCAAGCACCCTTCCTGTGCTCCCGACAGCACCGGGTGTGCACTGCTCCTCTCCACAGCACTCACACGACTGCCAGGCATCCTTGCTAGGCACAGCCTGGGACACATTCTCCGTTTCATTTCTAATGCCTACAATACAGTAGGCGCTCTGCACTTGGCATGGCTGACAAGGACGTCACTGTATCCAGGTCTAATCTCGCCCCTTCCACCCAATCCAGTCCTGTCAAAGCCACCAAGCGCCCGCCACTGTGGCAGGCTCTGAGGACACAACAGGGAACCAGACAGACACGGCCTTGCCCGCATGAGGCTTCCAAGCTCACTGGCGAAGGAGCAATACAAAAACCAAGTGGACAGGAACATCGGCGAGGTGCCTGCGGTCCGGCACTGTGAGTGTGCTCTCAAGGAGGAAGCCAGTCAGCAGACCTACAGTCAAGGAGGCTGCTTAAGTGAGGGCTGTTGGGGAAGGCGGCTCAGGAGGAGGCATTTACACTGACCTTAAGTAGGGGCCGGCTGCGCAGCAGGGGCAGGAGGAGCTTTCCTGGTGGAAGGAATCTCACGCGCGAAGGCCCTGAGCTTCGCATTTTTGAAACACTAAAGAAAACATGAGGGAGGCTGGAGCGTGTAGGAGAGATGACTCAGTGCAGGTTGGAGTGCAGGGCTATATTGGGGGCCCAGGCTCCACACTGCAGGCAGCCATATGCCTCTGCCAACCGCCCCAGGGCCAAGCACTGGACAACCAGGGACCACCCTGATAGCACAGAGGCTGGGGAAATTAAACCAGCCAATCCTAAACCGTGGATGCCACCTTGCCCGTTTCTTTTCAGAAACCACAATCGAGGCTCTTGCCCACAGGTCCCCCTCCATCTGCCTCCTGACCCAGCCTGGTGCTCCCCCGAGCCTGGTGCTCCCCGTGTGGCCCCGTGTACTGTGCCTCCTGTTTCTACAAATCTGTGAGCACAAGCTCCTTCCTCACAAAAGTCCCGTCTGTGTCTTAGTACACCTGATGACGTCCAATCCCAGAGACATTTCCCATCACTCCTCTGCTCCTCTCCATCTACACAAACACTGAATTTTTCATTCATCTGAAAATAAGGGAGATAGTTTTTAGTTTATTTAATAGCCTTGCTGAGACTTTCCATGAGAAGCAACAGTTGACAGCCCCTGGCAAAACTGGGCCTGCGTGGAACTGACCCAGCAGCTCTGCGTCTAAGTACACATCCCGGAGAGACCCTGGCCACCGCGCATGGAGGTGTGGACACGGAGACACAGTGCAGCACTGTTGGTCGCAGGGAAAACGGTAAACAACCTGAATACGCATTCGCAGGGAACGGATCTGCAATTACGGTAAGTAATGTGATGGTGGAAAGAAGTAAACTAGATCTTCATGCACCCACATGGACAGCACGCACATGTGCTGCTCAGCAAATCCTTTTTTTTTTTTTTTGAGATAGTCTTGATCTCGCCGCCCAGGCTGGAGTGCAATGGCGCGGTCTCGGTCTTGGCTAACTGCAACCGCCACCTCCTTAGTTCAAGGGGTTCTCCTGCCTCAGCCTCCCGAGTAGCTGGGATTACAGATGCCTGCCACTATGTCCAGCTAATTTTTGTATTTTTTAGTAGAGACGGGTTTCACCATGCTGACCAGGCTGGTCTCGAACTCCTGACCTCAGGTGATCCACCTGTCTCGGCCTCCCAAAGTGCTGGGATTACAGGCGTGAGCCACTGCTCCCAGCCTAGCAAATCCATTTTTTAAATGATATATTCAAAATAATGCCATTTCTATAAATTCTTAAAAACAAGTAAAATACATATTGATTATGGACTCAAAACATGTACAGAACACGAATTGAATAAATATCCAGCTCATGCCAGGGTTTCCTCGGTGGGAAGGACAGTAGCAGCAGTGACAGCGAGAATGATATTGAAGCTAACATTCACTGAACACCTACTCTGTCCAGGCACAAGTCTAGCACACATTAACTCATTCAATTCTTAAGAGCGGACAGGAGACAGCCACGATTACTGTCCCCATTTCACAGACGAGAAAACTCAGGCTAGAGAAATGATCAAGAATGTGCAATGCACTCCGGTGACTTCTTATTGTCTCCTCTGCTCCCACCGAGTCAGTCTGGGTCTCTGCCGCTCTTCACTGATGCCCCTGCTCTCATTCTTGCCCACTTCCACCTCCTACTCCTGGAGGAGGTCTACACTCCCCACTTAGCATACAATGACCCTTTTAAAAACACAGTTGGGTCAGTTCAACTCTCTACTTAAACTTTCCAATGGCTTCCCATCATACTCCACTTTATTTTTATTTATTTATTTTTGAGACAGAGTCTCGCTCTATTGCCCAGGCTGGAGCGCAATGGCGCGACCTCGGCTCACTGCAACCTCCACCTCCAGGGTTCAAGCGATTCTCCCGCCTCAGCCTCCTGATAGCTGAAATTACAGGCATGTGCCACCATGCCCAGCTCATTTTTTGTATTTTTAGTTGAGACGGGGTTTCACCACATTGGCCAGGCTGGTCTCAAACTCCTGACTTCAGGTGACCCCCCCCACCCCCCCCGCCCCACCTCGGCCTCCCAAAGTGCTGGGATTACAGGCATGAGCCACCACACCCGGCCCATACTCCACTTTAAATGAGAATCCTTACACAGCCTGCAAGACTGTATATCCTCCCTTACCCTGGCCACTCCATGTCCACCTGCTCTCTCGTCCTCACTCACTCTTTTCTGCCCACACCAGCCTCTCAGCTCTGTCTGTGGAGACGTTATATATTTCTTCACTTACTCATTATTTGTCCCTAACCTGCCCATTACACAGACAATATGAACTGTGTCTGACTTTTGGCCACTGCTGTCATTCCCAATGCTGGAAACAGCGCCTGGCACTCAGATGTTTGTGGAACAAATGAATGAATGCAGCTGATCCAAGGTCACTCAGGATTCTGGTCCAAGCAGTTTGGTTCCAGTATTAGGACTGGGGAGGAGAATGGAATATAGAAGAAATATCTAAAGTAAGTTATGACAAATGTTGTCACCTATTAATTGTGAATAAGGAATTCTTTGTTAATTATCGTCTCCTCCTTCCGTTCCTCCTTCCCTCCCTTTAGTTTTTTTTTAAGTCTCCATAAGTACACTACACATGAATTATTAGTTCCAAATGTACTAGAACACCTGCTTTCATAGTTAGGAAACTAAACAAAAACAGAAGAAAAACTACTAGAACACTGTAAGATTGCTCTTAATGTTTCAAGTGGGACACTGTAGTTCACTATAACATATTAAAATTAATTCAATGAACATGGAATGGCTCTACACAGCTAATAGGCATGTCAGCGTTTTGTAGGTTCTGGGGGGAGTCATCATTAAGAACATCAGTTATTTACATAATAGTGTATTTCTGCCTTTAAAAATTGGCCATCTGACATAGAACAAAGTTTGTTTACCACATCAGTACTGACCTCTGGGGCTGGGGAATTCTGTTTTGGAGCGCCTCACACACTGCAGGACGGTCAGCAGCATCTCCACCCATCAGATGCCGGCAGCACCCATCAGTGTCACAACCAAACACGCCTGCAGACGCTGCCAAATGTCCCCCTGGGGAGCATAGTCTCCCCAACTGAGAACCACTGATTAGAGGCTAGACAAACTACAGCTTGTAATAAAGAAAATACAACTTATAATAAAGAACAAGAGGCCTGGTGTGGTGGCTCATGTCTGTAATCCCAGCACTTTGGGAGGCCAAGGCACGCCGATTGCCTGAGGTCAGGAGTTCGAGACCAGCCTGGGCAACACGGTGAAACCCCGCCTCTAATAAAAAACACAAAAAATATTTGGGCATGGTGGCGTAGCCCTGTAGTCCCAGCTCCTGAAGTGGCTGAGGCATGAGAATTGCCCGAGCCCAGGAGGTGGAGGTTGCAGTTAGCCGAGATCACACCACTACATTCCAGCGTGGGTGACAGAGTGAGACCCTAACTCAAAAAAAAAAAAAAAAAAGCAAAGGACAAACGAACAAGGGAGAGAGGTGACTCAAACTGGCCTCTCCCACAGGTTTCACTTGCCGTTTTCACTTATTCTCTCTGACCAGCCTCACAACCCGTTTGTGGTCCCCTGTAACTGCAAGGCTGTAAGGCAGGCCACAAGCCCGTGGAATGGGCAGAATTCTAAAGACTGCCTGGGTTATTCATCAATTGGGAATCTAGGCGAAAGGCCTTTGCAGAGGTAATTAAGGCTACCAATCAGCTGAGCTTAAAATAGGGCGATTATTCTGGATTACCCTGCGAGCCTGATGGAGTCACCAGTCCTTACAAGCAGATGCAGAAGGTGGAAAAGTCTGGCAGGTTCCTTGTGAGCCGCTCGCTGCCGGTTCTGAGGTGCAGGGGCTGCAAGCAAGACTGGAGGGAGGCCTCCAGGAGCCCAGAGAGGTCAGAAAAGAAACCGGACCTCAGTCCTACAGCTGCAAGGACCTGAACTCTTACCACAACCTGAATGACCTTGGATGCCGATGCATTCCCAGAGCCTCCAAAAAGGAACGCAGTCCGGCTGGAACCTTCCTGTCAGTCTCATGACACTCAGGGCAACCAACTGAGAAACGCTGTGCCCAGACCTCTGACCCAAGCAACTAGGAGCTAACAAATAAATGTTTTAAGTCCCTAAGCCTGTGGTAATTTGTTACAGCAGCAACAGAAAACCAAAACAGCTGTGGAGGTGTATGTGACTCATTACTGAAAGGTGAGTTTATAAGTGAGAAACACAATAACCAAAAGCAGTCCCCTTAAGAAATTCCCTAGTCTGCATAAAAGACAAATAATCCAAATAAAAAAATGGGCAAAGGATCTGTATAGCCATATCTCCAAAGAAGATATGCAAATGGCCCATAAGCACATGAAAAGATGCTATACCTCATTCACCATCAAGGAAAGGCAAACCGAAAACAGGATGGCTGGAATCCAAAGGACAGATAAACACAAGCACGGTTAGGCCCCAAAGACGTTATATTGGTGGGAACAGAAATGGTGCGGCCAATTCAGAAACACTTGGGTAGCTCGTCAAAATGTTAAACATAGAGCAACCATTTGACTCAGCAATTCCACTCCTAGGAACATACCCAAGAGAAAACATGTTCACACCAAAACCCGCATATGGATGTTTATAGCAACATCATTCGTAACACACAAAAGATGGAAAGAACCTAGATGCCACTGACTGAGGCACAGATAAACAAAACAGGGCGTAGCAAAACGGAATGCTATTTGGCCGCTTAGAGAGATGACGATGCCACGCTACAGCATGGATGAACTTTGAAGAAACGATGCTAAGAAGTCCGTCACAGAAGACAACATACCGTATGATTCCATTTACATAAAGTGTTCAGAAAAGGCAAATCAACAGTGTCGAGAGAAATCCACGGTGTTGAGAGTGGGCTGGTGGCCGCCTGGGGCTGCGGCTGGGGCTGGAGGAAAATGTGCAGTGGCTGCAGGGTTTCTTTCTGGGGTGATGAAAATGTTTTAAAATTGACTGTGGTGACAGTTGCACAGCTTGGTAAATAGACTGAAGTCCACCGAATTGTAGGCTTTAAATGAGGGCATGGTATGATATGTGAGTTACAGCTCAATAAAGCTTTTTTTTTTTTTTTTTTTTTTTTTTTTTAAAGCCGAGGCCAGGCATGGTGGCTCATGCCTGTAATCCCAGCACTTTGGGAGGCTGAGGTGAGAGGATCGCTTGAAACTAGCCCAGGAGACATGCAAAACCCTATCGCTACAAAAAAATAAAAAATTAAATTAAAAAAGTTAAAAAGTTGAAAAAGAAAGTCCCCAGCGCTGTGAAGCACAGAGCATGGAAGTGACACACAGTGTGGCAGCTGCTTGTTGTCCAGACCTGCCCCACCGGCCACTCACCAGCTCCTGGCTCACTGACCACCCTGACCCTCTGCCCTGTCATCTTCCAAAGAGGAAACTCCAACTGTGTCTTTTAAAACTTTTTACTTTAGAGACAGGATCTCACTCTCTCACCCAGGCTGGAATGCAGTGGTGCAATCATAGCTCTCTGCAGCTTTCAAGCTCCTGGACTCAAGCCATCCTCTTGCCTCAGCCTCCCATGTAGCTGGGATTACAGGCACGTGCCACCATGGCCAGCTAATTTTTTAAAAAATTTCTAATAGAGATGGGATCTCACTATGTTGCTCAGGCTGGTCTTGAATTGCTGGCTTCAAGAAACCTCCTGCCTTGGACTCCCAAAGTGCCAGGATTACAGGCGTGAGCCACCGCGCCCAGCCTGCATCCATGTTTTCATCAACATGGACAAAACTCCACAGGAATCACTCCCATTTTACAAAAATGTTGTCTAGGTGAAAGATGCCAATCAATTATTCTCTGGTTAATGTTCTGCTTATTCTTGGCTTAAGAATTTTTGTGATGATGCTTAGATTACAGATGTTCTGCAAGACAGGCTAAGAAACAGAATCATTCCAATCACTCCTGCTGTATCCTGAGGGGAGACTCCCCGCCTGTTTAACACGGAGACACGCTGCCTCCCGTGGCAAGGTGACTGTCTTGCTGCTGACCCGAACAAAAAGACCACGACAATGAATTCACCAACCAGGGTTCCCTTCCCTCGTAAATAGTGTGAGAAAATGGATGTCAGGCTCCAGCTGACCGCAGAGAAATCATGGCCAGGTGTTGGCACTTGCAGAGAAGAATGAATACAGAACTGCTTTAATCATTCACTCAGGAAACTCTCCAATTGTATCAATGACTCTATATAAGGAAAGGAGGCTTGCAACTCCAAACTCACTCACTGGGTGGCCCCAAGCAAAACAATTCAGCCCAAATGGTGTGCCCTATGGACAAGAGGAACTCCTGCAGTTACTCTCTTTCCTCAGCTCCCTGCTCCTCGTTTTCCTCCACCTTAGCAAGACAGTAATGAACAACGCTAGGGAAGCTCTGTCCCTCCTGTGGCAAGTCTAGCAGGAAAGGGCTAGTTGCCAGGAAACACGAGGTTACACCATATTCCTGCTTAGTGGAATCCTGACCTTCATGTTACTAAAACATGAAAAACACTTTGTTTACAAGATCATCAACATTAAAATTTGGCTTTCAAGTTCCCTAAGACCTTTTTCCAATATTTATTACAAGAATTTATTTATGCATCCAACAAATACTCAAATGCCTACTATGTGCTGCCATGGTGCCAGGCCCTAGGGAAACGGGGGAATCAGACCAGGGCCCTTGCATGCCCGCCCAGGCTGACATTCCAGGATGTGATGACTAGAACTATGTAAAATGTGATATACACATCAACAAGGGTGATTCAGATGAACACCAACATTTCTTAACAAACCTATCTAAAAAATGTTAGAATGTGCTTAGCCTTCCCATTCTCTTTTAACTTTTTATCTAAACCTACAAATTCTGAAGCTTCTGTGGGAAGCTATGCCTCCTCCGAGATGTTGTTCTTCGTACGTTTTCAACCATACAGCGACAGCGACTGGAGTGGTTGTTTCGCATCTCAGGCTTCACTGGGGCAATTTCTTCAGAATTCAGAGACCTACCTACTGGAACTAGCATCTGTAGACTGTCCAGTAACTAAGAGTGTTAGTTCTGAGTTAGGTGGGCCTGAGACCTGGCACACTCTTACCTCCCCAATCTAAGACATATCTTACGGAAGTCCCCTTCTCAAACCCTGATAAAGATTGAAGGGCCAAACGTGGTGGCTCTTGCCTGTAATCCCAGCACTTTGGGAGGCCAAGGTGGGAGGACTGCTTGAGCCCAAGAGCGTGAGACAGCCTCAGTCAAGAAAAAGAAAAAGGACTGCAAGCCCAGGGCAGCAGGACTGCTTGAGCCCAGGAGTTTGAGACCAGGCTGGGCAACATAGTGAGTCCTCATTTCTACAGAAAAATTAGCCAGGTGTGGTGGTGCGTGCCTGTGGTCCCAGCTACACAGGAGGCTGAACTGAGAGGATCACTTGAGCCCAGAAAGTAAAGGCTGCAGCGAGTTATGATCGCCCCACTGCACTCCAGCCTGGGTGACAGAGTAAGCCTCTGTTTCAAAAAGAAAAGAAAGATTTAAAGACAATGACTTGCAAAGGAGTTGAAGGAGATAAACACTCAACCCCCTCAGTCCCTAAGAGAGTCTGCTCAGCCCCCTCCTAGAAGTGATAAAAAGGTGCTCCCTAGATTCACTATCAGTCCTCTGCCCATTCCCTGGCCTCCCATGACTGGAATTCAACATGGTTTAAGAGATTAAAGACACTGAGTCTTTCAGGGACATTACAGTTACCAACCACTCTGATGGCCTTGAAGAAAGTAACTTTAATTCTCAGTAACTATTTGTATATTATTTGTAACTAAAAACGTGGAGTCCGAGGCATCATCTATGGCAGGCTTTGTTGGAGGGCCTTTTCCAGGCTTCCTGGTGTAGTCTAGAGACAGCCCCACACCCTGAAGAGCCCTCCTGTCTGCTTCATCCAGCATACACAAACCCAAGGGACCCGCCTTCCCCAGCTCCACAGAGACAGAGGGAACTATTTATATAAAAAGGCGACTTATCTGACTGAAGGCTGATAGCAGTAAGGGCGAAAGTGTGTTCTGACACTCCAACTTCGACCGCAGCCCCAATTCAGAACTTTGATGGCATATGCAGGAAGAGTGCTTGGGGAAGGTAACAGGAACGGAGGGCAAAAGGAAGAAGAAATGAGAACCTTCAAGAATTAGACCATCATTCTTTGGTCTTTCAAGCATGCTAATAATAACCCTCTGCAGATTTAGAAAAATAAAACCGTTCTGGAAGAGGCCAGTCGTTGCTTAAAAGAATTAGAACAATTCGTTCAATAAGCACTTAGGAAGTGTCTGTTACAAGCTGGAATACAGGAAAAATAAAAATGCAACCCTCAATGTCAAAGGATCTTTCATTCTAGTTGGCTAGGCAAACTAAAAAAAAAAAAATTAAAAATTAAAAAAGCATGTTATAGACATAATAAAGCACAAACTACCTATTAATATCTATAAAACCCAATGCAAATGAGTAAACTTCATAGAATAAAGATCATGCAGTAAAATTACATAGAGAAAGAGACAATGTCTTTTCTAAGACTCTTTTTTCTATAAAAATAACGTGCATTCTAGAAAACAGAGATAAGGGCAATAAAAATAAATCCCCTTTAATTAGAGAGAAATGCTCATTACATGTTAGTGTCATTACCATATGCCACCACCATCATTCTTTTTGTTCACATTCAAAACATGGTTCCTAAAAGATAGTGCACTCCTTTTCCAGTTCAACAGATCACACCCATGTCCGCCTGTCTCAAAAACGGTATTTTCAACATCAACACTTTCACATTTCTAGGATCTGACCCCTTCCCAGCACCTCCACTCCTAACACGCCGGTCCCACAGATCAAGATGACAGCCTCTTACTGCCCCCACGTCCACCTGGTCTCCCTCAGTGAGGGTGGCCAGAGCAACCCTGTGAATGTCCAAGTCAGATCCTGCCACTCCTCTGCAGAAAACCTCAGGGACAAAGAGCCCCCCCCACACACAGAGTTAAGGCCCACGTCTTCCCAGTGGCCTGCACCCGCCTCTGCCCATCCAGGGGTCTCCTCCCTCACTGCACGGCCATCACACTGGCTCCTCTGGGTCTGTGGAGGCCTTTGCACTTGGGGTGCTCTCCCCAACACCTCTGCAGGCGGCTCCCTGCCACCCCTGACATGGACACACTCTCGCCCTGCTTTCTCCTGCCCCCAGCACTTGTTGCTTTCTAACATTTCATAAGACGTGCCTGTTTACCCTGTGGATCATCTGTTTCCCACACTAGAATGTAAGCTCTACATGGCAAGGATTTGTTTCCAATGACGTATCCCGGGCACTTGACATAGAGAAGGTGCTTGATAAATATCAGCTGATTCACCGACTTATTAAAAGTTGTGTAGTGCCCATCACACACCACGATTCAATCAGCCCTGACAGGTGGCGATTAGGTCGTTCCAGGATTTTAACAATGCAAATCAAACCGCCGTAAAAATCCCTGCTGCTCAAAGCGTGGCTGAGGACCGGTGGCAGCACAGCCATCACCTAGGAGCTTCCAGACCTCCCAGGCCTGCTGAATAGAATCTGCATTTGAACAGCATGGCCAGGTGACAACAGGCACAGGAAGTCCAGAACCACTTTCCGACTAAGGACAAGTGAGGAGGCCCCTCTCCCTCAGGCCCCATGAGGGTGAGGGTCTGTACCTGCAGGTGGACAGACACATGGCTTGCCTCCTCCTAGATCTTGCCCTGGGTAGTACCCAAGACTCCATGGCCATCTCTAAACATCAGACTGCCACCAGAAGAGAGGTTACGACAATTTACATCCTAAATCCAGGCACCCAACAGGAAACAAGCAGCACACTCAAATTAGGAACTAATCACAAAGGTGTGTGGGAAGCCTGAGAAAAAAGAAGGAATCCTGGGGAGTAGGGCGGGTGCAGGGGGAGAAGAAATACTGAACCTCACTCTCTTCCCTCCCTCCCTCCGAGCTCTTGCCAGGACTTCCCACTGGCCGACCAGAAGCCAGAAAGCACAACACTGGCTGCTCCAATCTATACAGGTCAGCCCTGAGAGCAGAGAGCCAGCAGAGGCGGGAGAGAGGGTGGGAAGGGGCAGACAGAAGCTTCCCAGCATGTGCGCCCCCAGCAGTGTGTGAAGACACTTTCCTCTTTTCCCAAAAGGGGTGTGTTTTCATTTGACATAATATGAAGACGCCATGAAGAAGGCGTAAACCAGGCAAGGACGTGCTGGAGAGAAGGGAGCTACCTCAGAAAGGAGGAGAAGTGCGTTTGTGCCGGTATACAGCTACTGTGGTCATTTCTGGCTGAGAAGGTTATCGAGCTGATGGGAGGCTGAGGGGCTGCTATAATTTTGTAAACAGGAAAGCAGCCTTACGAAAAATGCCTGAGAAAGCGTGTGCTGGCGTTTGCGTCCAGGACACTGAAGGAAGAAGGACGCAGGGAAGGGAAATGGCTGTGGTGGGGCCGCAGACACAAAGCAATTGTGGCAGCTGAAAAGAACAAGTCTTTAGAGTACGTTCATTCCAGCGTACACCCCAGCATTCCCACCACCCAGGGGACAATCAGCACATAGAAAGACGCTGCACACCATGTAGCATTAGGGCACTGCTAATTCAAACACTGAGATGCCATTCCTCACCTCTTAGGGTGGCTAAAATCCAAAACAGACAATGCCACATGGTAGCCAGGAAGTGGAGCAACAGGAACTCTCATTCCCTGCTCTGGGAATGCAAACTCCGGAAGACAGATGGGCAGTTTCTTACAAAACTAAACATACTCGGGCGGGGGGCGATGGCTCACACCTGTAATCCTAGCACTTTGGGAGGCCCAGGCGGGCGGATCACGATGTCAGGAGTTTGAAACCAGCCAGGCCAACATGGTGAAACCTTGTCTCTACTAAAAATACAAAAAATTAGCCAGGCTTGGTGGTGGATGCCTGTAATCCCAGCTACTTGGGAGGCTAAGACAGGAGAATCACTTGAATCCAGGAGGTGGAGGTTGCAGTGAGCCGAGATCACGCCATTGTACTCCAGCCTGGGTGACAGAGTGAGACTCTGTCTCAAAAAAAAACAAAAAAAAACAAAAAAAAACAAAAAACAACCAACAAAAAACAAATACTTGTACCATATAATCCAGCAATTAACTGCACTTCAAATGAGTTGAAAACTTATGTCTACACAAAAGCCTGCACACAGACTTATGTCTACACAAAAGCCTGCACACAGGTGTTTACCACAGCTTTATTCATAATTGCCAAAACTTAGAAGTCACCAAAATGTCCTTCAGCAGGTAAATGGATAAACAAAGTGTGGTACATCCACACAAAGGTATACAACTCCATAATGAAAAGAAATAAACTAGCATGCCACGGAAAGACACAGAAACCTTAAATACGTATTGCTAAGTGAAAGAAGCCCATGTGAAAAGGCTACATATTCCTGATTCCAACTATAGGACATTCTGGAAAAGGAAAAACGATGGAGACAGTAAATGCTCAGTGGCTGCCAGGGGTTGAGGGGACACAGGGAAGGAGGGGCGAACAGGTAGAACAAGGGGGATTTTTGGGGCAGTGAAACTATTTTGAATGATGCCATAATGGTGGAGACATTTGTCAAAACCCATAGAACTATACGACACAATGAGTGAACCCTAATACAAACTATGGACTTCAGTTAATAATATATTCATATTCACTCACAACTTTCAAACCCTACCACACTAATGCAAGATGTTACTCACAGAGGAAAGCTGGTGTGTGGGAGGCAAGGAGTATGTGGGAAATCTGTATTTTCTGCTCAGTTTTTCTGTAAACCTAAAATTAAGTGATAAAGTATATTAATTTTAAAAAAGTGAAAGAAGCCAGACACAAAAGGTCACATATTATATGATTCCATTTATATGAAATATTCAGAATAGGTAAATTCATGGAGACAGAAAACAGATTAGTGGTTGCCGGGGGCTGGGGGGAGGAAGGAATGGGGAGTCACTGCTAACGCATCCAGATCTCCTTTTAGAGTGATTAGAATGTTTTGGAACTTGATAGAGGTGGTGGGTGAACAACACAGTGAATGTACTAAATGCTACTGCATGTACACTTCAAGATGATTAATTGCATGGTATGTGAATTTTACCTCGATTATTTAAAAAAACAAGAGTGAAAACAAAAATGTTGTATTAACGAAACTTCAGCTGGTCAGGTGAAGTCTGTGATGTCGCATGAGAATTCAAGCACTGTGGGCCAGACTGAAGGCACCTAAACTGAGGGAATAACCACCAAACTGACTGGGAGGGAACCACATCGGCTTCTGCATAACCAGGCGGAGGACAGTGGGGCTGGGCTGGTCCGTCAGCGGTGCAGAGGAAGAACAGGACTCCTGATTGCAGTGACAACAGGACGTGACTTAGAATAGGGCAGATGGCAGGAACCACTCAGAGAAAGGAGTTATAATGAAGGAAAGAATCACCTAATTATAAAAACATACCAAAGAAAATAAATATCCATGTATATCTATCATGAGGTATCGCTAATTAACTACAAAAACATTGCGCAAACTTTTTTAGAAGACTCAATTCAAGATTGAAGTCTTTTAACCTACTTCAAAAACACCTACATTTGAAACATTCTCCCTATCCCCAATACTTTATTTAAAAAAAATTTTTTTTTAATTAATGAAAGACTAGAAAAAGGGCATCTTACTTCACCAGAAGAGTTCTAATTTGCTCCAGATAACAGGAAAGAACTCAGGCAAGTTGGTGGCTCTTTTCCTGAAGTTACCAAGAATTAAGAAACAAGACAAGTTTCCAATTAAAAAAGAAAATGCCGAAGATGTTGTGGTCTCCTTGGCAGATATTTACACATTCTAAAAATATTCAAGATTACAAAAATTGTAAAGCAAGATTCAAACCAGAAATTAAAACACCTACAACTCAAAATGAAAACTTCCTGAAAACCACAGAGGCATACAGGGAGAAAAGGCTTTAAATAATCACTACTGAACAGCTAAATTATATTCCTAAGGATTTGTACTATAAAATAACTATCACCAATGCAGTTTCTAAACTAATGTTTGCTGTAGAAAATAGTTATTTTTATTTTTTTAGAGACAGGGTCTCACTCTGTCGACAGCCCAGGCTGGAGTGCAGTGGCACAATCACAGCTTACTGTAATCTTGAACTGCTGCGCTCAAGCGATCCTCCTGCCTTGGCCTCCCAAACTGCTGGGATTACAGGCATGAGCCTCCACATCCAGCTGGTATTGTGATATGGTACCAGGGACGCAGCTGGGGAAAGACCAAACTGTTGTCTACCAAGCTGGTTGCAGGTGGCTGCCCCCAGGTCGTCTAACTCCTATTACCTTAGCGCACTACGTTAAAACACCAGGAAAGGGAAAACACACACCAGGAAATAGGAAAACTATTCCTGCTCTAGGGACTTCAGTTTAGCAGGTGGCCAAAGAAATAAATTTCCCTCTCTCCAATGGAGTCTTCTTTAGTGGATATACCCATATGAAAATGGCCTGCTTGGCCAGGCACGGTGGCTCACGCCTGTAATCCCAGCATTTTGGGAGGCCGAGGTGGGTGGGTTGCTTGAGCTCAGGAGTTTGAGACCAGCCTGGGCAACATGGCAAAATCTACAAAAATCTTAATTTTTCTCTATAAAAATTTTTTAAAGGTGAGCCAGGTGTGGTGGTGTCTGCCTGCAGTCCCAGCTACTTGGGAGGCTGAGGTGAGAGGATGGCTGGGGCCCAGGAGGTTGGAGGCTGCAGTGAGCCAAGATAACATCACTGCACTCCAGCCTGGGTGACAGAGACAGACCTTGTCTCAGAAAAAAAAAAAAAAAAAAGAAAAAAGAAAATGGTCTGCTCATTGTATGAAGTACAAAGGGCTCACCCCCGTAAGAGCAGAGACCAGCTATTCGTACAAAAGGCCCTTTGCCGCTGTTGGCCCTGACAAACAGGTCCCTGCCCCAGGCAGTTTAAAATCAGGCACACAGGAGGAGAAAGCCTAAAATTGGGAAATCCTCCACCCGTATTTCCCTCTGTGGGGAGAGATAAGAAAAACTAAGGCTTCTTTGAATACTGAGGTTTAGGTACATGTTTTTTGGGCAAATGCCTGAAGGAGTCCAGTGTCTCTCTGACTCCCAACTCCACAGCCAGGGGACGCTGACAGTGGGTAGGATTCAGAGACATCCCCTTGCATCATTGTTCATTACTATTCAGTTCCTTCCTGTCTCCAATGCATCTATGAGATCTATGACGATGCTCAGTTTTCAATCTATCTCATTACTTCTGCCATTTCCCTTTGCATCTCATGTTAATGCTTTCTCATATCCTGGAGCTCTTGTTTTATATCATCTATATGCTTATTATTCGTATACAATATAGAGCACTCTTGGGCAGGCTACTTCTCTTTCATAGTTTCTCTTCTTACCCTGTTTTTCATCTGACTTTTGCGTGCTATTTTTCCTCTCGCCCTCTTTTCTTTTGGGACGGTGTTTCGGAGCTGCCATGTCATCCCTTTCCAGCGTCCCTGTGGTAGCCCTCCACCAGCCTGTTCTCAGACATGCTCGAGGCCAGTTTTTCCTGATTCTATTTCTACCTGGTTTGTCTTCTCGGACCAGAACTAGAGTTTGACAGACGGATGCTGCTTTCAATCCCTGTCTGAGGAAAGGGAGATGATGAAAGCTGGGAACTTGTCTGGGGCTAGTGGATTTTCTCCTGCTAGCTAATAAGTGTCCCAACCTCCAGTGGACTCCTGCCTTGAGCTGTGGTCAGCACAGAGCTCTGGGTGCCTCCACACTTCCTGCCTCCACCAAGGGCCCTTTCCTTTAGAGTGTTCTCCCTGAACTTTTCCCCGGCTTGTATTCCCGACTCTGGGTCTGTTTCTCTCTAGATGGGAAGGTATCAGAATGTTTAGGGTTACAACGGCTCTTTCTTGCCTCAGTACTACCTTTAGAGACTGGGGCTGGGGTCAGGAAATGCACTACACACCCTAGAATCTTCTTTTTGCCTCAGGTGCTGTGTTCATGCTCATACGAGTCAATATTTCTTCCTCTGCTCCCAGTCTAGAATCCATTTGGAAATCAAAACAGGAGTCAGGTGGATGGAGATGAAAATACTGGCCTTCTGACTAAAGAGTTTGGTTTTGGGTTTTTAGCCAAGTAGGCTCCTGACCACTGCCATAGTGGGACAAACGCAGGGGAGGTGGCCCTATAGCTCTGGCAGGAGGAAGGCATGTCCCCTGTGGGCAGGGCGGCTCCCAAAGAGAGAATCTGGAGGGAATCTACAGGGCCTGAGCCCCGCCGGCTTACTGCCTTCCCCAAAATCCACCAGTCAAGCAAGTCACTCCTTCCCTGAGCAAAGGGGGCTAAGGGATGGCAGGAGAGGCAAGAGAATCACAGTAGCTGAGATCTCTCTGCAAGGAAATACGAGGCTAGGAAAGTGAGAATCTCTCCCAACAGAGTAAACCCCAACCTGACCTTACAGGTTTACTCAGAGGATCAAAGACATAACAGATAAAGTGCTTCAAAAACACAAGCTCCCTGCCAAGCGGGCTATGGCGGTGTGCACCTGTGTCCTAGATACCCAGGAGGCTGAGGTCGGAAGATCACTTGAGCCCAGGAGGTCGAAGCTGCAGTGAGCTGTGATTGCACCACTGCACTTCAGCCTAGGTGACAGAGCAAGACCCTGTCTCAAAAAAATTAATGAAACAAAAAAACAAAAAACAAAAGCTACCAATGCACAGAGAAGGTATCAGGGTATCATTCCTTCCAGGCCTTCTTCTCATCTCCTCAGCTTCTGCAGTACCTAGCACATAAACACACACTTAATAGGCATTTGTTGACTTGGTGTCCCAAGATGATTACTTTTCATGAGGCATCTGCTTTAACTAGTGCGTTCCGGCAGTCCTGGTATGTTTAAAAACAGTCTCATTGTGCTACAGTCATACCAGATAAGTACTGATAAGAAGGTAAATGACTAGTTTTCTATTTCTCAATTCTGACCAGCTCATCTCCCAGGGAGTTTTGCCTCCTGGTCCACACCACTCCATACTTTTAACAGAGTTTTCGATCCATATCTATCTAATCAAGTCAAGTCATCAGAACAGCTCCTCTCCCCACCCTAAAACTAAAATTATGGAACTTCATTTTCTTTTTTTTTTTGAGATGGAGTCTCACTCTATCGCCCAGGCTGGAGTGCAGTGGTGCGATCTCGGCTCACTGCAAACTACACCTCCCGGGTTCACACCATTCTCCTGCCTCAGCCTCCCGAGTAGCTGGGACTACAAGTGCCTGCCACCACGCCCGGCTATTTTTTTGTATTTTTAGTACAGACGGGGTTTCACTGTGTTAGCCAGGATGGTCTCGATCTCCTGACCTCGTGATCCGCCCGCCTCGGCCTCCCAAAGTGCTGGGATTACAGGCGTGAGCCACCACGCCCGGCCTGGAACTTCATTTTCTTAAAAAAAAACACAAGTGGTCACACAAATATAAATAGTTACTAGTCACCTCATGTGCGCCAAAAATTGTAGATATAAAACTGAGCATGAGTGGAAAACACAGATTAAAAGTCTTGTTAATAAGTATTATACAAATAAACATCTGAACCAGCTATTCCCTCTTACCCGTAATGAAAACCGGAAGGCAGGTGAGACTTTAAGTAATGACTCCCTTATCACAAGGGTTTTGCTTGGAATACCGTGTATTTTGTCTACAAACATGTGCAAAATTTTACCTTTAAAATGAATGTAATTTGCATCCCGTGGAGTTGTCAGTGACTGCCAGTATCTCACCTTGACTGAGCATCAAACTGTTTTGTTACAAATTTCTCCGCAGCCCGAATCCTTGATTTTGGCCCCAGGACATCGTTAGACTAGTCCAGGTGGATGTCTTCATCCATCTTATGGACAGTCGAAAGGCCTCTTCCACTAGGCAAGGTCTCCCCTCTCCTCCAAGTGACTTTCCCAGTGATGTTCCAGCTCATGCCCTGTCCTCCCGTTGTGTTTCCTGTCCCCAGAGAAGCGAACTAGGAATCAGCTCCACGAGGCCAGGACTGTGTCTCCTCCACTCACTACCATACACACAGCAGAGAACAAAGCCTAGCTCTGAACGACAGAGCAGGTCCTCCCGTGGACCCGGCATCTAGCCTGGCCTTTCCCAGGTGAGACCAGGGAACCTCCACTGACTGCCCCAAACAGGCACTCGAGGGCTGCGAAGAGTCCGTGCCATGCACCATCACTGGAACGTTCCACCACGGTGACGAGAGAATTAACAGATTCTTCACTGGAACGCTCCACCACGGTGCCGAGAGAATTAGCACAGATTCTTTGGGTCTCAGTGTTCCTCGGGCTTAGTTTCTGTTCAGTTTGGGTTAAGTAGCTATTTGATTACCCGGGCCTGGCACACTACCACTAGCAAATACCCACTACGGCTGGTTCTCTGCTGCTGTGGTCTGATGTAACAGGGCCATGTGACAAAGTTGGTGCTGCGGACTTCAGACTAGACAGTAAAATAGATGCTGACGTTCACAGACAGGTGCCGTCTATTTGGTCTCTACTTAAGAAAGTGGGGGTCAGGGACGTTTTCTTCCCCTTGCCGTCCAGAGCGGCTGGATGTGCTGCCCTCCAGCACCTTTCTAGCTGCTTGCAAGAGCTCCCACACTCTGCTTCTCTGTCCTCTGGATGCCGCCCTTCCAAAGCAGACGTTCCAAACGCATTTGGTCAACGGAATCAACCAGAAGCGTGGGCTTCTCTAATTGCTAACACAGGATACAAGTCATGTTTTCCATTCTGCAAAACCTGGACACACCTGAGCATTTATCCTCACAGAGAGAAAGACTAACCCATCACACGGTCAGCAATGAATATTCACACTCGGCTTTTAGGATTAAAAGGCAATCCAGTGGTCCTGAGCAGCTGCTCTGTCCAGCCCACTTGAAGCCTCCATTTCTTTTAAGTACAAACAAACCATAATAGTTACAGCATGAAATGAGCCGGCCTGTCATTATGGAATGACACTGCCCTTCAGGTGATGCAAGTTAAGCCCTAGGTCCATTACACAACATCAGCTTCTTTGGTTTGAACATCACCCTATAATTACATCTCTAGATAAGCCAGAAGTTTAAATCTTCAGTTCCATTTAAAACTGATACGATCCATGAACCCACTCTCAACTGAGTAAGAACAGAAAATAATTACGAGCTGTCAACGGAACACTATCTCACATCAAGCACAGCTAGGTTCCAAATCTCACATGACAGATGAATGAAGGTCAAACCCTGCTCCCCCTAATTATTTCGTTAAGATAATCAACATGTAAACTCGAAAGCTGGGGGACAAGACCAATCACTCATGTGTTCTGAATCCCCAAAAATGGCCAGAGGAGTCTCTCTGGATTTATTTAGCTGATGGAAAAAGATGTTTTTGCATTTGTTTTGTTTTGTTTTGTTTTTTTGGTATTACAAAAGGACCAACCCCGTATGTCAAAGCATAAGGTAAACCTGTTAAATGCAATTTGCCAACAAGGCCATAAAAACCCAACTGTGCTTCCAGACCCCAGAAGCAGATGTATGCTTCCGTTGCCACGCAAACCCGCTGCAGCATCAAGCCCAAAGAGGCGCTTCTGAACTCCCGAAACAGACTCTTAAAGGCCAGAACAGCAGAGGAGGCTTCTTCAAAGTTCCATACGTCTTGGCAAAAAGTACATGTGATACAGCAAACAATTCTTTAAAAAAACAAAATTTAATTTCCAAAATTTTTACATAATCTCTGATATTCTACAACAAAAGCTGTTAATCTGCAGTGCATGGGCCACTAGTAGGCCCACTCTTGGGATTCAGGATGTCCAAACACTCCCCTGAAATTCTACACAGATACATGAATTTTCTAGGGAGAAGGCCACGACTTTCAGCTAGAGTGCTGCGACCGCAGTCCAAAGCAAGCCACTACATCACGACCACTCCTGTGGACTAGAAAGTTCTGATTCTTTAGTATCTCTATGTATTCGAATTTTCTGTGTTAGCTGATAAATGTAAAGGCATTAAGATGGTTCTCATTTGCGTATTCTTCTCCACTTGCTGAAATCCTATGGAACCTTCAAAGGCCAGCTCAAATCACAATTCGATAAGGCTTTTTTAGATACCTCAGCCAGAATTAATCTTCCCCTCTGGCCTCCTGCAACACCTCTCTAGTGGCATTTAACATGGTATCCATTCACGCTGTATGTTAAAGTTACTTGTGCAACTGTCTCCCCAGCTTGAGAGAGTGAGTGGAGAGTAGGGGCTCTGCAATACGCACGGAATATCCCTTCTGCACCAGCGCCTAGCACAATGCCTTGGAGATTTTGTTGAACTTGATTTTTTTGTTTCAGTGGCAACAAGAGACCACCCATTCTAATCATCTAATTCTTCAAAAAGTTTCTAAAATCTGCCAAACAGTCACGCACCGCATAATGATGTTTTGGTAAAAGATGAACCACATATACGATGGTGGTCCCATAAGGTTATAACACCAGATTTTTACGGCACGTTTTCTATGTTTAGATACATAAATGCTTGCCATGGTGCTACAATGGCCCACAGTATTCAGTATAGTAACATGCTGTACAGGTCTGCAGTCTGGGAGCTATAGGCCTAGGTGTACGGTCAGCTATATTATCTAGGTTTGTATAGGTCCACTCTAGGATGTTTGCGTAAGAACCTCATCTAACGATGCATTTCTCAGATGGAATCCCAGTCATTAAGCAATGCGTAACTACACATTGCGACGTGTGACTATACATTTGCGTAAAAGACAGATCTACCTTGGGGTCGCTAAAGGCTACACTAATGCAATCATGTGGATGGTTAGGACTTCTAGTCTATATAACAAGGAACCTTCAGACAGCTAACATTTTATCCACTTCTAACTGGATGTGAAATTTAGTAATTAAAACGCTCTTGGAATTTAATGCATCACACATACATCAGGGAATGGAACCACCGTGAGATAAATCTAAGCTGGCCTGATGTCTTCCAACAGCCTGAGGCACACACCACCACCAGGCATTATTACACAACTTTGGAAACACAAAATACACAAACTTTAAGGACAGCCCAGTCAGGAAGTGAGGAGATATCATCTGTAGAATTAGAAAAATAAAAATAATAAACTAGGCTGTTCACCACACTCCCGCTGATGTCAGCCCACGGGGGTTGCCGGTCCCTTTAACTGGCATGTACCAAGTCCTTCCAGGTGACATTTCCTCCCTGTGTCCCAGCTTTTAGGGATCATTGGCCATAGGTCCAAGGGGAGGGAATGTGGAGACAGGGTTATATTTGCCGGGGAATTCTAGGCCGACAGGGAGTAACAGCGCGCTTGGGGGCAAAGTGGGCCATTGTCTCATGCTGTTCTCCAGTCCCAAGATGGTGGCCACCATGAAGAAGACGGCTGCAGAAGATGTCAATGTTACTTTCAAAGAGCAACAAAAGATAAACAAATTTGCACGGAATACAAGTAGAATCACAGAGCTGAAGGAAGAAATAGAAGTAAAACAAAAACAACTCCAAAACGTAGAAGATGCTTGTGACGGTACCATG
The DNA here is from genome assembly GCF_028885625.2 of Pongo pygmaeus. Lineage (NCBI taxonomy): Eukaryota > Metazoa > Chordata > Mammalia > Primates > Hominidae > Pongo > Pongo pygmaeus. Next base: position 2,899,700 of record NC_072379.2, read on the forward strand.
CTTGCAGATGCTGACTGCTTAATGATGCCTTATCACATCGGTGATGTCTTCATTACCAATTCTCAAGAAGAAACACAGGAAATGTTAGAAGCAGCAAATAAAAATTTGCAAGAAGCAACTGACGCCTTAGAATCCAAAGTCGAAGCAATTCAGTGAGTGTGAGCAGATTTGAAAGTTCAGTTGTATGCAAAATTTGGGAGCAGCATAAACCTTGAAGCTAACGAAAGTTAAATATTTTATAATACTTAAAAAATTTTGTTTAATACACTTGAATATTGTTTAAGAAAAAAGAATAAACTAGAAAGTCTTACTGGCAATCTTTACAAAAAAAAAATCAAAGCAACTAGTAGATTCAAATAATGAACTGCAGAGGATAGAGTGAGGTAATGAAGTCCTCGCACTATCTAACAGAAATCCTATGTGCAAATTCAGGCACAACTGTGATCAAGATGGAAAAGCCCCAGACACTGAATAAAAAGACCAGGATGATGGAGACTTCCACAAAGTAACAGCTGTACTCCTCCCAGGTCTGCCCACTTACAGCTAAAAAGAAAGCTCTGAATGTAACGCAACCAGCAAGTGCAGAAAGAAGGTGGAAAGAAGGTGGCAGGCTCCCCAGCGACCTCAGGACTTGAGGGACAACAAGGCAGTGAGTTCTCTGGGTGTCCTTACTGCCTCCTTATTCAGGATGGGTGCTGCAAAAGCCTCCAAGCTGGAACAGCCAAAAGGTACAGAGAAAAAGAGCTCCAAGAAGAGCCTGTTCTTGGCCAAAGGACACAGAAAAGGATGCTCTTACAACAGCAGACCTTTTTGGCAATGCCCATCCTATTCCAAATAACAAGCGAAGGCCGGGTGCGGTGGCCCACGCTTGTAATCCCAGCACTTTGGGAGGCCGAGGTGGGTGGATCACCTGAGGTCAGGAGTTCGAGACCAGCCTGGCCAACATGGTGAAGTCCCATCTCTACTAAAAATACAAAAAGTAGCTGGGCGTGGTGGTGCGTGCCTGTAGTCCCAGCTACTCGGGAGGCTGAGGCAGGAGAATCGCTTGAACCCAGGAGGTGGAGGTTGCAGTGAACCAAGATTGGGCCATTGTACTCCAGTCTGGGCAAAAAGAGTGAAACTCCGTCTCAACAACAACAAAAAACAAATACAAGAGAAAACATCAGCAGAGAAACCACATACACCACCCACTGAGGTTTCAGTGGGATTGAGGGGGAAATTGATCTTCAACCCTCAAGGAACCAGGTGACATGCTCCAAGTGGCACGCCAAATAGTGCTGGCAGGGCCAAGCAAGGATCTCATCTCCCATTCTCTGCCTGGAAGAAGCAGGAGGTGCTCCAATTCCCTCACCAGGGTGGTGTCAGCAGGGCCCAGTGGGGAAGTGCGCCCCCCACGATGAGGCAGAAAGAGGGGATGGGAAGGTGGTGGCGGGGGGAGGCTGGACTAGCTGTCGCTTTGCTACCCCCTCCCATTCCCTGGAATCAGCAAGGCCCAGAGGGGAGCTGATGTTCCAACCCCACTCAACAAGGCCACAGGGTCTCAGGGACCCGGAGGTCATTAACAAAAGTGCTAACAGCCCTATGTCGGAGTCCCAGCAGGAGAGGAGAGAGACGGAATGAAACAGTCATTCAAGAAATAATGGCTGAAAACTTCCCACATTTGGCAAGAGACATAAATGTACAGATTCAAGAAGCCAAGCAAATCCCAAATATAATAAACGGGATGAAGCCTGTGCCAAGACAAATCATAATGAAACTTCTGAAAACTAAACACAGAACTCTTCAAAGCAGCCAGAGAGGAGCAATGCATGAACTCGGAGAGGAGACCAACTCAAACGACAGTAGATTTCTCTTCTGAAACAATGTGAAGGTATCGTTCAGGAATGAAGAGGAAATACAGGCATTCTTGGACAAAGGAAAGCTAAGATAATCTGTTGCAAGCAAACTGATCGTTAAAGAATGGCTAAAGGAAGTTCTCTAAACAGAAAGGAAATGACAAGAGAAGAAGGCTTAGAGCTTCACAAAGAAGACCATCAGAATTGGTAAAAAGAGGGGCAATTTTATTCAGTCAAAAGGGGGGAAAAGATGATATAAATATAATCTCCTACTCCTAAAGAGTTTTTAAAATCACAGTTGATGACTGAAGTAAACCACCTGATGTGGCATTCAAAGTCTGTTAAGAAGTGCTAACACATTTATAGTGAAGTGGGGCGGGTAAATGGACTCAAGCGGAAGTAAAGTTTCTACACTTAAAGCTGTAAAACACCAGGGCCAGGAGACTGGGATAAGTTACATATGTATACTGCAAACCTAAGGCCAACTACCAAGAAAATAATACAAAGCATTATACTTAAAAAAAAAAAAAAAAAAATCAATCAGCCAGGGAGGATAGCTCATGCCTGTCATCTCGGCACTTTGGCCAGGAGACTGGGATAAGTTACATACGTATACTGTAAACCTAAGGGAACTACCAAGAAAATAATACAAAGCATTATACTTAAAAAAAAAAAAAAAAAAAAATCAGCCAGGGAGGATAGCTCATGCCTATAATCTCAGCACTTTGGCTGAGGCAGGAAGATGGCTTTGAGGCTAGCATTTCAAGAGCAGCCTAAGTAACATAGTGGAACCCTATCTACAAAAAATAAATATAGATTAAAAATTAGCTGGGTGTGGTGGTGCACATCTGTAGTCCCAGCTACTAGGGAGGCTGAGGTGGGAGGATGGCTTGAATCCAGGAGGTCAAGACTACAGTGAGCCATGATGGTGCCCCTGCACGTCAGCCTAGGCAATAGCAAAAGACCCTGTCTCTAAGACAGTAACAGTCACAATAATGACTTTACCCTAAATGTAAAGAGTGGATTAAAAAATACGATGCAACAATATGCGGTCTACATGAAACTCACTTCAAAACAAGGGTATTAAAAGAATGGAAAAATATATATTATGAAAGCATTAATAAAAACAGAAGTGGTTATATTAAAATATTTGATAAAGGAGACTTCAAAGAAAATTACTGGAGAAAAAAGGACATTACATAATAAAAAAGGTTAATCTATCAAGATATAATAATCCTAAACATTTATGCACCACACAACAGAACCTCAAAATACATGAAACAAAAACTGATAGAGCTAAAAAAGAAATAGACAAATCCACAATTATAGTTGAGGACTCTTAACTGACAGAACTACTGAACAATCAGCAAGGATACAGAACTCAACACCACTATCAATCAACAAGATCTGACACATGTAGAACATTCCACCAAACGAGCATACGCGTTTATCATGTACTTATGGAACGTTCACTAACAGAAGACCACAGAACATCTGCCAAAAAGACCATATCCTAGGCCAGAAAATAAACCAAGAAATTTAAAAGAAGTGAAACCATACACAGTATACTCTCTGTCCATATTGGAGTCGAACCAGAAATCAACAAAAGAGAGAGAACAAGAAATTTTTTTTTTTTTTTGACGCAGGGTCTCACTCTGTCACCCAGGATAAAGTGCAGTGGTACGATGTTGGCCCACTGCAACCTCTCCCCCCAGGTTCAAGTGATCCTCCCATCTGCCTCCCAGGTTAGAGGGTGCACCACCACACCGGGCTAATTTGTTTTTGAAATGGAGTCTTGCTCTGTCGCCCAGGCTAGAGTACAGTGGCGTGCTCTCTGCTCACTGCAACCTCTGCCTCCTAGGTTCAAGTGATTCTCCTGCCTCAGCCTCCTGAGTAGCTGGGATTACAGGCACTTGCCACTGCACCCAGCCAATTTTTGTATTTTTTGTAGAGATGGGGTTTCACCATATTGCCCAGGTTGGTCTTGAACTCCTGGGTTCAAGCAATCTGCCTGTCTTGGCCTCCCAAAGTGCTGGGATTACAGGCATGAGCCATTGCGCCTGGCCATGACATTTATGAAATGACAAAATTATCAAATTAAAGAATAGAGGCCGGGCACGGTGTCTCACGTCTGGCACTTTGGGAGGCCGAGGCGGGCAGATCACGAGTTCAGAAGTTAGGGATCAGGCTGGCCAACATGGTGAAACCCCGTCTCTACTAAAAATACAAAAATTAGCCGGACATGGTGGTGGGTGCCTGTAATCCCAGCTACCTGGGAGGCTGGGACAGGAGAATCGCTTGAACCCCAGAGGCGGAGGTTGCAGTGAGCCAAGATTGCGCCACTGCACTCCAGCCTGGGCAACAGAGCAAGACTCTGTCTCTAAACAACAACAGAATAGATTATTCACTGCCAGGGTCTGGGACAGGAAGGGGAGAGAGTGGCTACAAAAGAGCAACATGAAGGGTCCTTCTCTGATGGAAATGCTCTGTATCGTGACTGTATCGACGTCAATATCCTGGTTGTAAGATTGTGCTGTCTAGTTTTACAGGACATTACCGCTGAGGGAAAGCTGGCAGAGGGTACGTGGGATCTCTAGTACTTCTTACAACTGCATAGGACTCTAGAATTATCTCAAAATCAAAACTTTAATTTCTAAAAAAAGCATGTTTAGTTCCTAGCTCTGACATCTGCTAATTAGGTAGCTGACTTTGAACAGATTTTAACGTCTCTATCCTCAATTTTCTCATTCACTAAATGAAGTAATACCATCTGAAGCATTATGAAAATTCAACACCATATTTGAAAGGATCAGGCACGATGTGTATAGCACACAGTCCATGCTCTAGAAAGCGCCTGTCAACACTAAACCTCTATATAGCCACAAATATTATTCTAAATAGTATCATTCAAATGTCCAGTACTAAAGACACCGCAGAGTAATTTATTTAAAGTGTCTTCCCTGGCCAGGTTTAGTGTTTCACACATGTAATCCCAGCACTTTGGGAGGCTGAGGCAGGTAGTTCGCTTGAGTTCAAGAGCTCAAGACCAGCCTGGGCAACATAGTGAGACCCCATCTCTACAAAAATGAGCTGGGTGTGGTGGTACACACCTACAGTCCCAGCTACTTGGGAGGCTGAGGTGGGAGGATTGCTTGAGCCCACGAGGCGAGGCAAGACCACAGTGAGCCATGATCCTGCCACTGCACTCCAGCCTAGGTGACAGAATGGGACTCTGTCTCAAAAAATAAAAATAAAAAAAAAATAGTCTCTTCTCAAAGTGATCTGTTCGAATAAAAATGCAGGGGTGGGGGTTGAAGAGGAGGAAACGACTTTTGGTTTTAAATTGAAAGATGAATTTCTAACTGTTATTGAAATGGTCATGACACACGAAGTTAGTTTAATATGGAACTATAATTAGTAAAAAACAAAGCTAGAAAGGAAGAACTGGGATACCAGTTAACACATTTTGTTTCTGCTGATAAGAAAGTCAGTGGAAGTTAATGTTTCTATGCATCAGGAGGTTGAGTTTTCTTTTTTTCTTTTTTTTGAGACGGAGTCTCACTGTGTTGCCCAGGCTAGAATGCGGTGGCGCGATCTTGGCTTACTGCAAGCTCTGCCTCCCGGGTTCACCCCATTCTCCTGCCAAGAGGTTGAGTTTTCTAACACACATTTCATACACGGATTTAGATTTCAGATTCTATGTTTCCCAATACTTTCTCCATCTTCTGAGTTGGAAGAAACTATAGACAGTCAAACTGCTATACTTTTATGCCTGCCTGGTTCTGAGGTCTGGGCAAGCAGCAAAAATAAAATCAGGATCTTTAACAGAGAAGTTAGAGGGCAGGCCCTGAGACAGCCAAATGCACTTTAACACAGATGCTCCCAGTGAGCTAAGCTGGGCACCTAGTCTTCAAAGTTCACAAAGTATCTGACCAGAGCTCTGACGCACTGAGAGGCTTTGCAAAGAGGTAAAATGAAAAAGGGTGTTTTATCAAATTATTTTCTTCCCTTCACAATCCTAAAGGAGCTCCATTAAAATGAAACATTTCCATGAGAAGTATGTCAAGTGGGAATACTGGCCTGGAAGTCTGGAGGCCAGGTTTCCAGCATAGAGACCCCAGGAAGGCATCACTTCATCTCCAGGGCTGAGGCAGGAGTCCTTATGGGTAAGTGAGAGAAATGTACTCGATAGGTTTCTACCGGGCTTTGCTAAATTTAAAATCTCCCAGGCACCATAAAACCTAGTATCTAGGCAGGTTTTCTGGCATGGCAAACTTCTCTCTGCCTCTGCTTTGAGATGACTGTCCTCGCCTCTAACTTGGTTTCCCCAAAATGGGCTTGGGAAAAAGTGGTGAGGGGACAAGGAAAGGGTAGGGAGGGAGGGAGGGAGGGAGGAAGGAAGAAAAGAAAAAAGGAAGGAAGGGAGAAAGAAAGGAAGAAAAGGAAGGCGGGAAGGAAAGAAAGAAGGAAAGGAAGTCCTCCCACCTGGGCCTCCCAAAGTGCTGAGATTACAGGTGTGAGCCACACAGTACTGAGAGCCTGGAACCCTGACTTTATCAACTCTATGGTTCTTTCTCTTATTTTTTGACTGCCACTCAGGCTGGAGTGCAGTGGCCCAAACATGGCTCACTGCAGCCTCGACCTCCCAGGCTCAAGCAATTCTCCTACCTCAGCCGCTCAAGCAACTGGGACTACAGGTGCACTCCACCATGCCCAACTAATGTGTTCATTTTTGTGGCACTGAGGTCTTGCTATGTTGCCCAGGTTGGTCTCAAACTTCTGGCCTCAAGTGATCCTCCTGCCTCAGCTTCCCAAAGTGCAGGGATTACAGGCGTGAGCCATCACACCTGGCCGACTTCTACAGCTTCTTTCACAAATATGGCAAAGAGAAAAAAGGAAGCAAGAGAGAGAAGGAGAATCTGGAGATTCATTGCAATGTATGTCGAGTCAAACAAACAAAACAATTATGCCACAATGAAGGAATTCTGAACACTGGATATCTGGTGATACTGAGCTATTACTAATGTTTAGGTTTGCTAATGGTACCGCAGTTGTGTTTTTACACGGAGGCCTTATCTTTTAGCCACTCATATACATCCTCAAACGTTTCCTAACGCAACTACACAAAGTTGCATTTGCTTGGAGACCATGCGGGAGGGCACACGTGAAGAGGATTCGAACAGAATTGATGACTGCTTTAGTTGGGCTGTAGGTACTTTACGGTCATTCTACTATTTTCTCTACTTTTGCATACATTTGAAGTTTTCCTATTAGAAAGTGTGGCTCACACCTGTAATCTCAGCACTTTGGGAGGCCCAGGTGGGAGGATGGCTTGAGACCAGCCTGGGCAACAGAGTGAGACCCTTTCTAAAAAAAAGAAAAGTAAAAAGAGACTCATAGCTGGTTCCTGTCCAGTCTCCACTGCTCTTCTTCTAAGCTCAGTCGGAGGGTAGGGCAGGCTGGGCTCCTACCCCACAAATCTTCCAGTGGGAAATGGACAGATACCATTCTGCCAGGGCACATCCAGGAGGGGGCTAAGTGCCAAGCCCCCACTCCCCATCCCCAGAAGCTGGCCCGAGTTCCCACTCCCACGGTCCCCAGGCACCCTAGAGAGGGCAGAGGCAGACCGGGCGCCATGACTCATGCCTGTAATCCCAGCATTTGAGGGAGGCCAAGGCAGGAGGATCACTTGAGGCCAGGAGACCGAGACCAGCCTGGGCAACACAGCAAGACCCCATCTCTACAAAAAACTTAAAAATTCGCTGGGCTGGTGGTGCGCGCCTGTAATCCCATTACTTTGGGAGGCCAACGAGGGAGTAGGGCTCGAGCCTGGGAGGTCGAGGCTGCAGTGAGCTGTGAGGGCGCCACTGCACTCAAGCCTGGGAAACACAGCGAGACCCCATCTCAAAAAGGGCGAGAGGGAGTGGGGCAGAGGCGACGCCAGCAGGCCTCGGGGGATGGGTGGCGGGGAGTGGGGTGCAGGTGGGGCTGGATCCAGCATCCTCGCCCCAGAGGTCCCCGCCCGCGGCGGCGGACCACGGAGGGGCCCGGGGCGGGGGTTAGCGCCCCGGCCCACCTGGGTGCAGGTGCTGGGCGGGGGGTCGCGCGTCACCTTGAGGATGTTGTCGAAGATGGTGTCGCGGAACTCCAGCAGCGCCTTCTGGTCGAACTCGCGGCCGTGGATGATGCGCATCTGCTTGAGGAACGTGGACTTGCCGCTCTCGCCCGCGCCCAGCAGCAGGATCTTCACTAGGCGCCGGACCGCGCGCCGCTCGCGGGCCAGCAGCGCGTCGATGTCGCGGCTGCGCCTCCGGGCCTCGCGCTCCGCGTCGCGCGCGCCGCCGCCCGCCCTGCGCTCGCGGGCCCCGCCGGCCTCGGCCGGCAGCAGGCAGCGGCTGAGGGTCCGCACCACCCCGGACATGGCCCCTCAGGCCGCAGCCGCGCCCCGCCGGCGCCCGCGGGCCATGGACGCTCCCGCCGGCGAGGGCGAGCCCGGGCCGAGGCACCGCCCCACGCCCCGCCGCTCGCCTCAGGCCGCGTCCGCCGCCGCCGCCGCCGCCGCTGCCGTCGCTCCGAGGCCCGCACTCGTCGCCCGGCAGCCACTCGGGCCCGGCGGAGGGGCGGGGCGGCGCCGCGTGAGGCCCGGCGGATTGGGCCGGCTGCCGTCCATCCGGCCGTGAGAGCCCTCCGATTGGCTCATCTCGCTAAGGGAGGCGGGCGTCCCTTCCGGCCTCGGGGCGGGGTCGACGCCGAAAGAGGCGGGATCTTTGAGGTGAAGGCGCTTCTCATTGGACGCCCAGGCTGAGGTTCTTTCTTCCAGAATGAAAGGGAGGCGGGGTCGCCCGGGAGGCGGAGCGATCGTCCACCATGGCCAAGTATAATTGCTCTGAGTGGACGTCAGTCATGCCCAACGGGCTTGGGATTGGGTGTTCGGGGGACGGGGCGTGACAAGAAGTGCCAGGTGTACAGAAAGAGTCTCCCTTGGTTCCCAGATTGGGTCCGCCTGTGAGACCAGGACCTCGCGGAGTAGCCCAAAGGCTGGGAAATGCTGATAAGAGGTTCACCTGCTCGTCGTTTTCCCTCCGATGATCTTGTTTCTACACTATTTTCCTTCCAGAAACACTGGAGGGGGATGGGCCATAAATTTCAAACACATGCACCCTTTGAGAGTGGCATGGGCCTCTAGGAGGCTTTGCGAAAAGCTGACTAATCACTAAAATCACCAGAAGCTCCCCCAAAAGCCTTATGTCGCACAGTGATTGAGAGAGTGGGGTCTGGAGTTGCTGGGCCTGAGCTGGAATCTCCAGTCGACCAGTTACTAGGTGTACTAGTTGCATAACTTTTTTTTAGCAGCTTCCCCCGCCCCCCCAACCCTTTTGGATGTTCTTAGCTTCAATTTCCTCACCTGTAAAACGGGGGTGTCATTGACGACATGGGTTATGGCTTGACATTGCTCAAATAGTCATGAAGATATAAACTGAGAACACGAACTCACCAAACACTTAGCACGTGAGCTAGCCCAAAATCAGCTCTTGATAAAGATCAGCTGATTACAGATTCTTGACTGTCCCAGATCTACTGAATCAGAACCTCCTAGAAGGAGCTCAGCTATCCCTTAAGATTACAGGCGTGAGCCGCCGTACCTGGCCCAATGTGTAGTCTTTTATCTCTCGCCATCCCCCACCTTTTACCCTGAGTCCCCAAAGTCCAATCTCTGTGCGGTGTCTGTTAACTCTGCTGATTATTTCTTTTGCAGTGCTGACGCTTTTTAGTTTAATTAAGTCCCATCTATTTATCTTTGTTTTCGTTGCATTTGCTTTTGGGTTCTTGGTCACAAAGTCTTTGCCTAAGCCAACGTCTAGAAGGGTGTTTCTGACATTATCTTCTAGAATGTTTATGGTTTCAGGTTGTAGATTTAAGTCTTTGATCTATCCTGAGTTGATTTTTGTATAAGGTGAGAGATGAAGATCCAGTTTTATTCTTCTACATGTGGCTTGCCAATTATCTCAGCACCATTTGTTGAATAGGCTGTCCTTTCCCCACTTTGTTTTCATTTGCTTTGTTGAAGATCAGTTGGCTGTAAGTATTTGGCTTTATTTCTGGGTTCTCTATTATGTTCCATTGGTCTCTGTGCCTATTTTTATATTAGTACCATGCTGTTTTCGTGACGATAGCCTTATAGTATAGTTTGAAGTCCGGTAAAGTGATGCCTCCAGATTTGTTTTTTTTGCTTAGTCACAGATCTAAACTCCCTGGAAGGCTGGGCGTGGTGACTCACAACTACAGTCCCAGCACTTTGGAATGCTGAGGTGGGAGGATCACTTGAGCCCAGGAGGTCAAGGGTACAGTGAGCTATGATCGTGCCACTGTACTCCAGCCTAGGCAACAGAGTAAGACCCTGTTTCAAAAACAAAACAAAACAAAAACCAACTCCCTGACGACCTTGAATGCACGTAATATGTATCATTTGTCATTTGCTACAAATACTACAAATCATGGCATGAATTTGTATCACTTATGAGTCAAGACTTTGTAATCCTTGGAAAATGATTAGAAAGTCTTGCTTGTTTGTGGAAATGACCTCCCACAGGAGGCCAAATATGGCTGGGTGCGGTGGCTCATGCCTGTAATCCCAGCACTTTGGGAGGTCGAGGCAGGCAGATTATCTAAGGTCAGGAGTTCGGGACCAGCCTGGCCAACATGGCGAAACCCTGTCTCTACTAAAAAATACAAAAATTAGCTGGGTGTGGTGGCGGGCGCCTGTAATCCCAGCTACTCGGGAGGCTGACATAGGAGAATTGATTGAACCCGGAAGGCGGAGGTTGCAGTGAACCGAGATCGCGCCATTGCACTCCAGCCTGGGCAACAAGAGCAAAACTCTGCCTAAAAAAAAAAAAAAAAAAAAAAAAAATGGGGAAGGCCAAATACTAGGCCTGGCATGGTAGCTCACACCTGTAATCCCAGCACTTTGTGAGGCTGAGGTGGGCAGATCATTTGAGGCCAGGAGTTTGAGACCAGCCTGGCCAACATGGTGAAACCTCCATCTCTATTAGAAATACCAAAATGAGCCAGGCGTGGTGGTGGATGCCTGTAATTCCAGTTACTTGGGAGGCTGAGGCATGAGAATTGCTTGATCCCAGGAGGCTGAAGTGGCAGTGAGCTGCGATCACACCACTGCACTCCAGCCTGGGCAACAGAGCGGGACTCTGTCTCAAAAAGAAAAAAAAAAAAAAAAAAAGGCCAAACACTAGTATTGAAATAGAAGGGAGGTGAAATTGGAGAATCCAAAGAAAGCAATGTTTCTGAGACAGAAATAGGAATTTTGAACCACTAAAGAGTGGACTGGAATTCAGAACAGTTTTTTGGCTCATCCAGTTCACACAGGGTTCATTCCTCATTCAGTTTTAAGAAATTAAGAAAAACTGATTCACAAAACAGTTTCAGCAAGTGCTCCAGACAACACTCACAAATAACTTTAAATCCTTATAAATAAGCCAGGCATGGTGGGAGGCTGAGGTGGGAGGGTTGCTTGAGTCCAGGAGTTTGAGGCTGCAGTGAGCTATGATTGTACCACTGCACACCAGCCTGAACAACAGAGCAAGACTCTGTCTCTATTTTCTTAAAATCTTTATAGCTTTATGCCTTGTGTTTATACAATCATTAAACATTTTAAAGAGTTGTTTACTTTTCTTTTTTTCTTTTTTTTTTTTGGGATAGAGCCTCGCTCTGTTGCCCAGGTTGGAGTGCAGTGGTGCAATCTCGGCTCACTACAACTTCTGCCTCCCAGGTTCAAGCTATTCTCCTGCCTCAGCTTCCTGAGTAGCTGGGATTACACGCACACATCACCATGCTTGGCTAATTTTTATATTTTAGAAGAGATGGGGTTTTATCACATTGGCCGGGCTGGTCTCAAACTCCTGACGTCAAGTGATCCACCTGCCTGAGCTTCCCAAAGTGCTGGGATTACAGGCATGAGCCACCGTGCCAGGCCAAGAGTTACTTACATTTTTAAATGACACATTATGGCATTTTATGGGAGAAATTCTTCTGCTGTCGGCAATATTCGATTTGAGGATTTGACCAGGTCTCTGGACATCTCCACATGTGTCAATGGGCTAATGTGCTTTAAATAAACAAGGTTATCTGTATACTCCACAATAATCTCTTAATTATCCCTTCTGTTTGTATGACATGCTAAAAGTTTTAAAGTACTTACAGGTGCATTATCTCATTTGTCCTCTCTACACTGCTGGGGAGAGGTGACTGCCTTACAAGTATCTGAATCCAGGCAGCTAACCTCTCCTGGAGAGGGAAGTATGGTTAGTACACTGCAAACCCTGAGCTGGAAGCCTGACACACAGCATTGTCTGTGTATAATAGGATGGAGAAAAACATGAGAACTTTGAAGTTTGGCTCCATCACCTACCAGCTGTGTGGCCTTGAACAAGTCATACAATATCTATGAGACTTAGTTTCATTGTCTGTAAAATCAGGATGAAAATAAAGCTGTACTACACATTAAATAAGTTAATACATATAAGGTCCTAGTACTGGGCCTTAGCACTTAACAGGCACTCAGTAAATGGTAATATTGTTATTATTATCATCGTGGAGCTTTGGGAATCGGGTATTGCAAATTTAGAATAATAATAGCAGGCTGGTGAAGAATCTGTAAAGACAATACATTGTATGGTATGATATTAAAAATTAAAACCTGGGAAGTGGTCTGGTTAAATAAATTAAGGTACATCCATATAAGTGCAATAACACATTATTCCTGGGCAGGCACGGTGGCTCACGCCTGTAATCCTAGCACTTTGGGAGGCCGAGGTGGGCAGATCATCTGAGGTCAGGAGTTCAAGACCAGCCGGGTCAACATGGTGAAACCTTGTCTCTACTAAAAATACAAAAACTAGCTGGGCGTGGTGGCATATGCTACTTCGGGGACTGAGGCAGGAGAATCGCTTGAATCCAGGAGGCAGAGGTTGCAGTGAGCTGAGATCGCATCACTGCACTCCAGCCTGGGCAACAGAGTGAGACTGTCTCAAAAAACAAACAAAATAACATATTATTCCTAAAAAGAATATGCAAGAGTAAAATTGTAAATAGATGGCCCACAGACATGCTTTCTTCATCTACCAGCTGTTAAAAAAATTGGCAGAGAGTCGGAGGAGTAGACTGAATGTTCCTCCCAACTTGTATTCAGTTCCATGTCCTGAGCTAAGGACTGAATGTTCCTCCCAACTTGTATTCAGTTCCATGTCCTGAGCTAAAGACTGAATGTTCCTCCCAACTTGTATTCAGTTCCATGTCCTGAGCTAAGGAGCAGCCAGGAAGGGGGAAGTCCGACAGCAGGGCCTGAAACCTTCATGTGACACGGTGAGCTCACCTGACATCTCTAGGAAAGGAAGCAGCCACAGGGACTCTCACTCTCCAGCGGACCAGCAGTGAGGGGATCAGGAACTCAGAGGCCTGGTATAGGGCCCAGGACTCTGGGATTCCCAAGAGGAACAGGATCCCCTTGGGTCCCATGCATGCAGTCTCCTTATGAGGACCTAGTAGGGCCTCTCTGGCCTGGGGAGAATGTGGGTGATATGGTTTGGCTGTGTCCCTACCCAAATCTTATCTTTAACTGTAGCTCCCATAATTCCCTTGTGTTGTGGGAGGGACCCAGGGAGAGATAATTGAATCATGGGGGTGATTTCCCCCATGATTCCCCCAGACTGTTCTTGTGGTAGTGAATAAGTCTCACGAGATCTGATGGTTTTATAAGGGGAGACCCCTTTCACTTGGCTGTCATTCTTCTCTTGTCTGCCGCCATGTAAGAAGTGCCTTTCACCTTCCACCATGATTGTGGGGCCTCCCCAACCACGTAGAACTGTGAGTCCATTAAACCTCTTTCTTTTGTAAATTGCCCAGTCTCAGGTATGTCTTTATCAGCAGCGTGAAAACGATCTAATACAGTCTGAGAGCTCTGTGGGGTGAGAGGACTGGGAGAGTTCCCCTATCCCTGAACATGGGAGCTGCCAACAACTTCAGCTCTGAGATCTGGACACTTCCTCCTGCTGCTCATCACAAGAGTAGCATCCTGCCTATTACCTTACCTTTCTCCACTGCATAGGAGACCCTAAAGTCTCCCTCTGAAAGCCAAAGAGCTATGAGTGAGAATAAGAAAATGTCAATGACTTAAGGGGACCGAGGTGCCAGAGAGAAGAAGAAAAAGTAGGATATCTCACATAATGGTAAATGAATGAATGGAAACTTTATATCGCCATCATCGCCACCATCATCACTATCACCATCGTCACCACCATGGTGACACCATGGTGACTGTCACCATCACCTTCATGATTGTCATCATCATCATCATCACCATTACTATCACCACCATCATCACCAACATCACTGTCACCATCATCACCACCATCACTATCAGCATCATCACCACCACCACCGTCATCAACACCACCTTCACTATCACCATCACTATAATCACCACCATCATTATCACTATCACATTCACCATCATAACCAGCACCACCCCCACCATCACCATCACTATCACCCTTACTATCACCCCCATCATCACCATCATCACCATCACCAACACCATCATTACCATCACTATCACCATCACCATCATCACCACCATCATCATATCACTATCACCATCACCATCAACATCACCACCATCACTATCACCACCATCACTATCAGCACTATTATCACCACCATCACTATCATCACCACCATCACCATCATCATATCACCACCATCACTATCAGCATCACTATCACCGTCTTCATCATCACCACCATCACTATCACCATGGTTCCATCTTAGAAGAATTGTCAATGGCATAAAAAGACATTGTATTTGGCTGGGCGCGGTGGCTCATGCCTGTAATCCCAGCACTTTGGGAGGCTGAGGCAGGTGGATCACCTGAGGTCAGGAGTTCAAGAACAGCCTGGCCAACATGGCAAAACCCCGTCTCTACTAAAAATACAAAAATTAGCCAGGTGTGGTGGTGTACACCTGTAATCACTGCTACTTATGAGGCTGAGGCAGGAGAATTGCCTGAATCCGGAGGTGGAGGTTGCAGTGAGCCAAGATCACGCCCCTGCACTCCAACCTGGGTGACAGAGTGAGAATCTGCGTCAAAAAAAGAAAAAAGAAAAAAAAGAAAAGAAAAATAAAAGAAAAGACACTGTACAACAACAGCAAATCATAATTTTAAAAAATTAATGGAAGAGAGAATGGTAAACATTGATAACAAAATGAGAGACCTAGAAGAGGCCTCTAGCTGCCTCAGGGACATCTGCAGAACCCTTGTAAATCTGACCTTCTGGCCGGGCACAGTGGCTCACACCTGTAATCTCAGCATTTTGGGAGGCTGAGATGGGTGGATACCTGAGGTTAGGAGTTTGAGACCAGCCTGACCAATATAGTGAAACCCTGTCTCTACTAAAAATACAAAAATTAGCCAGGTGTGGTGGCGCATGCCTGTAATCCTAGCTACTCAGGAGGCTGAGGCAGGAGAATCACTTGAACCTGGGAGGCAGATATTGCACTGAGCTGAGATCACACCGCTGCACTCCAGCCTGGGTGACAAAGTGAGACTCCATCTCAAAAAATAAACAAAGACCAGCTATATGCTTATAAGAGACACACCACACTTTGGGAGGATGAGGTGGGCAGATCATGAGGTCAGGAGATTGAGACCATCCTGGCCAACATGGTGAAACTCCATCTCTACTAAAAATATTTTTTAAAAAATGAGCTGGGCATGGTGGTGCGTGCCTGTAATCCTAGCTACTCCGGAGACTGAGGCAGGAGAGTAGCCTGAACCAGGGAGTCGGAGGTTGCAGTGAGCCGAGATTGTGCCACTGCACTCCAGCCTGGTGACAGTGGGACTGTGTCTAAAAATAAAAATAAATAAATAAATAAATAAAAAAGAGACACACCCATTAAGGACCCAGAAAACATCAAAGATCAAAGTAAAAGAATGGAGAAAGATTTACCACGCAAATATTAACCATAATAAGTATAGCATATCAATATTAATAGAAGGCAAAATAGATTTTAAGACTAAAAGAATTAGAATTACTAGTGATAGAGAGGGCCATATATGCAATAAAAAGTTTAATTCATAAGCAAGGTATAACCATTCTAAACTTGTATGCACCTAATAATATAGCCTCAAATATTTAAGGCCAGGCTGGCTGCAGTGGCTTATGCCTATAATCCTAGCACTTTGGGAGGCCAAGGCAGGAAGATTGCTTGAGTTCAGGAGCTCCAGACCAACCCAGGTAATATAGTGATACCCTATCTCTACAAAAATTTAAAACATTAGCCAAGCATAGTGGTGCATGGCTGTTTCCCAGCTACTGGGGTGGCTGAAGTGGGATGATCACTTGAACTGGGGAGGTTGAGGCTGCAGTGGAGCCATGATTGTACTGCTGCACTCCAGTATGAGAGACAGAGCAAGACCCTGTCTGGAAAAAAAAAAAAAAAAAAAAAAAGAATTTAAGGCTCAAAACTAAGAGAACATAAAGGAGAAACTGAGGAATCCATCCTTATTGCTACAGTGTGAGTGTGGGTTAAGTATATCTCTTCTAGTAATTAACAGTTCAAACAGCTGAAAAATACAATTGTAGCAGTCTATTATATTAGTAGTCTCCAAATGAACCACTTCTCCGGGTATCCATTCCCTTGTGTAGCCCCTCCACTTAAATCTGGATTGGGCTGGAACTTATTTTGACAAATAGAATGTGGCAGATGCAATATTCTACCAGTTCCAACTCTAAGCCTTAAAAAAGCCAGATACCTTTGTTTTTGTGTTCCTGGAGCACTGTAAGTCATGTAGGAAGTCCAGCAACTCTTTTGGAGAGACCCATGAGAGAGGTAAAGGGCCTGGGAGTACGTGAGGAGGAAGAGAGTCCTACCCATCCCAACGTCCCAGCTGAGCCAAGCCTTCAGTCAATCTGCTAGCTGAATACAGTTGTAGGGAAGACTAGCAGAACTGCCCAGCTGAGTCCAGCCCAGGGTGCAGATTCATGACAAAATAAAGTGTTTTAAGCCACTAAAATCTGCAGTGGTTAGTTACGCACCAACAGATCACTGAAGCAACAGTGAACAAGTTTGGCCTAATAAATATCTTTCGAACTGTGTGTCTGATATGGTTTGGCTGCATCCCCACCCAAATCTCATCTTGACTTGTAGCTCCCATAAGTCCCACGTGTTGTGGGAGGGACTCGGTGGGAGGTAATTGAATCATGGGGTGGGTCTTTCCTGTGCTGATAGTGAATAAGTCTCACGAGATCTGATGGTTTATGAAGGGGAGTTCCGTCCACAAGTTCTTCTTGCCTGCCACCATATAAGATGTCCCTTACTCTTTTGCCATGATTGTGAGGCCTCCCCAGCCATGTGGAACTGTCAATCAATTGAACCTCTTTCCTTTGTAAATTACGCAGTCTCAGGTATGTCTTTTTTTTTTTTTTTTTGAGACAGAGTCTTGCTCTGTCGTCCAGGCTGGAGTGCAGTGGCACAATCTCTGCTCACTGCAACCTCCGCCTCCTTGGTTCAAGCAATTCTCCTGCCTCAGCCTCCTGAGTAGCTGGGATTACAGGTGCATGCCACCATGCCTGGCTAATTTTTGTATTTTTTTTTTTTTCCAAGAAAGAGTCTCACTTTGTCACCCAGGCTGGAGTGCAGTGGTGTGATCTTAGCTCAGTGCAGCCTCCGCCTCCCGGGTTCCAGTGATTCTCCTGGCTCAGCCTCCCA
The DNA here is from genome assembly GCF_028885625.2 of Pongo pygmaeus. NCBI lineage: Eukaryota > Metazoa > Chordata > Mammalia > Primates > Hominidae > Pongo > Pongo pygmaeus. Next base: position 2,917,318 of record NC_072379.2, read on the forward strand.
AGTAGCTGGGACTACAGGCATACACCACCACATCCAGCTAATTTTTGTGTTTTTAATAGAGATGGGGTTTCACCATGTCAGCCAGGTTGGTCTCAAACTCCTGACCTCGTGATCTGCCTGCTTCGGCCTCCCAAAGTGCTGGGATTACAGGCTTGAGCCACCGCACCCGGCCCTATTTTTGTATTTTTAGTAGAGATGGGATTTCACCATGTTGGTTAGGCTGGTCTCGAACTCCTGACCTCTTGATTCGCCCGGCATGGCATCCCAAAGCACTGGGATTACAGGTGTGAGCCACCACATCCGGCCCTAGGGTATATCTTTATTAGCAACATGAGAACAGACTAATACAGTGTCCAAGAGTTAGAGAATACATGTTCTGTTCAAATACAAGAAACATTTTCAAAAACTGACCAAATACTAGGTAGGACACAAAGCAAGTTTCAATACATTTTAAAGGAGTGGTATCATACAGGCCACATTCTCTGACCATGTTGCAATTACATTTGAAATCATTAAAAGGTATCTTCTAAAAACTCCACAGATACATAAATTAAAAATACACTTCTAAATAAACTCATCAAGCAAAGATGAAATGTAAAGAAAATTTGATGTATTTAAGAATGAACAACAGTGACGTTACTACATACCAAAACCTTCATGATGTAGCTAAGGCTGAAACTAGTGGGAAATTCATAGGCTTACAGATTTATGTTATAAAACAAGAATGGTTGCGGCAGGGCACAGTGGCTCACGCCTGTAATCCCAGCACTTTGGGAGGCCGAGGCAGGTGGATCACGAGGTCAGGAGATCGAGACCATCCTGGCTAACACGGTGAAACCCTATCTCTATTAAAAATACAAAAAATTAGCCAGGCGTGGTGGCGGCCGCCTGTAGTCCCAGCTACTTGGGAGGCTGAGGCAGGAGAATGGAGTGAACCTGGGAGGCGGAGCTTGCAGTGAGCAGAGATCGTGCCACTGCACTCCAGCCTGGGCGACAAAGTGAGACTCCATCTCAAAAAAAAAAAAAAAAAAGAAGAAGAAGAACAGTTGCATATTATTGAGCTCAGCATGCAAAATAAGGAGTTAAGTTGGACATGGTGGTGCATGCCTATAGTCCTAGCTACTTGGGAGGCTGAGGTGTGAGGATCACCTGAGCAGGGAGGTTGAAGCTGCAGTGAGCTATGATCACGCCACGGCACTCCAGCCTGGGCAACAGAGTGAGACAGCCTCCAAAAAAAAAAAAAAAAAAAAAAGAAGAAAAAAAAGAGGAGGACTTAGAAAAAGAACAGCAAAACAAACCTTATGAAGGAAAAAGGCTAACAGGATACAAGAGGCTCAAGCGGGGCCAAGTGAATCAGGTGTGAGACCTTTAATGATGTCAGCACCAGGTAGATGCAAACCAAACCTTTTGCAGGGTGTTGGCCAAGGATGGGACTAACCTAGGGCAAGCAGAATAGCTCATGGAAGCCAAGCTACATTTCCAGACTGCCACTCCATGAGACTCACTGCAACCTCTGACTCCTGGGTTCAAGCGATTCTCCTGCCTCGGCCTCCTAAGTAGCTTGGATTACAGGCACATACCACCATGCCTGGCTAATTATTTTGTATTTTTATTAGAGACGGGGTTTTGCCATGTTGGCCAGGCTGGTCTCAAACTCCTGGCCTCAAGTGATCCTCCCAACTTGGCCTCCCAAAGTGCTGGGATTACAGGCGTGAGCCACCATGCCTGGCCATCCTTAATAATCTTAAAGATCTCTTAAAAATATTTTAACTATCTTACTGCTCAGATTGAACATATTTCTTTTTCTTTTAGAGACAAGGTCTCACTCTGTCACCCAGGCTGGAGTGCAGTGGTGTGATCATAGCTCACTGCAGCCTTGACCTCCCAGGCTCAAGTGATCTTCTGCCTCAGCCTCCTGAGTAGCTGGGACTACAGGCATGTGCCACCACACCTAGATAACTTTTTATTTTTTGTAGAGATGGGGGTCTCACTATGTTGCCCAGGCTGGTCTTGAAACTCCTGGACTCAAACAATCCTCCTGTCTCAGCCTCCCAAAGTGTGGGGATCACAGGCATGAGCCACTGTGCCCCTGGATTGAACATATTCCTTTCCGTCTGGGGCAGGTTGCTGTGCGATATTACTTCCTCTGGTCCTTCTTGTTGCATCATCAAAAGAGGCTAATAGAGTAGCCTTCAAAAATTGTAGATTGAATTACTGATACCGATTCTTCACTCTCTTGTAGTTGGACTATGCATTCATACCTTTGACACTGACTCCCAGCAGGCAGAAGTGGTCTTCATCTCCCATTGTCGTTGGGCTTGACCTTGTAACTTACCTTGGCCAATGGGATATCAACAGATAGGAGGCAAGCAGAGGCTTGAAATAGGCATGCCATATTTGGGTTGGCTTGGCTTCTTGTGCCCTGGAGAGGAAACGTCCGAGGAGGAGGAGACACACACAGCAGACCTAGACACACACACACAGCAGGCCTAGAGATACACACAGCAGACCTAGACACACACACAGCAGGCCTGGACCCAACACATCCCAGCTGAGTGCAGCCTAGATCAGCTGATTCGCAGTCAAACCAAAGGCATGTGAGTGAGAAGAATTGGCTACTGTTTTAAGCCATTGGATTTAGGATAGTTTGTTATACAGTGTTACTATGGCAATAGCTGATGAATACAATTTTTTTTTTTTTTTTTTTTTTTTTTAGATGGTGGGAGTCTCACTCTATCGCCCAGGCTGGAGTACAATGGTGTGATCTTGGCTCATTGCAACCTCCACCTCCCATTTTCATGTGATTCTCCTGCCTCAGCCTCCTGAGTAGCTGGGACTACAGGTGTGCACCACCACGCCCAGCTAATTTTCGTATTTTTAGTAGAGATGGGGTTTCACTATGTTGGCCAGGCTGGTCTTGAACTCCTGACCTCAGGTGACCTACCTGCCTCAGCCTCCCAAAGTGCTGGACTACAGGCTTGAGCCACCACACCTGGTCTGATGAAAACAAAATCTATTACCTGATTTCTTTGCAACTGTAGTTCTAGGGTGAAAGGGCTTTCCCCGTGTTAAAGGTGACAGCCCAGGAGCTGCTTTATCATCTAGCCTGTTTGGGGAATGGAATGTTGCTTTTAGTCAAATACCCTGGTGCTGCCTGTATTCTCCCTGGATTCACAGGTTGCAAGAATAAACAAGGTCCTGTTGACTTTACCTTCTGATTTTTGTTGCCTTGGAAACCAGCACCTGGATAATTGCAGGGCCTCAGCTCCTGCAAGGTGCCATCAGGATAGCTAAGTGTCTCCAGGGAGACCGTGCTCATAGCCTGGCCCCTTGTTGAGATGGACTGTGTTCCACGCATATTTACAGTGTCCACTGATTGTCTGCATCCCCTGTGTGTTTGCCACTGTGTCTCTTCCATCCCTGAGAGCTGCCTCTGTCTGGTTCATCCTAAAGCCAAAACCCCCCCAAAGGCCAGGCACAGTGGCTCACACCTTAATCCCAGCACCTTGAGAGGCTGAGGTGGGTGGATCACCTGAGGTCAGGAGTTTGATACCAGGCTGGTCTACCTGGTGAAACCCAATTAGCCAGGCGTGGTGGTTCACGCCTGTAATCCCAGCTACTTGGGAGGCTGAGGCAGGAGAATCGCTTGAACCCGGGAGGCAGAGATTGCAGTGAGCCAAGATTGCACCATTGCACTCCAGCCTGGGCAACAAGAGTGAAACTCTGTCTCAAAAAAAAAAAAAAGAAAAGAAAGAAAAAAAAAAGAAAAGAAAAAAGGCCGGGTACGGGCAGTGGCTCACGCCTGTAATCCCAGCACTTTGGGAGGCCGAGACAGGCAGATCATGGTCAGGAGATTGAGACCATCCTGGCCAACATGGTGAAACCCCGTTTTACTAAAAATACAAAAATTAGCTGGGCGTGGTGGTGCACGCCTGTAATCCCAGCTACTTGGGAGGCTGAGGCAGGAGAATTGCTTGAACCGGGAGGCAGAGGTTGCAGTGAGCTGAGATTGCACCACTGCACTCCAGCCTGGGTGACAGAGCAAGACTCTGTCTCAAAAAACAAAAAACAAAAAAAACACAAAACCTCAAAGAGTGGATGCCGTACCCCTTCAGCCCTCTCAAAGCCCCATGTCAGAAACAGAGCCTCAGTTTCCTCATCTGTAACACGCAAAATCCTTGAATCTCTTTCAAGTGCCAGATCTGTGTTCAGTCCCTTCAGAAGGCACATGCATTAGTGCATAACTGACCTGGCGTGGGGACAGGCAGGGGACAGGAACAGCTCAGAGGCACTCCACTGTCCCCGGCAGAAGCCCCTCAATAAATGTCTGCTTCAGCCATGAAGGAAAGATGCATGAAGAGGCGTCTATGAACTTAGAGACAGATGCCAAGGGGGCTGGTCCTAGCTGTTGTGCTCATGGCCAGTGTCTTAGTCCATTTGCTCAGCTACAACAGGATACCTGAGGCTGGGGAATTTATAATGAATGGAAATTGATTTCTTCAAGTTCTGGAGGCTGGGAAGTCCAAGATTAAAATGCCAGCACCTGGCTGGGCACGGTGATTCCCACCTATAATCCCAGTGCTTTGGGAGGCCGAAGCAAGAGGATTCCTTGAGGCCAGGAGTTTTGAGATCAGCCTAGCCAAAATAGTGAGACCCAGTCTCTACAAAAAATTTTTTTAAAAAAACAAAACAGGCATGCTAGCATGTGCCTGTAGTCCCAGCTACTCAGGAGGCTGAGGCTGGAGGATTGCTTAAACCCAGGAGCTTGAGACTGCAGTGAGCTATGGTCACATCACTGCATTCCAGCCTGGACAACAGAGTGAGACCCTGTCAACCAACCAATCAATCAATCAATCAATCAATCAATCAATACCAGGATCTGGCAAGGGACTTCTTGCTGCAACCTCTCATGGCAGAGGGACAAAGAGAGTCAAAAGGGAGCTGAACTCACCCTTTTATAATCCCACCTGTGGGGTAGAGCCCTCTGGCCCAATCACCATATATATGTATATAATTTATATATAAATATTATATATTATATATTTATTTATTTTGAGGTGGAGCCTTGCTCTATCACCCAGGCTGGAGTACAGTGGCACAATCTCAGCCCACTGCAACCCCCGTTTCCTGGGTTCAAGCGATTCTTCTGCCTCAGCACCCCCAAGTAGCTGGGATTATAGGTGCCCGCCACCACATTAGGCTAATTTTTGTATTTTTAGTAGAGATGGGGTTTCATCATGTGGGCCAGGCTGGTCTCAAACTCCTGACGTCAGGGGATCTGCCTGCCTCAGCCTCCCAAAGTGCTGGGGTTACAGGCGTGAGCCACTGGGTCCGACCGAGCATGTGATTTTGAGCGAGAGGTTTCACGTCGCTGCATCATTTGGATCTCGTGGAATATGAAGATCATAATAGTGATAATAATTAACATTTTTTGAGAGCTGACTTTGTGCCGGGCACTCTCCGTAGGATTTTATGTTTATTATCTCCTTGGATCTTGATTTTAATCCTATCGTGCTATTGTATATACTCTTATTGTTCCCACTTTACAGACGAGGAAAAGCGAGGCCCCGTGAGGGTAAGGAATTTGCTTAGGATCACACAGCCAGTTATAGGCAGAGCCGGGATTCAAAGACAGACAGGTGGCCCTGAGCCCATGCTCTGAACTGTGACACTCTGTGCCACATGGGAGCGGTATGAGTAAGGATCAGCCCGGTGGTGACGAAGGAGGGAGCTGCCTTTTATGGCTTTTTTTTTTTTTTTTTTTTTGAGACAGAGTCTTGCTCTGTTGCCGAGGCTGGAGTGCAGTGGCATGATCTCAGCTCACTGCAGCCTCTGCCTCCTGGGTTCAAGCGATTCTCCTGCCTCAGCCTCCAGAGTAGCTGTGATTTCAGGTGCCCCCTCCACCACTCCTGGCTAATTTTTTCGTATTTTTAGTAGAGACAGGGTTTTACCATGTTGCCCAGACCTCAACTGATACGCCGGCCTCAGCCTCCCAAAGTGCTGGGATTACAGATGTGAGCCACCGCGCCCAGCCCTTTTCATGGCTTTTAACACCCAAGACTTATTTCTGGTTTGGGGACTCTCTTCCATCTCATCTCACCCCAGGATCCAGGCTGATGCAGCAGCCACTGTCTTGAACATTGATGGCCACTGAGCTGAGAGAGAAGGAAAGAGCTTGGGAAGGTTTTGCGCTGACAGGTGCACGGCCTGCAAGTGATGCAAGAGTTCTGCACACAGCGTACTGGACAGAACGGTGCTGAGGAGTTTCGTGTGTCTGCTTGGCTAGGATCCTACTCAATTATTTAATCACACACGAATGGAGGCATTGTGGTGAAGGTGTCTGGGAGGCGTGGTTAATATCCGCAACCACTTGTCTTTATGTAAAGGACGTTGCCCTCAATAACGTGGATGGACCTCATCTGATTCGTTGTTCCTTGAGAGCAAACACTGAGGATTCCTGGAGAAGAAATTTTGCCTCCAGACTCAAGACTGCGGCACCAGCTCCTGCCTGGGTATCTAGCTTGCCAGCCTGCCCTGCAGACTACAGACTGGCCTGCCCCCAAGATTGTGCGAACCAATTTATTAAAATAAAAGCCGGCTGAACGTGGTGGCTCATACCTGTAATCCCAGCACTTTGGGAGGCCAAGGTGGGTGGATCACCTGAGATCAGGAGTTCTAGACCAGCCTGGCCAACATGGTGAAGCCCTGTCTCTACTAAAAAAAAAAAAAAAAAAAAAAAAATTAGCCAGGCATGGTGGCGGGTGCCTGTAATCCCAGCTATTCGGAGGCTGAGACAGGAGAATCGCTTGAACCCAGGAGGCAGAGGTTGCAGTGAGCCGAGATCACGCCACTGCACTCCAGCCTGGAAAACAAAGAGTGAAAGTCTGTCTCAAAAAAAAAAAAAATCCCTTTACCTGTGTATGTATATAATATCATTAATATATTTGGTATTGTATTATGTTATAGAGTAGCTATAAATATATTACAGTTGTCTCGTAGTATTTATGGGGTCTTGGTTCCAGAACCCCCAGTGGGTACCGAAATCCCTGGATGCTCAAGTCCCTAATATAAAATGGTGTAGTATTTGCATATAACCTACACACATCCTCCTGTACACTTTAAATAATCTCTAGATTACTTGTAATACCTAATACAATGTAAATGCTGTTCCAGACCAGCCTGGGCAACACAGTGAGACCCCCATCTCCACTAAAGAAAAATTTACAAAAAAAAAAAAAAAAGATAATGGCCGGGTGTGGTGGCTTACCCCTGTAATTCCAGCACTGTGGGAGGTCGAGGCAGGCAGATCACTTGAGGTCAGGAGTTTGAGACCAGCCTGGCCAACATGGCGAAACTGTGTCTCTAATAAAAATACAAAATAATTAGCCATGCGTGGAGGCATGTGCTATCACAGAGTGATACCCTGTCTTAAAGAAAAAAAAAAAGAAAGAAAAAGAAAAATTGAGCCAGCCATGGTGGTGCTCACCTGTAATCCCAGCTACTTGGGAGGCTGAGGTGGGAGGATCACTTGAACCCGGGAGGTGGAGGCTGCAATGAGCTGAGATAGCACCAATGTACTCCAGTCTGGGCAACAGAGCAACACTCGGTCTCGAAAATAAATAAATCAATAAATATAGTTGTTAGATTGTATTTTTAAGGTGTTTATTTTTTATTGTTGTATTATTATTTTAAGAAATATTTTCCATCCCTGGGTGATTGAATCCATAGATGCAGAACAAGCAGCTGTGAGGGGCTGAGAGTGAGTGAGTGTGTGTGTGTGTATGTGTGTATACATAGTTTATTAATTATATATAAAAAAACTCCTACTGGTTTTGTTTCTCTGGAGAACCCCCAACAAATACAGTACTAGTTATGCCTCTCCCAGCTAAGGTCCCAGGAAGTACAATTCTACCCATTACCCTTAAGACATCACAGATAATCAGTCAGTACTAATAAGTGCTGTAGGGTTATTGGACACATTAGAGTTAATGTATGGAGAACAGGCATGGTGCAAAGTGCATCCTGACGTAGACCCCAGCTCTGCCAGGCACTAGCTCTGTGGGCTCTTGAACAACTTCCTTACCTCCCTGCGCTTTGCCTTTTTTTTTTTTTTCCCCGAGATGGAGTCTCTCTCTGTTGCCCAGGCTGGAGTACAGTGGTGGGATCTTGGCTTACCACAACCTCCACCTCCCAGGTTCGAGCAATTCTCCAGCCTCAGCCTCCTGAGTAGCTGGGATTACAGTTGTGCGCCATCACGCCTGGCTAATTTTTGTATTTTTAGTAGAGACGGGGTTTCACTATGTTGGCCAGGCTGGTCTCGAACTCCTTACCTCACAATCCGCCCTCCTCGGCCTCTCAAAGTGCTGAGATTATAAGTGTGAGCCACCGCGCCTGGCCCTTGGTTTTCTATTCTGTAAAATGGAAGCGAACGAGTGGAGATAAAGGGGTAAATGCACAGAATGAACTCAGAACATGCCGGTCGCCTTGGCAGTGCTTGCTAAGTGTTTGCATTTTTTTCCCTCCCTGTAACCACTAGACCACCAGGGAAACTTGCATTTATTGCTACTGGATGACAGGTCTGTTGTCCTCCTCTCCCAGGGTGACTGTCTGGCAGGTTTCCCCACTTCTGCAGTCTTCTCTGCCCTAGGTGACCAGTAGCCATGTTTCTGCCCCAACAAGTAACCTCCTTGCCCTGTCGTGGCTCCCAGGAGCCTTCCTCTGGTGGTCTGCACAGGCCACGGCACTCAGGGTGCTGCAGCGGCAAAGTGGGCAGTGGTGGCCTGTGTCCCAGGGAAGGAGGAGGGTGAGGGCGCCTGACCTCAGAGACCCCCAGAAGGTATCTGTGGTGCACAGATGACCAGGAGCCCTGGAGTTGGCTCCATTTGCTGGCTGTGACCTTGGAAAGCCAGGAATGATCCAGGACCGGCTGCATAATTTGTGCAAAATGAAAATGTGGGGCCTCTTGTCCAAAAAGTATTACAAATTTCAAAACGGCCACAGCAGAGCATCATGCCGAGCAAGGGCCCTTCTCAGTACAGACCCTAGCCTCCTGAGAGTGTGAGTGCTGGGGAAATCTGGGGAAAGAGGCCAAGGCTGTCCAGAGCCCAGCCCCTCCCTGGGGATTGTGTCTGGGGCCCGCAAACTCCCCAGGCAGAGAGAAGAGCCAGTCCTCCGGAGACGCTGGGCACCGAGCCTCCTCCAGGCCCAGGGAACGAGCCTGTCGCTGTTTGCTGAGGGCTCTGACCTCTGTGGGAACACACAGGAAGTGGTTCATTTTCTCCCCACCAGTGACTCACTCCCGTCAGCCCTGCCCTTTCCAATCTCTGCTTCCTGTCCCTTAGCCACAGCTTGGGTAATTTTGGGCAATAGAAAGGCCAATCTGGTTGAGTCTAAAACTTCCATCTCACATGCAATTTCACACTCATCTTGTCCCCCGCTGAAGGGCTGGCTTAGCCTTGGCCGGAGAACCCTGGAGAAGGAGGGGAGAGGTCGGGGGGACTGGCTGCGGTCCTTCCTCTTTCTCACTGGCTTCTGGGGTTAGGAGGGGAAGAGGAGGAAGAGGAGGAGGAGGAGAAGAAGGTCTGGAGTATCGGCACAGTAGTAATATCAATAACAATAGCAGCTAATATTTACTGCAAGTGGTTCTCTGGGTCTGGAGACGCTCCAAGCACTTTTCTGACCGTACATTATGGCATTAAGTTTTGTAACTAGGAGGTAGGTCCTGTTATAAGGTCCTGTTGTAATTCCCATTTTTCTCTGTTGAGGAAACAGGCTGAGACAAGGTAGGTAATAGCAGAGTCAGGATTGGAACCAAGGTCTTCCTGATTCCACATCCATTGCTCAGTCACTCCATTGCCTCACTTTCGTAAGAGTCCATATAAAGTTCCTGAGGTTGGGGCCTGGGACTTGTGGCAAGGTGAGTGTCCAGGGATTCAGCTAAGATGAGGCTTACACTTTTCTTTTTTTTTTTTTGATAGAGTCTCGCTCTGTCTCCCAGGCTGGAGTGCAGTGGCAAGATCTCAGTCACTACAACCTCTGCCTCCTAGGTTCAAATGATTCTCCCACCTCAGCCTCCCAAGTAGTTGGGACTACAGGCATGCGCCACCACTCTTGGCTAATTTTTCTATTTTTTGGTAGAGACGGGGTTTCACTGTTGGCCAGGCTGGTCTCAAACTCCTGACCTCGAGTGATCACCCCGCCTCGGCCTTCTGAAGTGTTGGGATTACAGGTGTGAGCCACTGCGCCCGGCCTGAGATGAAGCTTACTGAGGGTACTGAGAAAGATTTTTGACTCAGTTTCTGAATCTTGTGAATTCTCACAGCACTTAACGGTGAGGAATTATCTGATATTTACATGCTTGTTATCTGCCTTCCCCATTAGGATGCAAACTTCACAAAATCATTTTGTTCATCTCTCCCTGATACCTGGTATGCGCTCACTAAATGCTTGGGAACGTGAATGAATGAATGAAACGTCTTCTGACATGATCCTTGTATCTACACCTCCTTGCTGCGGCCAAGTCTCAGATGCATCCTGAGCTCAGTGGTGGTCTTGCCTTTGCCCAGAGTGGGATGAGGTCCAGGTGAGGTGTCCCAAGCAGCCTGAAGAACATGACTTGAAATTCCCATCTGTGACCACCAGGTGTCGCTCACGCCACACAAGGAAACCCATAGACGGGCTCTGCTGAATTAGGGGTGCAGGGGGTGGGGAAATCTCATCTGTGACCACAAATGAGTTCTCCAGGCTGCCATTTGTTCTCATTAGGCCCTGGATTTCCTCCCCCAGAACCAGACAGATGTGATCAGCATTGTGGGCCGAGGGCCGGCACCCCCCCACCTCCCCGGCTATGGGCAGCTGTAGGGTGTCAGGGAGGGGACGCTGGGGTTCAGGCCCCGGATTCCATCCAGCTGCAGCCGTGTCACTGCCATTCCTCCTGCCCCCAAGCTTTGGCCTTGGCTGCCCAGGTAAGGCTGGCCTGGCACAGCCATTCATCAGCGTCAGCCGCCAGATGCCCCTCCCACGGCTCCCGTCCCACGGCTCCCGTCCTCCGGGAACACTCCGAGGCCTCTAGCAACAAACTCAGCTTCCTGCCCTCATGGCACCGGCATCCTCCCCACTCCTTTTGCCGGGGTCTAAGTTTGGGGTGCATGCTTCTAGCCCCAGGAGCCCCCTCAATATCACACTGAGGTTGACTTGGCCGTTTCTGCTTTCAGCCAACATAACCGGGTTCTAGAAGTTTCCTGACTGCTGTGGGAGGGTCACTTGGCCAGTAGGGAAGCGTTTCTTATTCCATGTACTTGAGTGAAGTAAAATCAAATCAGGGCTGTGTTTTTTTCCTTTTTCTTTTCTTTTTTTTTTTTTTGAAACCAAGTTTCTTTCTGTCACCTTGGTGGAGATAACAGGTGCCCGCCAGCACGCTCAGCTAATTTTTGTATTTTTAGTAGAGATAAGGTTTCACCATGTTGATCAGGCTGGTCTTGAACTGCTGATCTCAAGTGAGCCACATGCCTTGGCCTCCCAAAGTGCTGGGATTACAGGTGTGAGCCACCACGCCTGGCCCTTTTTTCTTTTATTTGAGACAGGGCCTCTCTTTGTTGCCCAGGCTGGAGTGCAGTGGTGGGATCACAGCTCACTGCAGCCTCAACCTCCACGGTGCAAGCGGTCCTCTCACCTCAGCCTGTTGAGTAGCAGGGACCAGAGGTGCTTGCCCCACACCCGACTCATTAATTTTTTGTGTTTTTTGTAGAGACAGGGTTTTGCCATATTGCTCAGGCTGGTCTCGAACTCCTGAGCTCAAAGGATCCTCCTACCTTAGCCTCCCAAAGTGCTGGGATTACAGGTGTGAGCCACTGCACCTGGCTAAGACTGTGTTTTTCTATGACCCAGCCTAATCATTATTTGCAGCCTCTCTTCAGACTGATGATGGAAAATGTCATCTTGGCCAATTCCAGATGAACTTGGTCATTTAAGCTCAATTCTGAGCATTCCTTTGCTCACCTAGGGTGGCAGGTATGCTCTAAGGGGTGGTATAAACTTATGGCCCTGGGGAGGCTCCAGTTCCCCCTCCAACACAGACATCTCCCGGAGGGACATTGTCATGTGCCATCCCCCACCCTCCATGCTAGTTATCCCAGAGGTGCCTGGTTCTCTGTGGAGGGCATTTTCTCTGCATCTTACTAGCAGTCCCTGACTAATTTCCCAGCCTCACATCCTCCCGTGCTCCTGTGGGGGCTGTGGGAGACTTGGGGATGGTCTTCCTTGGCCTCCCTGCCAGGTCCTTCTGTGTTAGTGAGATGTGCCCTTGACTTCTCATTTCCCTGGGTGCCGTCTGTGTCAGTTTGTTCTTGCATTGCTATAAAGGAGTATCTGAGACTGGGTAATTGATAAAGAAAAGGGGTTTAATTGGCTCACGGTTCTGCAGGCTGTATAGGAAGTGCGGTGCTGCCCTCTGCTTCTGGTGAGGTTGCTGGAAGCTTCCATGGCTGAAGGTACAGGCAGCAGGAGTGAGAGAGAGAAGGGGGAGGCCCCAGACTCTTAAACAACCAGAGCTCTTAAAGCCAGACTCTTAAACAACCAGATCTCATGTAAACTGAGCAAAAACTCACTCATCACCAAGGGGATGCGGCTAAGCCACTCGTGAGGGGTCTGCCTGCCGTGATCCAACACCTCCCTCCAGGCCCTGCCTCCAACACCGGGGATCACATTCCCACATGAGATTTGGAGGGACACACATCCAAACCATATCACCACCTGTCTCCAGGTGTCCAGCACATGTGGGTTTCCTCCTCCCCTGGAGCCTGGGGGTGGGGCACCACATTTTCCTTTTAACATAGCGGTCATAATTTTGTGTTCTTTTCTTCCTGTTAAATGCCTCTTCCCTGCCCCCCATATATATATGTTTACTTATTTCTTTCTTTCTTTATTTTTTTGAGACGGAGTCTCGCCCTGTTGCCCAGGTTGGAGTACAGTGGTGTGATCTCGGCTCACTGCAATCTCCGCCTCCCGGGTTCAAGCAATTCTTCTGCCTCAGCCTCCCGAGTAGCTGGGATTACGGGCAAGTGCCACCACGCCCTGCTAATTTTTGTATTTTTAGTAGAGACGGGGTTTCACCATGTTGGCCAGGCTGATCTTGAACTCCTGAGCTCAGGCGATCCACCCACCTTGGCCTCCCAAAGTGCTGGGATTACAGGCGTGAGCCGCTGTGCCAGGCCTACACACACACACACACACACACACACACATATACATATATAATTTTTTTTTTTTTGAGACGAAGTCTTGCTCTGTTGCCCAGGCTGGAGTGCAGTGGTGCAATCTCAGCTCAATGCAATCTCCACCTTCTGGGTTCAAGCGATTCTCCTGCTTCAGCCTCTCGAGCAGTGGCAATTATAGGTGTACGCCATTGCATCCGACTAATTTTTGTGTGTATATATATAGACGGAGTCTTGCTCTGTTGCCCAAGGTGGAGTGCAATAGCACGATCTTGGCTCACTGCAACTTCTGTCTCTCGGGTTCAAGTGATTCTCCTGCCTCAGCCTCCCAAGTAACTGGGACTATAGGCGCATGCCACCATGCACAGCTAATTTTTGTATTTTTAGTAGAGATGGGGTTTCACCATGTTGGCCAGGCTGGTCTTGAACTCCTGAGCTCAGGTGATCCACCCGCCTCGGCCTACGAAAGTGCTGGGATTAAAGGTGTGAGCCACCATGCCCAGCCTATAAATATTCATATACACACACACACACACACACATATGTACATATATATGTATATACACATAATTTTTTTTTTTTTGAGATGGAATCTTGCTCTGTTGCCCAGGCTGGAGTGCAGTGGTGCGATCCCAGCTCACTGCAACCTCTGCTTTCTGGGTTCAAGCGATTCTTCCGCCTCAGCCTCCTGAGTAGCTGGGATTACAGGCATATGCCACCCTGCCCCGCTAATTTTTGTATTTTTAGTAGACGAGGGGTTTTGCCATGTGGTCCAGGCTGGTCTTGAACAGCTGACTTCAGGTGATCCACCTGCCTCGGCCTCCCACAGTGCTGAGATTACAGGTGTGAGCCACTGCAACTAGCCTAATTTTTGTATTTTCAGCAGAGACAGGGTTTCACCATATTGGCCACGCTGGTCTCAAACTCCTGACCTCAAATGATCTGCCTGGCTTGGCCTCCCAAAATGCTGGGATTACAAGTGTGAGCCACTGTGCTGGCCTATTTATATTTTTAATTAAAAAACTTTTTTTGAAACAGGATCTCACTCTGTCATCCAGGGTGGGGTACAGTGGTGCAGTCATAGCTCACTGCAGCCTCCACCTCCTGGGCTCAAGTGATCCTCCCACCTCAGCCTCCCAAGTGGCTGGGACTACAGGTGTTCACCACCACACCTGGCTAATTTTATTTTTATTCTTTTGTAGAGATGGGGGTCTCACTTTGTTGCCCAGGTTGATCTTGAACTCCTGGGCTCAAGTGATCCTCCCGCCTTGGCTTCCCAAACTGTTGGGATTACAGGTGTGAGCCACTGTGCCCAGCTATTTATATTATTTTAAATGGACAAATAACAATTGGTACGTTTATCATGTACAACACAATGTTTTGAAATATGCATACCTTGTAGAATGGTTCAATCAAGCAAATTAACATATGCATTCCTCCCATGCTTATTATTTTTTGTGGTGAGAACACTTAAAATCTGTCTACATGGTGAAACCTCGTCTCTATTAAAAATAAAATACTCGATTGCATTTTCAAAATACAAGATGTCTCGATTTAAATAAGGGTTAAATTTTGTTTTCTCCACATTATTTCCTAGTTCGCTAGCAAATGCTGCATTTGTTAATTAATTTGGGGCAATTCTTTCTTTCTGTAATTGACAAATAATAATTATGTCTATTTCAGGGGCACCGTGTGATGCTTCGATCCATGTATACATTGTAGAATGATTACACGCAGTGAATTAACATATCATAACCCTTAAAGCAGAGGCTTCCAGTTTCCTCTAGGGGATTCCCCATGTCCCGTTCCAGTTCTGGTGGGGACTTTCCAAGCCATACGCAAACACATACACACACACGGATGTACCACATGGAGTCATACACGAACGCACGTACACGACAGCCATGCATAGTCACAGGCGCATTGCATGCATGCACTTGCACACACACACCCACCCACCCACCCACCCACCCAGGGGCATGGTCCTGTAACCTGGACCTCTTCACATCTTTGGCAACAGTAACGTGGCCCAAGGGGTAGGTCTATGTATTAGTCTGTTTTCACCCTGCTATAAAGAACTGCCTGAGACTGGGTGATTTATAAAGGAAAGAGGATGAACTGACTCACAGTTCAGCATGGCTGGGGAGGCCTCAGGAAACTTACAGTCATGACGGAAGGTAAAGAGGAAGCAAGGACCTTCTTCATAAAGTGGCAGGAGGGTGAAGTGCTGAGCAAAGCGGGAAGAACCCCTTATAAAACCATCAGATCTCATGAACACTCAGCCACTCTCACGAGAACAGCATGGGGGAAACGACCCCCGTGACTCAATGACCTCCACCTAGCCTCTCCCATGACTCAGTGGGGGGATTACAGTTCAAGATGAGATTTGGGGCCGGGCGCAGTGGCTCAATCCCAGCACTTTGGGAGGCCGAGGCAGGCGGATCACTTGAGGTCAGGAGTTCGAGACCAGCCTGGCCAACATGGCGAAACCTTGTCTCTACTAAAAATACAAAAATTAGCCAGAAGTGATGGTGCATGCCTGTAGTCCCAGCTACTTGGGAGGCTGTGGCAGGAGAATCGCTTGAACCCGAGAGGCAGAGGCTGCAGTGAGCCAAGATCACACCAGCCTGGGCGACAGAGCCAGACTCGGTCTCAAAGGAAAAAAAAAAAAAAGATGAGATTTGAGTGAGGCGCAAAGCCTCACCACATCAGTCTCCACCCAGGAGAGTCCACCCTGCCTGGAGGAGAAAGAGGGCGCTGGGCTGTGGTGGCCCCGTGTGTCCCAGTGGAGGGGTCTGGCTGCCATGGGCAGGAGTGCGCCCCCCCTGCACAGAGGGCTACAGCTCAGAGGCGAGGCGGGGATCGGACCTAGTGAGAGCTGAGCGCCTGGTCTGGGCCCTGTTGGGCTTGGTGAGCCACTCTGTGGCTTTTAGCGATACTTGAGCCAGCAGACCTTACCTCTGTGGGCCAGGAGTGCTTTGTGGGGTCCAATGCTGTTCACACCCTGAGTCCTCCCGTCCTGCCTGGGTCCCCCTTTCCCACGTGCACAAGGAGTGGCTGACGGTCTCCCAGGACTCCCCCACCACCCGCTACACACTCCGCTTCAACTCTGCAAAGGCAGCACCCTTCCCTGGAGTGTGAGACCCTCCCCACCTGCCCCTCTCTGCCTGAGCAGGACAGGAAGCTATTGAGCTCCTGCAAAGCTCTAGGCCAGGTGCCTGGAGTCAGCGATGAGTAAGAGGAGGCAGGGCCTGCCCTGCGGAGCTTGCAGCCCTCGGAGGCCCAGGACTTTAGGGAACTCATTAGAGTGACTCATTTCGTTACCTGTGTCAGTTTGGTCATCTGGGAAGCAGACGTCAAGACAGAGGAAATGAGCAAGAGATTGATGAAACGCAATGCCCGAGCAGGATACAGGGAGAGGGTGCAGGGTGGGCGGGGAGCAACTTCCAACCGTGACCAGCAGGGCTGGTGTTTGAAAGAGGAGAAGGGGAAGGAAGGAGGGTTAAGTGGGAGGGAGCCCCAGGCTGCAGTGCAGCTGTGAGAAAGTCCTCTCCAGGCCCACGGGGAGCTCTAGCAAGGTCGCGGATGGGGCAGGAGCTGCCAGGCCCCAGGTGCTACTGCATTCCCGTGGAGGGTGACCCTGGGAGGGAAAGCAGAGCCCTACACCTCCAGGGCCACCCCAACGGTGACACAAAGGCTGATGTGACACTTGCATCAAAGCACTGAGCCAGTGGCTCACACCTGTAATTCCAATGCTTTGGGAGGCTGAGGCGGGTGGATCACCTGAGGTCAGGAGTTTGAGACCAGCCTGGCCAACATGGTGAAACCCCGTCTCTACTAAAAATACAAAAATTAGCAGGGCATGGTGGTGCACGCCTGCAGTCCCAGCTACGGGGGAGGCTGAGGCAGGAGGATCGCTTGGACCTGGGAGGCGGAGGTTGCAGTGAGATGAGATCGCACCACTGCACTCCAGCCTAGGCAATGGACCGACCAAGGGACTGGGGTCAGGGAGCACCGACCAAGGGACTGGGTTCAGGGAGGCTTCCTGGAGAGGGCGGACACCTGAGACATTTCCAGTGTAAAGGAGATGGGGGCTGAGTGTCAGAGGGCAGGGCTTATGCAGGGCCCCGAGGCGGATCATCTCTCGGGGACTGGATGAGGACAGCATCACAGGAGCAAGTTGAGGGCAGGAGTCATGGCTTGCGGGGGCACTGAACGTGACATGGGCCAGGCTTGCAGGGCCCAAGGGATGTGTTTGGGACTTTGGTCCTGCGTATCAGCCCATTTTGATTCCAGTCGGCAGACCAGCTCCAACCAAACCGCTGCCACTGGCTGAACACACCCCGGGGCCCTGGGTCTACCACCTGCCTTGGGAATGCTGCCTGAGCTCTCTCTTTCTGGCATTCTGACCACTCCTGCCAGATACAGCTCGATCTGTGCCTTTGTTCTAGCACTGATTTTTGTTCCTGCATGGAGAGCAGGCTTGCCTGTTTCCACAGTTAGGCTGGGGCCATGGTGGGGGGGATCTGCTTATTCATTGCCTGATTATTTATTGTGAGGTCTGGTAGAGTGGGATTCTCAGGGAATGGGTGCATGCCCCAGGATGAGGTTCAAGAACCTTCTCTCCAGTGCAAGGTTTGGAGAAGATCCAGGTGAGCAGGGGTCTGGGGTCTGAGTCCAGAGTGACCCGTAAGTCAGCAGCATCCCCTGAGAGCTTATTAGAAACACAGATACTCAGGCCTCAAGCCCAGACCTGTAGAATCAAAATATACCTGGAGGTAGAGTCCAAGAATCTGCATGTTATGAACTTTCCCGATGATTCCTACACCCACCCAAGTTTGAGAAACACCAGTGGTCCAAGTTTGAGAAACATCACTGGTCTAGTGCAATCTCCTCACTCCACATGGGGTGGCGGTACTTGGGCTGAGGCTCACTCTGAGTCCCACACCCAGACGGTGGCTGAAAGGGGACAGAGAGCACATCAGCCCTCTGGGCTGTGAGGAACGTGGCCAGAGCTTTCAGTAAAAAATGCATCTGGGGGACTAAACCTATGATTTGTGCAAAAACACCTGGGTGATTTTCATCATGAAGTAGAGCTCATCCTTCTGGAAAAACAGTCCACCCATCTGCTTGCAGTCACAGGAGGATATTCACGTAACACCAGATGCCGTGTTGGGTGCCATGGTAACGGCATGCTTCCGGCAAGATGGTCCTGCCCTGCACACAAATCCTGAAACGGACAAAAAATAATTAAAAAAAAAATGCCATGTAAGTTGCCCATGCTCAGGCCTTGTTCTTGCTCTCCCTAGGATGTGTCCTTCCTCTCCTGTTTGTCAGATTCCTACTCACCCTTTGAAACCCAGCCCAAATGTTCCCTCCTTCCCATTTGCATGAATCAACTTCCTCACCCCATCCTTCTTTTTTTTTTTTTTTTTTTTTTTTTTGAGATGTTGTTTTGCTCTTGTTGCCCAGGCTGGAGTACAATGGTGCGATCTCAGCTCACTGCAACCTCTGCCTCCTGGGCAATTCTCCTGCAGTTCTCCTGCCTCAGCCTCCCAAGTAGCTGGGATTACAGGCATGTGCCACCACGCTCGACTAATTTTGTATTTTTATTAGAGTTGGGGTTTCACCATGTTGGTCAGGCTGGTCTCGAGCTCCTGACCTCAGATGATCCACCTACCTCGGCCTCCCAAAGTGCTGGGATTACAGGTGTGAGCCACCGTGCCCGGCCCACCCCATCCTTAAGTGTTCAGGACACTCGGCCTGTACCTTTGTTCTGGTGCTTATTTTTGTTTCTGCATGGAGGGCAGGCTCACCTGTCTCCCCAGTTAGGCTCTGGCCATGGCGGGAAGAGGTCTGATTATTCATCGCCTGATTATTCATTGTGAGGTCCAGTATAGTGAGGTTCTCAGGATATGTCAGCAGGGACTGAGGCTGAGAGACACTGATCACAGCTCCACCAGGGATGACCTCCTCTGTCCTGGTAAGAGGCCAGACTGGAGCGACACTTCAGCAGAGAGAAGCCAGGGCTTTCTTCCCACAAAGTCAATCATGTCTGGTCTCAACTGTTGCAAACTCAGTCAGCAAGTTTATGCTTTGATGAGAACCGGAGCACTAGATTCTGTAACGTGCATATGTTGTGGGCAATGGCAGGTGGTGTTATCGTTCATGAGTGTTCCCTTCCCTGTACCTCGAGTCTGGGCTTTGCTGAGAGACTTGCTTTGGGCAGTGGGCTGTTGACGGGGATGTAGCAGGAGCAGAGCCTTGCTTGACACGCACTTCTCAGTGGGGCTTGCCTTCTTGCCACCTCTTTTTCGCCATGAGAAGAACAGCCCTGGGCTAGCCTGCCAGGCCACGGGGCTGAGCCTCACCTGCAGTTTGGAGCCAAGCCCAGGGAGTCCAGTCTAAGTCATCAGGATGCAAGAAATACATATTGTTTTCTGCTGCTGAGGTTTTCGCAGCTGTTTGTTATGCAGCCAAAGCTGACTCATGTACAGGATCTAGACTGGCCTATGGAATTAGAAAATCCTTTCTGTTGTTTTCCTGTTTGCTCCTCCTGGCTTTAGCCACATCCCTCTGATTTGCATATGGCCCAGGAGTCTCCTGGGAAGAAATTTAAACCCCATGTACAAGGGCTTTAAATATGTGCAGATGTGTCAGATGGGGTGGAGAGGTATGGGCCACGGAAGACAAGTGTAGGGAGGAGCAAAAATTCCCCAAGAAAAAAAATAACTCACCATAATTAAGAGAAGAGTTGGGCATCATGGGAAAACTCAGGAACAGTACAGGAGTTGGAACAATGTCTTTGATGATAGCAGCAGGCTGATGTGAATCTTATCCCTCTTCCTCGTTTGCTTTTTCTGCCATGCTCTGTATGGGGGTAATATACAGGACGTTTTGCTTTTTTTGGGGAATAACACATCCATCTGGCCAAGACTGATCAAACCCCTGCTTCTGTGGGAGGAAGACTCCCAAGGACCATCAGAGGTCAAGGGCAGGTTGATGACAATGTTGGGTGGGCACTTGAGAGGCCCCCAAAGGGCAATGCATTGATGAGGGCAACCTGCCAGCCAGTCATCCTTTAGGGACTCAGAGGACCACAGGAGAAGGGAGGGTCAAAGTCACTTGGCTGTGTGAGCTTTTGATGCAAACTTTCCTGGGCAGGCTGTCAACACAACTGCATATCTGTTCGGGCCACAACACTTGCATTCACAATGACCATTTTTTTGTTTTGTTTTGTTTTGCTTTTTGAGAAAGTCTCATTCTGACACCCAGGCTGGAGTGCAGTGGCACCATCGTGGCTCACTGCAGCCTCAAACTCCTGGGGCTCAAGTGATCCTCTCGCCTCAGCCTCCTGAGTAGCTGGGACCGCAAGCTCACACCAGCACCCCTAATTTTTAAATTTTTGTAGAGATAGGGTCTGCCTATGTTGCCCAGCTGGTCTCAAACTCCTGGCCTCAAGTGATCCTCCCACTTTGGCCTCCCAAAGTGCTGGATTACAGACATGAGCCACTGCACCCGCCAACACAGCAACCTTCTCCTGTTGGAGTCCTTAATGTCCCACTTACAGATGATGAGGCAGGGGTGGGGTGTGGTGGGGGATTTGCCCACGGTGCCATACCTGGGCATGGTGAGGATGGACCTGGAGCAGGACTTTCAGATTATGAGTCCAATGTGCTCCTTGACTCTCAGACAAGGACACAGGTTCAGGTGGTTTATTTGGGAGGTGACCCCAGGAACACCATAAAGATGTGAGAGCTGAGACAGGGCAGGAGGAAGGCTATTAAAGGTAAGACATGGAAGGCGTGTGAGCTTCCTTTTACTGCTGTAACAAATCACAACGGAGTGACTGAAAACAACCATAGTTTATTTTCTTACTGTTCTGAAGGCCAGAAGCCCAAATTCAAGGTGTCTGCAGGCTCTTGTCCTCCTGGAAGCTCTAGGGGGATCCGTCCTACCTCTTCCTGCTTCTGGAAGCTCCCAGCATTCCTTGGTTTGCGAATGCCTTCTCCAATCTCTGCCCCTGTCATCACGCGACCGTCTTCCCCATGCATGGGTGTGCCTGTGTCTTCACAGGACATTCTCTCTGTGTGTCTGGGTCTAAATTTTCATCTTCATCTTCTTTTTTTTGAGACACAGTCTTACTCTGTCACCCAGGCTGGAGTGCAGTGGTGCAATCTTGGCTGACCCCCCAGGATCACCTCCACCTCCCAGGATCAAGCGATTCTCCTGCCTCAGCCTCCTGAGTAGCTGGGATTACAGGCATGTGCCACCACGCCTGGCTAATTTTTATATTTTTAGTAGAGACAGGGTTTCACCATGTTGGTCAGGCTGGTCTGGAACTCCTGGCCTCAAGTGATCCGCCTGCCTCGGCCTCCCAAAGAGCTGAGATTACAGGCGTGAGCCACTGTGCCCGGTCAAGTTCCTTCTTCTGATAAGGACTCCAGTCACTGGGCTAGGGCCCTTCCTACTCCAGTGTATCCTCATCTTAACTAATTACATCTGCAATGACGCTATTTCCAAATAAAGTCATGTTTGCAGTTACCAATGGTTAGGACTTGCGCATATCTTTTGGGGAACATAATTCAACTCACAAGAGAAGGTTGTAGCTGCAGGCACTTGGGGCTCAGTCTTGGTGGCACCCCTCCCTCCGAAAGGCTGTGTGGAATGTGCTTGAGAATTGCCCCCGTGAGGGGTGAGGAGCTGCGGCATTGACCCGCCCCCTTCTGCCTGGCGGCGTCTGGGAGCCCTGGGGTTCTCCTGCTAATGCGACATTCACAGGCATCACATCGCTGTCTGTCCATCAGCCACGGGGGGAATATTGACACCACGGACATCAGTGGATGTTACAAATCAGGCTTCTTTTTCCCCGTGAATCAGCCTCCTGTACCACTCCGGCCCCTCCCTGGTGCAGGAGCAGTGCAGTGAGCTGATTCATGCGGAGAAAGATTGGTCTGGCCTGCCTTGTGAACAAGCTGTGTGTGGTCCTGGCCTGAGGACACCCCGGCAGGCTCATGTGGGGACTGCATGCAGGTAACCTCCAGACTTGGCTGAGCACCAAGAGTGTTGGCCACAGGGGACCAGGCAGGTGGATGCCTGGGGGCAGCTGCTGGCTTCCCAGCGGGGCGCCGCCTGAGGCCCAGTTTGCCCATAGAAGTGAGCAGCCAGCTGTGGCCCGGCAGAGTCCCAAGCCGTGCTGACAGGTGTGGCCAAAGGGCAAAGGGTGTTATTATAAAAGAGAATTTACGGCAGCGGCAGCTTGGGCTGGCCGAGCCCGCGGGCAGCAGGAGGATGGAGTGGGGCTGGCAGGATGCTGGCAGGATGAAGGATCTGCATTTCATTGAGACAGTGGGTTGGAGTCCATGCGGCTGAGATTAAATAGCCCGTCCCCGGAATGCAGAGAACCAGAAATAAATCAGCCTTTATGGCAAGTTGGGGTGGCAGGGAGTTAATTAGGAAAGAGAAAAAAAAATACATTTCAACTCACAAAGAAGCCCAGTGAGCAGAGAATAGCCCAGCCCCTCCAGGGGTCACTTTGGGGAGGGGCTGGCATCCCCGGTCTCACCAAAGGGCACACAGGACTGGGACGGATGTCACCTTGGAAGTGTCAGGGCCCAGTGCAAGAGGGTGAGAATGCTGGCTGCCCTGTGGAGCTGCGCCTGGGCTGTGCCCCGGCTGGTCTTGGCCTGGGCTCTGCCAGTGAGGTGAGCTGGGTCCGGAACTTCCAGGTTGGGGACCAGGTCCTGGAATTGCATCGTGGTGCAGGAGCAGGCATCGCAGGTCACATTCAATGAGTGCTCAGAAATACTCACGGAGGACTGGGCGCGGTGGCTCATGCCTGTAATCCCAGCACTATGGAAAGCTGAGGCGAGTGGATCACTTGAGGTCAGGAGTTCCAGACCAGCCTGGCCAACATGGTGAAACCCCATCTCTACTAAAACCAGAAAAATTAGCTGGGTGTGGTGGTGGGCACCTGTAATCCCAGCTACTTGGGAGGCTGAGCGGGGAGGATTGCTTGAGTCCAGGAGGCAGAGGTTGCAGTGAGCCAAGTCATACCACTGCACTCCAGTATGGGAGACAGAGCGAGATTCCGTCTCAATAATAACAATAAAAAAAAAAAAGAAATACTCACGGAGACAGCCCGTCACCCTAAGCCCCCCAGGCTCACCTCTTGCCACGCCCCACCCAGCCAGTTGACCCCCAGCACCTTCCTTTTTCGTCTCCTCTCTGCCTCTTGCCTTTGCTTGCGAGGGGACCTCTCTGTATGAACATCCGCCTCACTTTCTCCCAGACATCATTCAAAGTCCAGTTCTATTGATTTTCTTTCTTTCTTTCTTATTTTCTTACAAGACAGGGTCTTGCTCTGTTGCCTAGGCTGGAGTGCAGTGGTGCAATCATATCTCACTGTAGCCTGGAATTCCTGAGCTCAAGTGATCATCCCACCTCAGCCTCTTGAGTAGCTGGGACTACAGGCACGTGCCACCATGCCTGCCTGGATAATCTTTTTTCTTTCTTTCTTTCTTTTTCTTTTTTTTTGAGACAGAGTTTCGCTCTGTTGCCCAGGCTGGAATGCAGTGGCACAATCTCGGCTCACTGCAACCTCTGCCTCCCAGGTTCAAGTGATTCTCCTGCCTCAGCCTCCCAAGTAGCTGTGATTACAGGCGCATTCTACTACACCTGGCTATTTTTTTTGTATTTTCAGTAGAGACAGGGCTTCACCATGTTAGCCAGGCTGGTCTCGAACTCCTGACCTCAAGTGATCCACCCACCTCGGCCTCCCAAAGTGCTAGGATTATAGGCTTGAGCCACCATGCCCAGCCCTGGCTAATGTTTTTGTATTTTTGTAGAGATGGGGTTTCACCATGTTGCCCAGGCTTGTCTCAAACTCCCGGCCTCAGGCGATCCTCCCGCCTTGGCCTCCCAAAGTGCTGGGATTACAGATGTGAACCACTGCACCCGAACTCTATTTCCAACTTAATTAATTCATGCATTAATTCCACATCACTTACTGAACTCCTACTCTCTGCTGGGACCTGCTGGGCCCTGCTGGAGGATCTATACCCAACAAGACCAACCTCTGCTCTTCATGAATTTACAGCTTAGTGCTGTCCAGGGTAGGGGGGTACAGATGTGTGCACAGGTGGTCCTGGGATGAGTGGGGGAGGTTGTTCATGGAGGAGGTACAGGGTTTTGGGCACCAGAAGATGGTGATCTGGCCTTTTTTTGTGGTGGGGGTGGGTGCAGTGAAAAATGCTCTGAAGTCAAAGTTGCTTAGAACATCAAGGCTTCATATCTTGGTCACACAGCCTGGCTGTGGGTCCCTGCAATGCCCTGGGGCAGCTGTCCTTCGTTTTTTTTCCTTTTTTTCTTTTTTTTTTTTTTGTTGAGAGGGAGTCTCACTCTTGTCGCCTAGGCTGGAGTGTAATGGTGCAATCTCGGTTCACTGCAACCTCTATCTCCCGGGTTTAAGCTTCTCTTGCCTCAGCCTCTGATTAGCTGGGATTACAGGCGCCCATTACCATGCATGGCTAATTTTTGTACTTTTAGTAGAGATGGGGTTTTGCCATGTTGGCCAGGCTGGTCTCGAACTCCCGACCTCAGGTGATCTGCCCGCCTCGGCCTCCCGAAGTGCTGGGATTACAAGCGTGAGTCACCGCGCCCGGCTGGTCCGTCGGTTTTTAGTGCCCCCTCTTGATGTGGACCGGTCTGTGAAAGGGGAGCCAGCACTGGAGGGTCCCTCGTGGCCAATTCCACCTTGATCTGGGAAGCAACACAGGCTGCAGCTGGCCTCTTCAAGGGGGCAGGAAGTGTAAGCTGCCTGTGTTTCCGGGAGAGGGGTCCCCAGTTAGATGTGCACGGGCAAACGCTACCATGGCTGAGTTTGAAAGGAGTAGGAACTGGCCTGACATGGGAGGGGGTGGCCCATCAGAGTCAGCGAAGGAGGGTGGCAGAGTGCTCATTGTGGCTGGAGTGTGTGTGTGTGTGCGCGCATGCACGTGTGCATCTGTGTGACTTGAGTGTGTTTGCACATGTACATGTGTGGCTGTGTGCATGCTGGAGTGAAGCACAGGTGTGTAGTCCATGGATATGTTTGTCATGGGAGTGTGCATGTATCTGTGCCTGACTCGAGTGCATTTGCACATGCATGTGTGTGTGAATGTGCGTGTGCATGTGGACATATGTGACCATGTGCATGTGTGCATGCCTGTGAGCAGCACATATGTGTATATGCACGTGTGTGTGAGTGCATGTGTGTATCTGTGCATAACTTGAGTGCATTTGCATGTGCACATGTGTGTATGTGTGTGTGCATATGGGCATATGTGGTGTGTGCATGTGTTCATGCCTGTGTGCAGCACATATGTGTATATGAACGTGTGTGTGTGCATATGTGTATCTGTGCATGAGTGCATTTGCACGTGCACGTGCATGTGTGTGTCAATGTGTGTGTGCATGTGGACATATGTGGCCATGTGCATGTGTGCATGCCTGTGTGAAGCACACAAGTCTACTTGTGCATGTCTATGTGTGCCTATGAGTGTGCATGTGTGTATCTGTGCATGACAAGTGCATTTGCACAAGTGCATGTTTGCATGCATGTGCGTGTGCATATGTGTGTCTGTGTGAATGTATGCATACATGTGGGCATATGCATGTGTGCGGCACACATATGTATTTGTACATGTATATGTGAGTGTGAACATGTGTGCATGCGTGTGCATGCATGCATTTGTGTGTGTGTGTGTGTAGGGATAAGGTGGTAAAGCCAGGACAGGAAGCAGAGACCAGACTGTGCAGAGTGTTGGAAACCGGGCTACAGAGGGCCAATTCTGCCAGAAGGCAGCAGGGAGCCCTGGACATTTCCTGCCCAGATTTGCATATAGAAAGACCCCTCTGGGAACAGAGAGGAGAGTGGGTTAGAGGGAACCAGAGTGGACAGGAGACCCTGGCTGTATCCAGTGGGAGGTGATGGTGGCCTGGAATTGGGGGCAGGGATGATGGAGAGAAAGGGGCTGTGAGATGCATCCAGGCAGGAGGCTGGCCAGGGTCCTCCCCCAAGTGGCCTCTGCCCCTCAGTTTCTCCAGCTGGGCCTCTGCCCAGGCTGGCATAAGCCTGCCCTGGGTCCCCCTTGGACTCTCCCACACGCGTTGATCCTGCTTCTCTTCCGAGCCCATGAGGCAGGGATGGTGTCTGAAAATTGCTTGTAGCCCTCGGGGATACAAAAGAGGCCTGAATCGATACCAGTACTCAAAAAAGAAAAATGCTAAATGGGAGGGAACTGCCTTCTATTGATCCTTACGGGGGGCAGATGCTTCATTCAGCCCCATTTCACAGATGCTGCAGGCAGCAGTGGAGGCCCAGCCCCACCAGACGGAGCCAGAAACAGCTCAGGATCCACAGCGTCTCTGAAAGAGGGTGGGAGCTGCTGCCTTGGGGCTGCGATTGGGATAAGTCCCAGCTTCTCCTGGCCTTACCTTCCTCTCCACCTTGCAGCCCCTCCCACAAGGCTGCCAAGGAGGTCAGAGGGTTGGGGAGGCTGGGCTGGCTGCCCCAGGCCGTGTGGGAGGTCAGATCCTGCATGAAGCTGGGAGTGGCGGGCAGACAACCCACCCTCCTACCCCCAGACCAGAGGTAAACATCTGATCCCCAGAGGGAGGTGCAGAAACTTCTAGATGCAGCCAGCTGCTCTGCATTGGGGAGAAATATGCATCTTGAAAAAAATCCTTATGGTTCCCAGAGGTAACAGCGTGGACTCCACATTTGCAGGTGTTTCTGTGCACACGCAGCCTGCGCAGTTACCATCTGAGCTTCCCACATGGACTGCCCATACTGTTACCCTCAGCTGCCTCCCCGCACCAGTGCCTCCTGGACATGTCAGGATCCACCGGGGCTGCTTTGCTGTTTTTCACGAGCCCAGAATTCCCAGGGTCCCATATCCAGCTGCTCTGTGGCCTGTTGGTGGTCATTTGTCCTTTTTTCCTTTTCTTTTTTTTTTTTTTTTTTTTTTTGAGATGGAGTTTTACTCTGTTGCCCAGGTTGGAGTGCAGTGGCGCGATCTTGGCTCATTGCAACCTCCACCTCCCAGATTCAAGCGATTCTCCTGCCTCAGCCTCCCAAATACATAGCTGAGGTCTGCCACCACGCCTGGCTAATTTTTGGATTTTGAGTAGAGACAGGGTTTTGCCATGTTGGCCAGGCTGGTCTCGAACTCCTTACCTCAGGTGATCCGCCCATTTTGGCCTCCCAAAGTGTTGGGATTACAGGCGTGAGCCACGAGGCCCTTTTATTTTCTGATGTTGGGCTATTACAAGCCACGCTGCAGGGAGTACCCATGGGCACCATTGGCGTGTCCTGCAGGCATTATTTCTAGGAGTGGAGGGTTAGAGTCACTCACTGGGTCCTGAGATGACCACTCTGTGCCTCAGTTTGCTGATCTGTGAGATGGATTCTAGCCCTTCCTCCTTTATAGGATTAAAGGAGGGAGAGTGTTTGCGAGATGTGGGATGAGTTCTCTGATTTGCATGTCCCACCTGGGTATGGGTGGCTCAGGGCATGGGCCCAGAACCCGGCCTTCACACCCCAGCCTGGCCAACCAGAAGACAATGCCCAGCTTGGGAGAACAACAGGCCCTTCCCCGGCTGTCAAGGCGTGAGGATTAGATGCAGAATAATGCAGTCCCCGATCAAACCTGCAGCTGTAACTCAGGCCCCAGACGCTGCCAGTGCCATAAATTTGGGCGGAAAGTGCAGCTCTAGCAGTTTGCGAACAAGAGCAGGGGAGGCTGAGTGAATTACAGCCCAGAGGAAGCAGAGGCCCCCTGCCCGGCATTGTTAGCCCCAGCTAGGGATTGATTGCTCGCTGCCTTTAATGAAATTGAATTTTAATTTATATCCCAGCCCAAGGTGGGGGGCAAGGGTGTGCCCGGGCAGAGGGGGGCTCAGCCCCAGGGTGGGGGCTCCTTCTGCAAGAGGGGCTTGCAGCCAAGTCCTACAGGAGAAAAAGATGGGCACCCAGGGGAGCGTCTCTACCCCAAAGTTTCGAGGTCCTGCCAGTGTGGGCTCTGGGCAGGGTGCGGCCCCCATTTGGCCATTCCTGCCTTGCTCAGGTGCAAGCCCCTAGGGGGCTCAGCGAAGGGGAGTCCCCGTCTCTTCCTTGTGAGAACTGGGAGCTCTGCCAGGTTGCAGGGGGAAGCCTGGGGAGAGGGGGAGCGTAATGATTTGTGGGGTTCATTGGGAGCCCCCAGCTCCTTCACCTCTCCAAGGTTCCCAGATGACACATGATAACCCACTGCACCTGATTTCCATATATAGCATGGGGCTTTTGAGGCCTTGCCAAGTGCCAGGTGAGGCTCCACGTGTACCTGTGTGGCCTTTGCCTCCTGTCTGTGTGCACCTGCTCTGGGTGGTCAAGGAGGGGCCACACCTCGGGGGCAGGCTGGTCTGGCTGCCAATCCCAGCTGCACATGTCCTGGCCTTGGAAAACCACTTCCCACCTCTGAGCCTCAGTTTCTGCGTCTGCAAGCTGGAGATGAGGAGCACACCTCCGCCCAGAGCATCTGAAGGGGGACAGGAAGTTAGCAGGAGCTGCAGTTCTGCGGCGGAGCTTTTCCAGACCCTGCTCCGAGCTCGTGGTGCAATGTGCTGGGGGCCAGCTGGGGGTGGGGGGTGACAGCCATCAGGACGCCACCCCCGTGGCCACAGCAGAACAGTGGTCTCCTTACGGCCCAGCGAGGAGGGGCCTCACACAGGGGCTGGGAGTCATGAGGGCATCCTGGGAGCAGGGTTCCCGTGCAAGGGTTGCGCCTGCCGGTACAGGGGCTGGGAGGGCCAGGGCCTCCCTTGCGGCGGAACGGATGGGCTCAGGAGGCAGGCAGGTGGGGGCTGCAGGCCTCCCCCGACTTGCCTGGGAGCCTGGGAACAACATCTAGGGCTTGTTCTCTGCCTTCCTCACTGTGGTGGCCCCAGCAGGGCCCCTGGATGTGCATCTGGACCCTGGATGCCTGGTCTCCTCTGCAGGCCGCAGGTGCCCCGTTAGTAAAGTGGGGGGTTGTCCTGGCTCCTGAGGGCCTGTGGATGCCTCCCCACCCCGTGCGCTCCCCATTGTGCCACCCACACGCACCCACGAGCCCCGGAATCCACGTGTGGGGCCACGGCTCTCGGGGCCTCCTGGCCAGTCCGGCTCCCAGCCCTGCTAGTGTGCACTGTGGCAGAGCCTGTGGAGGAGGTGGAAGACAGCTGCCTCCCTGTGACTTAGGACAGGTTGATCAGGCTGCAGCTGACGAGCGAGGCATAAATCCATCGGCTGCTGGTGGAAATTGTTTTCTGCTGGAGGATCTGTCAAGTGAAGCCATTGGTTTAGATGCAGGGTGTGTGTGTGTAGGAGAGAGACTGGAGGAAAGAGAGACTTGCACACTGACTGTGCTGGGGGCGCCTTTGGAACCCAGGAGACATCTTTAGCTCTTACCTTTCGATTTTCAGGTGGAGAGACTACTCAGGCCCAGAAAGGGACAGGCACTCGGTTGAGGTCCCACAGCAAGGGAGTCGGGGAGTTGGAAAGAGAAGGATGTGGAAGACGCAGGTTACTCCTGGGTCCTCAGAAAGGAGGCTGGGTGTCAAATTCTACTCTTAGGATTTTTAGTGAGCAGGTGGTGCCTTTGTGCATAGAAAAAGATGCCGCATCCTCTGGGTGGCCCGGCCCAGCACCAGGGCATGTGGCCAGTGAGCAGGCACAGGCCGGGCTCAGCCCACTTGGACCCCTGTCTGCATGCACAGGGTTCCAACTGGCACCAATGTGCCATTCCTGACCCCGCCTTAAACAAACGGATTATAAAAGGAAATTTTAAAGCCATAATTTATGGGCAGCCAGCACTGCTTGCCAAACATAGATGATAACACAAAAATAAATATGTCTCCAATACATTTTATACTCTTTTTTTTTCCCCCAGAGACAGGGTCTCTCCCCATGGTCCAGGCTGGAGTGTACTGGTGCAATTATAACTCACAGCAGCCTCCAACTCCTGGGCTCAAGCGATCCTCCCACATCAGCCTCCTGAGCAGCTGAGACTACAGGCATGCACCACCATGCCTCACTGATCTTTTTGTATTTTTGTAAAGATGGGGTTTCACAGGCTGGTCTGGAACTCCTGGGCTCAAGCGATCCTCCCACCTCGGCCTCCCAAAGTGCTGGGATTATGGTTTGTGAGCCACCGCGCCCAGCCCCATCTTATAATATTTATGACATAAATATGTATATATGACATAGATGCATATATGGATATACATACTTTTTTTTTTTTTTTTTTTTGAGACGGAGTCTCACTTTGTCACCCAGGCTGGAGTGCGGTGGCGCGATGTCCACTCACTGCAAGCTCCGCGCCCTGGGTTCACGCCATTCTTCTGCCTCAGCCTCCGCAGTAGCTGGGACTACAGGCGCCTGCCACCACGCCTGGCTAATTTTTTGTATTTTTAGTAGAGACGGGGTTTCACAGTGTTCACCAGGATGGTCTCAATTTCCTGACCTAGTGATCCGCCTGCCTCGGCCTCCCAAAGTGCTGGGATTACAGGTGTGAGCCACCGTGCCCGGCCAGATATACATACTTTATATTTGTATAATATTATTGTAAAAGGTTTGTAATCCCAGCACTTTGGGAGGCCAAGGCAGGAGGATTGCTTGAGCCCAGGAGTTCATGACCAGCCTGGGCAACACAGTGAGACCTTGTCTCAAAAAAAAAAAAAGTGTAAACCTGAAGTGCAAGCAAACATGCTCATGAGGATTAATTGATCAAGTTGCTCTCCTGAGGTTTGGGGAAGGAATGGAGGATAGCTGAGTTTTGATGGGGACCGTGGCTGGGGGTCAGGGCTGGGCAGGTGCCATGAGGTAGGGTGCTGGTAGCAGGTGGCAGGGGATGGGATGGAACAAGCTCTGGCTGAGCACCAGGCACTGGGCTCAATGCCCTGCAAGTAGCTTCCCTGCAGTCCTGAAAGGGGGCTTGATATCCTCACTTTATTTTACCTTACCTTTTTTTTGGAGACAGAGTCTCACTCTGTCACCCAGGCTGGAGTGCAGTGGCTCAATCTCTGCTCACTGCAACCTCCAACTTCCAGGCTGGAGTGATTCTCCTGCCTCAGCCTCCCAAGTAGCTGGGATTACAGGTGCCTAATGCCACCACGCCTGACTAATTTTTGTATTTTTAGTAGAGATGGGGTCTCACCATGTTGCCCAGGCTGGTCTGGAACTCCTGACCTCAGGTGATCCACCTGCCTCGGCCTCCCAAAATGTTGGGATTACAGGCGTGAGCCACTGTGCCTGGCTGTGTCTTCTTCTTTTAAAATAATTCAAACATACAGAACACTGCAGAGTAGCAGAATGAACCTGCCAGGTACCTGCCTTCTAGCCCTATCCAGTCCCAATATGCAGGTATTTTCTTGGTATCTTATGAAGAAACAGACCGTGACAGATGTTACTGAAGCCCTACTCCCCACTCACTCCGACCCAGCCCTTTCCCCTTCTCTTTCTCCTGAAGAAGAGCCACCTTCTCAGTTGATTATCCATTTTTCCATTGCAGGAATTTATACTGTTATTGCATATGTACATAACCATAAATAATATATGCAATATTGTTTTTCAGTTTCATAGATCCGTGCCCATTTTATAGTTGGAAACTCTGCGGCCCAGGGGACTGAGCCACTTGCTCATGTATGTGCACACGGTTGTGAGTGGCGGAGCTGGGCTCAGACCCTGGGATCCTCCCTCCGAAGTCCCTCTCATGGGGGAATTCAGTGAGCATGGGTGGGGGTGCCCTGGAGATACATTTCTTCTCCACAAAGGCTGCCCTGGGTCAGGGATAAAGACACTTGGATTTATTGGAATGGCTTTTAGGGCCTGGGGACTTGCTGGGTGGTGCCAGGTCTCAGGGGGCCCGGGTCACATGGGGTGGGAGGGAAGAATGTGCAAGGGGCCTGCCCCTTGACTCCATGTTCTTTTGCAGAAAGGAAATCGATACCTTCCTGCTCCAGCAGGCTGGGGCACGAAGCTGTGGCCTGTGAGGTGACTGGAGCTGGGAGGCACCTTCTCTGCAGAGCAGGGAATGGCTTAATCCTGGGACACTTATGTCACCAAGGATGGCAGAACTCTGGGTGAGGGGAAGGGGGTCCTGGTCACCCCTCCTTGTTGCTCTGGCTGAAAGGTGGGGTAGTGGGCCTGAGAGAGAGGGTCTGCCAGGGGCCTGGGTTTGCCCAGCTGGCTTTGGGCCTGTCTGGGCGGATGTGAAGAGGGTGGGGTGCAGCTGGGGGACATCTGGCAGTCATAGCCTGCAGGGATCAAGGCTACCAGGGCGGCCAGGGTGGAGAGGACAGTCGGAAGTGGGGTGTCTGTGCATGTGTGTGGGACCACAGTGAGGGTCCAGTACCCACCTGTGCCCCACCACGGACCTGACACCCCCCCAACCCACCGTGCACATACGTGTGTGTGCACACACGTATACACCTCTACACATACACACACACACACACACACACACAGAGGCAAACACACACGTGCACACACAGCGCGCAGTGGAGTTCTTCCCACAGCTAGGGGGTGCTAGAAGTCTTCCCAGCAGAAATTCTTTGGCTGAAAACGATGGACACACACTCACACAGAGGAAAAAAAAAGGGAGAAAGAAAAAGAAAAGAAAATCCCTAGAAAAATATAGCTGTTGATGGTAATTCAACTCGACGACACCCGTAAATCCTGGAGACTGATAACAATAATAGAATATGAACGGAACGGTGCCAGATTAACCGAGATATTTAATGCTTTGCCACCCAGATCAATAAGCCGCACTGAGATTTTTCCCGACATTTGGACCCCAAGCTGGTCCCTGCTGTAGGTTTGTGGGTGTCGTGTTCACCTCCGTCCCAACTCCTTCTTTTTTTTTTTGAGATGGAGTCTCACTCTGTCACCCAGGCTGGAGTGCAGTGGCACCATCTCGGCTCACTGCAACCTCCACCTCCTGGGTTCAAGTGAGTCTCGTGTCTCAGCCTCCCGAGTAGCTGGGACTGCACACACGCACCACCACACCCTGCTAATTAGAGGCACGCGCCCCTGGGCCCAGCTGATTTTTGTATTTTTAGTAGAGACAGGGTTTCACCAGTTTGGCCAGGCTGGTCTTGAACTCCTGACCGCAAGTGATCTGCCCACCTCGGCCTCCCAAGGCCTAGGGATTACAGGTGTGAGCCACTGCGCCCGGCCTCCAACCCCCTCTTCTAACTTCTCTGTGCACCACTAGGAGCTGCATAGGGGTTGGGGGTGAGAAATCACATTTCTGACGGCGATGCCCCTAGGTCTTAGCTGGCAGTTCTGTTCTCCAATGGTGACCCAAATTGCAGCAGGGAATCGGGCCTGCCAAGGTCTCTTTCTGCTGGGCCAGGAGCCCCACTGGGATCCCAGCCATGGCTGGGCTACTGCTCAGCCCCAGGAGGGACAACCGCAGCAAAGGGACCCCACCCTGTACCCCCAACCCTTGTGCATAGGGAGCCTGGACAAGCAGCAGCTGCCTTCAGATGGCTCCTGTTTGCAGTGTTGTTTCCCTCATTGTCATTCACGGCCAATGGCAAATGTGCGTGTCTGTGTAGTTGGCAATTTATGCTGTCAGGGTCTCCAAGGACAGGGAAAGATGGGCTTTTTAACTTTTGAAAATTATTTTAGGCCAGGTGCAGTGGCTCATGCAGGTAATCATTGCACTTTGGGAGACTGAGGCAGGCAGATCACCTGGGGTCAGGAGTTCCAGACCAGCCTGGCCTAAATAGTGAAACCCCATCTCTACTAAAAATACAAAAAATTAGCTGGGCGTGGTGATGCACACCTATAATCCCAGCTACTTGGGAGGCTGAGGCAGAAGAATCGCTTAAACCTACAAGGTGGAGGTTGCAGTGAGCCGAGATTGCACCATTGCACTCCAGCCTGGGTGACAGAGAGAGACTCATCTGAAAAAAAAATTTTAGATTCAGGGGACACATGTCCAGGTTTGTGACTTGGGTATATTGTGTAATGCTGAGGTTTGGGCTCCTACTGAACCCATCACCCAAATAGTGAACCCAATAGGTAGTTTTTCAACCCTCCCCCGACTCCTTTCCTCCCACCTTTGGAATCACAGTGTCTATTGTTTCCATCTTTTTTTTCTGTTTTCTTTTTTTTTTTTTTGAGATGGAGTCTCGCTGTGTCGTCTGGGCTGGAGTGCAGTGGCGCGATCTCGGCTCACTGCAACCTCCGACTCTTGAGTTCACGCCATTCTCCTGCCTCAGCCTCCCGAGTAGCTGGGACTACAGGCGCCCTTCACCATGCCCAGCTAATTTTTTGTATTTTTAGTAGAGACAGGGTTTCACCATGTTAGCCAGGATGGTCTGAATCTCCTGACCTCGTGATCCTCCCGCCTCAGCCTCCCAAAGTGCTGGGATTACAGTATTGTTTCCATCTTTATGTCTGTGTGTACCCACTGTTTAGCTCCCACGTATAAGTGAGAACATGAAGTATTTGCTTTTTTGTCTTTGCATTAATTCACTTAGGATAATGACCTCCAGCTGCATCCATGTTGCTGTAAAGGACACGATATCATTTGTTTTGATGGCTGCATAGTATTCCATGGTGTATATGCACCACATTTTCTTTATCCAGTCCACTATTGATGGATGCTTAGGTTGACTCCATGTCTTAGCTATTGTGAATAGTGCTGCAAAAAACATACCATTGCAGGTGTTTTTTTGATTGAATGATTTTTCCCTTGGGTAGACACTCAGTAGTGGGACTGCTATATTGAATTGTAGATCTATTTTTATTATTTTTTGTGTATTTTTAATAGAGACGGGGTTTTGCCATGT
Organism: Pongo pygmaeus; assembly: GCF_028885625.2. Lineage (NCBI taxonomy): Eukaryota > Metazoa > Chordata > Mammalia > Primates > Hominidae > Pongo > Pongo pygmaeus. Next base: position 2,952,387 of record NC_072379.2, read on the forward strand.
TGACCAGGCTAGTCTTGAACTCCTGACCTCAGGTGAACCACTGGCCTCGGCCTCCCAAAGTGCTGGGATTACAGGCGTGAGCCACTGCACCTGGCCAATCTACTTTTAGTTCCTTGAGCAATCTCCAAACTGTTTTCCACAGGGGCTGAATTAATTTACATTCCCCCGGCAGTGTGTAAGCGTTCCTTCTTCGCTGCAGCCTTGCCCGCATCTGTATTTGGACGTTTTAGCAACGGCCATTCTGACTAGTGTGAGATGCTCTCTCCTGGCAGTTTTGATTTGCATCTTTCTGATGATTCGTGACGTTGAGCGTTTTCTCATATGTTTGTTGGCTGCTTGTACGTTTTCTTTGGAGAAGTGCCTGTTCATTTCCTTTGCTCTTTTTAATGGAGTTTTTTTTTTTTTTTTTTAAGAGAGTCTCACTCTGTCGCCCAGGCTGGAGTGCAGTGGTGCGCTCTTGGCTCACTGCAACCTCTACCTCCTGGGTTCAAGTGATTCTCCTGCCTCTGCTTCCCGAGTAGCTGGGATTACGGGCGCCCGCCACCACGCTTGGCTAATTTTTAGTGGAGATAGGGTTTCGCTGTGTTGGCCAGGCTGGTCTTGAACTCCTCCTGGTCTGAAGCAATCCACCCACCTCGGCCTCCCAAGTGCTGGGATTACTGGCATGAGCCACCGCACCTGGCCTTGTTTTTTTTTCTTGTTGATTTAAGTTCCTTATAGATCCTGGATGTTAGTCCTTTGTCGGATGCATAGCTTGCAAATACTTTCTCCACATGGGCTTGTTTTGGAGCTGACTTCTGGGCCAGACCTCCCAGGCTCCAGTTTTATTTGAGGGTCTGTGTTCCTCACTGCTTTGAGCTCTGGAGCAGCCTGTATCTGGTATTCTCAAGGTCAGGGCTGCCTGTGAGATGGCTGGAGGGGACGCTGCCATGGAACCCTCAGCCTTTTGTCCAGAGAATGTCCATGGTGGACCCTGGCTGCTCAGGGCTTTTCCCCACACCAGACCTTGGTCCTATTGTCTATAGTGGAGGCAGGGCTGGGCTTTCTGGCCTTATTGTCTGCCCACCCAGGACCCTGTCTCTGCAACATTCCTTGATCAAGCACTTCCTACACACTCCAGGCTCTATGGATGCAGGAGATTCAGGAGGGGGTTCTGATGGAGAGGGGAGCAGCTAAGCCAATCTTGCCAGCAGACACCAATGATGAGGTGGACGGAGCGGCCGATGGTGGTTAGCACTGACACCCAGGAGGAGAAAAACAACGCTTCACACCTGGACACAGGTTTGCAGTTTTGAGAACACATCCATTCTTTCAACAACAGTTATTAGGCACCAACTGGGTACCAGGCATGTGCAGAGCAGTGCCTAGGAAGACAGGGTCCCTGCTCTTTGACATTTAAATTCTGCTAGGAGTTCCCTGTGGCTGCTATAAGGAATCACTGAAAACCAGGTGGCTTAAAACAACAGAAGTGTATTCCCTCACAGTTTCGGAGGCCAGGAGTCTCAGGTCAAGGTGTCTGCAGGACCTCATTCCCTACAAAGGCTCTGTGGAGGGTCCTTCCTGCCTCTTCCAGTCTCTGGCGGCTCCTGGAGTTGCTTGGCTCACAGCTGCGTCACTCCAGCCTCTGCCTCCCTCTTCAGGCTTCTGGCCTTCTCTGTGTCTCTGTATCCAAATCTCCCTCCTCTTTTTTTTCCTTTTTGAGACAGGGTCTTGCTCTATTGCCCAGGTTGGAGTGCAGTGGTGTGATAACAGCTCACTGAAGCCTCCAACTCCTGGGCTTAAGTGATCCTCCTGCCTCAGCCTCCCAAGTAGCTGGGACCACAGGTGTGCACCACCACGCCCAGCTAATTTTTGTAATTTTTTGTAGAGACGGGGTCCTGCTATGTTGCCCAGGCTGGTCTTGAACTCCTGGCCTCAAGTTATCCTCCGGCTTCGGCCTCCCAAAGTGTTGCGATTACAGGCGTGAGCCACCGTGCCCCGCCTCCCTCCTCTTTATGTGGACACTGTCACTGGATTTGGGGGCCCACCCTAATCCTGTGTGACATCTTAACCTGATCACATCGGCAAAGACCCTATTTCCAGATAAGGCCACAGTCACAGGCACTGCAGACTTGGGCACATCTTTCAGGGGGACATAGTCCAGTCAGTCCAAGAAAACCACGCAGCAGCTGAGAAGGGAGAAAATGCGGAGGCCAAGGCGGGCCTGAGCCCCATACGAGGGGAGGAGGGGAGGGAAGCAGGAGTGGGGCTTGGGGGAGGGGTGCGCAGGGGAGGGGGCAGCAGAGGGAACGCCGCCACAAAGGCCTTGCACAGAAAGAGTTTTGGGGACCAACAGGGGGCCAGTGTGGCTGAATATAGCCAGTAGGAGGAAGAAGGTTCTGGAAGGGGCCAGGCCATGTAAGCAGGGCAGATTGTTCTCATTTAATTTCAGCAGCAGGGGATCAGGTGCTATGGCTCTCATCTGTTATCCCAGCACTTTGGGACACCCAGGTGGGAGGGTTGCCCTGGCTTAGGAGTTCAAGACCAGCCTGGGCAACATAGCGAGACCTCCTCTCTACTAAAAAATAATAAATAAATAAATAAATAAATAATAGTAATTCCAGGCTGGGCGTGGTAGCTCACGCCTGTAATCCCAGCACTTTGGGAGGCTGAGGTGGGTAGATCACTTGAGGTCAGGAGTTCGATACCTGCCTGGCCAACATGGTGAAACCCTGTCTCTACTAAAAAAAAAATATACAAAAATTAGCTGGGCGTGGTGGTGCAAGCCTGTAATCCCAGCTACTCGGGAGGCTGAGGCACGAGAATCGCTTGAACCTGCGAGGTGGAGGTGCAGTGAGCCGAGATGGTGCCAGTGCGCTCCAACCTGGGTGACAGAGCAAGACTCCATCTCAAAAAAAAAAAAAAAAAGAAAAAAAAAATTAGTAATTCCAGTAGCTTCCAATGGGAAGGTCTCAATCATCAGAGTGACACTCCAATTTGTGTTCCAGAAAGATCCCTCCATCAGGGTGGTCTTCATTCGAATCCATGGATAGAGAATTTAGGGAGTCTGTGAATGTTGAATGGAAAAAAAAATGACATCTTTATTTTCCCTACGCCCTAATGGAAAGTGAGCATTTCCTTGCCTTATGAATGAATGGAAGAAAAAAACAAAACAAAACTGCAGAGGCATGGCGCAGCGCCTGGGACACGTTCACCAGTAGAAACATGGGGGTCTTCCCATCCCACTGCAGCTGCCGCAGGTAGCGTGAAACACCAAGCATGCTTGTCACGACTCCAGAGTAACGACAGCTGTTGGCCCCACCGCCAGAGCTTGTTATTCAATCCTGTGATTTAATGCATTCACACACACACACAAAAGCACGCAAATTACCAGATTACCCATTTGCTCTTTAAATATTTTGATAAGAAAGTTGGCTTCCTTTGCGATCCTGTGTGTTTTATTTCATGCATTTGAAATGTTATTTTGAGAAGGGGGTCTCGGCTTTCAGAGGCTCAGGGGAGTTCATGGTTCAGATGGAGCAGAGGGTGGGGCTGGAGAGAAGTAGGGGATTTGAGGTGTCTGTTGGGGTTCAGCTGGGAACTGGGGATGAGGCTTGGGCTTCAAGCCTGAGTGACTGGTGGGTGGGGATGCCGTTGGTGGAGGGGGAAGAGGAACAGGTTTCCTCTTTCCAGGGAGAAAGTGCTGGGTTTATTTTTAAAAATTATTTTATTTTTATTTTTTTGAAATGGAGTCTCCCTCTGTAGCCCAGGCTGGAGTGCAGTGGCACGATCTCAGCTCACTGCAATCTCTGCCTTCCGGGTTCAAGTGATTCTTCTGCCTCAGCCTCCCAGAGTAGCTGGGATTACAGGTGCCTGCCACCATGCCCGGCTGATTTTTTTTTTTTTTTTGTATTTTTAGTAGAGATGGGGTTTCACCATGTTGGCTAAGCTGGTCTCAAACTCCTGACCTCAGGTGATCCACCCGCCTTGGCCTCCCAAAGTGCTGGGATTACAGACGTGAGTCACTGTGCCCGATGGTTTGTTTGGATTTTGACACTGAATTTGGGGAAATCCAAGCAGAGATGCCAAGAGGACCTGGCTCTGCTAGGCTGGCCATTTAACAGCTGGGCTAGAGGTGCCTATGTGGGGGTCCCCTTGCATGTGGGGGTTCCCCTTGCATGGGCTCACTGGGTCCTCACAGTGACTTCATGTGGCTCGTCACCCAGGCTTTCTAGTGTGACGTTACCTCCCTGGGGTTACAGAAAGCTGTCAGAGAGCTCAGATGTGGCCATTTCCAACCCTGGGGCTCCACATCATCCCACATTACGGGCATCTCCCACCCAACAGACACCCTAGGACTCCTCACTGTGAAATCACACGGGATGGCACAGCCGGGGACCTGGCTACTCCATCCCCGAGACCCCAGGCCAGGCGTGGTGGCTCATGCCTGTCATCTCAGCACTTTGGGAGGCTGAGGTGGAGGATCGCTTGAGCCCAGGAGTTTGAGACCAGCTTGGGCAACGTAATGAGACCCTATTTCTAAAAAAAAAAAAAAAAAAAAAAAGGAAAGAAAAAAGAAAAAAAAAAAGAAAAGAAAATTAGCTGGGTGTGGTGGTGCATGTGTGTGGTCCCAGCTATTCAAGAGGCCGAGGCAGGAGATTGAGCTCAGGAGGTCGAGGCTGCAGTGAGCTGTGATCATACCACTGCACTCCAGCCTGGATAACAGAGCAAGACCTTGTCTCAATAAATAAATAAATAAACAAATAAATAAAATAAAAAAATAAATAAAAGAAAAAAACAAGACACCTAATGTCTACTCTATGCTGGGCCTTGTCTGGTAACAGCCAAGCAGCTAGTGGTCTCAAAGCCTCTGTGTGTGTGTTTCTTTCTGTTTCTCTTTTTCTCTCTGTTCTTTTCCCTTCTTCCTGTTTCTCTCTCTCCCTCCCTCCTTCCCTGCCTCCTTCTCCTTCTCTCTCCCTTCCTTTGTCCTTCCTCTGTGTGTCTCCTTCTTCATCCCTTCCTCCCTCCTCCTCTTCCTCCTCTCTCTGTCTCCCTGTCTCGCACACACACAGAAACAAACGTAATTTCACAGCCTCGTACCTGCGTTCATATCCCACCCATCATACAAGCTGGGGGGGCACACAGCGTCGATCAAAACAAGATCAGAACTGAATGTGACATGTAATAAGAAAGAAAGACAATCCTGTATCAGAGACTCATTTCCAGTCACCCCAAGCCGCGCGGAAACTTTCAATACAATTTTTAGCCAAGCACCTGGGGTTTCAAAGCAGACTGTGCTGAGAGGAGAGGGTGTGAACCTTTGGCCCCCTGTTCACAAACAGCTAATTTTAGTAGCCAAACAAACCAGAAAGCCCCCAATCCTTTCTCCTCTCTCTCCTCCACGCCCCCTCCTCACCCACTTGCTTCCCGGCGCAGCTGCAGCTCCTGCCCACACCCTGAGCCCCAGCTTCCTGCCAAGGGCTCCGGCTGTCTTGCCTTGGGGCTGCCAGGGAAGGACGATGCCGGGGAGTTCAGGGACCCAGGTTGGGGTGCTCCTGTGCAGAGGACCTTGTTAGCACCAGGGGCCTTGTTGACCCCAGGGGCAATGCAGGAAGTGGGCCATGCTGGGGACCCTCAGTCAGGATCAACCTCTCCATACCTGGGTCTGCAGGGAGGAGGGGCCAGGGCTCCGAGCCAAGCCCCCACATATGTACCAGTATTGGTGGCCCACCCTTCTCATTCTTTTTTTCTTTTTAATTTGAATTTTTTAATTAAAAAAAATTTTTGTTTTTGAGACAGAGTCTCACTTCGTCACCCAGGCTGGAGTACAGTGGCGAGATCTCGACTTACTGCAACCTCTGCCTCCTGGGTTCAAGCAATTCTCCTGCCTTAGCTTCCTGAGTAGCTGGGACTACAGACACTCACCACCATGCCCAGCTAATTTTTTGTATTTTTAGTAGAGACGGGGTTTCACTATGTTGGCCAGGCTGGTCTCAAACTCCCAGCCTCAGGTATCTTCCCGCCTCTACCTCCCAGAGTGCTGGGATTACAGGCGTGAGCCACTGCGTCCGGCTCCCACCCATTTTTCAGCACTGCCTCCTGAGCACCTGGGCACTTCAGTCTTCCTGAATTTTGCCTGACCTTGACTTCTGTCCTTGGACCTGATGCACACCTCAGTGAAGCTTGTACCAAGTAAGCCCTGAGGTGGCCGTGAGAAGCCCTCGAAAGTTCCCCTGTTCATTATTATAGTTACTTTTAGAGACAGGGTCTCACTCTGTTGCCCAGGCTGGATTGTACCATCATGGCTTACTGCAGCCTTCAACTCCCGGGCTCAAGTGATCCTCCCACCTCAGCCTCCTGAGTAGCAAGGACTACAGGTGTGTGTCACCACGCTGGTCAATTAAACTTTTTTTTGCAAAGACAAGGTCTCACTATGTTGCCCAGGCTGATCTTGAACACCTGGTTTCAAGTGATGCTCCCACCTTGGCCTCCCAAAGTGCTGGGATGACAGGTGTGAGCCACCGTGCCCAGCTGGAGGTTTCTGTCTTCAAATCTCAGCTCTGTTCCCAGATGTGAGACTCCCCCTGAGCCTCAGTTTCCCCATCTGTAAAGTAGGAGTGATGGTCACCAGGGGAGCAGGTCTGTGCTGGGTTTGTAAATACAGGTGTAAATGGGCAGGTGCATGGTAGGCACCCTGGTCTGCTGGAGGGGACCGTTCTCTTCGCTTAGTTTGGAGGTCACCTTCAGGGTTAGAAGACCCAGAGGCCTCAAGCAAAAGGAGCTGCAAGCCCCACTCCGCTCCCCTGAAGCGGGCGCTCAGAGGCATGTGTGCGACAGTGATGGTAATGGGATGTGATTGGAGATCAATGGGAACATGGACAGCTGCCTGCGCAGGGCTGTGGCTGCTCCAGCCCTGGGGTTGCTGCTCTAGTTCATAAACAGAGATCTGATAACAAGAGGCCAGGCCAGGTGCTGGGGCAGGAGGGGAGCTGCCAATGGCAAAGGGACTCAGGCCCGTGGGGAGGGGAAGCCCTTTGACCTCTTAGGTGAAGCACTGGTAGACCCAGCTCCCCAGAGGCACCCCCCCATGAGCTGGCCATGGGCAAAACAGACCTCTGCTTTCAGTTTCTGATTATTATTATTTTTTTGAGAAGGAGTTTCGCTCTTGTTACCCAGGCTGGAGTGCAATGGCACGATCTCGGCTCCCTGCAACCTCTGCCTCCCGGGTTCAAGTGATTCTCCTGCCTCAGCCTCCCTAGTAGCTGGGATTACAGGCGCTCACCACCACGCCCAGCTAAGGTTTGTATTTTTAGTAGAGACGGGGCTTCAGGTTTCACCATGTTGGCCAGGTTGGTCTCAAACTCCTGACCTCAGGTGATCCACCTGCCTCGGCCTCCCAAAGTGCTGGATTACAAGCGTGAGCCACCGTGCCCTGCCAGTTATTTTTAACACATAAAAATTCAATGACATCCGTGGATTGGAAGAAAAGTTAGGTATGACCTGAGGAAGGGTTGCCCAGGGAGCCGTCCACTTGCCCTCCTGGCCCCTCCTCTCTCTGAATTGCGTCTCCAACCTGCCAAAATGTCCCTATGATCCCTCTGGTGTTTTTCTTGAAGTTTATTTTGTTTTCCTCCTCAGCATACTGGTCAGTGAAGGCCTGGGGGAATGAAATGGGTCTTGAGAAAAGCCTGGATCACAGAGCGGGGTGGGCCTCGTGGGCTCTCAGGAGTGGGTGTCCCTGGTGTGCCCCTACTGGTGACCTCTTCCCTGAGGATGGCCAGTCCCCGCAACCCTGCTGAACGCACAGGCCTGGACAGCCACCTTCCTACCATGTGACCCTGCCTGGTCCTGCAGTGAGTTGAGCCGGAAGCCTGCTGGTCCAGTCAGATTCCTCCCACAGTACTGGGCTGGAAGCTATATGGATATGGGGGCTGAGTATAAAAACAGTCACTGGAAGCAGACTCAGAGAGAAGGAGAGAGAGGATCCCGTTGTGCCAAAGGCAGAGATGAGAAGAACCAGGTGTCCCCTGTCTGGGAGAAAGGTGTAGACAGACGTGCTAGGAAAGGTTCCCTGCTGGCCCGGTGCGGTGGCTCATGCCTGTAACCCTAGCACTTTGGGAGGCCGAGGCAGGTGGATTGCCTGAGCTCAGGAGTTCAAGGCCAGCGTGGGCAACATGGTGAAACCCCATCTCTACTAAAATAGAAAAAATTAGCCGGGCGTGGTGGCGTGCACCTGTAGTCTCAGCTACTCAGGAGGCTGAGGTAGGAGAATGGTGTGAACCCGGGAGGTGGAGCTTGCAGTGAGCAGAGATTGCACCATTGCACTCCAGCCTGGGTGACAGAGCAAGACTCTGTCTCCATAAAAGAAAAAAAAAAAAAAAAGTTCCCTGCTCTCTGGGGAAAAATCCTGATTCATGGCTTTTGCCAACTCCCTGGTGTAAATACCTCCATCATGCCAATATCAAGGTGCCCCTGTAAAGTCACTGAATAGGGACTTGGGAAGAGGTGTCCACAATCAGCTCTTGCTGGTCTGGGCCAGGTGTGGCCTCAGTTCCTAATGGTTTCACCATCCCCATGGGAACTGGTGATTGTCCACTTTCTGGCCATGAATCCTCTCCACCCCTCCAAAGGTGTGACCCAAGGGCAGTCTCTCAGAAGTCTCTGAAGCCAAGAAACACAGCCCAGCAACCAAGTAAAGGAATTCGAAGACTTCTGCTTCTTGGCTAGGCATGGTGGCTCATACTGGTAATCCCAGCACTTTGGGAGGCCGAGGCAGGAGGATCATTTAAGGCCCAGAGTTTGAGACCAGCCTGGGCAGCAGAGTGAGAATCTGTCTGTATAAAATATTTTTTAAAAATTAGTCAGGTGTGGTGGCATGTGCCTGTAGTCCCAGCTACTCTGGAGACTGAGGTGCGAGGATTGCTTGAGCCCAGGATTTGGAGGCTGCAGTGAGCCGTGATTATGCCATTGCACTCCAGCCTGGGTGACAGAGTAAGACCCTGTCTCTAAAAAAAAATAAAAATAAAAATAAGGAGAAATGCTACCTGAGGAGGAGGCCCTCCATTTTTGCTTTGGCCACCAGCATGTGACGATGTGATATCTGGATCGGTGGCAGCTATTTTGTGATAACGAGGCAACCTACCTGACAAAACCAACTGTTTTCTTGAACAATCGGTTCCGGCCAGAAAGAGCCTGCTTCCTGCATGACACCAGGCAACTGAGGCTGAGTACCAGCTGTCCCTTTTAACTGGATTATGTCCTCTCCAATTTGCCATGGTCCCCGCCTGTCCCTATTGCATTACTCTGGTCCACTTCACTCATTTACATTCTTGCTGGCACCTGGGCAACTCCAGTGGCAATGTAATAACTTGTTTAACTGTGTGCCTATCCCAACAAGCTGTCAGCACCTTGAGAATAGGGACTGGGGCTGATAAGTCTCTGGGCTCTTGGACCCATCCCTGTGGTTCCAGGGACATGGCAGGAACTCAGTGACTGTCCAAGGCAGGGCAGGCCCATAGAAGTACCTGCAATGACGGAAATGTTCTATAATCTGCTCTGCCCCATACCGTAGCCACTAGCCCCATGAGGCTCTTCAACATTTGAAATGTGGCTCATGTGACAGAGGAATTGGATTTTTATTGACTTGTAATTAAAACCCAAATCCCAAATTCCTCGGGGAGGTGGAGTTGAGGTTTGGCGACCCTGTGATTAAACCCCTTTCTCTGCTGCAAGCTGATGTCTTGCTGTAGTGACCTGCTATGTCCAATAGGCAACAAACCCACTAGGGTCACAGAGCCAGGGAGGCAGACGGTGGGGCTTGGAGCGGTAACTGCTCATCAACTGGTAAGGAAGAATCCAGTATTTTTTCCAATGGATCAGCTCTGCCAAGGCCATGACTAGCTGAATCCCTGAATGGTCCCTGACCGCTCTTTCCAGGCTTCGTACCTCAGCTTCGCTTTTCCTCTACCCACAGTCTACAGGGACACACTCAGCGAGATCCAACTCATCCTTCAGGCCTCACCTCTAACCCTCCTGCTTTGAGGCCCTGGTGGAATTGATCGTTCCTCTCTTACCCTTTCACCAGAACCCCTTCCCGTGGGGCATGTTCACCCTGAGGATGCCCTGAAATTGGTTGGTGAGTGAATGTTAGAACAAGTGAAGGAAAGTTGGTGGGGGCCGTTCAGGCTGCCCCTCCTAAAGGCCTTCCTCCTCCTGCAGCCAGAGGGAGAGGAAAGATTCGCTCTTGCTCATGCTTTTTCTTTTTTTTTTTTGAGACAGAGTCTCGCTCTTTTGCCCAGGCTGGAATGCAGTGGCGCAGTCTTGGCTCACTGCAAGCTCCGCCTCCCGGGTTCATGCCATTCTCCTGCCTCAGCCTCCCGAGTAGCTGGGACTACAGGCGCCCGCCACCACGCCCGGCTAATTTTTTGTATTTTTTTAGTGGAGACGGGGGTTTCAGTGTGTTAGCCAGGATGGTTTCGATCTCCTGACCTCGTGATCCGCCCACCTCGGCCTCCCACAGTGCTGGGATTACAGGCGTGAGCCACCGGGCCTGGCCCACGCTCTTTCTTTTTTTTAAAAAAATGGTGCAAAAGTACATATGACCTAAACTTCACCATTTTAAGCATTTTAAAGTGTGCAACTCAGTACATTCACAATGCTGTGCAATCAGTATCACTGTCTAGTTCCAAACAATTTCATCACCCTAAAAAGAGACCCTGCACTTCTGGAGCAGTCACTCCCATTCCTTTCTCCCTGACGCCTGGTAACTGCTAATCTTTTTTTTTTTTTTTTTTTTTTTTTTGCCTCTAGGGATTTGCCTATTCTGGACATTTCACATAAATGGAATCCTACAATATTTGTCTTTCTGTGGCTGGCTTGTTTCACTGAGCATAGTGTTTTCAAGGTTCATCTAGGTTGCCATGCATATCAGCATTTCATTCCCTTTTTTTTTTTTTTTTGAGACAGGGTCTCACTCAGTTGCCCAGGCTGGAGTGCGGTGACACAATTAAAGCTCACTGCAGCTTTGAGCTCCTGGGCTCAAGCTATCCTCCTGCCTCAGCCTCCCAGGTAGCTGGAACTATAGGTGTGCATCTCCAAACCCAATTAGATTTTTTTTGTTTTTTATTATTTTTATTTTTTTTGAGACGGGGTCTTGTTCTGTCACCCAGGCTGGAGTGCAATGGCACAATCTCAGCTACTGCAACCTCCGCCTCCTAGGTTCAAGCCATTCTCCTGCCTCAGCCTCCTGAGTAGCTAGGATTACAGGCACATGCCATCACACCGAGCTAATTTTTGTATTTTTAGCGGAGACAGGTTTTCACCATATTGGCCAGGTTGGTCTCAAACTCCTGACCTCAGGTGGTCTGCCTGCCTCAGCCTCCCAAAGTGCTGGGATTACACGCATGAGCCACCACGCCCGGCCTGTTTTTTTTTTTTTTTTTTTTTTTTGAGATGGAGTCTTGCTCTGTTGCCCAGGCTGGAGTGCAGTGGCGCAATCTCGACTCACTGCAAGCTCTGCCTCCCGAGTTCACACCATTCTCCTGCCTCAGCCTCCCGAGTAGCTGGGACTACAGGCCCCTGCCACCATGCCCGGCTTATTTTTTGTATTTTTCATAGAGATGGGGTTTCACCGTGTTGGCCAGGATGGTCTCGATCTCCTGACCTCATGATCCGCCTGCCTCAGCCTCCCAAAGTGCTGGGATTACAGGCGTGAGCCACCGTGCCCGGCCCTGTTTTTTATTTTTAGTAAAGATGGGGTCTTGTTATGTTACCCAGGCTGGTCTCGAATGCCTGGGCTCAAGCCATCTCCCATCTCGGCTTCCCAAAGTGCTGGGATTACAGGCGTGAGCCACCATACCCAGCCTCATTCCTTTCCATGGCTGAGCAATATTCCATTGTATGGATGGACTATATTTTGCATATCCATTCACCGCTTGATGGACACTTGGCTGGCTTCTACCTTTTGGCTGCTGTGAACAGTGCTGCTGTGAATGTGTGTGTACAGTTGCCTGTACAGATGGAGAGGAGAGGAGAGGGGAGAGAATGCCCGTGTTACCCAGGTTTCTGGCTGAGTGACTGAGTTAAGGGTGGGTTGGGGAGGAGAGGGGCAGGTTTGGGGGTAACAAGGTGAGTGGGTTTTAGGCCTGTGTGGACTGGACTAGTGTCCCCCACAGGATGGGGGGCGGGGATCAGTCTGTATCTTGTAGAGGTGGTGGGGTCCCAGCACAAAGCGTGTCCCCAGACTCTCCCGGGGAAGAAGCACCATGGTTCACAAACCACACACACTGCTCTGCAGTAAAGAACAGCGGCCCTGGAGCCAGGTTTCCAGAGCTTAGGGTGTAACCGAGACAGGTGAGTCCACCATCGACACCGACCCCTGCCCCTATGGTTGGACAGGCCGAAATGGAAACGTCCCAGGCCAGGGCCGCCAGCCTCCTGTGGCCATCACGAAGCCCCGTCTGTGTATGCACCCTCCGGGGAGGGCTGTGGGGCTCCCTCCAAGGAAACCAGTGCATGGCCCCTTTTGGGGGACTATTCTGCAGAGAACTGTGCAAAATGATGCTCAACAGTGATTCCCTGGAAATGACCGGCTGTCTACCGACAAGGACTGGTGACAGAAGGACAGGCCAGCACCGGCAGAGTGCCACATGGTTGTCAAAAGGAATGCGAGAAGCCACGTGGCGGCTCGCTCCTGGAATCCCAGCACTTTGGGAGTCCGAGGTGGGACGATCTCTTGAGGTCAGGAGTTCCAGGCCAGCCTGGGCAATGTAGTGAGACCTCGTCTCTACAAAGAATGTTTAAAAATTAGCTGGGCATGGTGATGCATGCCTGTAGTCCCAGCCACTAGGGAGGATGAGGCTGGAGGATTGAGCCCAGAAGGTCGAGGCTGTAGTGGGCCATGTTCATACCACTGCACTCTAGCCTGGGCGCTAGCTCAAGAGATATGCCTACCTTGGCCCTCCAAACTGCTGGGATTCCAGGTGTGAGCCCCCACACCCAGCCTGTGAAGGCTTTTGAGAACAGCATGGTGGCAGGATGCCAGGGCTCAAAGGCATCTCACTCCTGCATTCACCCCCTCCCCAAAGCAGCCCCCCTCCTGGGCTGGGTGAGAAAACCAGCATTTCTCAGAATTGTGACCTGGTTAGTAGAAGCCCAGAGCCAGCTGGGCCAGCACTACCAGGGGTGAGCAGACTGCCTCTTCCAAGAGTGGAAATCCTGTAATCCCAGCACTGTAGCTGGGACTACAGGCATGAATCACCACGCTCAGCTAATTTTTAAATATTGTTTGTAGAAACAAGGTCTCACTACATTGCCCAGGCCGGTCTGGAACTCCTGACCTCAAGTGATCCCAGCACTTTGGGAGGCCAAGGCAGGCAGATCAACTGAAGTCAGGACTTCGATACCAGCCTGGCCAACATAGTGAAACCCTGTCTCTATTGAAAATACAAAAATTAGCCGGGAGTGGTGGTGGTGGGCACCTGTAGTCCCAGCTACTCAAGAGGCTGAGGCACAAGAATCATTTGAACCTGGGAGGTGGAGGTTGCAGTGAGCCAAGTTCGTGCTACTGCACTCCAGTCTGTGTGACAGAGTGAGACTCTGTCTCAAAAACAAAAACAAAACAAAACAAAACAACAAAAAACGAAAACCAAAAACAAAACAAAAGCAAAAACAAATGCAACCAAACAAAAAACCACAAACGAGAGGAAATTCGCATCCTCTCAGTGTGGTCATTATATCACCCAGCCACCCAGCCCCCAGCCAGCCACCGCCTGGGACACCAACCACTTCCTTGGTCCCTAGAAGAGCAGAGGGGACACACGACCAAAGGCCCCGGGACCCCAAACAGCACCTCAGAAATGGAAAATCCAGCCCCCAGCTTACAGTTGCAAATCACCAGACCTGGGTGAAGTTCCAGCTTACCAGCTGTGTGACCTTGGTCAAGTCACTTAACCTCTCTGAGCCTCAATTTTCACCTGTATAACATGGAGAAGAGTTTGGGGATAAGTAAAATAACATTTACAAGGTGCTCAGCACAGAGGAGGAGCTCAAAAAGCATTTGCTAATATTTGCCAAATCCCAGAGCAATGGTTCTTTATCTTTTTGGGATTGCAGGACCCTTTGGGAATCTGAGAAAGGCTGGACTTTCTCCCCAGAAAAGTGTGTGTCTACACATACAACACAATTTCCAGTGCTCGCCTCTCACAGTGGCTCTGGGCTGCGTGGCTGGTGCCCATGGTGTGAACCAAGCATCGTTGTGGCATTGTCGGCTTGGCACAGGCATCCAGAGCCTCGGGCTCCAGGCTTTGCTGTACGGGGAGCTTCCCTGAGCCCTGGGCTGGCTCTGCAGTCAAAACTCAGCTTGCAGGCCCTTGTGCAATACTTGGACTTGCAGGCAGACGGTGCAAGGAGCTCCGTGCCTCCCTCCCCAGCCTCCCAGACCCCACTCGGCTCTCCAGGCAGGCACAGGGGTTGCTGGCAACTGAACAGGCAGGACCCAGGGGCTGAAGCCGATGATGCTGGAGGTCTCCTTGGAAATCCTCATGTGGACCAGTCCTCAGGGTGCCAACCCCACTCCCCTGCTGCCTTCACCATTTCATCAGAGAAGGGAAGGGAAGAGGGAACCTCATTCCAGCCCTCGGCCCCTGTCTCCTCTCACCCGCTTATTAGCAAGTATCCACCCCACAGCCCTGCATTCTCGATCCTGGTTAAAATCACTCGGGCAAGGCAAGGGGGAAAAGAAACCCCACCACAGATTCTTTTCAGATATCTTTCCCTATGCACAGCTTATCTGCACCCCACTTGTCCTCCCAAATGCCATGCAAGCCACCTGTTTGCTTATTCTGCTCAGCCACGTGAGAGTTCTGAAGTCTAATAAATAGATATAAATCACTCATCTGGCTTTTTGTCTGAGACTCCTTCCCGGTCACATCTGTCCACTCAGCACAGAGCGCTTTACAAGGAAGCACAGCTTCCAGGCCGGAACACGAGGGCCTCGGCTTGGGGGAGATTTACATTTTAACTTAAGGCTTTCACAAGATGGAAGCTGGAGGCCTTCCGGCCCTAGCATTGCCTCGTGTGGTGGTTTATTTGGCCCTAAATAACGGCAGCTGCACCTCGGAGTCACGGCCTCTCTACACCCAGCACGTCTAGCTTGTTTCTGGGGGCTGTCTTGGAAAAAGCAGCATTGCTCACGGGCTCTTGGAGGGAGACATTCTGTTTTTCAAGGTGTCACACTCCCTGGCAGACCCGGAGCTGGTGGTGCAGAGATGGATTGTCAGAGAGGAGGCAAGAACAAGGCATCCTCCTAGGACCCCCATCCATTCACTCCCACCTCCTGGAGATTTCTGATGCTAATTTGTCTTCTGTAGGTCAAAATGCCAGAAAATGCTACAGGCCACACAGTACTTTTTTTTTTTTTTGGAAGAGATCTTTATTAATACAGTGCTTTTATTAATAATTCATACCTTGTCTAAGTGGTAAAAATCTAGCAGAGGATTAACCCATGCCCATGGTATTTGAAACTATAAAGAAGAAAGTTTTCTCCTGTATTTGTTAGGAATTACTCGTGGCTGCAAGTAACAGAGAACTGAAATAACAGTCATTTAACACAAGACACAAATTTCTTTCTGTCTCATGTAAAACCCAAGCAGCCGTCCTGGGCCCCCAAGTGTCACCAGTGACGTGGTTCCTTCTCTCTTTCTGATCTACCATCCTCCAAGCGGGGTTTCCATCCTCACAGTCGCCTCAAGATGCAAGGACACTGCTGGTGCTCCAGCCATTGCGTCTGCATCCCCGGCAGAAAACTGGAGGAAGCACCATTTGTCTCTCCCCCAAACCTCCCCTTACATTTCCCTAATTGCAAGGGAGGCTGGGATATGTGGTCTTTGAGCTGTGCATGTAGATTCCCAGGAGAAGTCAGGATTCTCTGAAGGAAGGGGAGTCTGGGCATTAGGTTGTTGGTGAGCAGTTGCTCCCACAGTTCCCACATTCAGGCAGACTTGGGTTTGAATCCGAGCCTGCCACCCAGCAGCTTCCTGCATATGCAGCGTGGTGCCCCGTGAGGTTGCAACCTGGCCTGGTTTGGCTGTGCCTGTCAGGTCCGCACTCGGCAAATTTGCATCAAGGGGGTGAAGGAGAAGAATGGTTCTAGAACTCCTAGGACTTTTGCTACCTGCTGGGGAGTGGGTGTGGCTTTCCTGCACCCCTCAAGCTCGTGGGCAGTGGGGTATGAACCCCCCAGAGGGCTGTACCCCACATGCTTGCTCCTGACCTGCAGGAGGAAGTGGGGCTGCCCTTTAGGGACATTGAATGTGGGGCAGGGGCAGTTATGTGCAGAAAAGAGCTGAGTGACGGGGGCCTGGCCTCAGGGCTGGAGTTACGGGGCAGGCCAGACACAGACTGCAATGGCTCCCCAGGGTCAGTGAGAGGATGGGCCCTTCTCAGGGTGACAAGATAATTTATTGATTTTCCAAATCAGGATGCATTTGAGTCCATAGGGTGCGATTAGCAAGTATTATCCTAAGCCCAGGGGTAAATCAGGCCTGTCCTGGGACCCTGGGGTGTGTGGTCACCCCATCTTCACCCTACCCAGGAACATGGGGCCTGAGTCCCCAGCTAAGCTCACTGGGCATGGTTTTCAGGTTAGGAAGGCGGCAAGGGCTCAAGGCCTTGCAAGCTGTTCAAAAACAAAGGGTCAAAACAAAGAAATAATAATACATTTTAATGCAAGAGAAATCATAGCCTGGTACACACCCCTTTCCCGATCTGTCCTGCCTGGGGATGTGTTTACAGTGAGTGTGTCCCCAGGACTGGTAGTCACCTGGCTGTCGGGGTCCCCGCCCTACTGGTGGCAGCACGCCTGTCCCCAGCATTACATTCAACTGCTGCTCTGGCTCTCGAGAGGCCGGCTGGCCTCGGGCCTCTGGCTTGGCGTCCTTTGCTCTCCTGTCTCCCTGCTAAGGCCAGCAGGGCCAAACTGCTAGGCCAGGTCAGCCAGGGCTGGGGGAATGGGCTGCACCCTGCTCCTCCCCAGGTGCGACTGTCCCCCCGGGGCTCCATCACTGGGTGTGGCAGAGCGTCTGCTGGGGCAGCTCTGTGGGCCACAGGATCCCCCCGCACCCACCGCATCTCTCTGCCTAGGGTGCCTGCCTCATAGGATGCCCCACACCACAGCGTCTCTCTGCCCGGGGCGCCTGCCTCACAGCTGGTCCTCGTCCACCCAGATGGTCTTGCGCTGCTCCTCGCCGATCTTGTCCTTGACAACGCGGAGCAGCTCCTCTACGCTGCCCCACATGTCAGGTTCCACCGTGGCGTACAGGCACGGCAGGGCCTCCAGCTCCTTCTCCTTCAGCCGGCACACGCGCAGGAACTCCTCCTCCGTCTCAGGCCGGGGCAGCAGCTTTCTGGGAGGAGACATGCAGGGGCTGTGGGGAGGCTGCCAAGGCTGTGGAACTGGTGTGGCACCACCTGCCCGGCCACCCCTGACTGCTGCGGTCCCCACCCCTTCCCTGCCTTGCTTCTCCCTATAGCGTCCATGCCTCTTAACGCTAGGGACTGTGCCCCTTCATGCTGTTCATCGGAAATTCCAAACACATCCTTATTGATTGATTGATTGATTGATTGAGATGGAGTCTCGCTCTGTCGCCCAGGCTGAAGTGCAGTGGCATGATCTCGGCTCACTGCAACCTCTACCTCCTGGGTTCAAGTGATTCTCCTGCCTCAGCCTCCTGAGTAGCTGGGACTACAGGCACGTGCTATCATGCCTGGTTAATTTTTATATTTTTAGTAGAGATGGGGTTTCACCATGTTGGCCAGGCTGGTCTTGAACTCTCGACCTCAAATGACCTGCCTGCCTCGGCCTCCCAAGGTGCTGGGATTATAGGCGTGAGCCACCGCGCCCGGCCACATCCTTTTTATTTTTAATCGTGCTAAGATACGCATAAAATAAAATCAACCATTTTACCTATTCTTTAAGTGAGTAATTCAGTAGCATGAGGTATATTCACACTGCTGTGCAACCAATCTCCAGAACTTTCTCAACTTCCCAAACTGCAACTCTGGGCCCATAAATACTCACTCCCCATCTTCCCTCCCGCAGCCCCTGAGAACCACCCTTCTACTTCCTGTCTCTAGGAATCTGACTGCTCTAGAGACCTCACAGAAGCGGAATCACACACAGCATGTGTGTTTTTGTAACTGGCTTATTTAACTGAGAATAACACCCTCAAGGTTCATCCATGTTGGAGTGGGTGTGAGAATCTTCTTCCTTTTGAAGGCTGAATAATACTCCACTGTATGGGCCGGGTGCGGTGGCTCATGCCTGTAATCCCAGCACTCTGGGAGGCCGAGGCAGGAGGATTACTTGAAGTCAGGAGTTCGAGACCAGCCTGGCCAACATGGTGAAACCCAATCTCTAGTAAAAATACACACATTAGCCAGGCATGGTGGTGGGCGCCTGTAATCCCAGCTACTCGGGAGGCTGAGGTAGGAGAATCTCTTGAACCTGGGAGGTGGAGGCTGCAGTGAGCTGAGATCGTGCCATTGCACTTCAGCCTGGGTGACAGAGTGAGACTCCATCTCAAAAAAAAAAAAAACTCCATACAGTAATTTTGTTGCGATACACACTGCACCATAAACGCATTCCCAGGCAGGACAGATCAGGGAAGGGGGTGTGTACCATGCTATTATTTCTCTTGCATTAAATGTATTATTATTTCTTTGTTTCAACTCTTTTTTTGTTAACAGTTTGCAAGGTTTTCAGCTCTTGCCATTTCTAGCCTGTATGGGTGGGCCCTATTATGTGTATTCACTCCCCACGGATGGACCCTTAGGTGACGTCCACGTTTTGGCTCTTGGGAGTAATGCTGCTGTGAACACAGGCGTGTAAATGTCTCTTACAGACCCTGCTCTCAATTCTCTTGGGGATATGCCCACAGGTGGGGTTGCTGGATTATATGGTATTCTATTTTTAATTTTTTGGGGCATCGCCATGCTGTCCTCCACAGTGGCCACTCTCTTTTGCATTTCCAGCAGCTGCGCATGGGGTTCCGACGTCTACCCTCCTCGTCAACACTTGTTAGTTTCTGTGCTTTTGGTCCTGGCCAGCCTAACGGGTGTGAGATATCGAGGGGGGATGCCCGTCTCTTTTGCTCACTGCTGGGTTCCCCAGAGCCTAACCCTTCACAGGGGCTCAACGAGTATCTGGTGAAAAGGAATGAATGGGCCTAAACTCTCAGTCTGTGATTCCCTCTGTAAAATGGCGTCAGGACATTTATTTTGCAGGTGCGTGCGAGGCGGGGCGGGGATCCGAGATGAAGTCACTTAAGGGCCAGTCTGTCCTCATCACTCAGGCACCAAACCTCAGCGCCATCCTTTCGTTCTTTTTTTTTTTTTGAGACGGAGTCTCACTCTGTCGCCCAGGCTGGAGTGCAGTGGCTCGATCTCAGCTCACTGCAATCTCCCCCTCCCACGTTCAAGCAATTCTCCTGCCTCTGCCTCCTGAGTAGCTGGGACTACAGGTGCCCGCCACCACGCCCAGCTAATTTTTTGTATTTTTAGTACAGATTTTTTGTATTTTTTGTATTTTTTGTATTTTTTAGTACAGACCATGTTGGCCAAGCTGGTCTTAAACTCTCAACTTCAGCTGATCCGCCCACCCTGGCCTCCCAAAGTGTGGGGATTATATGCGTGAGCCACCGCGCCCGGCCTCTGGTTCTCTGGAAGCCCAGAGTGAACCCTTTCCCGAATCCTGCAGGCTCGACCCTGAACATGGATCCAGAGTCAGACTGCCTCTCATCGCCTCTCAGACAGAAGCCCCGCCCACACCGCCACCCTGCCCGTGTCCAGAGGTGAGAGGTGCGTTTATACCCTAAAATGGACCATGCCACACCTCTGCTCAGAACCTTCAGTGGCCTCCAGATGCACCCGGAACAAGATGCCGCAGCCTCCTGTGGCCCCGGTGGCCTGGACCCGCTGCCCCTCACCGCTCCGCCCCCCACCCCTCCGCCTCTCACCCCTCCGCCCCTCATCCCCCACCTCTCATCCCTCCGCCCCTCACCCCTGCACCCCCACCCCTGCACCCCTCACCCCTCCACCCCTCACCCTCTGCCTCTCACCCCTGCGCCCCTCGCCCCTAAGCCTCTCACCCTCCGACCCTCACCCTCCGCCCCTCACTCCTCAGCCTCTCACCCCTCTGTCCCTCACCCCTCCGACCCTCACCCTCCGCCCCTCACTCCTCAGCCTCTCATCCCTCTGTCCCTCACCCCTCTGTCCCTCACCATTCCGCCCAAACACCTGTCTCAGGGTCTGAGCACCAGCTGTTCCCCCGCTGCCCAGATTGCGTCTTCTTTCTCATCTCCTAGGCCCCCCTCACTGCCATGGGTCTCGCTGAGGGATCCCCCAGGCCTTCCCAGACCACCCTGGGTGATGGGCACTCCGCCCCATCCCTCCCAGCTCTTGTCCCCCGGGATGCGCCCCATGTGTGAGTCACCATCTCGGCCGCTGTCCTCGGCGTCAGCTCTGCAAGGTCAGTCCCGTACTTGGTGAGGGTTTACAAAAGGGGTGCATGAGGTGGGGGCACATAGGCCTCCTGCGATCCATGGAGGCTTGGTGGTGCGCTAGGGACAGGAGGGGACAGCCCCTAGGGGTCTGGGAGCCCTACCTGAACCTCTTGATGTTCTTCTCACACACCCGGATGAAGAGCACGATGGGGTAGATGTTGGACTTGATCAAGTCTCTGGTGCAGCCGATCCCAGCCTCCAGCAGGCAGTGCTTGTTCTGCGGGCACAGCGGCTTGGGTTAGCGCAGCCCACCCACCTCCCGCTCCTGTGAAGGTGCCTGCGGCGGGGCCTGGATGCAGGGTTGGGGTCTATAGCGGGGTGGGAGCCCTGAAAGCCACCTGCCACTGATCCAGGAGATGACCCCCATGAGTCTGGACACTTCAGGACTCTGCTGACCACAGTGATGTTCATGGGCAGAGACGAGGCCCTGGCTGGGGTGGACCAGGTCGCATGACTGAATTTGAATGAAACACCTGCTACCAGCCGGGCGCGGTGGCTCACGCCTCTAATCCCAGCACTTTGGGAGGCTGAGGCGGGCCGATCACTTGGGGTCAGGAGTTCAACACCAGCCTGGCCAACATGGCAAAACCCTGTCTCTATTAAAAGTATAAAAATTAGCTGGGTGTGGTGGCCCACGCCTGTAATCCCAACAACTCAGGAGGCTGAGGCAGGAGAATCGCTTGAACCCGGGAGGTGGAGGTTGCAGTGAGCCGAGATAGTGCCACTGCATTCCAGCCTGGGTGACAGAGTGAGACACTGTCTCAAACACACACACACACACACACACACACACACACACACACACACTCCCAAACACCTGCTACCCTAGCCTGCCTTCAAGTAAGAGGGTAGGGAACACGTGAAGGGTGAGGTGGCCAGGCTGGCAGGTCGCAGGAGTATCTGCAAGGGTTCTCAACCATGAGCTCATCATTTTGAGAAAGGACAATCTCTGCTTTGCTGAAGGCATCGCTTAAAAAAAAATTCCACCAAATGTTGGCTGGGCGTCATGGCTCATGCCAGCAATCCCAGCGCTTTGGGAGGCGGGAGGATTGCTTGACACTAGGAGTTCGAGACCAGCCTGGGCAATATAACAAGACCCTATCTCTAAAAATATTAAAAAATCATTAGCTGGGCATGGTGGTGCATAACTGTAGTCCCAGCTACTCGGGAGGCAGAGGCGGGAGGGTTGCTTGAGCCTAGAAGTCGCGGCTGCAGTAAGCCGGGATCGTGCTCTGCACTCCAGGCTGGGCAACAGAGCGAGCCCCAGTCTCTAAATAAATAAATAAAACATCAAACTTTGCATTGGAATAGAACATAAACACAGCATTCTAAGTGTGCAGCTCAGTGAATTTCACAAACTGAACACAGCCTGGAACTAGCACTCGGGTCTGGAGGTGGGAATGACCACCCCCCCACCCAGGGTCCCCTTGGACCTCCTGCGGGGCCACTGCTCCCCATTCCCCACCAGCAGGACCATGGCCCACATTTCTACAGCACAGATCTGCTGGAGGGCTTCTTCTTTTCAGCTAAAAACAATCTCAGCTCCAACCCTGTCCGCTCACTTTCTATTCGCTCCAGCTGTCAGAATTTCCTAAACTGCTGTGGCCCAGACTTAAAAAAAAACAAAAACACCACCATCTGCTCTTGCCATCCCCAAGGTCAGCGTCCACCACGGAGCCAGCCCCCAGCTGCTGGGGGAGCCCTCCACTGATGCAGACCGAGAGCCCACCACAGAGCCAGGCCCCAGCAGCTGGGGGAGCCCTCCAGTGATGCGGACAGAGAGCCTTTCCTTCATCCAGTGCTGGGACGAGGAAGAGCTCAATGCTTAGGTCACGTTGTCTGGCTCCAAAGACTCCACATTGCACACAGACAACCTTTTTGCATCGTTGCCAATAACTCTCATGATGTCCCGTTTTCCCCTCGTTTGGTGAATGCAATACCTGTCACCTTCATGTTCATCCTGTCTCTTGCCCTGATGAGCTCGTTCTCTATCTCTGGCCCTTGTTATCACAACCAGACAGACACACTCCTAAATAATGCGAACACACACCAGCTCCAGGAAGCCATCACAAATAGAAAGCAGCTCCAAAATAAAAACTCACTTCGGAGCCCAGGGAACAAGGGCGCAGAGAGGGAGTTAACACAGGGCAGCTGCTGGGACAAGGGGAAAGGGAGAGGTCTGGGCACGGGGAAGTGAAAGCAACTCTTCATCCCACCCTTGTCCCTGGCCCAGGTGGCCTCATGAGGATCATCACGGAGGGGCCTGGCCCCATCCAACCTCCCAGCCCCCGCCTCACCTTGGCGGCCACAGCTTCGATGTTGGCAGGGGTGATGCATTCGAACGCGTTGGGGTTCTTCTCTCGGGAGTAGATGATGGTCTCCGTCTTCTGCCTTCTGAGGAACTCATCCCTTGTGACGATATCTGCAGAGAGAGGGGCCAGTCCTGAGGGCAGCACGAGGTTGCCTTGGGTTGACCATCCCACCCAGGCCCTGCCTGCCACCTTCTGGGATCTACAGAACTCGATGTCCGATCCCCTTCCTGCCGTGTTTAAATGAATCTCGTCTCCCCTCTACTAGACTGTGAAGCTCCTTGAGGGCAGGGCTAAGGTTAACCTTCTTCATACTCCCCATGGCAGCCCATAGAGCAGGTGCTTGGCAAATACTCATGGTTTGGCTTCTCAGCAATACCTTTCATTGGACAAAGCAGCTCAGGCACCGTGGTGCAAGGCTGATCACCAGTCTAAATAAATCTCCTGTTCCACCCACCCATCCACCTACCCATCCATCCACCCACCCACCCATCTACCGACCCCTCACCCACCCACCCACCGTCAACCACCTATCCACCCATCCACTTATCCATCCATCCATCCATCCATCCATCCATCCATCCATCCATCCATCCATCGATCCATCCATCCATCCATCCATCCATCCATCCATCCATCCATCCATCCATCCATCGATCCATCCATCCATCCATCCATCCATCCATACATCCATCCATCAATCCATCCACCCACTCACCCATCCACTCACCCACTCATCCTTCCATCCATCCATCCACGCACCCACCCATTTATCTATCAATCTGTCCACCCACCCAGTCACCCATTATCCATTCATCCATCCATCCATTCACCTATCCAGGGGGAGGAGGGGTGATGGGGAGGAGGAGGAGGGAAGAAGAGGGAGGAGGGAGGGGAGGATGAGGAAGGAGAAAAGGAAGGGAGGAAAGAGGGGAGGAGGGAAGTGAGGAGGGGGACGGGAGGAGTGAGAAGTTGGAGGAGGGAGAAGAGAAGAGGGAGAAGGGAGGAGGAAGGAAAGGAAAGAGGGAAGAGGGGGAAAGGGAGGAGGGGAGGAGGGAAGAGAAGAGGGGAAGTGGTCCTAGTCCATGGCTCCCGCGGGGCTCCCCAGGTGGCCGTGGCTCGCTGCTCACCTGACTTGCAGATGGTGAACTCCATGGCACCTCCCGAGTTGAGCAGCCTCTGCACCAGCGTCTTGGCCAGCACAGTGGGCGTGAAGAGCACGGGCCGGCGGCGCTCGCAGTAGAAGGCGCGCACCAGGCTGTAGGGGATGAGGCTGAGGTTCTTCCCCAGCTCGCTTTCGGGGTCCAGCTCTGGCAGGGGCAGGAGAGGGCGGCGGTCAGACCCCTGGGGCTCCGAAGACCTTCCACGGAGGATGGGGCCCCTGGGCTGGGTCCTGCAGGCCACCGTCAGTGTGGAGGCCTGGCTGCTGCCCCGGGCATCCAGTGTCTGAGGTCACCTCGGGCTGGCACTGCTTGGGGCTTGTGTGCCGGGGAGGGGAGGTGTGCTGGGGGGCAGGCAGAGTGTGTGACAAATGCAGGAACCTTGACTGAGCTCTGGAGGGAAAGTTTGCTTTGGCAGACGATCAAGGAGGGCTTCTCGGAGGAAGGGCATGGACTGGGTACAGCCCAGAGGAGGGGAAGGCGAGGGCAAGGAAAGCAAGGGCCGGCGGGCGCCCACGAGATACCAGGACCAGCGGCCAAGGCCTTGGGTGTCTCCCAGGAGCACTGGGAGGGAAAACTTGGCCTCAGTTCCGCCTTCTCAGTCCCTCTCTGGCTGGGGTGGCAGAGCCACGCAGAAGCCTGGGGTTCTGAAGAAGCCACCCCCCAGGTAGCCTGAGGAAACCGTTCCCAGAAACAGGCAGCCTGTCCCTTGTCCCTTGTGCCTTTTCTTGTCCCCTGGCCTGGCCACTCCAACTCCCAAAGGGCCAGCCCGGGAAGCCGCCCCAGGACCTCCTCTGAGATCCAGCCAGGGCTGTGGCTTCCCTTTCCCTGAGCAGGGCCAGCCAGGGTCAGCAGGGTGGGGGACGGTGGACCGGGAGGCCCCTTGCTGGGTTGATAAATGGCAAGAGGCACTCAGTGGGTAGAGAAATCAATAAAACGAACACTTCACAGCAAACAGCCCCAATTAACACGGGCACCCGGGCGTGAAGCAACCACAACGAGAGCGTCGTTATCGGGTGAGCTTGGCGGGATGTCACCCCGAGGCAGCATGGTCCTCACAGCCAAGGCCAGGCTCCCTCACCCTTTTAATTTATTTCTGTCTTTTATTTTTATTTTTAGAGCTAGGGGTCTTGCTGTATGGCCCAGGCCAGAGTGACTGCAGTGATGTGATCTTGGTTCACTGCAGCCTCAACCTCCTGGTCAAGTGATCCTCCCACCTCAGCCTCTCAAGTGGCTGGGACCATAGGCACGTGACACCACGCCTAGCTATTTACATATTTTAAGATCTATTTTTAATGCTTTATGTTTTTATTTTTAATGTTTTTATACATTTTATAGTTTTATATATATCTATCTATCTATCTATATATATATATATTTTTTTTTTTCTGAGACGGAGTCTCACTCTGTCGCCCAGGCTGGAGTGCAGTGGTGTGATCTCAGCTCACAGCAAGCTCCACCTCCCAGGTTCACGCCATTCTCCTGCCTCAGCCTCCCGAGTAGCTGAGACTACAGGCGCCCACCACCACGACTGGCTAATCTTTTGTATTTTTAGTAGAGACGGGGTTTCACCGTGTTAGCCAGGATGGTCTCGATCTCCTGACCTTGTGATCTGCCCGCCTCGGCCTCCCAAAGTGCTGGGATTACAGGCGTGAACCACCGCGCCCAGCCATAGTTATATTTTTTGTACAGATGGAGGTCTTACTGTGTTGCCCAGGCTGGCCTTGAACTCCTGGCCTCAAGCGATCCTCCAGCCTTGGCCTCCCAAAGCACTGGGATTGCAGGCATGAGCCACCTGTGGCCACCCTCTTCTCCCTTTTGAGGACTTCCAGGCCCCCTCGCAAGGACCAATGTGCCCCCAGGTGAGGGTGAGGCATGTGTGACTGTGGCTGGGAGTGGTGGGAGGGGCCAGGCGGTCCCCATGTACCTTCCTGCTTCTCGGTCAAGAGCTTGGTGGCGTCCAGCGAGGACCGGGCCAGGCTCCCTAGCGGGCTCCCCGAGATGATGCGGACCCGCTCGTTGCTGTTCATCCGCTTATACTTGTTCTCGGACCTGCTGACGAACTGGAGGAGCAGAGGGAGGGTTGGGGGAGGACTGTTTTGCTTCCGCTTCTAAACGCACAGAACCAGGCAAAGCCAGACCTTTGTTCAAATCCCCCCTCTGCCCCTGGGGGTTCCTGGGCCAGTCATTTCCCCTATAAAAACAGGAGACTCCCAGCAGGTGGCTCGAGCCCTTTAGCCACTGGAGAGATGTTCTGAGTAGGTAAATGAGTGAATCGGTGCCCACGCTGTCTTCCGCAGCCAGATGAGTCTCGGGTCAAGCTCATCTGCATCCCTGTGGGAACCTCAGGTTCAGCTCTGCGGGCACTGTGGGACCTGAGCCGCCCCAGCTGTGAAGACCCCTGGCTGGAAACCCCTGTGGGCAGGGACTGCCCCCCTGCAGGGCATGTGCTAGACAATGCCACCTCCCTCTGACACTGTGCTCACTATGCCTTTCTGCCTCGGTATCCCTAAGTTTAAAGGGGGGCACACACTTTTTTCTACAATTCACAGAGTTGAGTCCTGGAGGGCAGAAATGGATGCCCCTGCAATGGGCCCAGAAGCAAGTTCACACCATATTCTATGGGCTACTTTGAGTCTCTCCACACTCTTCCTTCTGCAGGAAGGAAAACGCATGGCATCTGGGGTGTCAGCCGGCTCTCTGTTAACTGGCTGCAGGGCTCTGGATGAGACTCCCAAGGTTTCAATTTTTTTTTTTTTTGAGATGGAGCGTCGCACTCTCGCCCAGGCTGGAGTCCAGTGGTGCGATCTCGGCTCACTGCAACCTCCGCCTCCTGGGCTCAAGCGATTCTCCTGTTTCAGCCTCCCGAGTAGCTGGGATTACAGGCACCTGCCACTGCACCCAGCTACTTTTTGTATATTTAGTAGAGATGGGGTTTCGCTATGTTGGCCAGGCTGGTCTCGAATTCCTGACCTCAAGTGATCCACCCGCCTCAGCCTCCCAAAGTGTTGGGATTACAGGCGTGAGCCACTGCGTCTGGCCCCAAGGTTCCACTCTTGCATGTCATGCGGGTGTAAAAATGCGTCATCTCTAATGGTCCGGCCCTCGTGAACCCCTCAGACTTTACCAGGGTTCCTTTCCACCTGGGTGTCTCTCCGCCACTTGTTTGTGTCTACCTGAATTTTAGGGTCACACTGCTCACAATTTCCCTGGGCTTCCCTGTTCCAACGTCGAGGTGGAGCAGCGGAACGTAACACTGTCTCCGTTGGAGTCTAATGAGTGAGGCAGCGACACAGGAACATGCTCATGGGGCCACATTTTCATATTACCCCCCTTGGCTTTTGTCCACGGGCGATACAAGAAACAATCCCAAAGAGTGTTTCTGCGTTTATGAGAAACCATTTCTGAAGATACCACACACGATGCTAGTCAATGTTCTTTGTATAATGATCCACGTAAAAAAAAAAAAAATCCCTTTTAGAATTAAGCAGAAGGGAAAAGTCCTTTCTGGTCTTGATAGCTAAAATGTTTCCCAAGACAGATAAGATTGAAAGACTCTGCTGGGTTCCCTTTTTTCCTTGGCTGCCGGGATGCTCAGATAAGTTGAATGCTCAATTAATGAGGACCTGATCTGGCCTGGATATGCAGGATGTTTGTTTTCATCTCCTGATACACTGCTTCTGATCTTTCTACTAGTATCTGAACAGCTAACTTCAGTTTCTTTTCACCATAAGTTTCCTCAATCTTTTATGAAAGTGGGATTTGCTTCCCGCAGGCACAGAGACTGTCTACCCACCTGTCACTGACAGGATAAAACGGAACGGGAGATGTGAGGCACTGTGAAGAGTTGCAAGTAGTGTACAAACACAAAGCATGGTTATTTTGATTTGGGTGTCTCTTCTCAGCGGGGACAGGGCAGGGCCACAGCAGAATATGATTGAAAGGTTGGCAGGCGCTCCGGAGAGCCTTACCTGAAGGAGCTGGCCAAAAAGGAAGCTTGCTCGCGAGAGACGGGGGCTGACCCGGGGGTCGCTTGTTGAAAGCGCTTCTTCCGGCTGCAGGGTGTTCTGAAATGAATTTATCAATCAGTCAGGCCCTGCTGGGCTTGGCAGAAGGTGAGAACACAATGATGCTGGTGAGAACCGGAGACCTGTCCTCAAGTCCCCTCCGTGCTAACGCTTCCTTAGGGAAATCAAAAGGCTGCAGGCAAGGGGCGGGGGCAGGCAGGGGCAGGCGGGGTAGAGGAGAGGAGTCCTGGAGACTTGGGAGAGAGGTGATTTGCTTCAACAGAGACCAGGGATGGTAGAGCAAAGGCCTGCAGTCCTGCTGGAGCCAGAAACCTAGGCTCATCCTCTTTTTTTTTGAGGCAGAGCCTTGCTCTGTTGCCAGGCTGGAGTGCAGTGGCATGATCTCAGCTCACTGCAACTTCTGCCTCCCAGGTTCAAGCGATTCTCCTGCCTCTGCCTCCTGAGTAGCTGGGATTACAGGCGCACCACCATATCCAGCTAATTTTTGTATTTTTAGTAGCGACGGGGTTTCACCATGTTGGCCAGGATGGTCTTGATCTCTTGACCTCATGATCCTCCCACCTCTGCCTCCCAAAGTGCTGGCATTACAGGCGTGAGCCACCGCGCCCAGCCTTGTTTTTGTTTTGAGACAGGGTCTTGCTCTGTCACGTAGGCTGGAGTGCAGTGGCACGATCTTGGCTTACTGCAACCTCTGCCTCCCACGTTCAAGCGATTCTCCTGCCTCAGCCTCCTGAGAAACTGAGATTACAGGCATACCATCATACCCAGCTAATTTTTGTATTTTTAGTAGAGACAAGGTTTCACCATGTTGGCCATGCCGGTCTTGAACTCCTGACCTCAAGTGATCTGCCCACCTTGGTCTCCCAAAGTGCTGGGATTACAGGCATGAGCCACTGTGCCCGGCCAGACGCCAACCCCTTGTCCTGGAAAGTCAGGACCTGTGGGAGGGTATGAGAGGATGGGGCTTCTTCTACAGGCAGCATCTCATTCCTAAGGAACCAAGGAACCAAGTCCCCTAGAATTCATCATCCCAGCACAGATGGATTGCATTTGTTACTGCCTCTAAAAAAGACCCGGGAGTTAGGTTTGAAGCTGGTGAGGTCCCTGTCCCTGCTGCCCCCACAGGGTGCTTGGCAGACCTACCCGGAGTGTCCGCAGGGTGTGGTGGGTGCCGTCCACCTCCTCCCGGCTGCCCCGGTGCATCAGGCGCTGCAGTTTGACCAGGAGGAGCTGCTGGGCTCTGGGGAGTGAAGAGAGGAGCCTCAGGGGCTGAAATTCAAGGGCCAAGCACTGGGAAGACAGCGGGGCCGCAGCACCACACCAGCATGGGTGGGGCGCGTGTCCGACTCTGCGTAGGGATGGCCCTGTGGCTGGTGTGCACTCTGAGCCCAGGGGGCACCTGGGGAGAAGATGTGGCTCCTTGTATCTGTGTTTGGATCCCACCTCCAGCACTGGCTCGCTGTGGGGCTGCAGCAAAGTGGCTGAACCCCTCTGAGCCACGGTCTCCTCGTCTGTAAATCTGGTGTGATGATGCTTGCCTTCGAGGACTGCCCTGAGGTGTGGTGTTATGGTCTTATAGATGCTGTGGTATGGATGTGTAGTGTTACAGTCTTACAGATGCTTCCGGATGCCTGCTGTGTGCCTGACACACTACCTGTGCTCAGTCCTTGGGGGCTAGTGCTGTTATAATGACAACGTTGTTGTCGGGATGTGGTCCACGGAAAAGAAATGACTAGTGAACCCAGCGAGACAGCATAGAATTGAGTGGTCTGCTCACTACCAGATGGAAGAGGATTCTACAGGATTCTAGTGAAGGTTGAGAGAAACATCCCTGAGGAGGCAGGAAGGGCTTCCTGGAGGAGGAAGGCCTGGGGGACCTCGCTGTGCAACAGGGAAAGCAGTGGCCTTCTTTGGCCTGGGCTTCTCTATAAGCCCCTCTGCTGATGTTCGTGGCATCCGCAGCCCCCTGCCTGGTCCTTCTTAGACTCAGGGAAACGGAGGCCCCGCCCTGGTTCTGGCCTCACCGGCTGTAGCTGGGTATGGTGCCCATATCCAGGTCATGGTCTGTGAAAGGGTCGACCCGCGCACACAGCCACTCGTGCCTGTCCTGGTACATGGTGTCACGGACGTGCACAACATCGTCACACTTCAGGGACATGGTGCAGGCGTCCAGCTGGCTGGAGATGTTCAGGTTCAGCCGGATGTAGAACGAGTCCCCCGATGTGATCAGGCCGTCCTCCATGTCCTTCACCAGCTTCCGGTACCCTGCGGAGGGAAAGATGCACCATCTGTCTATTGGTATGGGGTCCCCCAACCATCAGAGCAGCTCCTAGAGCAGCTTTCCTCACCACCAATGTGCCTGTGCAATATGCCGCTCTTAGAGCTCATAGCCAGGGGAAAGTTCTACCTCCCCAATGAAGGGTAGCCATGTTGTTTACCAGTTTCCCTTTTTGTCTTGGCTGCCAGGAAGCTCAGAGCTAAAATTTTTGCCAAGTTGCAATGATCACCTTTACTAGCATTCCCGTGACATTCTTCGTATTTCCCCACCATTATACAGCACTTGTTTTTTATTTTTTTCATTGATGCACAACTAGCATACAGTAAACTGCATAAATTCTTAAGTACTCAGTTCAATGAATTTCCACAAATGTATATGTGTGGGCAGCAACAACCAGAACCCTCTCTGTCAGTACCTTTCCTAAGGGGAACCATCTTCCTAACCGACGTTGCTATAAATAAGCTGAATCTCACTTCACATAAGTGGAACCACTTCACATAAGTGGAAGAGTGTATGTTCTCTTCACTTCCAGCTTCCACTGTTCAACATTACACCTGTGAGATTTGTCTGTGATGCTGCAATGTAGCTGGAGGGCGCTCTTTTTCACTGGTGTATAGTACTCCATGGTATGTGGATGTATCCATTCTCCCATGTGCAATTTGCATTGTTTGCAGTTTTGGGCTATTGTGAACAACTCTGCTATGAGTTATTCATACACACTGCTGTCTGTGGATATATGTGCTCATTTCTCTTGGGTATATATACAGAAGTGGAATCACTTGGTCATAGAATATCTATCTATTCATCTATCTATTATCTTTCTACCTATTATCTGTCTATCTATGGATATGCGTGCCCATTTCTCTTGGGTACATACACAGAAGCGGAATTACTTGGTCATAGAATATCTATCTATCTATCTATCATCTATCCATTCATCTATTATCTATCTACCTGTCATCTATCAATCATCTATCTATCAGTCAATCAATCATCTATCTGTGGATATATGTGCTCATTTCTTTTGGGTACATACACAGAAGTGGAATTACTTGGTCATAGAATATCTATCTATCTATCTATCTATCTATCTATCTATCTATCTATCTATCTATCATCTATCTACTTATCCATCCATCATCCATCTACATATCCATTATCTATCATCTATCTATCTATATATCTATCTATCTATCTATCTAATCATCTATCTACTTATCCATCCATCATCCATCTACGTATCCATTATCTATCATCTATCTATCTATCTATCTATCTTCTATCTATCATCTATCTACTTACCCATCCATCATCCATCTACGTATCCATTATCTATCTATCTATCTATCTATCTATCTATCTATCTAATCTATATATCTTCCACCTATGTATCTTCTATCTCTCTGTCTTCTATCTTCTATCTTCAATCTTCTATCATCTATCTATCTATCTATCTATCTAATCTTCTATTATCTATCTATCTATCTATCTATCTATCTTCTATCTATCTTTAGAAGATACTGTCAAATGGTTTCCCAAAGAGACCATGGCACATGTTGTTTTAACCTTATTTAAATGTCATCAACCTCCCAAGTAAAGTTTTGCAAATACTTTGTGAGGGAGCGGGGCATAAACCATGATATCAAACCATAATATAAACCCCCACATCAGCTCCACATGCTGAGGGCTGTATAATACTGCGGAAGCTAAAATGGTTCTAATAACCAGAGTAGCTTGTCGAATGTCCACACCCACATTCCAGGGCCGTGCCAGCCAGCTGGATTATCTGATGAATGTTCCCACCCACTGTGCATGGAGAAACAGGGGTTCCCTGTCAGGTCCATCCGGGGGATCTTGGCCTTGTCCAGCACATCTCAGAATCCTGCCCGTCCACCTGGCCAGGGGCCATTGTGATCGCTATCTGAGTTCTCTGCCTCCTATGAAAACGGAACCTGCACACAGGACCCTGCCGGAATGAACTTTCTTTCCCTGGAATTCCAGACTTGCAGGGCTGTGCTGCTGCACAACTCCGGGCTTGGGGGGTGCTGCTCACGTCATATTCTGCAGGCCCACAGATTTTCTGCTGGGCTGGAAGATCAGGGTGCACAATTGGAGAGAAGCCTGTCCTGCAGGTAGGGACAGAGCATCATTATTGTCTTTGCACGGGTAGGGCACTGCCGGGAAGGAGCTCAAGCAGGAGGCTCTGGAGAGTGGATAGAGAGAAACTGGCTATTTATTCTCTGCTGAAACATTCATGAGCCCTGGCTGTTAAAAATAAGATCCAGCTGCAGAGATAATCATGTAGAAAAACCCAGAGGTGAGAACGAGAACTCAGACTTGTTCAGAGCAGAAAACAAAGCTCAGAGCTCACAGCCCAGGAATCTTGGCCGAGAAGGAGGAGATCCCATTCAAAGGATGCTGGGGGCCCTGTGAAAAGGGAGGGTGAGGCCCGCCTGCCCCGGAGCTGGGGGATCACAGAGCAAGAATCCTGGGGCCCCGGATGTGGTTCAGTGGTCTTGGTCCTGGGTAGAGAAATCTCTAGGCCCCCTGGCCAGCAGTGCCACAGAATATGATGTAAGCAGCGCCCCCCAGAGTTGTGCAGCAGCACAGTCCTGCAGTCTGGAATTCCAGGGAAAGAAAGTTCACTCCAACAGGGTCCTCTTTGTAGGTTCTGTTCTCATAGGAGGCAGAGAGCTCAGGTAGCCATTGCTATGGCCCCCGGCTTGGTGGGTGAGCAGGCTTCTGAGACACGCTGAACAAAGCCAGGAATCCCCCAACAGGACCTGACAGGGAACCTGTTTCTCCATGCCCAGTCCGTGGGGAGACTGACCCCAGAGCTGCTGCCTACAGACATCAGGGACGGGAAGCCCGAGAGAGGAGGCAACTTCCACTTGCCAGGGAGAGAGGGCTGAGCTGGGCCAGCCGGGGCTCCGACAGGTGTGCCTGAGGCTGGGGATGCCGTGTCCACTGTGATCCAGCGGACAGCCCGAGACACCTGGGCAGGTGCATGCAGACGTGGCCAAAGAGCCAGCTCGAGACAGCAAAGCGCTGCTCACAGCTGTCACCATCCCTGTGTGCTCTCCCAGACCTGCCCCTGCACCTCGTGATGCTGCCAGGAAGTGCCCATGCCTTCCACTGAACAGATGAGCAAGCAGAGGCTCTAGGCGGCGAGGTCGCTTGTCCAGGTCAGAGACTTGCCTCCCTGGCCAAGGGTCGCTCCGGACGGTGGAGGGAGGTCTCACCTTCGTGGTTGACCTTGTAGTGCAGCGTGACGGGGCCGCTGCACCTCTGGATGGTCCAGTGGGCTTCCTCTTTGGTGCATGTGTCCAACGGGACACTCTGCCTCTCACCTCGGATGCAGCCTTCTAGCTGGAGAGCAGAGACAGCGTTTGCCTCCCGGCTCCACAGGCAGCAGAGCTGCAGGAGTGAGACTGCTCTCTGTACATTGGGAAAAAAACCATCTCTCCCCGAACAAAGACTAGCTCAGTGCCAACAGGGGGAAAAAGCATTTTGCTCAGGGGGTTGCACCTGCCTCCTGCCTGCACCCTGGGAGCTTGCAGGATGCAGAAGCATGAGCGGGGAGCTGGGGAGAGAAGGGTCCCACAATGCCGATGGTCTGACCACCTTCCAGCTCCCTCCTCCTGCCCGAGGATCCGTGGCTGAATGCAAGGCTTAGGGGCTCCTAAATGTCACCACTGACACTACAGTTGCAGCCACCTCCCTTGCCACCAGCCCCTCACCAGGAGCAGCTGGTGGCCCTCACGCAGGCCGGCTTTCTCGGCCAGAGAGCCAGGCTTGACCGAGTGCACGAAGCTCCCTCGCGCGTTGCCTCCCAGCAGGGTGAGCTGGGAGGTGAGGCTGTCGCCGTTCAGCGTCGTGTGCTGCACCGAGGGCCCTGGGCCCCGCACATGCCCCACGGAGGTGACCGAAGGCCGGAAGGGTCTGCAGCAGGGAACAGAATGGCAGTTAGGCAGCTGGGCTGAAGAGAGAAAAGTCCTACTGGGACACACCGGGGGTTGGTGGTGGGCGCCAGGACCCCGGTGGCATGGCCTCCTGCGGTCATCAGGCGCCAGGGTGTCCTGGCTCCGAGAATGGCCCTTAATGGCTAAGGGAAGTGAGAGCTCACAAGTGGCTCCTGCTGCGAGAAATGCAGATGAGGAGAGGAGCTGAGGCACCCTCTGTCGCCTGCAGCAGCCATGCTGGGACTGACAATGGCCATGTCAGGAGGGTCCCCTTGAGCGCGGCCCACTGGGCTCCAGTGTGTCATGGATGGGGACTGCTGGGTATCTGGGTCCCACTTCTTTGCCTCTGCCGTGCTGCATGGCCTTGGGCAAGCCCCTCCCTCTGTGGGCCTCGGTTTCTGCACCTGGACACTTGGGAGGTCAGAAGAAGTGATTTCTTTTTTTTGAGACGGGGTCTTGCTCCGTCGCCCAGGCTGGAGTGCAGTGGTGCAATCGTAGCTCACTGCAGGCTCAACCTCCTGGGCTCAAGTGATCCTCCTGCCTCAGCCTCCTGAGTAGCTGAGACTACAGGTGTCTGCCACCATGTCTGGCTAATGTTTAAATTATTTTGTAGAGATGGGGTCTTGAGTGTTGCCCAGGCTGGTCTGGAACTCCTGGGCTCAAGCAATCCTCCTGTCTTGGCCTCCCAAAGTCCTGGGATTAGAGGTGTGAGCAAAGCGCCCAGCCAGGAAGTGATTTCTGACTCGGGAATGCTACGATTCTGGTTCTGCCTCTAGGAGAACAAGGCCCATGTGCATGGTCCCCTTTGCAAGACAGCGAGGGGGAAGGGGTCTTTATCCCATCCCCCCCCTCAACCCCGGCTTCCCCTTCACTGGGGTACCTTTCCAGAGAGAACTTCCTGAACATGAGGTTGACCTGCTCCAGGTCGTAGGCATCCAGGCCCTCGGATTGGTGGGACGAGGAGGAGGAGTGAACGGAGGAGGGTCCGAAGGAGTAGCGTTCGTGACTGTCATCTGCAGAGGGACGAGGGCCCATCAGTACCAGGGGTGGCGGGGAGCTCTGGAGACAGCCCTGGGACCTGCTGGGCTGGTGCCGGCACTGGGGGCAGGCTCGGAGCCCTCCTTCCCTACTCTTCCCGGGCAGCCTCCCAGGAGATCGGTCTCTGAGGTTCCCTGGCGCAGATGGCTGAGTCCTGCATTGAATGTCTCCAATGCAGACGTTCTCCAGCCTCCAGGAGCTTCCTCTTAGTGGGAAGCCTTATCAGGTATCTGGTTTTTAAGATTCTTTTTTTTTTTTTTTGTATCTGGAAAAGGGGGGCTTTCCATTAGCAGTTGCTTGTTCTAGTTTTTTTTTTTTTTTTTGAGAGAGGGTCTTGCTATGTTGCCCAGGCTGCAGTGTGATGGTGTAATCAGAGCTCACTGCAGCTTCAACCTCCTGGGCTCAAGTGATCCTCCTGCCTCAGCCTCTGGAGTAGCTGAGACTACAGTTGTGCACCACTATGTCTGGATAATTAAAAAAAAAATTTTTTTTATAGAGACGGAGTCTCACTGTGCTGTCCAGGCTGGTTTTGAATTTCTGGGCTCAAGCCATCCTCCTGTCTTGGCTTTCCAAGGAGCTGGGACTACAGGCACATGCCGCCATGCCTGGCTAATTAATTATTTTTTTGTAGAGACAGGGTCTTGCTATGTCACCCCTCCTGGCCTCCAGTGATCCACCTGCCTTGGCCTCTCAGAGTGCTGGGATTACAGGCGTGAGGCACTGCGGCTGGCTTCATTCTGTTTTTGAATTGGGCCCCCAGATTTTCGTTTTGGGACCCTAAGGCCTCACTATCATCCATCAGCTTCCTGGCCCACAGGGGCCTGAAACAGGGCGGGAAAAGGAGGGTCTGGCCCCAATAGGAGGCCCCTTCCTATCTTCTCACCCCAGGTGGACCCGGAACACCTGGGGGAAAGACACCCACTGCCCGGAGCTCTGGGTGGCTGGGATGGAGGGAACTGCAAATCTGCTCGGGGCTGATAACAAAGGCTTCTCTGCAAACGGAATTTTTCCCGACACTGCAAAATACTTTGGACGGTTGCCCAGGATTCTCTCCCCTTTCCAAAACTCTTTCAATTCTTCTCATTACCCAGCCTCGATTAGGTGCTAACCTCTCTTTAACACTTGATAGCGCTGATGCTTCCCCATTAAGGAGGACCACTCATCTTTCGTTTCATTGGTTGGCAGCCTTAGCTGGCAAAGGCTGGGGGAGCCCTGGAAGAGAGGGGGCTGGCAGGGCACACCCGGAGGACTCTGAGCCACAGTCTCCCCTGCTGCCAGCTCTGTCGGGGCCAGGGGATGCTGCCACCCTCCCTCGGTGCTGAGACAGGCTTGAAGGTGGTGACCCTGCAAGCCCGCCTCCACCCTCCCTACTTCTCCCCATCCTGCTTTGCCCCTCCAATGTCGACCTGTTTCCCTGGCTTTGCCCTTCCAATGTCAGCCTCTCCCCTCAGCCTTGCACCTCCAAAGTCGGCCTCTCCCCTCAGCCTTGCACCTCCAAGGTCCGCCTCTCCCCTCAGCCTTGCACCTCCAAGGTCCGCCTCTCCCCTCAGCCTTGCACCTCCAAGGTCCGCCTCTCCCCACAGCCTTGAACCTCCAAGGTCCGCCTCTCCCCACAGCCTTGCACCTCCAAGGTCCGCCTCTCCCCACAGCCTTGCACCTCCAAGGTCCGCCTCTCCCCACAGCCTTGCACCTCCAAGGTCCGCCTCTCCCCTCAGCCTTGCACCTCCAAGGTCCGCCTCTCCCCACAGCCTTGCACCTCCAAGGTCCGCCTCTCCCCACAGCCTTGCACCTCCAAGGTCCGCCTCTCCCCACAGCCTTGCACCTCCAAGGTCCGCCTCTCCCCACAGCCTTGCACCTCCAAGGTCCGCCTCTCCCCCCAGCCTTGCCCCTCCAATGTTGGCCTCTCCATCTGCATGCTGTATTCCTTTTGCAGAGGCTGGTTAACAGTTCAACACATGAATTTCGTATGAGAAGTCCCTGCTCCCAGCCTACTCTCTGCCCTCCTGTTCTTTACTGTTTCTGAGGCTCCTTTCTTTATCTGTAAAATGAGGGTAACAATAGCATTTCTGAGAGCGGTTGTTGAGATTAAACTGGATCAGGTACGCAGGTCGAGCCCCTCCATGGTGCCCGGCTAGAGTACGTGAGAGCTACGCTTTTTAAAAGCCCAGACCTAGCTCGCGCCCTCTGCATGGCAGCTGGATGGGCCCCCATTACCTACACGATAAAGAACAAGCTCACAGGGCATCTCTCCACCATGCGCAAGCCCAATGGGGGACAGAGGCTTATCTTTTGTGTTCAAGAGCGACTCTGAGTCCACTCCACATAGTAGGTCTTAAGGACCTGTGACCCTCCACCTGTGACCCTCCGTGACCCGTCCTACCCAGGACCCTCCCGGATCTGAGAGGCACGTACCGTCCAGATCTAAGGCGTCAAACCCGCCGCTGTCATTGTCTTCTTCGACTGTGCTGCAAGACACAAGGGAGGGCGGGGAAAGCATGCATGTGAGTGTGTGTGTGTGTGCGCGCGCGCACGCAGGCGAGGGAGAGAGAAGCTTCTGGAAGGTTCCAGGCTTCCGGGCGGCCTTGCTTCTGAGAGGGCGGTATGGGTGGAGGAGGTTGGGACAAGGAAGGGTGGAGGAGGCATGAGGATCCCTGGAAGGGTGGGCGGCCCGGAGGTCTTGGAGATTGCCTCCTCCAGCAGGGGAGGAGGAAAGCCAGGGCAGGTGAACAGAGGCCCCGCTGGCCCCACCTGCTGTTCATGTCTCTCTCACTCTTCTCCGACATGGCACAGGACAGAGATCCATCTGCCCTGTGTGATGGGTTTGGGAGCTGAGCGCCCCTCAGCCGGAGTGGACACAGCAAGCTTGCTGTGCTCTGGAGTTCTCAATTGTCTGCATGTGGTTTTTGCAATAGTGCTTCAAGGTGCAGGTGCTTTGATGCAGACGCCACATGTGGCTTCTGAAAGCTGCTTTCAACACCTGCCCCCGGCTGGCCAGAGGGAGTCCCCGCAACACAGCTGCTGGTGGAGGGGCTGGCGTGGGTCTGATTTTTTTTTTTTTTTTGAGATGGAGTTTTGCTCCTGTCACCCAGGCTGAAGTGCAATGGTGTGATCTTGGCTCACTGCAACCTCTGCCTCCCAGGTTCAAGCGATTCTCCTGCCTCAGCCTCCCCAGTAGCTAGGATTACAGGTGCATGCCACCATGCCCAGCTATTTTTATTTTTTATTTTTTAAATTTTTATTAGAGATGGGGTTTTGCCATGTTGGCCAGTCTGGTCTTGAACTGCTGACCTCAGGTGATCCGCCTGCCTCAGCCTCCCAAAGTGTTGGGATTACAGGCATGAGCCAGTGTGCCTGGCCTAGTGCAGATCTTTGCTGCTGATCTCTGGAGCCAGCCAGGGAAGGCCATGCTGAGAGGCCCAAACCCAGGCCCCAGCGGGACCGGGGGTGTGGATCCAGCCTCCAAGGCCACTGCTTGCTCTCTGCCCTTCTGGAAACTGCCCAACAACCTCTGACTTTGTAGGTGACGTGCCAAACCCTGATAGGCTGGAAACACCCGTCGCCCAGGCATACATCTAATGTGGTTCTCCTTGTGAGGACTCTAATGGTTTTCAGGAAGTAAGGAAGGTGGGAGAGGAGATTGGAGAAGCCATTCATGAGTTTCTTTTTTTTTTTGAGACAGAGTCTCGCTCTGTCACCCAGGCTGGAGTGCAGGGGCATGATCTCGGCTCACTGCAACCTCCACCTGCCGGATTCAAGCGATTCTCCTGCCTCAGACTCCCGAGTAGCTGGGATTACAGGCGCATGCCACCACGCCCAGCTAATTTTTTGTAATTTTAGTAGAGATGGGGTTTCACCATATTGGTCAGGCTGGTCTCGAACTCCTGACTTCAGGTGATCCACCCGCCTCGGCCTCCCAAAGTGCTGGGATTACAGGTGTGAGCCACCATGCCCAGCCATGAGTTTCTTATTCTTTGGCAGAAAAAGCCAAGCCCTGGGGCCGTGGGGCCCGGGAACCTGATTTCTGGGCAGCATGGAGCCACGGGTCATAGGTTTTGTCTTTGAATAGGCAGCTGGGTGAACCCGGAGAGGCCACGTCCCTCCTCCGAGCCTCAGCCCCCTCATCTGTACAATGAGCAGTACCCTGCCTTTCAGGGTTGCTTCGAGGACAGCTGGGTCAGCAAGCGTGGACTGGCCCAGAGACAGGGTAAGGAGGCTTGGCATGGTGGCACAGGGCAAACGCCCAGTCCTCCCTCACCTGCCACCCACCTGCGATGGGGCGCGTCCTCCTTGTAGCGTCTGACGATGGAGTCGTTTCCCGGGGGCTCGGCGGTGATTGACATGATGCTGCTGCGGCTCCGGGGGGGCTGCTTCAGACACAGACACACACACGTTATGGGTGCATAAATATTACAGACTCAGGGACTAAATTCAATGCAAAATCGTGCCTGCCTGCTACTCAGGCGGCATGGAGGCAGCGAGCCGGCTCTCAGCGGCGACCTTGGCTGGAGCAGGCTCGTGCTCAGCCCGGAGCGGCCACAGCCGCCGAGCTTGAAGTACATCTGTTAGCACATCTGCTCACAGGGAGGACGCAGGTGGGAGCCGGCCGGCTTGGGGACTGGGGCGCTGCCTCGCCATGGTGCACAGGCTGAGCTCAAGGCCCCCGGGCTGCACCTGCTCTAAACATGGTGAACAGTGTGGGCCTGGGGTGTGGGGAGGGCAATGGTGCCCCGGACGGCACAGCTGCTGGAGGGCGACCTTTGAAACCAGGCCTGCTGGATCCTGGCCAGAGCCACTCTTAATAAGAGCCTGGGATTCTGCCACTCAGGGCAGCCATCAGACAGGAATCATTCATTATAAAATCTCTGCCTCCCCCAGGGCCCGATTTTGGAAGCTGAGCTGACAAGCTTCCCAGGGCTTCCCCTTGGGGTTAGAATTTCTAATCTTGGGCCTTCTGCTGCCTGGTGGGGGGTGGGCAGTGCTGGATGCAGTGGCTGGGACACTGCCTGGCTCTGCCCGGATAGGGGTTCTGGGCTGGGGAGAGGGCCCTGAGCCTCAGCTCTGCGTCGGCTCCAGCTGCTCACAGCTCCCTGCCCTGCCTGCCGCCCGCTCCCCAGGCTGCAGGAGTTGCCAGGGGCTGAGAAGTTGCGGCAGAATTTTCACGGCCTGTGCCATGCGCGACAGCCCCTGGGAGGCCCAGCTCCTCCTCCCACCAAGTGTTAAATTGGGAAAGGAGGCGGCAAGAAGGTGTAAATACATTGCGAGGCTGTGGAAACCTCTCTAAATAAACATAAGGGAGGCTGGGGCTGCAGCCCAGAGCAGGCAGCAGCGCTGCTCAGAGGCTGGGACTTGGGGAGGAAGGTGAGGTGGGTCGGGGCTGGTGGGGTGGACGAGGCTAGGGCCCCGGGATGGTGCTCTGCAGCAGGAGAGGGTGTTGGGGGATGAGCTGGGGCTCCGGATGGCACTCTGGAGCGAGAGAGGGTGGTGGGGATAAGCTGGGGCCCTGGATGGCGTTCTGCAGGGGGAGAGGGTGGTGGGGATAAGCTGGGGCCCTGGATGGCGTTCTGCAGGGGGAGAGGGTGGTGGGGATGAGCTGGGGCCCTGGATGGCGTTCTGCAGGGGGAGAGGGTGGTGGGGATGAGCTGGGGCCCTGGATGGCGTTCTGCAGGGGGAGAGGGGGGTGGGGATGAGCTCTGGAGGAAGAGTGGGTGGTGGGCATGAGCTGGGGCCCCGGACACTGTTCTGCAGGGGGAGACAACAGAGGGGACCCATAGGTCAGGCAGAGGCTGCAGCTCACCATCTTGGTGAAGGAGTTGGTGATGGGCAGAGATCCACAGGAGCTGGGGCTGGC
This sequence comes from Pongo pygmaeus, assembly GCF_028885625.2. Taxonomy (NCBI): domain Eukaryota; kingdom Metazoa; phylum Chordata; class Mammalia; order Primates; family Hominidae; genus Pongo; species Pongo pygmaeus. Next base: position 2,993,547 of record NC_072379.2, read on the forward strand.
ATCCATGCCTTCTTCCTCGTGCCCCTTGGCTGTCCTCATGGGAGACGAGGTGGGAGAGACAAAGAAAGGAGAAGGGGGCCGGGGAGCATTTGAGGTGGAAGAGAGCGAGGGGAGGGAGAGAAAAGGTGGGGAAAGGGAAGTCAGAGCCCCATGGCCCATAGGTACATGGGACTGTCTGGCGTCATCCCAAACCTCCTTCTAACGAGGTGGGTCTGGGGCCTCTTCTCTCCCTTGGGGGCTCACTCCCCTCTCTGTGGCATCTGCTGGAGAAAGAGCCCTCAAAAACCTCCTCTTGCTTTTTATTAAATTTTTTATAGAGACGGTGTCTTGCTATGTTGCCCAGGCTGGTCTTGAACTCCCAGCCTCAAGTAATTCTCCTGCCTTGGCCTCCCAAAGCGCTGGGATCACAGGCATAAAACCATCTCTTCTTTTCCCGTCTCCCCCCACCACACAGTAGGCTCCTGGCGGGGATGCGGGGGTGGGTCTCGTTTGCCAACATATCCCAGCTCCTAGTGAGGGTCACCCCCTGGGCAAAGCCTGGGTCAAAGCTGGACAACGCCATGTGTCTCTGAGGACTGGTGTGGGGACCCCGGCTGGCATTTTCTGTGAACAATGGACAACTGGGGCATGAGTCTTCCTGTCCAATTCTCCGCCATCAGCATGGACTGCCTCTCCCTGACAAGCAGGGCTGGCTGATGGGGATGAGGACAAACTGGGGGCCAAGTCTGTCACCTCCTCAGTGAAGCCTCCCTTGATGTCCCTGCCCCAACCCCTGGCTCTGTCGTGGGTTGCCTGGGGACCATGTGCACATCCTCTCAGCCCTCATCTGACGGCTTTGCTCTCTGTGTCCCCTCCTTGCTCCCACCCTTGCTGTGTGTGCCCGTGTTGTGTGCACAGAGAGATAAACATACATGCACCCCCGTCAGCGGATGCCTTGTGGGGAGGAACCATACGCTGTCCTTCCCTGGGCCCCCAGCACCTGGCACTGGGCAGCCTATTAAGGTCTGATGAGGAGCGAAGAAGCCCCATGGCCACTGCATCCTGTCTCTTCCCTTTGATGCAACCCCTTTCTCTTCTTCCTGCAGGCCCCAGGCCCTTTGCACCTGCCTTCTGATAAAGAAGGCTGTTGAGACACCGGATGTGGCCGTGAGGGAGCTGGACGGGGCCCCCCGCCTTGGCCTCCCTCCGCTACCCTCCGTGTCCAGAGAGAATGGCCTTAAGCACGGGTCTGCACTCTTCACTCTCCTGCCCACCCCAAAGCCACCTGGGGGAGGCTTCATCCTTGCCGTGCAGGATGAAGTCCATATCTTCAGCAAGGCGCCCACAGTCTCAGCCCAGTGCTCTCCTGCTTTGCGCTCTGGGGCGGCAGGGCAGCTTCTGCCCGGTGCACCTCCTGGTCTCCACATCTCTGTTTATGGGCCCCTCTCTGACCTGAGGAGTCCTTCTGGACACTGTGTTCCCTCCACCAAAAGGCTCCCTTTTCCAGCCCCAGTTTAAATGTACACTTCACCTCCACCTTTTTCTTTCTTTCTTTTTTTTTTTGAGACAGCATCTCACTCTGTCGCCCAGGCTGGAGTGCAGTGGTGCCATCTTGGCTCACTGCAACCTCCGCCTCCTGGGTTCCACTGATTCTCCTGCTTCAGCCTCCCGAGTAGCTGGGATTACAGGCATCTGCCACCACGCCCGGCTAATTTTTGTATTTTTAGTAGAGACAGGGTTTCACCACGTTGACAAGGCTGGTCTCAAACTCCTCACCTCAGGTGATCTGCCCGCCTTGGCCTCCCAAAGTGCTGGGATTATAGGTGTGAGCCACCACGCCCGGCCAAATGTGCCCTTCTTGATGGATCCTTCTCTGACCTTTGTCCTGCCACTCTCAGGACCCATGCACTTTCCACCTCCCGGCTGTGGCCCTGCCTGAGTGTGTGGGGTCTATGGGCATCTACTCGGGCCTTCCAGCACCTGGCACATAGTAGGTGCTTGATTTGCTTAGGCAAACCCTTCCTAGCTGATCTGTCACTCCCAGAGACATGGTGAGGACAAAAGAGAAGATTCTGAAGGCAGTGTGTCTCGGAGAAGAACCAGGGACTGACCAATGAACCAGCCTCCTGTGAGGTCCTGTGGGGGACCACCCGGCCAAAAGTCTTGGAAGAGGGTCAAAGAGTCCTCTCACTGAGAAGCCATGGGCAAAACGCACAGTTCAGTGAATGCACCAGGGATTCCGGACAGACTCACCGGGAGAGGCGGGGAAGCGTGGAGGGAACCACAGAGGGGACCTTTCAGCAGTTGGGGCTCCTGCCCGCTTCGAATGACGATGAACATTAACTGCTATTTGGATGGAGACCCACCACCCCGAGACCCCCGAGAACCCGCCACGTTTACCATGCAGGATTGTTCATTACAGTGGGAGAAACAGATGGACCGAGAGAGACAGAGTGACAGATGAGACAGGCCAAGAGAGATCTGGGCGTCTCACTAACCTTGAAAATCTGATGTTCGCTTCAGGCTGATGGGGGATTTGGCTCTCTGCAGCTAAAAGGGAGGGGAGGCGAAGAAACAAGACACAAGACACAAATCAAACAGGGACCTAGACACATGTCACCGGGGCTTAGAAAAAAATAAAGCGAGTCCAGCCATCCTGTCCCTCGTCATATGGCCACCAGGGTTGGCCCGGAACGTACACGGACCGATGCTCATCTCCCATGGCCGGGACGACAAGACACAGCGGCTCCCTTGGGCTTGAATCAGGCAGCTGCTGGTACAGACAAGCTCTCCTCCCAGGGCGGCCATGCAATATGGCTCATGGCAGAAGACAGGACAGGAGCCAAGAGCGGCAAAGGGGACCAAGCGATGCGCGGGGAGTGTGAAGCTGAGCAGAGCTGGGTACACGACACAGAGCGGGTTTCAGAAGAGGGTGAGGCTGCCGGGCAGGTGCCCTGGCCACCCCCGGCCCGGAGTGCTAACGGGGTCTCAGTCAGCTCAGATGTGCTGCCTCAGGCCTTCTGGCTTGGCGTGTGCAAGGCTGGGAGAGGTGGAGGCATTGTCAGGCCCTGCTGTGGCGTCTCATTCATTCACTCATTCCCTCCCCATCGAGAGCCAGCCATGGGCTTCGGGTTGCCCAAGATTCTGAGCAAAGTGACAGGATTACTGCTAACTCCAGCTCCCAGGATGGTGCCTGACATGTGATGGGCATGTGATTGGTATTCAATACATATACTCAATACATATGTGATGAATAAACAAATGAATGGTTTTTTTTTTTTTTGAGACAGAGTCTTGCTCTATCGCCCAGGCTGGAGTGCAGTGGTGCGATCTCAGCTCAAGCTCTGCCTCCTGGGTTCACGCCATTCTCCTGCCTCAGCCTCCCGAGTAGCTGGGACTACAGGTGTCCACCACCACGCCCGGCTAATTTTTGTATTTTTAGTAGAGATGGGATTTCGCCATGTTGGCCAGGCTGGTATCGAACTCCTGACCTCAGGTGATCCGTCCACCTCAGCTGCCCAAAGTGCTGGGATTACAGGCGTGAGCGACTGCGCCAAGCCTGAATTTGGAAATGATGCTCATTTCATTCTCTTTCCCTCCATCTGCCTGCCTTTCTTTCTTTCTCTTTCTTTCCTTTCTTTCTTTTTCTTTCTTTCTTTTCTTTCTTTCCTTCTTTCTTTCTTTTCTTTCTTTCTCTTTCTTTCCTTTCTCTTTCTTTCCTTTCTCTCTCTCTCTGTCTCTCTCTCTTTTATTATTGAGACAGGGTCTTGCTCTGTCACCCAGGCTGGAGTATAGTAGTGCGATCATAGCTCACGGCAGCCTCCAACTCCTGGGCTCAAGTGATCCTCCTGCCTCAGCCTCCTGAGTAGCTGGGACTACAGGTATGTACCACAATGCCTGGCTGTTTTTTTTCTTTTTGTTCTTTTTTTGAGACACTGGATCTTCCTATGTTGCCCAGGCTGCTCTGGAACTCCTGACCTCAAGCGATCCTCCCGCATTGGCCTCCCAAAGTGCTGGGATTACAGGCGTGAGCTACCGTGCCCAGCCTGTCTTTCTTTCTCTCTCTTTTAATGTCTATTACATTTATAAGAGTGAGGGAATCCGTAAAAATGTACAAATGAGTAAAAAGCGAGTTGGCAGGATTTCCAGCTTACAGGGTTGAAATAGGTTGAGTCACAGTCTGGGTACCCAAGACCCACCCAGAAGCAGGCGTGGCTGTGCTGCTCCATCACCGCCTGCAGGGGCCCCCAGCTCACAGACCCTCTGCCCTGCACCTGTGCGCCTCCTCCCTCCACACCCATGCACCTGGATGCCCTTTAGGTTCATCCTGCGCTGGGGCGGATGGTAGGGCAGGAAGTACTTGCTGTCTTCAGGTGACTCCTCCGAGGTGGAAGAATCGTCAGCTTCTTGACCATTGGTCCTGGGGCTGGCGTCCCCAAAGTCCTGAGAGATGATGGTTACTGGCAGGTTCCTGGGCAGACTCTGGGGACAGGGAAAAGCTGGTGTTAGCGATGGGGTTTGGCGATGTGCCACCAGTGGGCAAAATGGCTGGGCTGACAGTGTCATCATTCCCTCGGCCACCCGAGCATGAAGCTCACTTCGGCCATTCTTCTTTCCTGACGCCAGCCGTAACCCCAGACACTGAGCCCCATCATTCCAGCCTCATGATGCTCCTCCTCCCAGGCTTCTGGTCCAGTCTCCCAAGCAAGCCCCGGTCTTCTTGTACAATGGTAAAGGCATTGCCTCCTAACTGGCCTCAGCCCCTTACAGCTCATCCGTCACCATTAAATTTCCAATTTGTAGCCCTGTGCCTGAGCTAAAAATATAAAAAATATTCAGAATGACTGAATGATGTTAAAAAAAAAAACAAACAAAAAACACAGTGCTAGGTAGTGTCTGGAGCGCTTCATAACTGTCACCTCATTGAATCCTTCCTGACAAGTAGAGGTTGTTGTTGATAATCACTTTTTACAAAATAGGAAGCGGAGTGCCGTGGCGTGAAGGAACTGCGTGGCTCACAAAGCCACAAGGCACCCTCATGCTGCGCTGCCTCCAAACTCAAAGCGTCTTGTTCCACTCCCTGTGCGATATCCTTCAGGGGCTCAAAATAGCAGTAGAGCTCCGGGGTGTGCAGAGCCCACCTTGGCGTGCCCCGTTACCCCCCTGCTGCTCCTGGACTCCCACTCTGCAGACGGACGGAAGCGCCGGTCATAGCCTGCTGACAGCACAGTGGGCTACATGCCAGGCCTGTGTTCACGCTGTAACTGCAGCCGAGAACGCGGGTCCTCCCAAAGTGCTGAGATTACAGGCCTGAGCCACCGCGCCCGGTCAGGGTCCCTTCCTTTGTAAATGAGGACACTGAGCGTGCTTTCCATGCAGGACAGTTCCGTGGGGGTAAATGAGGTAATACACAGAGGGCACATTGTGTGGCACCTGCACGTGACGGCGCTCGGTAAACCCAGAGCTATAACAGTGATAACATCTACCCTGGAGGAGGCATTCCTTTGTTTCTCAGTGCCTGGGGCCCTGCTGGGAAATGTACTCTGCAATTCACGTAGTCCATAAATGAGGGTTTACTCACAGGCACTAGGAACCGTAACGACTGCAGGGTGTCTTAAACCCAGTGATGGTTCAGGTGTGCCGGGGAACCCCAGTGGGAGGCCAGCAGCTGCTGTGGTCACTGACAGGGCACTGAGGCTCCTAAGGGGGAGGCTGCCCAGCGAGGAAGTGGCCAGGTCAAGCTTGCCCTGCATCTTCTTTTTTTTTTTTTTTGAGATGGAGTCTTGCTCTGTCACCAGGCTGAAGTGCAGTGGCACGATCTCGGCTCACTGCAACCTCCGCCTCCTGGGCTTAAGTGATTCTCCTGCCTCAGATTCCCGAGTAGCTGGGACTATGGGCGCGCACCACCACTCCTGGCTAATTTTTTTTGTATTTTTAGTAGAGACAGGGTTTCACCATGTTGGTCAGGCTGGTCTCGAACTCCTGACCTCGTGATCCACCAGCCTTGGCCTCCCAAAGTGCTGAGATTACAGGCGTGAACCCCCACGCCTGGCCCCCTGCATCTTCTTATTTATGTTTTTAATTTTAATTTTCTAAATTTTTTAAAATTTTCGCTCTGTTGCCCAGACTGGTCTTGAACTCCTGTCCTAAAGCGATCCTCCCACCTCAGCCTCCCAAGATGCTGAGATTACAGGCACGAGCCACTGTGCCCAGCCCTACCCTGCATCTTCTAACTTCAAAATGAGTGGCTTCCACTCATCACTAAACAGACACAAACACAAGACTAAAAGATGTGGATTATGCTGGGTGTGGGAGGGAACTTCCAGCTTCAAATATATGAAGAGCCAACCAGGCACAGTGGCTCACGGCTGTAATTCCAGCTGTTTGGGAGGCTGAGGCGGGAGGATCACTTGAGGATAGGAGTTTAAGACCAGCCTGGCAAACAGTGAGACCTCGTCTGTACAAAAAAATTACAAAATTGGTCAGGAATTGTGGTGTGTGCCTTTAGTCCCGCTACCCGGGAGGCTGAAGTGGGAGGACTGCTTGAGCCCAGGAGTTTGAGGCTGCACTGAGCTGTGATGGTGCCACTGAATTCCAGCCTGGGCGATAGAGTGAGACCCTGTCTCAAAAGCAAAACAAAACTAAACAAAGGACAAGAAGCCATTCATTGCACAGGGAGGCAGTGACTGGTCACAGCCTTCAGTGGGCGCCAGGGGGCACCTGGCTTCAGGTGTGGGGCCCCACAAGGAGGTGGCGACTGGCCACAGCCCTCAGTGTGTGCCGGGGGCACCTGGCTTCAGGCGTGGGTCTCCATGGGGAGGCGGTGACTGGCCACAGCCCTCAGTGGGCGCCAGGGAGCACCTGGCTTCAGGTGTGGGGCCCCACGGGGAGGTGGTGACTGGCCACAGCCCTCCGTGGGTGCCAGGGGGCACCTGGCTTCAGGTGCAGGTCTCCACAGGGAGGCGGCAACTGGCCACAGCCCTCCGTGGGCGCCAGGGGGCACCTGGCTTCAGGCGTGGGGCCCTGCCCATCCCACCTCACCTGGTCCAGGTTGCTGCTGTCCTTGGAGAGGCGCCGCAGCTTGCTCTCCAGGTTGACAATGCAGGCCTCCCGCCGCACCATCTCGATCCTCATCTCGTCATTCTTCTCTTCCAGCTCGCGGATCTGCTTCCTGTACTTGTCCTTTTCGATTAAGCACTGCGAGTACTGCGTCTGAGCTTCGTCTCGGGAGTGGAAGGCCTGCCAGGGAGAAGCGGGACAAAGGCTGCTTTGGGGGTTGCACCCCAGCCAAATCCAGCTGGGCCCAGGGACAGGCATCGTCTCCAACCCAGGGGCCAGCCACATCATCTGTGGCTCTCGTCTGCAGCCTGACCCCTGGGCGTGTCAGTCACTACCTTCTTCATTAACGTGATCACAGAGCCGATGGTTCGACCCTTGCTAGTGGCAGGCTCTGTGTTGAGAGCTTTGATAAAGTATCCCTGGAAGGCCACAGCCTGTCCCTATGAGGAGGTGCTACCATAATTATCCCCATTTTATAGATGAGGGAGGGCGCTGAGGTCAGGGGTGGCAGCTTGCCTATGGGCATACACTTATGAATGACAAGGCTGGATCTGAACCCATCCTCTCACCCAAGAGAACAGAGAACATTTAAGAACCATGTTTGGTTGTGGGAGCTGCTGGAACCCAGCTCGGAGCCCCCTGATACCCAAACGCCTGTGACTTCCAAAAGCCTTTTGGGATAGAATTCATCTTTGGAACAGAAATGGGAAAGATGGATTCAGGAGTGATCCCTGCATCGTCAGTGACGTTGCACTGGACAAAACACTCTGAAGGACCCGGTGGTCTGGGGTGTGGGCCCGCTGTGCAGCCTTGCCGCCCTGCATGCTGCAGGTGGTGCCTGTACCTGGTCCCGCTCCCGCTCCACCTCCTCCAGCTGCAGCATGACCGTGTTCATGCGGTGCTTGTACATTTCACAGTCCTTCCCCAGGGTCGAGCACTTGAGCTCCAGATCCTCCTTCTCCTCCAGGTACTGTGAACCACACAGAGAAATCAATATGTGCATCGAGCAATCAATAGGTCAGGGCTGAAAGCTGTTCTTGGCTCCTGCCTTCCCGCCGGCTGGCTGGAGCTGGCCTGTCCCTCCCTAAGCTGGCATGGTCAGGACATGGCCTGCCCTTCTGAGAACCGGCTACCTGACCACTGGGGCTCAAGGTAGGAGCCAATCAACCCAGCATTGTCGTGAACCCACTACAGACCAGGTAACGTAGGGGAGGACAGTGTGGTCTCAATCAGGAGGGGGACACAGGTGCTAAGCTGGTGCAATAGCTTGTAAATGCCCAAGGGTGGCCGGCACATCTGGCATCCTGCAATCCACAAGGTGCGGGTGAGGCTCTGAGACTCACACCTTGGCGGGTATGTGGGTTCCCCCAATCCCAAGCCCTCACCCTCCCCTCTGCCCACATTGCTCCTGCCCTCAGGCCCTCATCTGGTTGATAAACTGCAGCTTCTGCCAGGGGCTGAATACTGGGAAGTACAGGGGATTTATGCCGGGGTCTGACCTAGTCCCTGGAAAGGAGTGTGGGGTCAGGGAGGTCCTGCTGACACACACCACTGCCCCCTGGTGTGAAGGGGGCCGGCCGAGGGCACTGCTGGGCAGGCGATCCCCACTCCCACCTTGTCTCTCAGCTCCTCTGCCTGGCGGGCCTCCTCCTGCAGATTGTAGATCCTGTTGACCAGCTCCTGCCGGTCCTCCAGGGCCTCCTTGCGGTCGTGTTCCAGGATGTCCAGGATGGCCTTGTCCGAGTCTGGCAGGCTGCGCTTCCCGGCCTGGGTGGGAGGGAGGAGGTTTAACAGGGTCAGGGTCAGGGTGAGGAGCCAAGTGGTCCTGGAAGGCAGGGGACAGAAGAACCAGCAACAGACACGGACAGAGCAGAAGGTTTTGTGCCTGGAAGGTAGAGGCAAGAAGAGATGTATGTCCCCTGGGGTCTCTAAGAAGCTTAGCATTTAAGAAGTTTATTGCCTGGAAAGAAGCAGAAAACTGGCTTTTGCTTGAGCGTATCCTGGGCCTTTTGTTCTCCCTGGAGCTTATCGGAATGCAGAGAAACAGTTGCTGCACCCGAAACCCTTTTTAGATGCTGCCCCTGAAATACCGAGGAATCTGTTCTGGAGAAGCTGGGTTCATCCTCGGCTCTGAAACAGAGCCTCAAATACCAGGCAGCCGCTCCTGGGGGAACTGTTCTGGAGGGAGCAGGAGGATGCATGTTTTTTTTCTTGCCCTGCAGATACGTTTTGGGATGTCACTCCTCAGCAACTTCCACCTCCGTGCCCACAAGTGATTCGGCGATGACAAGTGTGGGGAGGCATTTGAGGTTGGAACAAGTGGCACGGAGCTTAGAGTTGGGTTTCTTGGAATCTTTAAGGGCATGTAGGTTTCCTAGATGTCCTCGTCTCTTCCCACAGTGCTCAGGGCATTGATTTCCACGTGGTTGGTGAGTTTCCTGGAGTGCTTCAAATAAGCACGTTTTCCCAAGCATGATCTCCTGTCTCTGACAAATGGGTGGTGGGGTCACCGCTTTACAGAGGAGGAGAAAAAGGTGCCCGAGGGTGGCATGCATGTCTGTGATCCTGCAGTCAGCACGGTGTGGGTGAGGCTCAGGGACTCACAACCTGGCAGGTTCGTCATTTCCCCCAACCCCAAGCCCTCACCCTCCCGCTGCCCGCGCTGGCCCCGCCCCCAGGCTCTCACCTGGATGATGGACTGCAGCTCCTGGTTTTTGGTCTTCAGCATTTCATTCTCCCGCTCCAGTTCCAGAACCTGCTCCTTCTTGGGCCGATTTTCAATGTCATTCTTCAGTTTCAGAGACTGATTTCTCTCCAGCTTACATTCCTCCTCCATCTTATTCAACCGGTGCTTTAGCTGATCGATCTGAAATACCCCAAGGGTGCCGAGGGGAGAAGGCAGGTGGCAAGAAACACTCAGAAAAGGCAATGCTTCCCCCGATCCCACTGAGCTGGCAGCATAACCTGAGTTATGCCCCTTTCTCCTTCTTCCAGGGGCAGAGAAGGGCTCCAAGAAACCTTCTCCAGTGAAACAAACTGTCATCTCCCTGTTGATGGAGAGTTCCTGATTAGTCTATTTAGAATAGCTCCAAAGGGGCTACAGGCCTCAGAGAAAATTTCCTCAACCTTTGTCGGGTGGAACAGGTTATGGATTTTGGGATAAAAGAGATCCAAGTTGGTGTTTCCCACTTCAACGCCCTTCTCTGATGGGTTTCAAATTCTGATCCTTGGAACTCAAGGATTCCCCTGAAGAATCCAGGGGTTACCCAGGGGGAAGGAGGAGATGGTTGAGAAGTCGGGGTTCTGGGCATCCACACTGACTTCACATCCCAGAACAGCTCTGCTTGTGTGGTTTGTTCTTTTGGGTTTCACACAAGATTTTATTTGGATAAATAGCACTGTTGCTAAAAAGGAAGAGGAAGAGGAGGAGGAAGAGGAAAAAGAAAGAAGAAAAAGCAGGAGAAGGAGGAGAAGAAGAAAAGTAGAGGAAGAAGAAGAGGAAGGGGAAGAAGAGAAAGGAGAAGAAGAGGAAGAGAAAGAAGAAGAGGAAGAGGAGGAAAGAGAAGGAGAAGGAGAGGAGGAGGAAGAAGAGGAAAAAGAGGAAGAAGAGGAGGGAGAGAAGAAGGAAGAAGAGGAGGAGAGGAGGAGGAGGAAGGAGGAGAGGAAGAGGAAGAGAAAGGGGAAGAAGAAGGAGGAGGAGAAGGAGAAGAAGAAAGAAGAAGAAGGAAGAGGAGGAGGAGAAGAAGAAGAATAGGAGGAAGGAGGAGGAGGAGAGGAAGAGGAGGAGGAGAAGGAGAAGGGAAAGGAGAAGGAGGAGACAGCCTGAAATCCACTGAATTGTAATTTCACAGGCTCTCCAGCCTAAAGAACTTCCCCAGACTTAGGCAGAAAGAGTGGCTTCCTGGAGGAGGCAGCTATTGCATCTGGAAATGAGACAAGTGGAGATGTGCTGATTTTCACACTCAAGAGTTTAGTGTCAGGAACTGGGACCAGCAGAAGACTTCTTCAACCTGTGAGACTAACCTGTGTGCCTCCCCAAACACATCGGCTTTGCTAAAATATCCCAAACAAGAAGGTTGCATTCGAAGGTTATAAAGAAAGGAGGCACCAAAGGGGAGAGTGTCATTTTTCAAATCTAGTCTTGGAGGGAGAATCATCTCAAGGAATCTGGCAGGTAGAGAGCAGTGGCTTTAGCAAGAAAAGACCAGCTCCTGCACCCCAGTGATTAACCTGAGACGATGAAGAAAGGGGTGTGCAGGAAGCAGCCCGAGGCCAAGAAAACCAGCCAGGGACTCTGCTGGCCAGATGGTCTTCCAAATTCTACTTAACACTTTCTCACTATTAATGTATCTCCAGGGAAACATAACACAGGAGAAAGTTCCGGGAGAGAAACTCGTTAAGTCCCTGCCACAGGGTAACTTCCCCAAATCCTAGGTAAAAACAGCATAGAAATCTCTCCTCCTGCTCAGGCAAAAAAAAAAAAAAAAAAAAAAGCTCCTCAGCATCTTCAAAGCTTAACCCAAGCGTCCCTTGCTAAGTCCCAGGTCCCACACGAGCAGGCATGGGGCGCTAGCATTGTGGGGTGCTTACAGGGTCAGCCACTCCGCCAAAGACTTACGGTTCAGTATCCCAGCAATCCTAGGGCACAGGTATTACTTTCATTATTGCCATCTGCAAATGAGGAAACTGAGGCCAATAGCTAAGTAAATAGTAAAGCATAAAGCCAGAATTTGAACTCAAAACTACAGGACTTACAAAGCTCATGCTTCTAACCAAAACACTATTGCCTGCTATGCCACTGACTCAATTCACCTGAATTCCTGGTGGACTGTTTACAGATCTGTCTGCTTCACTAAATTGTAAGTGACCTGTGCACAGCTCACGTTATTTATCCCCATGTCTCCCACAGTGCTTAGCACAGTGCCTCACACGTGGCAGGTGCTTAATAAATATTCTGTGAGTCTGTTTTCCACCCAGCAGCCAGAGTGATCCTTCTCAGATATAAATCAATTGTCACTCCTCAGCTCTCAATCCTTCAGAGGCTTCTCACCACAACTAGAATAAATCCCAAAGTTCTTACCATGCCCCCACGATCTGGACCCCGCCATCCCTTCCACTCCCTTCTGCACCATTTGTTTATTTGGCTCTGGCCCCACTGACTCTCCTGCCATTTCTTTTCTCTTTCACTTCTTTCTCTTCCTTCCTTCCTTCCTTCCTTCCTTCCTCCCTTCCCTCTCTCCCCCCCTCCTTCCCTTCCTTCCTTCTTTTTCTCTTTCTCTCTCTTCCTTCCTTCCTTCCCTCCCTCCCTCCCTCCCTCCCTCCTTCCTTCCTTCCTTCCTTCCTTTCGTTCTTTCTTTTGACAGGCATGGCTCACTGCAGCCTCGACCTCCCAGGCTCAGGCAATCGTCCTGCCTTATTCCCCCCAGTAGCTGGGACTACAGGCACATACCACCATGCCTGGCTTATTTTTGTAGAGATGGGGTTTTGCCATGTTGCCCATGCTGGTCTCAAACTCCTGGACTGAAGCAATCCTCCCGCCTTGGCCTCCCCAAATGCTGGGATTACAGGTGTGAGCCACCAAGCCCAGCCTTCCTGCTGTTTCTTCAAAAACAAAAACAAAAAAACATGCCCCCTACTTGTGGCCTTTGCAAGTGCTTTCCCCCTGAGACTTGCATGGTTGGCTCCTTTCATCCCTTCAGATCTCTGTTCATGTGTCTCCTTCTCAGAGACCTTTCCTGGCCACCCTATTTAAAGTAGCAACCCTCATGTTCTGTCCTCACGCCCTGTCTCTTCTTGATAGCACTCATTTCTACCAAGTATTTATGCATTTGTTTTCTGATTACAATGTTAGTTCCACGACAGCAGGGTTTTAGTCTTGAGCTATGTATCCCTGGAAAAGAGCCTGGGGCCAGGTGTGGTGGCTTATACCTGTAATCCCAGCACTTTGGGAGGCCAAGTGTGCAGATTGCCTGAGCCCGGGAGTTCAAGACCAGCCTGGGCAACATGGCAAAACCCTGTCTCTACTAAAAATAGAAAAAGTGGGGCGGTAGGTAGGAAAAAAATAGAAAAAAATTAGCTGGCATAGCGTGTACCTGTAGTCCCAGCTACTTGGGAGGCTAAGGTGGGAGGATCACCTGAGCCTGCAAGGCCAAAGCTACAGTGAGCTGTGATCACACCACTGCACTCCAGCCTGGGTGACAGAGTGAGACTCTGTCCAAAAAACCCCTCCAAAAAACCCAAAAACAAAAAGTCTGGTACCCGATGGCACTCAATAAACAGAAAGAATGAACGAGGCCAGGTGCAATGGCTCATACCTGCAATCCCACCACTTTGGAAGGACAAGGCAGGCAGTTCACTTGAGCCCAGGAGTTGCAGACCAGACTGGGCAAAATAGCAATACCCCTTTTCTACAAAAAAAATGGAAAGAATAGCCTGGCGTGATGGTGGGCACCTGTAGTCCCAGCTACTTTGGAGGCTGAGACAGGAGGATCGCTTGAGTCTAGGAGGTCAAGGCTTCAGTGAGAAGACTGGGCAGTGGAAGACCCTGTCTCAAAAAAAAAAGAAAAAAAGAAAGAAAGAAAAGAAAGAAAAGAAAGGAAGGAAGGAAGAAGGAAGGAAGAAGGAAGGAAGAGAGAGGAAGGAAGGAAGGAAGGAGGGAAGAAGGAAAGAAGGAAAAGAAAAGGAAAGAAAGAAAGGAAAAGAAAAAAGAAAAGAAAGGAAAATAAAAGAAAAGAAAAAAGAAGATGTAAATCACCTTAACTGATTTGCGGAGTGAGCCATTCCGCGAGCCTCACCGGGTCTGCGCGCGCATGCACAAGGTGGATCTGGGACCGAGCGGGTGGTGGAAAGCTGCACTGGGTCTGTCCTTGTGCGCATGTCTGCCCATGCGCATAGGGGATGTAGGCCGCTGAACTGGTAGCGCTAAGCACTATGGGTACACGTGCAGGCGCATAGTGGACCTAGGACTCCCAGAGGCCCTGTGTCCTCCATTCCCTCTCACCTGGCTGGCAGGAAGCTCCAGTAGACCATGTGCATGTGCCTGCACCTGCTTTATGGGGGACTTGAGCCCTGGTGACATTTGTTTCCCCCGGGTCACCCTGGCGGAGTAGCCCTTGGGCACCCCTCACCTCGAGTTGGAGGTCTCGGCTCCTCATGACCGCCATGTTCTTTTCCTCACTGAGCTGTGCGTAGCGCATGGCTAAGTTGTAGTTGTCGTCCTTCACCTTGACCAGCTCGTCATTGTAGCTGTCCCGCTCTTCCTTCATCTTGTAGTACCGCTCCTGGAAGGTCAACAGCTCCACGCGCGTCAGCGTCATCTGCTTCTTCTCATCCTCCAGCTGCCGCAACCTGGCCAGCAGCTCGCAGCGTTGCAGGTCCTTGGCCTTCATCTGCTGCTGCAGCTTGATGACCTCGTTCATCAGGAAGTGCGTGAGGCCCTCGTGGCCTTCCTCCACTGTGGAGAGGGGGCACCCAGTCAGGCCTGAGGACTGGGAAGTGGAAAAAGGAGGTTCCAGACGCAGGGCAGGTGCCATTCATTCACTCACTCACCAACGTTGTGCGAGCTTTTTACTCACTCTGCCCACGAGGCACTGGGGATTCAGAGTGAGCGAGACTCACAGCCTTGGCCCCGGGAGATCTTATGGTGTAACAAGAGAAACACACTTAAAAAAATCAAATGATACCACAAATAGAATTACAGACCGTGAGGATTTCACAAAGTAAAGGTAGATGGGGCTATGAGAGTGTGTAGCAGGGGCCCAGATCCAGCCTCGTGGGCAGAGAGGGTTGGAGAAGGCTCCTGATGGTTGAGGTAAAATATTAAGTTCGGGAGGGAAAAGGCATTCTAGGAAAGGGGAACAACATTGCCAAGGCCATATGGGGAGGAGGGAGGAACTTGGCATATTTCAGGAACTGAACGAAGACCAAAGTGGCTGAAGGAGAGAGAGAGAAGAGAAAGGCGAAGCTGGGGGTGTCAGCAGGGACTGGATCATGAAGGGTCCTTGTGAGCTGCATTAAAGACCTGGGTCTTTTTTTTATATTTTGAAACAGGATCTCGCTCTGTTACCCACGCTGGAGTGCAGGGGCATGCTTATTGCAGCCTGGAACTCCTGGGCTCAAGCAATTCTATGGCTGGAGCCTCCAAAAGTGTTGGAATTTCAGGCATGAGCCACTGTGCCTGGCCAAGACCTGGGTCTTTACAAAGAAGCAATGAAAAACCACCAAAGGGTTTTAAATAGGGGAGGAAGAATGGAGAAAGCACTGGAACAGATCAGGAATGGATATAGAGAGTTGATGGGGTTGTGGGAGTCTGGACTGTGGGAAGTGTTGGGGAGGGAGAGAAGACTGATTCAAGAATGTTTAGAAAGGAAGATTAAGAAGGCAAGATGCTCAAGGGCTCTGGCCCATGAGACACTAGAAAGAATGCAGCCAAGGCAAGGACAAGATCTACGGGGTAGAATGAACTTGTGTTCCACCTGGCGCCATTCATGGGGGATGGTCCTTGAACACCCACTTCTCTTGGCTCCTGCTTCCCTTTGCCCCCGTTAACCTTTCATCATCAAGCAAAATAAGTGGTTGACAGACCCCAGTTCTATATGTCATAGATTCACAGCTTAAGAACCATGCCACTACTGAGGACACGCACACACACACACACACACTCACACACACGCCCCTCCTCTTAGAGTCCAGATGTTCCCAATGGCAAAAGCACTTACCCACAATGGTGGAGAATCTCCGAGTGGGCTCTTTCCCAGTCACCAGTTTGTACAGCTCTGGGTAATAAAATTCCAGGCTCTCCAAGAAGACCACATAGCCCCTTTGCCCCTTGGTATGTAGAATGTCCAACAGCCGGCCTAGGGGAAAGACCAGACCACTCTGTGAGAATACATATCTGATGGAACGCAAGTCTCTGGCTGGTCTCATCCTGGACTTGTATCCTTTAATCAACTGTAAGAAGACAGTCTCCCCATATTCTATCACTTCTGAGTTGTATCTTGGAGCCCAGATGACGTAAATCAAAGTGCCAGGCCCTCCGCAGGGATTCGGTGGGCATTTGTTTTCTTTTTCTAATAAGCTGGTAGAACCAGGATAAATGGAATTGCCGCCCCAGTTTTGAAGAGTTTCCCAACTGACCGGGGCCAAAATGAACCATGTAGGCACCAGGTCTTCTATGACTGAAGGAGGTTGGAAGCATGATAAAAATTATGGAATAATACATGGTTCTCTGGGATTGAGAGCAGGAAGATAAATCTTTGGGTGAGGGGCTAGGAAAAATCATAGGAAGCAGGGATAGTTCTAGATTTTTCTTTGGGATTATTACACAACCTGGAAACACCTTAAATGTAATTTCCCCAGCAGGTCCCAGTTTCTATACTATTGATTCCACTTATTGCTTACATTTCTGGGCCCTTCCTTAAACATTTTATTTTCAGATATTCTTCTGAGATATGGAAGAAGAAAGGTAGGTCTTAAAACTGGACCTTTTCCCTAGGACGGAGAGAAGAAATAAATTTGATGTTATGTCAACCCCGATTGTTTGGTGAAGCCGCCTGCAGTACTGTTTTGAGAAACATTCCAAAGTTACATCCAAGCTCAGTGGGAAAGCATGCTGATTAGTGATGTCTGCCATGGATGCCAGAGAGTCGCAGCTGATGAGCCACTTATTACCAGCCACGCTGGGGGACAGTGATTATCAAACCTTCTAAACTGATCCATAGAAAGAAAAACATTTAACATTGTGGTCTAGTGACCATAAACAAAGATAACTCTACAAGTACATGTGTATACACATGTCCATAATATAAAATTAAAACAAGCTTCACAAACCATGTTTATTACCTTTACTGAATATGATAAAGTGTCCTACCCACCCCCCTGCCCCGGAAGTCAGGCTAGAAAAGCCTGTGGAACCCTTCTCGGAATAATATTTTTAAACAGATAAAGTACATCAGATTACAAAAGAAACCAATTATAATAAAATCCAGTTATCAAATATTAAATAAATTTGTGTTTCAGTAACGTACTTCTTTATTAATGCATTAAATAACAAGACCTCTCGGCAGGTCTAATAAGTACTGTAATTTTGAAAGAGAGAAGAGTGTAAGTGGCATTTTGAGAGATTTGCAGTAGCTGTAGTGATAGGAAGAGATCTGTAATTTTCATTGTTGCCTAAGTCACAAGAATTACTAATCACTCCTGTAATTTGTGGCTTCCTGACATTTGCAATTGAGGGCAAAGCTAAATTGCAGTTGAGGTTGGTAAAATAAAATGGCATTTCTTCCCCCCTCCCAGTTTATGGATCCTTTGAGTTCTATACACAGACAGCTTGAGTTCTATACACAAATGGGTAGGTGATGGTCTGTGGACCCCAGTTTAAAAATCCCTGACCTAGAGCAACTTCATTTTGGTACAGCTACCAAAGGGTATGTCTGGAAGTTGCCGTGTGCGGTAGCCCTCCCTCTCCCGCAAAGAGGTCCTAAGGTTACCTGCTCGGTTGATCTTGGATGGCAGCATAGGAGCATTAAGCACTTCATCTTCATCCTGCTCATCAATGACCTTACACTGACGCAGGTAGGGCGTGAGCTTGGCAGGGTTGATATAGCGGCTGAGCATGTGCCGGTTACACTCCACATTCTCCCACAAGGCGTCCTCTTCATCCTTCAGCGTCTCCATGTAGTCATCCATCTCTGGCCCTCCTCCTTTTAGACATAAACCCCAACAAGCTTAATAAAACAGTCTCACTGGAACAGCTCTATCAACTCCTCTGGAGTGATCTCTAGAATATATTAGGTTAAAAAAAGTCCTGTACAGTAAAGTATATATGGCATTTTACCTTTTATCTAAGAAAGGGGGTATGAATATAAAAATATATATTTCCTTATATACTAAACATAAACAATGGAACTTTAAGCCATAAATTTTTAAAAAGATTATTTATAGGGCAGAGAGGGAAAATCCTGCGGTTGGAGTCTACCCTTTCCATCCAAGTTTTTATGTCTTACTAAAAATGTATAGTTCCCTAAACAATATATACTATTGGTTTTTGTTTTAAAATTTCACATAAATGGTGTCATACTATATATTTCCTTTTTCAACATGTTTTTCTCCCTTTACATTTTTTTTTGAGATTTATCTAGGTGGATACATATAGATCTAAGTCATTCATTTTTAAAAATAGCTTTATTGTGATATAATTCACATAGCATACAAGTTACCTTTTTAATATGTTCAATTCAATGATTTTAGTATATTCACAGAGTTGTGCAACCACCACCACAATCAATTTAAAATCATTTCCGTCATTTCAAAAAGAAGCTCCTCACCCTTTATTAGCCACTCTCAATTTCCCTCTAATCCCTGCCCCTCCAGCCCTGTGTAACCACTCGTTCACCTTCTGTCTGTATAGATTTGCCTTTTCTGTACATTTTATACAAGTGAAATCCTACAATTTATGGTCTTTCATGGCTGGCTTCTTTCACTCAGCAACTTTTCAAGGGTTGTTCCTGTTGTAGCATGTATCAGGACTTCATTTATTTTAAATTGCTCAGTGATTTTTTCACTGCATGGACACGCCACATTTTGCTTGTCTGTTCATTCACTAATGGATATTTGACTTGTTTCTACCTTTTGTCTATTATGAACAATGCTGCTATGAACATTCATATAAAAGTTTTTGTGTGACTGTATGTTTTTATTTCCCTTGGGTAGATACATAGGAGTGCATTGTTAGGCCGTATGGCAACTCTATATTTAACATTTTGAGGAACTGCCAAACTGTTTTCCAAAGCAGCTGCATCATTTTACATTGCCACCAGCAAGCCATGAGGGTTTTCATTCCTCCATATTCTTGCTAACACTTGTTATTGTCTGTCTTTTTTATTACAGCTCTCCTACTGAGTGTGAAGTAGCATCTCACTGTGGTTTTGATTTGCATTTCCCTAATGACTAATGATATTGAGCATCTTTTCATGTGCATATTGGCCATTTGTGTGCATTGATAAATGTCTATTCAAATCCTTTGCCCACTTTAAAATTGTGTTGTTTGTCTTTTTATTATTGAGTTGTAGGATTTTGTTATGTATTCTGGATGCAAGCCACTTATCAGATATATGACTTGCAAATATTTTCTCCCATTCTGTCAGTTGTCTTTTCACTTTCTTAAAAGCATTGTTTGTAGCACAAAAGTTTTAAATTTTGAGATAGTCCAATTTATTTATTTTTTCTTTTTTTCACTTGTGCTCTTGGCATGTATCCGAAACACCATTGTCTAACTCCAGATGATGAAGACTTACTCCTGTTTTTTTCCTTTGAATATTATACCTTAGTTCTTACATTGAGGATGATCCATTTTGAGTTAATTTTTGTGTATGGCGTGAGGTAGGCGTCTAACTGCATTATTTTATGTGTGGACGTCCAGTTGTCCAAGCACAGTTTGTTTGAAAAGACTATTCTTTCCCCATTGAATGATCTTGCTACCCTTGTTGACAATCAACTGACCATAAAAGTAAACATTTGTTTTTGCACTATTGATTCTATTCCATTGATCTATATGTGTATCCTTATGCCAATACTACATTGTCTTGATTACTGAAGATTTGTAGATTTGTAGTAGGCCTTGAAATTGGGAAGTATGAGTCTCCCAACCTTGTTCTTTTTCAAGATTGTTTTGGCTATTAGGTGCCTTTTACCTAATTTTAGGATTAGGATGTCAATTTCTGCAAAAAAGGCAGTTGGTATTTTGGTAGTGAATCTGCTGAATATGTAGATCAATTTGGAGAGTACTGCTACCTAACAACATTAAATCTTCTGATCTATGAACATGGGGATGTCTTTCTTTAAATCTTCTTTAATTTCTTTCAGCAATGTTTCATAGTTCTCAGTGTACAAGTCTTGCACTTCTTTTGTTAAATATATTCCTAAGTATTTCATTATTTTTGATGACACTATAAATGGGAGTTTTTTTCTTAATTTCATTTGTGGGATATTCATTGCTGGTCTATAGATATATAATTTATTTTTGTATATTGACCTTGTATTCTGCAACCTTGCAAAATCATTTATTAGTTCTGTTAGTTTGTTAGAGACATCTTATGATATCCTATATATAAGATCATGTCATTTGCAGATAAATGTAGTTTTACTTCTGTCTTTCCAATCTGGGTGCCTTTTATTTCTCTTCCTTGCCTAATTGCTCTGGCTAAAATACCTCCAGTACAATGTTAGATAGAAATGTTGACAGCAGGAATCCTTGCTTTGTTAGTGATGTTAACGGACAGCATCCAATCTTTCACTGTCAAGTATGACATTAGCTGTAGGCTTTTGCTTTTGTTTTAAGATAGATGTCCTTTATCAGGTTGACGAAGTTTTCTTACCTTCTTGGTCTATTGAATGTTTTTATCCTGAAAGGTTTCTTGATTTTGTCAGATGCTTTTTCTGCATTTATTGAGGTTGCCATGTGGTTTTTGATTTTTATTCTATTGATAGGGTTACACTACCTGACTTTCAGATGTTAAACCAACCTTGTATTCCTGGCATAAATCCTATATAGTCATAGTATATAATTCTTTTTATATGTTGCTGCATTTAATTAACTAGTTTTTTAAAATAGGATTTTTGCATTCATATTCATAAGAGATATTGGTCTGTAGTTTTCTTTTCCTGTGATGTCATTGTCTGGTTTTGATATTGGCCTCAGAATGATTTAGGAAGTGTTTCTTCCTCTTCTGCTTTTTGGAAGAGGCTTTTAAGAATTGATATTAATTTTTCTTTTGTTTGGTAGAACTTACAAGTGAAGACATCTGGGCATGGGTTTTTCTTTGTGGATTATTTTTACAAATTCAGCCTCCTTACTTATTACAGGTCTGTTCATATTTTCTGTTTGTCTTGAGCCAGTTTCAGTAGTTTGTGTCTTTCTAGGAATTTGTCCATTATATCTAAGTTATCTAATTTATTGGCAGCAATTGCTCACAGTTCCCTTCATACTTCTTTTTATTTCTATAAGTTCAGTTATAATTTCCCCTCTTTCATTTCTGATTCTAGTAATTTGCATCTTCTCTCTTATTTCGTTGATACATCAAAGAACCAACTTTTGGTTTCATTAATTCTCTGTATTCCTTTTCTATTCTCAGGTTCATTTGCTTCTGCCCTAGTCCTGATTATTTCCTTTCTTTTCCTTGCTTTAGGTTTAGTTAGCTCTTCTTTTTCTACTTTTGTAAGGGAGGAGGTAAAACTGCCTTTGCAAAAGTTATAACAGAAAATTCTGACAGTGAAAGAGATCTGACCTAACCAATTCCATCTTGCTTCTAACCTCCAAGCAGTCCTTGTTCATTCCTGGGCAGAGGCCAAACTAACTTTGGGAGGAACTTGTTCATAGATTAATGTATTATTCTGCTGCTGTCAGACAGTGTACTACAGATGTCTGTTAGGTCTAGTTTGTTTTTTTTTGTTTTTTTTTTTTTTGATACAGAGCCTCCCTCTGTCACCCAGGCTGGAGTGCAGTGGTGCAATCTTGGCTCACTCCAACTTCTCCTCCTGGGTTCCAGCCAGCACGTCTGGCTAATTTTTGTATTTTTAGTAGAGACAGGGTTTCACCATGTTGGCCAGGCTGGTCTTGAATTCCTGACCTCAAGTGATCCACCTGCTTTGGCCTCCCAAAATGCTGGGATTACAGGTGTAAGCCACCACGCCCAGCCAGGTCTGGTTTGTTTATAGTGTTGTGCAGGTTTCTTATTTGTTGATCTTCTGCCTAGTTGTTCTATCCATTATTCAAAGTAAAGTAATAACATCTTCAACTCTTTTTTTTTTTTTTGAGACAGAATCTCACTCTGTCGCCCAGGCTGGAGTGCAATGGCATGATCTCGGTTCACTGCGACTTCTGCCTCTTGGGTTCAAGTGATTCTCCTGCCTCAGCCTCCTGAGTAGCTGGGATTACAGGTGCCTGTCACCGTGCCTGGCTAATCCTGTATTTTTAGTAGAGATGGGGTTTCTCCATGTTGGCCAGGCTGGTCTCGAACTCCTGACCTCAGGTGATCTGCCCGCCTTGGCCTCCCAAAGTGCTGGGACTACAGGCATGAGCCACTGCGCCTGGCCAACGTCTTCAACTCTTATTGTTGAATTGTGTATCTCTCCCTCCAGCTCTGTCCATCTTTGCTTCATGTATCTGGGGCTCTGATAGGTGCATATGCTTATAACTCTTATAGCTTCCTGGTGGATTGACCATTTTATCATTATGAGATGTTCTTCTTTAGCCATAGCCAAATTCCTGGACCTGGGGATTTCATAGTGGTGGGATGGGTGAGTGTGCTGGGGGCAATTGAGCTAGAAGGTGGCATTGGTGTAGCCATGGAGGTTGGAGCTCAGCCAGGGTGAGGAGACATGCAGGCAGGTCAAGGCTATGAGGGCAGAGAAGAGACCAGCAAGCAGAGGAAGCTGGTCTACCGAGTGGTGCCATGGTGAGCCCATGAGGTTCCATGAGAAGCGGATGGTCGGGGTCATCTCTCTTGGTGCATAACTCAGTTCCCAACCTCATGAGCCTTGGCCTTCTGTGGTGTCTGGTCCTTGTTGTAGGCCTTCAGTATCCTTCCACCTTCCCTGCTAATTTGAGCTATTAAATTTGTTTTAAAAATTATTATTTTTAGAGACAGAGTTTCGCTCTGCCACCCAGGCTGGAATGCAGTGGAGCAATCCTAGCCCATGGCAGCCTCAAACTCCTAGGCTCAAGCAATCCTCCCACCTCAGCCTCCTGAGTGGTTAGGACTACAGGTGTGTGCCTCCACCCCTGGCTGTTTTGAACATTTTTTGTAGAGACAGGGTCTCACTACAGGCATGCACCACCATGTTGTAGTTTGCCCAGGCTAGTCTCAAACGATCCTCCTACCTCAGCCTCCCAAAGTGCTGGGATTACAGGCATGAGCCACCACTCTTGGCCAATCTGAGATATTTCAAGTGGGATTTTGTTCCCTGCAACCAAAGTGCCTTGAGTAAAAATATCTATTTTCTGTCATGAGCAAAAGTTAGATTTAAAGTAATTAAAAATGAGGATTTGGTCTCCATTGAATCCAATGAACTTTGTATAGTTGACAACCTCCTTAGTTCACTGCCTTAAGTCCTGACCTCTATGAGCCTTTTGCTAACACATGGCACTGGCTACCCGGGTCAAAGCCAGCAACACCATAGACATCCCCACGACAACGGCTCATTCTGACAACATGACCACGTGATCATTTGCATTCACAAAGGGAAATGTACTTGCTTTTATTATTTTCAAGAAGTGGACAGCCTAAGAATTTTATTCAATGAATTATTTATTGACTAGGTGGCAGGCACCGCTGGTGTCTCTCCACACTACTCCCGACTTCTTGCTAACAGAATCCTTTTTTTTTTTTTTTTTTCCCCAAAAGCCAGGCAGTCTGATGCTTCAGGGAGGCTGAATATCTTTTGAGCTGCAAAGAGCAGCCCTCGTTTGGTCTCTACCGGTAGTGTAGAAACAAGCAGGTGAAGTGCTTTTGGCCATGCAACCTGCAGGAACATGCACTGGGGGCGGCTCTGGAGGTTTTCCTTGATTTTTAACAGGGACACCTTGTCCTTGGGCTTTTGGCTGTGAGTGTCTAGAGGTGGATGTGATGGTTTGGGTCACTGCATCTCAGCCTGTACCCCTCCCACCTCTGGACTCCTGTAAGATATAAATGCTCTTTGTCCCAAGCCTTGTGAAGTTGGGTCTACTGTGATTTGCAGCCCAAAGCCTCCTAACTAGTAAAGACATCTGCTTAGTACAAAGACTTGCTCAGCACCATGAATGCACAAGAGAGCTGAAAGGCAGGTGTTAAGAAGCTTATACCTTTTGTGGGGTCAGAAGGCACATGCCTAGGAATTAAACAGCAGGTCAAGGCCAGAAGACAGGCAGGTCTGGATGGACCAAGAAGCATTTCTTATCAGCTTTCATGAACAAGGAGGTTGTAGCTGGCACATGCCAACCACCTGTTACAAGAGTGCTCAGTGACATAGAAAGCCTTCCTCCCGGGACCCGGGTGACCCGGGGCAGCCACCTCAGCGGCCTGTCAGCTAAGCAGGAAATAACTAGGGCAAAATCTTCTTTCCAGAGCAGAGATGAAAGGGACCCTCCTACCTCATCGTAGCTCTCTGCAGCCTCCACCTCCCAGGCTCCAGCAATCCTCCCACCTCAGCCTTCTAAGTAGCTGGGACTATAGGCAGACACCACCATGCCCGGCTAAGAGACCCTTCTACCTCAGATGCAGTGAAATCGCAGACCCTGGATCTCGTTGAAACCTGTTGCATCGTTAATGCCTCTGTGCAGCACAGTTGCTTAGCAACCAGGGGTGAAGTTGAACTTGGGAAAGTGGACCAGTTTGTGAGTGCCTGGAGTGAAAGGGCCTCTTCAACCTCAGCCGACTTGAGTGGGAACTGGCTCTGTGCTGAGCACTGTGCTGGGAACAAAGGGTGCAAAGACGTTTCCCACACAGCCCCTGAGTTGCAAGCTGCTCACAGGTTGGTGGTAAGTGTCAGCCGCCCACACAAGCCCCGGTGGGACGAACAGCATCCTCTGGAACCCTGCAGAGAGGGCAGCCGCACGCCCTGCTGGCAGAACAGGAAGTGCTTCCCCTCTCGGCTGCCCACGTGCCAGGCACTGTGCCTGACCCTTTATAGAAATTATCTCATTTGGCTGGGCATGGTGATTACACCTGTAATCCCAGCACTTTGGGAGGCCGAGGTGGGCAGATCACTTGAGGTCAGGAGTTCGAGACCAGGCTGGCCAACATAGCGAAACCCCGTCTCTATGAAAAACACAAAACATCAGCTGAGCATGGTGGCGGGCACCTGTAGTCCCAGCTACTCAGGAGGCAGAGGCAAGAGAATCACTTGAACCTGGGAGGCAGAGTTTGCAGTGAACCCAGATTGTTCCACTGCACTCCAGCCCTGGCAACAGAGCAAGACTCTGTATCCAAAAAAAAAAAAAAGAAATTATCTGATTTAATGACCGCAGCAGCTCTGAGAGATGGACATGCTCACCCTTGTTTTGTAGACAAGGAAACCAAGAACCAGAGAGCCCTAGCAACTTGCTGAGGGTCACACAGCAAGTCTAACTGCGGTACCAGCCCAGGCCTCCTCCACGTGAAGACCTCTCTGAGGTTCCCCTCCTTAGAGAGCTGGAAGCATTTTGAGTGGGAGTTTGCTAGGCAGAGGGAGAGGCAAGATAAAGCAGCCTGCTGAAGGGTGAGTTCGTATCGCAAAGACCCGGAGCCATGATCTGGGGGCATCTGTTCTCACTTGGAGTGACAGAGTAAGGACGCTATTGCAGGGCTCACCTGCAGACATTTGTTACTGTATGAAAAAAACCTGCAAGGATTGGAAAACAAGTTGGTTTCACCTAGTAGGGTTGAACATGCAGAACACACGTGCCAGGAGTCTCTTCTAGATATCATCCCTAGAGAAATTCTATCCGTGTGCATCCAGAGACCTGTGCAAGAATGTTCAACAGCAGCACCGTGTATCCAAAGCCAGAAACCACACGCAGACCTCGTGCAACAGCGTGGATAAATAAACTGTGTATTCAGCACTGGAGCACTCCCCAGCAGTGAACATGGAAAGAAATATGACCATGTGCATAAGCACAGGTGCACCCCAGGAACATGATGCTGAGTGAAAAAGCAAGCCACAGAAGATGCATGGTATAAAACCGTCTCTAAGTACTTCAAAAACAGGCTGGGCACAGTGGCTCACGCCTATAATCTCAGCACTTTGGGAGGCCCAGGTGGGAGGATTGCTTGAGGCCAGAAGTTTGAGACTAGCCTGGAAAACACAGCGAGACCCCATCTCTACAAAAAATAAAAACAAAGTAGCTGGGCATGGTGGCACACGCCTGTAGTCCCAGCTACTTGGGAGGCGGGAGGATCACTTGAGCCTAGCAGATCGAGGCTGCAATGAACTATGATCGCACCACTACATTCCAGCCTGGGAGAAAGTGAGACCCTGTCTCTAAAAAATTAAAAAATATATATACATATATGTAAAACAAGGCTGAGTGAGATGGCTCATGCCTGAAATCCCAGCACTTTGGGAGGCCGAGACGGGAGACTGGGAGTTTGAGGCCAGGAGTTTGAGGCCAGCCTGGACGATATAGCAAGACCCCGTCTCTACAAAAAAATAAAAACTTAGCTGGGTGTGGGGTTGCGTGCTTGTAGAACCAGCTACCCAGAAGGCTTAGATGGAAGGATTGCTTAAGCCCAGGAGGTCGAGGCTGCAGGGAGCTATCATCATACCACTGTACTCCAGCCTGGGAGACAGAGCGAAACCCTGTCTCAAAAATAATTTTTTTTTTAAACATACAAAACAAAACCCTACTGTTAAGGATATATGGCAAAACTATACCAAGAAACAAGGGGACTGATAAAAATCAGAATGATGGCTTCCCCTTGGGAGGGGCAGCCAGACAGATGTGACCTCGGAAGGTCTCCTGGGGACATTGGTGACACAGGGAATTAAGTTATGCTTCAACTGGGGACATGAGTGTCTGTTTCATTGTTCTCTGTCTCATAGATACACATTATATATACATATTTATATGTATGAAATATTTCATGGAAAAAATCTATGGAGAGTGTAGCTAGCCTCAAAAGAAAAAAAATGTCTCAGACACAATTCGAAATGTATTTTCCCTTCTAACACTTCCCTCTAACTCAGCATGACTCAGCCTCATCACCGGGGATGAACCCAGTGGCTTTGTCAAGCTCTGGGCAGTTTCTTTGAAGGCAGTTTTCTCAGAAATGTGCCTGGAGGCCCCGAGGCTCTGAACTTTAACAGCCTTGCAGGTTGGATGCGCCGTCCCTACCTAAGTCTTAGCTGGAGCTTGTCGCAACTCGCACCTCGAACCCAACCTTCGGCAGGGTTTGACTTCTAGTGTGAGACAGGTCCTAGGCCACACCAGTCTCTCTGCAAATGGCTGAAAAGCAAGTGCCAGGCCCCCAGGCCAGGCTCCACAGGAAGGGCTGTGTTGCTCACCTTCCCTGGGAAGCAAAGGACCAGGAGGGTGACCCACCTGAGGACGAATTCCATGAGAGCTGCTGGCCTCACATCTTGACTCACTCATTCGAGACCTCTACTGTGGCTTCCTCTTGTTATGATAAAGTTCCAATCTTTTTTTTTTTTTTTTTTGAGATAGGGTCCTGCTCTGTTGCCCAGGCTGGAGTGCAGTGGCGTGATCTCAGCTCACAGCAGCCTCTGCCTCCTGAGCTCAAGCAATCCTCCTGCCTCCACCTACTGAGTAGCTGGGACCACAGGCAAACACCACCATGGCTAGCTAATATTTAAAAAATTATTTTTGTAGAGATGGGGTCTTGCTATGTTGCCCAGGCTGGTCTCAAACTCCTGGGCTCGAGTGATCTTCCCGCCTTGGACTCCCAAACTGCTGGGATTACAGGCATGACCACCATGCCAAGTCATGTTCAACTTTTTTTTTTTTTTTTTTTTGTGATAGAGTCTTGCTCTTTCACCCAGGCTGGAGTGCAGTAGCACCATCTTGGCTCACTGCAGCCTCGGCCTCCTGGGTCCAAGGATTCTCCTGCCTCAGCCTCCTGAGTAGCTGGGGTTACAGATGCCCACCACCATGCCTGGCTAATTTTTGTATTTTTTGTAGAGACGGGGTTTCACCACGTTGGCCAGGCTGGTCTCGAACTCTCAACCTCAGATGATCCACTTGCCTTGGCCTCCCAAAGTGCTGGCATTTACAGGTGTAAGCCACTGTGCCCAGCCCATGTTCAGCATCTTGATCTTGATCTTCAGGCCCTGCAAGGTTTGCTTTCTGCCAGCCCCTCAATCTTATCACAACTACATCCCCGGCCTGCCAGCCTTTTCTCTGATTGTCTCCCAAGCTCCGGCTAGTGTCAGAGCCTGATCCCTGCCCCTCTCTCCCGTCGCTACTCCTGCCCCTCCGCTAAGTCTCAGGTCACCCTCACTTGCGTTTTTTCCAGTATAAATGAACAGCCAGGCACAGTGTCTCCTGCCTGTAATCTCAGTGCTTTGGGAGGCAGAGACAGGGAGATCGCTTGAGGCCAGGAGTTTGAGACCAGTCTGGGCAACAGAGCAAGGCCCTGTCTCTACAAAAAATTTAAAAATTCACCAGATTTGGTTGTGTGTGCCTGTGATCCCAGCTACTTGGGAGGCTAAAATGGGAGGATCACTTGAGCCAAGGAGGTGGAGGGCTGCGGTGTGTTATGATCACGTCACTGCACTCCAGCCCCAGTGATAGAACAAGACCCTGTCTCTCCATAATATATAGAGAGGTATAGAGGGGATAACAGATGCCGAGTACCTGGCATGGAGGGGTGCTCACACACAGGGGCTGCTATCCCGCCATTGGGGTGTGACCTCTACACTTTCTGGCCGGATCTCGTCTTCCCTCGAGCCAGGCTCCTGTTGCATCTGGACTTGCAATGCTTGGGATCTGAAAAGGAAGAGATAATCAGCCTTGGAGCAGGAGGCAGAGGATGAAGATAAAGGGAACCGTTCTGGGATCAAAGGGATGTTCTGCTTTGGAAGAAAAGGCCAGGAAGTCCCGAGGGACGTGTCACCCTCGATGACATTGGCAGAGTGGACCACACCAGGGCCTGCAGGGGGAGAAGGGCTTCTGTCCCACCCCGGGCAGTGGACAGCCTGGGAGGCCACTGACACAGGTCCTGACACCCCTGGGGATGGGCAGGCGGGAAGATGGCAGCCTTGGGCATGCTTGTGGCCAGTGTGGAAGATCTTTGATGGAAAAGGCTTTGATGGAAACCTCTGCAGACTGGAGCCGCTCTAATCAGCTGCTAATTCATTAGGTCAAAAGCAGCAAACCCTGTTCCCAAACCCCAAAGAGTTCCTGTCACTGTGAATTATGTCTTTAGCCTCCAGCCTGCCCTGGGTTTGGGCAGGAACACGCGGTAGGCCACACACGCTGTAATTTCCCAAGGGCGGTGTTCCTTACGGTGACTGACAAGACCACCGCTAATGCCCCACTCAGCCATCCAGGAACCCAGCTGGGGGTGTGGGTTTTTTGGGGAAGGGTCGGTTCTCCTTCTGGAGAAAGGAGGCCAGGATCTCACACTGTTGCCCAGGCTGGAGTGCAGTGGGACAATCACGGTAAGAGGGAAAGGTGGGGTTCAAACCCTGGTATGGTGGAAAGAGCCTTACGCCCATCCCCAAAGCTGCCTGGAACCCGGTGGGGGGCAGGCTTTAGGCTGTTGCTCTAGGATGGCTCCATTCAGGAGTGACAGGGACCCTGGGCCGCTGATGTTTAATCAGGGACTTCCTTGGTTTTGGCTTTGAAGACTAATCACAGGTGACATGAGATCTCCCAGGGCTGACAGAAGCTCTTCCTGTCGGGCATTGGCTGGGCTTGGAGTGAACTGTCAGAGGCCTTCAGCCCTGGGGAGGTGGTGACAACAGGCATCTCTGGAGGACACCATCTCCCTGGTCTCCTCACAACCTCACTGCTTTGTGGCTGGGACGGGGCCGGGGGCCGGGGCTGGGTGGGGAAGGGAATCACAGAACCAAAGGCCTCTGCAAAGGCAGCAGAGCAGTCCACAGGCCAGTCAGCAAACACAAAGGGAAATGACACTGTCTGTATTTTTTAAAAAAGAGTATGTGTTTATCATCAGAAAAAAAAAGGCTTTAAAAAATTGTAAGGAAGGCTCTAATTGTGGCCAGGCATGGTGGCTCATGCCTGTAATCCCAGCACTTTGAAAAGCTGAAGTGGGAGGATTGCTTGAGGTCAGGAGCTCAAGACCAGCTTGGGGGAACATAGCGAGACCTCATCTCTACTAAAAAAAAAGAAAAATTATCTGGCCTGGTGGCATACACCTATAGTCTCAGCTACTGAAGAGGCTGAGGTGGGAGGATCACTTGAGCCCAGGAGGTTGAGGCTGCAGTGAGCCATGATTGCGCCACTGCACTCCAGCTGGGATGACAGAGCAAGACCCTGTCTCAAAGAGAGAAAAAAAAAAGAAAGGTTTTAATTACAAGAAAGGAGAAACAGGGCTGGGTGTGGTGGCTCACGCCTGTAATCCCAGCACTTTGGGAGGCCGAGGTGAGCAGATCAGCTGAGGTTGGAAGTTTGAGACCAGCCTGACCAGCATGGTGAAGCTCTGCCTCTACTAAAAATACAAAAATTAGCTGGGTGTGGCACATGCCTATTGTCCCAGCTACTTGGGAGGTTAAGGCAGGAGAATCGCTTGAGCCAGGGGCGGAGGTTGCAGTGAGCCCAGATCACGCCATCGCACTCCAGCCTGGGCTGCAAGAGTGAAACTCTGTCTCAAAAAAAAAAAAAAAAAAAAAAAAGGAGAAACAGGCTTGAACAACTACCCTTGCTGTTCTACCCCTATCCCCTACCCTACCCACTATGTCAATGTAGGTTGGGAGAACTGAGGCACAAGAAAACCAGTACTGAAGCTGGGCTGCTCCTGCCCTTAGAATTTTGATGACAGCATTTGGGAACTTGGTCCTCAGGTCAGGGAAGATTTCTAGGATTAAAAGTCAGTCTCTTGACCACTTGCAAGACTGGCTCATAGGTGTAACATGCAACTGACCAAACACCATCCCTCGTGCTTACAGACTATCCGGTGTGTGCCAGACACTTTGTTAGGCGTCACTGACGAACCTCCGGAACACTTTGAGGTAGGTGGTATCATCATCACCACCACCACCACCACCTTACAACCAAGAACACAAAAGCTTAGAGAGGGCTGGGCAAGGTGGCTCACGCCTGTAATGCCAGCACTTTGGGAGGCCGAGGCGGGCGGATCATTTGAGCTCAGGAATTCAAGACAAGCCTGGGTAACACGGCAAAACCCCGTCTTTACAAAAAATTAGGTGGGCATGGTGGCACGTGCCTGTGGTCCCACCTACTTGGGAGGCTGAGGCAGGAGGATCACTGCAGCCTGGGAGGTCGAGGCTACAGTAAGCCAAGATCGTACCAGTGTACTCCAACCTGGTAGCAGAGGGAGATCTCTGTCTCAACAAAACAAAACAAAACAAACGCTTAGAGAGGTTCAAGTTCATAAAACTAGCATAAAGGTAGGTAGGATTTGGACCCAAGGTTCTCTGACTTTCCCTTGATTGCTACTATATAGCATCTAGAATTGCTTTTTTTTTAAGTTTACCTTTTTAAAGGACTGTAACCAGAAAGTATATGTGCAAAAGCTCCCTGAAATGTTACTTTTGCATATAAGCTTAAGACAGAGTGAAAACCGTGCTCTAAGATGGCAGATATTAGCTCAAGGTTAAAAACTGGCTGGGTGCGGTGGCTCACGCCTATAATCCCAGCACTTTGGGAGGCTGAGGCGGGTGGATCACGAGGTCAGGAGATTGAGACCATCCTATCCTGGCTAACATGCTGAAACCCCGTCTCTACCAAAAATGCAAAAAAATTAGCCAGGTATGGTGGTGGGTGCCTGTAATCCCAGCACTTTGGGAGGCTGAGGCGGGAGGATCACAAGGTCAGGAAATAGAGACAGTCCTGGCTAATATGGTGAAACCCCGTCTCTACTAAAAATACAAAAAATTAGCCAGGCATGGTGGCGGGCACCCGTAGTCCCAGGTACTCGAGTGGCTGAGGCAGGGGAATGGTGGGAACCTGGGAGGCAGAGGTTTCAGTGAGTCAAGATTGTGCCACTGCACTCCAGCCTGGGCAACAGAGCAAGACTCCATCTCAAAACAAACAAACAAACAAACAAACAAACAACTATTGCTTCTCAAAAGAGGAATCAATTGCTCAGTGCACTGTAGACTCCTCATGGTGGTGTTTTCCAAGTACAATCAATGCCCATTCACCCCACAATGAAACCTGCTAGTTGACAAACAAAATGTTAGTTTTTCTTTTTTTCCTTTTTTTTTTTTTTTTTTGAGATGGAGTCTTGCTCTTGTTGCCCAGGCTGGAGTGCAGTGGCGTGATCTCAGCTCACTGCAACCTCTGCCTCCTGGGTTCAAGTGATTCTCCTGCCTCAGCCTCCTGAGTAGGTAGGATTACAGGCATGCACCACCATGCCCGGCTAATTTTTGTATTTTTAGTAGAGATGGGGTTTCACCATGTTGGCCAGGCTGGTCTCAAACTCCTGACCTCAGGTGATCCAACAGCCTTGGCCTCCCAAAATGCTGGGATTACAGGCGTAAGCCACTGCACCCGGCTGGAAAATGCTGGTTTTTGTTGCCTCTCACTTAAGAATAAATACAGAGGCAAGGATCACTTGATGGTTGAGGGAAGTCTCCACATGAAAGGCAGAGATCAAAGGGTCACATGAACACAAGGAACCTGCTAGGAGCAGACAATGCTCAGAATAAGAGAAAATTTTAAAAAACATAACCTGGCTGGTGCAGTGACTCACACCTGTAATCCCAGTGCTTTTGGGAGGCTGAGGTGGGAGGATTGCTTGAGCCCAGGGATTCGAGGCCAGTTTGATCAATATAGCGGGACACTGTCTCCACAAAAAATCAAAAAATTAGCTAGGCATAGTTATATGTACCTGTAGTCTTGGCTACACAGGAGGCTGAGGCAGGAGGATCACTCAACCCCAGGAGATCGAGGCTGCAGTGAGCCATGTTTGCAACACTGCACTCCAGCCTGAGCAACACAGCGATGCCCCGTCTCAAAACAAACCCCCAAAACATAACCTGATAATTAAGAATCATTTAGAGGTGAGATGAAGCATTGCATCCATAAAGCAATGGTAGGGTGCTAAGAAGAGGAACAATCAAAGAACAAGAAGTTCTTGGCAATTAAAAATAAGGCAGCAGAAATTTAAAATCAATAGAAGGCTTGGAAGATAAAGTTGGGGAGATTTCCTGAAAAGTTAAATAAAAAGTTAAAGAGAAGGAAGATAAGAGAGGAGGGAATGAGATCAATTTAGAAGGTCTAATATCCAATAAATAGAAATGCTAAAAAGAGATGACAAAGACTGTGTCTTCTTGTTATATATCTTCTGGGGATAGAGTATAAATCAAGGGATGAAATTATCAGAGAAATAATATTAGAGAATTCCCTGAATGTAAAAACATGAGACTTCAGACTTAATAGGCTCTTTGAATATCAGTACGATCAGTTGAAAAGAACCTTCTTGGTGCACATTGTTGCAAAAATTCTGGCCACTAGAGAATAAGAAAAGACCCTAGAAGCTTCCAGAGAGAAAACCTCAGGTCACATGAAGAAGAATGGAAGCAAATATACCATCAAACTCCTCAATACAAATACTGGAAGCTCGGAGAAAATGAGGCAATGCCTTCACATTTTTGATGGAAAATTCTTTTTTACCTAGGATCCTATATCCACCCAAACTATTATGTGTGAAAATAGAATAAAATTATTTTCAGAAAAGCAGGAACTCCGAATATTTGTCTTCTAGGCACCTTTTCATTGGAAGCTACTAGAAGATATGATGCAGCAAAATGAGGAAGTAAGCAATAAAGAGGAAGGTATGGAGCTCACAAAGCAAGGAATCTACTTGGGGAAGCAGCAAGGAAAGTCCCAGGATGAAAGCAAAGTGGCCAGGAGCAATTGGCCAAGATTGCAACAGGATCATGGAGGGTCCACAGGGGAGAGGTTGCCAGGGGAAAAACAGAATGATTTTCTGATATATTTGATAATTCAGGAAATCATATAGTTAGGCAAATGACAGATCTGAGAGTCAGATGGGGAAAAAAATGAAGAATAAGTACATTTAAAAGAAACCCTGGGCAAAAGCAAAGGGAAAAAAAAGAGGCAATATTAACTCCAGGAAAAAAGAAAAGTGCAGACAAGAAAGAAAATCACAGCACACAACTTGCCTTAACGTGAACAATATTTACCTAGTTATAATAATATAACCACCACAGATGAATCAACACAACAGATTGTGGCCTAATATAATGAGAGAATGGAGGAAGGGGAAGTGCTTTGAATGGGTTATTAGTAAAAGAGAGCTAAATTCTCATCTATCTAACAATATGTCAGTCGATAATGTCTTAAAACTAATATATCAACAAATAGCAAGGGAAACATTATTTAGACCCAGTGAAAAAGAACAGAAGAAATAACAGAAGAAAACAAGGTGAAAAAGAGGTTTTTTTGTTTTGTTTTTTGTTTTTAGGTGGAGTCTCACTCTGTCACCCAGGATGGAGTGCAGTGGCACGATTTCGGCTCACTGCAACCTCCACCTCCCAGGTTCAAGCGATTCTCCTGCCTCAGCCTCCCAAGTAGCTGGGATTACAGGTATGCTCTATGTCTGGCTAATTTTTGTATATTTAGTAGAGACGGGGTTTCACCATGTTGGCCAGGCTGGTCTCAAACTCCTGACCTTAAGTGATCCACCTGCCTGGGCCTCCCGAAGTGCTGGGATTATAGGCATGAGCCACTGTGCTTGGCCTGAAGAAGAGTTTGAAGTGATTACCTCTGGGAATCAGGACTAGGGGATGATGATGGCTGGGTTGGGGAGTGATGTTTTTCTTACATGCCTATTTTACTTTCTTATTTTCAATTTTTTAATTAAAAAATATAATAGAGATGGGGTTTTGTCATGTTGCCCAGGCTCGTCTTGAATTCCTGGACTCAAGCGATCCACCCACCTTGGCCTCCCAAAGTGCTGGAATTACAGACATGGCCACCATGCCTGGTGTATTTTGCTCCTTTGCATGACTCATGTATTACTTTGATAAAAAATAAAACTAACTAAAAAAAACACATGTCAGTCATTGGAAATATGGATAATGCATTTAAGTATGAAGAACAAAATAGTTATCTTCAGTCTTTGCACACACACCACGTTCCATCTTTTGCAATGCTTGTGAGTCAGCTCACCCCTTCCTAAACTGAAACTGCTGACTGTGTACCTGGCTCTTCATGGATATCACCTTGATTAATCTTCACAGAAGCTCAGTTAGGTGGTTTTATTACTCCCATTTTTATGGATGAGAAGGTAGGATCAGAGAGTTCAATAACAGAGTGAGATCTCACAGCCAATAAGTGGAAGAGCAGAGATTCCTACTTAGCCTCCCTGAACTCCACATCATCTGAGCTTAATTAAACTAGCAATCATCCCAGCTAACATTTATTAAGCATAGCATCTAATCGAACCAATTATATTCCTTTCTTCCTGAGCTCCAAATCTTCCTCTTTATTACTGTGTGTCTGTGTCTGTGTGTAGAGACAGGGCCTCACTATGCTCTGGAATTATAGATGTGAGCCACTGTGCCCAGCCTCTTTATTAATTTAAGCCCTCATTTTGCTGGAATGTATACTCGAATAGCTGCCTCTGAAAAGGCATATGGAGTTG
Source organism: Pongo pygmaeus (assembly GCF_028885625.2). Lineage (NCBI taxonomy): Eukaryota > Metazoa > Chordata > Mammalia > Primates > Hominidae > Pongo > Pongo pygmaeus. Next base: position 3,028,874 of record NC_072379.2, read on the forward strand.
CTGTTTGCCAGATATCATGCTAAATGCTCTATGTCAATTATCTCATTTAATACACAAAACAACCCTATGAAGTAGATACTCCTATGCTCCTCATTTTATAGAAGAGGAAACTGAGGCATTCACAGAGAGTTCCAGCAACTTGCCACATGTCTGTCTCATCTCTGTATCCCCAAGAGAAATTAGCATGGAGCTATACGCTTAGTAGGTGTTCAATAGATATATTTGTTGAGTGGATAAATACAAATAAATATCAAATCTTGAATAAAATAAACATTAAGGTTCCCATTGCTTCAAACCAAGGGGGCCCTCTGGAAATGAGCTGTCTTTGGGGGGCAGACACCTCTTTTTTCCAGGAGCTGCCCCAGTGCAAAAGCTCTGGAACCAAGAGGAGATAAACAGTTAGTTAGATGAATGCATCCCTGGTTAATTGATTTCCCTGCATGATTGGAGTGAATGGCGTGATATGCAGGGTTTAATTATTCCAATGAAACCTCCACTTAATTGAAAGGGTTTCTAGCAAAAAAAGAGAGAGATTATTTAAAAGGATGATCTACTGCCCATGAGAAAGGACTGAGGAGACATGGATACATGCCTGGACTCCAGCTATACTCAGTGTTTACAACCCTGAAATGAAAGCTTGATGGAAAAGAGCCAGAATCATCCCTTCATGTACCACCTGTCCCATCCCCTTCATTCCTACAAAGAGGGCACTTGCAGAAGCAGCTAGAAAATTCCCCCTGCAAGACTATTTCCTGGTATCCCAGTTAACTTTTTAACCTCTGTCTGTCTCAGCTCATTCAACCAAAATCCTGAGATGATAATATTTCCCATCAATTAACATGTGTTGAGCAATCAGCAGAGCTTCACTGATACATATTTTGAAAGTAGCAATTATGATTTTAAATTTGCAGTGGTGTGGCAGACACTGCCAGCTGCTGGCCCAATAGCCATTCTCTCTTACTTATAAAGAGATCACCAGTTTTGTTTGGGAACATTACTGTGCCCAACCAAAAACCTGTATTTCCAGCATCCCTTGCAGCTAGGTGGCTATTTGACACCACTCTGGCCAGTGAGATATAGGTGGAAGTTTCTGGATAAGACATATAGGAAGACTCTTTAAAAGGAGGCAGATTTCAGATGAGAAGAGCCCTTTACTTGTCCTTCTCTTCCTACCTGGAATGTGGGTGTGATGCCTGGAGGCATAGCAGCTATTTTATGACTCTGAAGACAAGACCAGGCTCTAAGGATGACTGACTAGGATGCTACAAGAACCTTAGGTCATTGATGACAACCCTGGACAGCTAACCTTTGAATTCTTGGTCCAAGAGAAGAGTAAAACCCCTAGTAGGCAGAAAATCTGATTCTGTTTCTATTATTTGCAGCTGCAAACAGTCCTAACAGATACAAGTGCCACATACAACGCACACTTTCTAAGTCATATTGGTCCTGGCCACAGACCCCTGTCCCTGAAATCAGAGCAACCCTCTTATCGATCTATTCCTTCCCATTCCTTTTTCCTAGAGACAAAACCAGAGTTGGCAAGTGGTCAACAAGAACTAAGTATTTAATACTATCCATGTCTAAAGTGCTGCAGCGAACAGAAACAAATGGTGTGGCTCTGAGGGGTGAGCAGTACCATGAGGAGATAAGGATCACCCAGGAAATCATAACTCACGGATGACGCCCTCAGCCGTTGGTTTAGCCATTCCCAGCTTTCAGCGTGTAGGCAGGACGATTTATCTCACCTGCCTGCTGTGGCCCTGCTTTGTATCCCCAGCATGCCCCTCACTGTGCAGTCAATGCCGTCACTTCTCCAGCCTCTGCCTTATCCCCTGGGCTGCATCTCCCCTCGCATCAGCTCTCACTCTTCCATATGCACCCAACCTCCTCCCCATGTCACATTACAGCCGAGCTTCCCGGCCACCATCCCCGGCAAGGCCTAGCCCTTTGGTCCAGAGCACTGCCCGCCACCCCAAGCATCCCCTCGGGCACCAGGCTGCCTCTAAAATTCATACCTGAAGCTCCCCAAGGGGCAACATCATTTTTAGTGGACTCAGGCAAAGGGCCAATGGCTCCTGAAGATAAAAATGTCTCATCTTGATTCCTTTTTAGGAAAGGCGAGAGCATCAGTAGGAAGTTAGGAGGGGCTGGTGTGCCCTGAACCCAGAGACCAAGGGCACCACCACATATCATCCCCCAGCTCCCCGGAATATATCCACACTTCTTCTGCAGTGGCTTCAGATTTGTACCAAGACGATGAAGTGTGGAAGGGCATGCACCCCTAGTATTCCCAAAGGACACTGCTTCCTGGGTCTCCTTTTTTCTAACGCCACTGCAGAAAAGCTTTTGATAGAAGCCCAATTAGGAGTGACAGATTTAAATTGTTCTGAAATGCACGTCAATTCATCACGTCCACTTTTTATGAGCATTGGCCCCATCTGGATTTCAGGTCTGTGCACAGGGCTGATTGACAGCTCTGATGGTGACCAGGAGCCATGACGGGACCACTCAGCCAGACCCAAATCCCAGAGTGAGGTAACCCTCTCGGACTCCTGTCAAGTCCAACTTGCTACAGGACTGGCTAGGGGGAAACCCTGGCCTTGATAACGAAATACTCTTCTCTCCTGCTGTTGCCTCTGAAGCCTGGTCAGCAAATCCGCCTTCCCCACAGGAGACTGATAGGCAGTTGCGACCACCAGCTGATTCCAATTCAAGACCTCTCTGTGCTTTCAAAGATGGGCTCTTGGCTTCACCTGTGCACTGGATGGAATTTATTTAATTGCTGTGTTCTTCAGTGTCCTGGCTGTCATTTTACTGTCTGGGTTGGAAGCAACTTGGGGAGCCCATTGTCCCTCTTTGAGTTCTCCATGTCAGTGTCGTGATTTGCTTGGGCCAGGCTATCTGGTATGGAGTGGGTTTTTCATAAATATTTGCTGAATTGAGTGTTCTGATGTTTTATGATAAAAATATTCCTTCGTCACAGAATTACATTCAGTGTCAGTCCACCAAGAAGAACTCAGTGAGCTTAAGTGCTGTGATGGGCTCGGGACGGCCACTCTGCAGTTTCGTCTGACTGCTCCAGCGGAGTGAGGACCCTCCCTTCATGCCACCTGTGCACTGAGCACAGAACAAATTTTTGTACCACTTCTTTTTTAAATTTTAATTTTTTTTTTTTTACAGATGGGGTCTTGCTCTGTCATCCAGGCTGGAGTGCAGTGGCATGATCATAGCTCACTGCAGCCTCCAACTCCTGGGCTCAAGTGATCCTCCCATCACAGCCTCCCAGAGCACTGGTATTACAGGGGCACACCACCACCCCTGGATAACTTTGTTTTTTAAGAGATAGGGGTCTCGCTATGTTGCCCAGGCTGGTCTTGAACTCTTGGCTTCAAGGTATCCTCCTGCCTTGGCCTCCCAAAGTGCTGGGATTTCAGGCATGAGGCAGCCTGCTGGGCCCAGTTTCTGCTTCTTACCCTCTTTTGCCATTGCAGGTTCCTACACCTGTTGTGAATTCCTTGGAGGAAGCCTCATGTGTACCCATCAGTGCCTTTCCAGCACAGCACCTGGCCCTCCTTTGTAGCGTGACTGAATAAACAAGTTTCCTTTAGCGTTTAGCCTGAAGACTTGACATGAAAGCAACGAAAAGGTGGGAAACAGAGCCTGTGTTTTTGTGCATACATTAAATTCGGCAGGAGGAGAGGTGGGAGGAAATTGTGTTACTCTTTGGTTTTGGGAATTCGAGAGACAGTTTGGAAGGCGCAAAATCAGACACGGGACAGGCACTGCCAGAGACTTGGGCATTAGCAAGCAAAATCCTGCCCCTGGGAGCCCTCGGGGCTGGCATGTGAATGTGTGGGGTGGGCCCAGCGGCCCCGAGAATCTTCTCAGTGAAAGAGTTGGGCCCTTGAGTTTTGTAGAAAAGGTCACCAGTATCATCAAATGAGTCCCACTCGGAGAGCGGCCAAGAACCAGAGGTGGAAGAGTCTGTGGGAGCCACAGTCAGACCTTAAATCTTCCTCATTATCTTCTTCTCATCTTACTCGGCTGGCGCTAGAACCCCCAAGGAGCTCGCGACAGGGTTAGGCCAGGCCGGGCCGGATGCCTTTGGATGTCAACCCCGGGAAAGTCCGCAAAGTGTGGTAATGAGGATATTCCAGACAGACTGCGGGGAGTGGGGCCCCACTCACTCACTTGCACATTCACTCACTCGCGTATTCACTCCCACTCACTCATTCACTCATTCATTCACTCATTCATTTACTCACTCATCCACTCACTCACTCATTCATTTACTCACTCATCCACTCACTCACTCTCCCATGCACTCACTCATTCATCCACTCACACATCCACTCGCTCGCACATTCACTCACTCATTTACTCAGTCATCTACTCATTCACTCACTCATTTACTCACTAACTCATTTACTCGCTCATCCACTCATTCATTCACTCACACATCAATTCACTCATTCATTCATCCATTCACCCACTCATTCATCCATCCATTCACTCACTCATTCATCCATTCACTCACTCATTCATCCATTCACTCACTGACTCACTCATTCAATCACTCATCCATTCACTCATTCACTCACTCATCCATTCACTCATTCACTCGCTCATCCATTCACTCACTCATTCACTCACTCATCCATTCACTCATCCATTCACGCACTGACTCACTCATCCATTCACTCACTCATACACTCACTCATCCATTCACTCATCCATTCACGCACTCATTAATTCATTCACTCATCCATTCACTCACTCATTCACTCACTCATCCATTCACTCATTCACTCACTCACTCATTAATTCATTCACTCATTCATTTACTCACTCACTTATCCACTCACTCACTCATTCATTTACTCACTCATCCACTAGCTCACTCTCCCATGCACTCACTCATTCACCCACTCATTCATCCACTCACACATCCACTCGCTCGCACATTCACTCACTCATTCACTCACTCATTTACTCACTCATCCACTCACTCATTTACTCACTCATTTACTCACTCATCCACTCATTCACTCACTCATTCACTCACTCACTCATTCACTTATTTACTCACTCATTTACTCGCTCATCTACTCATTCATTCACTCACACATCCATTCACTCATTCATCCATTCACTCACTGACTCACTCATCCATTCACTCATTCATCCATTCACTCACTGACTCACTCATCCATTCACTCACTCACTCTTCCACTCACTCACGCATCTACTCACTTATCCACTGACTCACTCATGCATTCACTCACTTATTCACTCACTCATCCATTAACTAATTTACTCACGCATCCACTCATCCATTCACTCATTCATTCACTCACTCACTCATCCACTCAGCGATTCACTCATTTACTCACTCACACATCCACTCACTCATCCACTCATTCATCTATTCACTCACTCATTCATTCACTCACTCATCCACTTATTCACTCATGCATTCACTTATCCATTCACTGACTCATTCACTCACTCACCCATTCACTCACTCATCCACTCACTCATCCACTCACTCATCCATTCACTCATTCACTCGTCCACTCACGCATCTACTCACTTATCCACTGACTCACTCATGCACTCACTCACTTATTCACTCACTCATCCATTAACTCATTCACTCACTCATCCACTCATCCATTCACTCACTCATTCATTCACTCACACACTCGGCCACTCACCCAGCCATTCACTCATTCACTCACTCACACATCCACTCACTCATCCACTCATTCGTCCACTCACTCACTCATTCATTCACTCACTCATCCACTCACTCATGCATTCACTCATCCATTCACTCATTCATTCACTCATTCACTCACTCTCAATCACTCATTCACTCACTCATCCACTCATTCATTCACTCACTCATCCATTCACTGATTCATGCACTCATGCACTCACTCATTCATTCACTCATTCATCCCTCACTCACTCATTCACTCACTCACACATCCACTCACTCATCCACTCACTCACACATCCACTCACTCATCCACTCATTCATCCATTCACTCACTCATTCATTCACTCACTCATCCATTCACTGATTCACTCACTCATGCACTCACTCACTCATGCATTCACTCATCCATTCACTCACTCATTCATCCTTCACTCACTCATTCACTCACTCACTCATGGATTCACGCATTCATTCTCTCACTCACACATTCACTCACTCATTCATTTGTTCACTCAATCATTTACTCACTAATGCACACACTCATTCATTCACTCAATCACTCATCCACTCATTGATTCACTCACTCATCTGCTCATTAATTCATTTACTCATTCATTCATGTGCTTACTCACTCACTGACTCACTCATTAGATTCAAAAAGCATTCCTAGATGCAGAAGGCAAAAAAATGGAAGAAACTTTGACTATGAGAAGATTCAGGGAATGAAAAATAAGTAAGAATATGCCACACATGACAAATATGATAGGTTCAGAGCCGAGAAAAAAAGGCAGGGAAAGAGAAACTCGGAGGAAAGATGGTCAAAAGGGCCCCCAGACTCATTGGAAGAAGAAAGAAGTGGCAAGAAAGATTGGGGCTGAGGAGCAGTGAGAAGGAAATTGGAGGGAAGAAGGAAACCTGGATCCCAGCCCAGTCTGGCCCGTATTTTAAAGTCAAGCATTAGCTCAGAGAATGCAAATCAGAGCTACAGCAGAGTGATTTACCAAGGGAATGCAGCGTGATCACTCGGGTCACTACCTGCAGCTCAAATGAAGTTATCTCCAGGGCCCAGAGCTGGCCCCGACTGCATCACAAGCTTCTTTGAGGAGTCAGCAGGCAGTGGGACACACACCAGGCACCTGTCGCTGCCTTCTGCATTTACAAGACAAGCTGGAAATACACTTAGAATCGACACAGCGATCAATTTAAAATGCATTTCTAGTTGTGGGGCCATCTATTTTATGAAATACCCTGCAAGCGGATAAATGCAGCAATGCTTCGAAACACATTCCCAGGTGTTTGAAAGTAACTTTGCCAACTTTTTCCATTGGCTAGAAGGTCAGTATTTTTTTTTAAATGCAGATTTCAGGTTTTCTTCCATGGTGACAGGGATGTGGTGGTGGAGGCTTCTGCCTCTAGCTTTCTAATCCTCCCATTATCGTCCCAGGATCCACCAAGAGGTGCAGTCAGAGCAAGTCGCCTCAACCACAGCAGAAGAGCCCAAGGAGGGGTCTGTGTGTCTTTCTCTGGAGCTTCACAGGGCTCCCAGCTCTTCCTTCTAGAAAGGCCTTCAGGTCTGGTCAACCCAAGGTTCAGGAAGCAGCTTTTTTTTTGGCCAGGCGCAGTGGCTCATGCCTGTAATCCCAGCACTCTGGGAGGCCGAGGCGAGCAGATCACCTGAGGTCAGGAGTTCACGACCAGCCTGGCTAACATGGTGAAACCCTGTTTCTACTAAAAATACGAAATATTAGCTGGGTGTGGTGGTGGGTGCCTATACTCCCAGCTACTAGGGAGGCTGAGGCAGGAGAATTGCTTGAACCTGGGAGGTGGAGGTTGCAGTGAGCCGAGATTGCGCCATTGCACTCCAGCTTGGGCAACAAGAGCGAAACTCCTTTTCAAAAAAAAAAAAAAAGACACTTTAAATTTTGTTTGTGTGTGTGTGACAGGGTCTTACTGTGCCACCCAGGCTGGAGTGCAGGGGTGCAATCAGAGCTCACTGCAGCCTTGACTTCCTGGGCCCAAGTGATCCTCCCACCTCAAGCCTCCCCAGGAGCTGGGACTGCAGATGTACACCACCACACCCAGCTACTTTTTAAATTTTTGTATTTTAAAGATGGGGGTCTTACTACTTTGTCGAGGTTGGTGTTGAACTCCTGGTCTCAAGCCTCAGCTTCCCCAGATGCTGGGATTGTAGGCATGAGCCACCATGCCCTCACAGATCTGGGTTTTATTTAGGTCTTGGACTTCCTTATTTTAACCCAAGGTGTTCAAGGCTTGAGGTCAACACTGCATTTTCTCATCTACCAGGCTCAGTGGGCAGATTTCCAGGCAGCAGAAGAAAAAGAAGTAGGGTGGTTTTTGATGGCTAGGCTTGAGTGACTTTGTTAAAATAAGAGTCTCTGAGGATGCCTTCTGTTGTAGATTTAGAGAGTTGGGTGGCCAGGGTTCCACGGGCCGGGAACCCACAAATAAGGAAGCCATAACTCCTGCACTCAGGAGGTTAAAATATTGTAAGTTGTACTTGCTGGTGTGAAGTGACATCGTTCCCTCCAAAAAGGGCAGGCGGTGTAGGGGAAAGGATTGCAGGAATTCTAATTCAACAAAAAGAAAGTCAAACCAAAAAAAAAAATCTTTGCATAAAGAGATAAAAACGGCAGTTCCCCTCTGTGTTCTAGTGGGAAGGATGTGGTCCTGCAGTCAGAGAGTCCTGGGTTTAAACTTCAGTTGTGCCATTTGTTGCTGTGTGGCCTTGGGCATGTTGCTTACCCTCTCTGAGCCCCCTTTTATTGGATGACTAGCACTAACATCATTTTTTTTTTTTTTTTTTTTTTTGAGATGGAGTCTGCTTCTGTCGCCCAGGCTGGAGTGCAGTGGCACTCTCTTGGCTCACTGCAACCTCCGCCTCCTGAGCTCAAGTGATCCTCCCACTTCAGCCTCTGGAGTAGCTGGGATGACAGGCATGTGCCACTGTGCCTGCTTATTTATTTATTTATTTATTTATTTATTTATTTATTTGTATTTTTAGTAGAGATGGGGTTTTGCCATGATGGCCAGGCTGGTCTTGAACTCCTGGTCGCAAGTGATCCACTGGCCTCGGCCTCCTAAAGTGCTGGGATTCCAGGCGTGAGCCACTGCTCCTGGCCACGAGTAGCACTAACATCTTAAGGCTACTGTGGCATGTACAGTGGGCAATGCTACTTAGCTACTCAGCCCACCCCTGTCAGAAGCGAGCAGCAAACTCAGGATAGAAACAAGAAGTCACTACCTACTCTTCCTGTGTAATTACCTCCATTCCAAGCAGAATTTAGAGAAAAACTTCAAAGATTTACCCTCCAACCTTCTGTCTGGGCTTCCTATTGGAAACTCACCCAGCCGGTGGTGTTGGCATCTTTCTGTGTCTTCCACGTTCCTCTGGGCAGGAACACACTTCATATTTCCTTGTACACCCTGGCTTAGTACGTGTCTTCCATAAATTGGCATTTCATATTTATCAAGTGATTGATGTCCAGTGGCTAAACACTGGCTTTCTTTCACTCGTTATAGCTTCTTGCCTTCAGCCGATGAGACCTCTACCTCCCCATGTGTGGGGTGAGCTTTCACCGTGACTGCTTTCTGGTGCCTGCTGTTCCCACCTAGATAGTTCCGCTGTGCCTGCAGTTTGGAGGTACGCACCAATCCATCTTGCACTCTCAATCATTCATGGGTTAGAAGCCTAGAATAGATGGCCCTCTGATTTCTGACCTGCAGGGCGCAAACTGTCTTTACCTGGTGAAATGCAGACAGGCCAGCTGGCCCTATGTCCCACCAGGAGAGCTCTTCATTTGCCAGTGTCCCCAAACATCAGTGTTATGGAAACAACAAACATATCTGCCACCTGCTCCCACCCTGGGCAATTTCCAGAATCTGAAGGGCCTTCTTCACTATCAAAGCCAGTCTATTCTGCTGGGCACCATGGCTCACGCTTGTAATCCCAGCACTTTGGGAGGCTGAGGTGGGAGGATTGCTTGAGCCCAGGAATTCGAGACCGGCTTGGGCAACATAGTGAGACCCCGTCTCTAAACAAACAATACAAAAATTAGCTGGGTGTGGTGGCATGTACCTGTAGTTCTAGCTACTTGGGAGGCTGAGGCAGGAGGATCACTTGAGACTGGGAGTTTGAGACCAGCCTGGGCAACATAGTGAGACCTTGTCTCTACAAAAAAATTTAAAAAGTAGGCAGGCATGGTGGTGTGTACCTGTGGTCTCAGCTACTCAGGAGGCTGAGGTGGGAGGATCACTTGGGCCCAGGAGGTGGAGGCTGCAGTGAGCCATGATTGCATCACTAGACTTCAGCCTGGGTGACAGAGGGAGATCCTGTCTCAAAAACAAGCAAGTCCATTCTGTCCACTGGGATGTTTCTGGAGTTCAGTTATATTTGTGGGATATTGATAACCCCATATCAGCCATCATTTTTTGGATTATACTCGTCACTCATTGTGTGAGGGAATGAGGGGTGTATGGGAACTTCTTTACCAGTTGACCTTCAGAGGACACATTCCCAGACAACCAGGGCACAACGTCTCTGTGCAGTGGGTGTCTGCACACAGTGGGCACTCAGTCAACCTCAGAGCAGGATGACAGAATGTCTCAGTAACCAAACCCACATGACAGACGTGCAGGCGGACGCTTACAGCCTCTAAGGGGAGACTGCCGTGGTGCAGGAGAGCTGGGAAGCCCCCATCCTGTGTCCTGGATGGTCACGCTTGGGCTGTCTGTAACCTCACCAGGATTACTCTAGGCTGTGGCTGGGCTTCCGGGAAGGAAAATGAATAATTAAGACGCTGGAGATGGAAAATTTCAGGACACAATAGAGATTTTTAGTCTTAACTAGACAGGAAAATGTGTCTCAGGCCAGGCACAGTGGCTCACACCTATACTCCCAGCACTTTGGGAGGCCAAGGAGGGTGGATTGCTTGAGTCCAGGAGTTTGAGACTAGCCTGAGCAACATAGGGAGACCCTGTCTCTACCAAAAATACAAAAACAAGCCGGGTGTGGTGGTGCACACCTGTAGTCCCAGGTACTTGAGGAGGCTGAGGCGGGAGGATCGCTTGAGCCCAGGAGGTTAAGGCTGCACTGAGCCATGATTGCACCACTGCACTCCAGCCTGGGTGACAGAGCCAGAGCTTGTCTCAATAAAATACAATAAAAATAAAATAAAAGCAGCATCTCAATATTTAAGCACATTTGCCCATTCAGGAAAGGGCTCTCAAGAGACCTCCAAAGAGTAACCTCACCACCTCTCAATCCCCGGGAAATGACGACCCAGTGGGGCAGGTTCCAGATTCCTGATTTGTCTGATTTCGCTTTCTACTATGTGTTTTTTTGTTTGTTTTTGTTTTTTTTGTTGAGATGGAGTTCACCCAGGCTGGAGTGCAATGGTGCCATCTCGGCTCACTGCAACTTCTGCCTCCTGGGTTCAAGCGATTCTCCTGCCTCAGCCTCCCAAGTAGCTGGGATTACAGACGCACACCACCACACCTGGCTAATTTTTGTATTTTTAGTAGAGACAGGGTTTCCCCATGTTGGCCAGGCTGTTCTTGAACTCCTGACCTCAAGTGACCCACCTGCCTCAGCCTCCCAAAGTGCTGGGACTACAGGCGTTAGCCACCACGCCTGGCCTCTGCTGTGTGTCTTACAGTAACATCACCATTTACAGGAGTCATTTCTAGAAGAATAAAGCATGAAACCTACATCCGGCACCCTTATTATCACAATTATTATAACAATGAGTGTCTCCATCTGAGGTTAGGCGGGCACAGAAACGGAATTCAAACCAGTCGGATTTTCTATCTTGGAGAATTCTGCCAACAAGATACCAGGGGATCCCGTGCATTGAAATGCATTAATTGAGTACAACTATGTTGGGAGCAAAATAGGTTTGTGCATCCAATTAAATGTGGGGCATCTGAGAGGGAGAAAGATGCAGAGAGAGCGGGGATTCAGAAAGGGCCTCTTTACTTATAATTAACTACAAAATAAACAGCTCTCTCATGGAATGAGGCCCTCTCTGTTCCCGCCACCCCTGCAGCCCACGTTTCAATTAGCTCTATGTTATTCGGGTCCCCTATTACTCCAGATAACCCAGGACTGGCTGTAATTAATTGTTGTAATGTACTCAGGAGCAGAGCCAAGCTGCAGCTCGGGAAGGCTGGTTGAAGCTGCTCTGTTCCTCTAACCAGCCTCCTGGAAGGGCTGGCTTGGAGCTCCACCTTCACCAATAAGACAGAGCTCCTCCGTGGGATGACGAGGGAGAGGGGCTGAGATACATGGAGTCTGCTTTGTTTGCTGCATTTGGTGCTGAGCAAGGTGCTGGCCCTTTTCTTCCTGCCCCGCTCCCTTCACAGTCCCTGAAGCCCTGAACCCTTCATGCCAGTGACATTTAAAATAAAGACATCAGGCCAGGCACGGCGGCTCACGCCTGTAATCCCAGAGCTTTGGGAGGTGGAGGTGGGCCTATCACTTGAGGTCAGGAGTTCGAGACCAGCCTGGCCAACACAGTGAAACCCCGTCTCTATTAAAAATACAAAAATTAGCCGGTCGTGGTGGCATGTGTCTGTAATCCCAGTTACTCGGGAGGCCGAGGCAGGAGAATTGCTTGAACCCAGGAGGCGGAGGTTGCAGTGAGCCGAGATGGCGCCACTGCACTCCAGCCTGGGTGACAAGAGCAAAGCTCCGTCTCAAACAAACAAACAATCACAAAAATTAGCCGGGCGTGGTGGCAGGCCCCTGTAATCCCAGTTACTTGGGAGGCTGAGGCAGGAGAATCACTTGAACCCGGGAGGCGGAGGTTGTAGTGAGCTGAGATTGTGCCACTGCACTCCAGTCTGGGTGACAGAGTAAAACTGTCAAAAAAAAAAAAAAAGACATCTTATCCATAGAATGGAATATTATTCATCCATACAAAGGCACAAAGAAGCATTGCTGCTTGCTATAGCACAGATGAGCCTTGCAGACACTACGCTCAGTGAAAGATGCCAGACACAAAAGGCCACACATCATAAGATGCCATTTAGATGAAATGCCCAGAATAGGCAAATCCATAGAGTCAGAAGGCAGGTTGGTGGGTACCAGGGACTGGGGGGAGGCAGGGATGGAGGAGGGGGTGAGTATTAATGGGGACGAGGTTTCCTTTTGGGGTGATGAAAGTGTCTTGGGGCTGGATAGAGGTGGTTGTTACATAGCATTGTGAATGTACTAGACACCACTAGATTATTGATTTTAAAATGGTGACTTTTATGTTATATGAATCTTACCTCAATAAATAAATAGAAACGGGCTGGGTGCAGTGGCTCACGCCTGTAGTCCCAGCACTTTGGGAGGCTGAGGCAGGAGGATTACTTGAGCCCAGGAGTCTGAGACCAGTCTGGGCAACGTAGCAAGACCCCATCTGGGCAAAAAATAAAAAGATTAGGTAGGCGTGGTAGGGCATGTCTGTAGCCTCAGCTACTCAGGAGACTGAGGCGGGAGGATTGCTTGACCCGGGAGTTTGAGGCTGCAGTGAGCTATGATCACACCATTGCACTCTAGCCTGGGCGACAGAGCAAGACCCTGTCTCAAAACTAAACTAAACTAAAATAAAAACAGCTACAATTTTTTGAGCCAAGGTGAGCAGGGGCTAGGCCCCAAACCCTCAGTGACTCCAAGCCCCAAACAGCCTGGGCAGGAAGCTATGATCATCTCTGGTGAAGACCTGAGACTTCCCAGTCTTGGGGAGGGGACACCAAGGGATGAGACAGGTTGTGGGGACGCTGGGACTTGAGCCCTGTGGGGAGGCCGTGTGCTTGTCATGGGAGGCAACAGTCCATGTGGGAATTGCAGGAATGCCTTTTTTTTTTTTTTTTTTTTTTGGGACGGAGTCTCACTCTGTTGCCAGGCTGGAGTGCAGTGGAGCGATCTTGGCTCACTGCAACCTCTGCCTCCTGGGTTCAAGCGATTCTCTCGCCTCAGCCTCCCAAGTAGCTGGGATTACAGGCATGCGCCACCATGCCTGGCTAATTTTTTTGTATTTTTAGTAGAGACGGAGTTTCACCGTGTTAGCCAGGATGGTCTCGATCTCCTGATCTCGTGATCCACCCGCCTCGGCCTCCCAAAGTGCTGGGATTACAGGTGTGAGCCACCGTGCCCGGCCCTTTTTTTTTTTTTTTTTTTTGAGACAGAGTCTCACTCTGTCGCCAGGCTGGATGGAGTGCAGTGGTGCGATCTTGGCTTACTAAAACCTCTGCCTCCTGGGCTCAAGCGATTCTCCTGCTTCAGCCTCCTGAGTAGCTGGGACTACAGGCACCTGCCACCATGCCCTAATTTTTGTATTTTTAGTGGAGACGGGGTTTCACTGTGTTGGCCAGGATGGTCTCGATCTCCTGACCTCGTGATCTGCACTCACGGGATGCTGGGTCAAGGAAAGGACAAGATAGAAGCAGAGGTGGAGAAAGAGGGTGAGGTGAGTGGGAGAAGAGGGGACGGCGGGACGGGGGCCTTGTGACAGAAAAGGGAACAAGAACTCAGGGTTTTACGTTGTACCCACAGGTGCAGAGCTGAGAAAAGGAAAGAGAAATGAAGAACGGCAACTCGGAGGGAGGAGATGGTGGGGGTGGCGCGGGCACCGGGTGCAGGCTGAGAAAGTGAGAGGGCGGTCCGGCCAGGGGGTGAGGGTGCTGCAACCATCTCTGGTTACGCCCCTTCTCCTGAGAGCTCCCAGGACTGCAGGCAACTTGCTCAAGAACTTGAGTAATTTCCCGGAGGCCGGCTCACCTGTTTCCAACCCATCAGTGATCTTGAAACTTAAAAATACTCAGACTCACACTTTCCGCCTATCCGTGCAAGGTAAGAGGAGCCAAAAACATCTCGAAATTGCACCGATTTTTCTTCTTCTAAGGGGGCAGACTCTCATGGTGTGCCCCCACCCTCTCTGTTAATGCCTCTATTGTGTAAAAACGTCTTTAGATAAATTTGTCGGGCTTGGAGCCTGGGGTGGCCATTTCTTTGCACTTTCTCTACTACAATCCAAGACCAGCAAACATGAGGCCACGTTTTTCCAATTGTTTCTGCCTCCCCCACCACAGTGGTGACGGAAATATGCTCCCCAGCAACAGTGAGAAGACCCTGGGATTCTGCAGGCTCAGAGATCATCTGTACCCTCCCGCCATGTAAGTGCGAGATGACAAATGAGATGCAAACAGGGAAGTCTTTCTTACGTTTGCGCCAAATGATACAATCACCAGTAATGAAATAAGGCACCCGTCAAAACTGCACCCAGAAACGGTCGATCAGTATGGACGTGAGGCTGTTAGGAATGCGTTTCCTTAGCAGCAGAGAGGGGTAACTGGCTGCTCTCTGATCATCTGTCTCTTCCTACCTGTGTGCAGACAGCTATGAAGGAGCCCACTTAGGAAGCCAGGATTTAAGGTGACAGGAGCATATTGCAGGTGGGGCTCCACCTGCCAGGCAGTGACGGCTGGGGGTCACCCCGAAATTTCTGCACTCAGGGCTGTTAGACGGACGTTACGCAGTACGTGACCTAGAGACACCAAGAGCCTATCATTCTGTTTCGCATTTTAAAGGAGGCCTCTGAGGACCAGCTGATGCTTTCAAACCACTTAAGTCAGCGAAGCCCCAAAAAGGCTGTAGTCTCTCGCAAACAAAAGTTACCAGGAGATGCCGAGGGTCTTCAAGCCCGCAGGACTTAAGAAATTCCTGAAGTGTTTCACCAGGAATTGAGGAATCTACTCGGATCCCTTTCAGGGATCCCAGGGGGAGGGGAACTTCCCCTTTGGGGTCCCCAGTCCTACTGTCTCTTTGGGAAGCTCCTTGCCCCACAGTTGCCTGGTTTGTCCTCTGGTGTTTGTGGGCAGGGGCTGGGCCTTGGGTGCCCTGGTGGACACCAGCAAGCCACAGCCTCATTTCTTAGCATTTGCAATCTCAAGAGATCCCAGAGGAACCGTCTGGAAGGTGCTTGTGGGGTTGAGGGGTGGGGAACACGAACCCATCCTAGACCCAGAGAGGGCCCGGCTGCAAGGCCCCACGTTTTGGGAACAGACTCTGTATACACTTCCTTTCCACCGGGCTGGGGGCCACGGGCATCTCAGGCCTTGAGACATACTCTGTGCACTGAGCCCCACTCCCCAGCCCCTGGCACTGTCCCAGTCAGAAGAAAGTAAGACCCAGCGCCACATGACAACGGGAGCATCCTGGCCCGTGTGGGTCACTGGGCATGTATGGAGAGCGTCTGCAGGCTGGATCCACGGAGCTCTGTGCAATCCAAGCCATGGCATGGGACAGTCGCCCCAGCACCTGCTGCTGGGACTCCACATCTGGTTTAGGAAATTAGGGGATGCAAAGAGGTGTGCATGAAGCCATGAAAACACATGGGCACGGACAGGACAAGGGGGCCAGGTGCTGGGGAGAGGGGGTCCCACGGCAGCCCCCCAGGGACAGTGCTTCACCAGCTCTGCACCCACGGGCCTCAGTCACGGAACCGGCCAGTTGGGAAACGTACTCACGTGGTTGTGAGCCAGCTGGGTCCCGGGGGTCCCTCGTGTTCCTCTCAAATTCTTTCTCCTCCTGTTGATTCCCCAGAAAACACCAAGGCTGCGGGAGAGCAGCCACCTCCCCCGGAAGCCCACACCGACGCCCCACTCAGACGCCGCCTCTATTTTTAGCAGGGGCAGAAGTGGGAACTGGGGGTGGGCTGCCTTACTTCCCTCTTTTTTTTTGTTCTGAGCAGAATCTGTGAGTGACTTTCCACTCATGGGAGTGGGGAGGCTGAGAGAGCAGAAAGGGACCCAGGCTGTGCAGGGCAGGCAGGAACTGCAGGGAACAGGGTGCGTCTGTCATCAGGGCCAGGAGGGTGGTGGCGCAGTGGGGGGACACGGCGGGAACCCGGCGTCGTCAGTCACTGTTCGCACCTCTGCTCTGCTCTCCCCACTGGGCCCCGGGCCACGCCAGACCTCACCCAGGGGACCTCTCTGGCCTCCTCTGCCTTTGAATTCCACAGAGGAGGAAGACTGGCCAGCAGGAAGTGCGGGGTCTGGGACATTCCAGGGAACACTCTTCTATGAGCGTGCGTCCCATGATGCACACCCTTTTCTCCTCTGTCTCTTTGAAGTTTGTTAGTGGGTGTGGAGCCCAAAGTACTTTGGACTCCCCCATCTGCTGCTCCTACCCAGGATCCACCTTGAACCCTAACCCTCTCTGACAACCTGTGTCTTCTCTTTGCGTCTTTGCACGGCAGGCTGCCTGCAGAGCTCTGACCACCTCATTCCCCTGGGAGGCCCTGTGGTGTAGATGCCTGGGGTGCAGATGGGCTGGAACATCGTGTCTTCACCAGGGAATGGGGGGCAATCAGAGTTGTAGGAATGAATGGAGGCAATGCATGAACACCGCCCACCACAGCGTCCTGTGGATGCAGGTGATCAATTCTTTCCCCAAAGCTGTCAACGTCCCCTCCGCTCCTATACGAGTGAACACCAGTTTCTCGGCCACTGCTTCCTGGCCCTGGCCCTGTGTGCAACAGCACCCAAATCTACTATCTTAGCCGGCTTCCTTCCTATTTCCCAGCCTATACCAATCGCAAGAATACTCGCTGTTTCCCTTCTTTTCTTCCAAAAAATTGAGGTGTAATCAGTGAGCTGCACGGGTCTTCAGCACACAGTTCAATGAGTTAGGAAGATGTCCACGCAACCAAGACCTCAGTCGTGATACAGAGCATGGTGACCCCCACTAAGAAGTTCTCCACAGCCCTTTCCATCCCCTTGTGGCCCCCAAAGGCAACCGCTCCTGTGATTTCCATCAGCTTTGCCTTTGCTTGAACCTTAGGAGAGTAGGATAATGTGTTGTTCTACTCAGACGTCCCCTCCTTGGGTCTCCAGGAAGCTCTCGGCACCGCAGCTGTGTACTCCATGCGACGGTTAATTTTCTGTGTCAACTTGATTGGGCTAAGGGATGCCCAGATAGCTGGTAAAACATTTCTGGGTGTGTTGTTGAGGTTGTTTCTCAGCATTTGAATCAGTGGACGGAGTCAAGAAGACCCATCCTCCTCAATGTGGAAGGGTGCCATCCAATCTTCCGAGGACCTCTAATAGAACAGAAAGTCGGAGGAAGGAAGAATTTGCCATTTTGAGCTAGGGCATCCATCTTCTTTAGGGTCTGGCTCCTTTCACCCAGCGTGTCAGGCTGGTGTCAGTCACGTGTTCCTGTTTGTCACTGGGCAGTATCCCATTGATGCGTGTCTCACATTTTCCTGACTTGTGTATCTTTCGCTGGACATGTGGGTTGTTTCCTGTTTGCCTGGGACCTTCCTGTACAGATCTTCATGTGGACGTGTTGTCATTTCTTTTGAGTAAACGCCCTGGAGTAGGACTGTCTCGGGGAGGAAGACGCGGTGCCGCCAGCCCAGGGCCACCATGGAGAATTAGGGGAGCAGCAGGGACTGACCCTGATCTCCTCACACTTCCGCTCTCTGATCATTCCAGCGCTAGCACTTTCTGGGAAGGCTGGGAAGGTCCGTGCAGCTCACTGATTACACCTCAAGTTTTTGGAAGAAACGAAGGGCAACAGCAAGTATTCTTGTGATCGGTATAGGCTGGGACATAGGGAGGAAGCCGGCTACGATAGTAGATTTGGGTGCTGTTGCACAGGGCCAGGAAGCAATGGCTGAGAAACTGGTGTTCACTTGTATAGGAGAGGAGGGGACGTTGACCTCATCCTTCGTGGCTTAGGCGGGAGAGACAGTGATGATGATATTGGGAGACTGAAACCCACCAAAAAGAGTCAAAAGGAAGCTGATTCAATATGGTGCTGGCAATTTCAGGGCGAAAAGATGTCAACACTTTCAAAGGTGGGGCCAGACCCCCTCGAAGTAAAAGTCCCTTCCAACTTTAGATTCTGAAACACACCCCATCGGAGAGACCAAAACATTGCTGGTGGAATTTAGGCTTGATTCCCATTTCCCCGTGAGAGGGTGAAAAGATTCCTACTGGGCTGCTACAGGGAGCATGGCAAGGATCACCAGCGCCATGGGGCAGAAGGAGCTGAGTCCCTCCATGAGCAGCACAGAAAAGAGGGGGTCACCTGAGGCCACAGAGGAGAGGGACTCCTTGGAGGAGGCGGCAGTAACTAAGTCAAACACATAAAGGAAGTGGCATTTGAGAGCTTCCGGCATGCACGCCCAGGGAGGTGGGAGCCTGAGCTTGTGGGTGAGGAGTGATTTTTCTAGTATGACAAGAAACATAAAATACAAAACAGGTGGTTCTGCCAATAAGTCAGCCCTAGAGGAGCCTGGTGACCCTGGAGACGGGGCCGACCTGATGTGGACTTAGGGGCTTTGGGGTTTGAGCCCCAGCCTGGACTCCTGAGCTTCAACAAGGGGGCTGGGAGGCAGCCGTCTTTCCTTTTTTTTTTTTTGAGACGGAATCTTACTGTGTTGTCCAGGCTAGAGTGCAGTGGTACAATCTCGGCTCACTGCAACCTCTGCCTCCTGGGTTCAAGCAATTTATCCCACCTCAGCCTCGTGAGTAGCTGAGATTACAGGTGGGCACCACCACGCTCAGCTAATTTTTGTATTTTTAGTAGAGACGGGGTTTCACCATGTTGGCCAGGCTGGTCTCGAACTCCCAACCTCAGGTGATCCACCCTTCTTGGCCTCCCAAAGTGCTGGGATAACAGGCGTGAGCCACCGCACCCGGCCAGGAGCCTTCTTTCCTAATGCTCCTCCTCCAGCGGAGCCAGGTCTGTCCTTCCGAGGCCCCCAAACCAGTTCAGGCCTAGGCCTGTCCAAGCACTCAGGATCCCACCTCCTCTTTGGCACTATTTGTTTTCTTTATCTCCGCCTTGAAGCTGTAGTTCCAAACAGGCAGGCCCTTGACTGCTGATCCAGCTACCAGAGCCAAAACTCATAAAATCCTATTTCAAAAAGGTCCAATGATTTTATTTTCTGATCATAAATATGAAATTTAATTAGCAGCCTGCTGCTAATGAAGTCGCCGTGGAAGCCAGCCTGGAGAGGCGGAGGGAACGTGAACACCTGCAGGCAACAGAACCCACTGCCCGATTAACCCTTCCTCTCCCGCTGCCCCTCACTGGGCCTTTCTAGGGCCACATGGGTCCCACTGCAGAGGGGCAGCCTCTGGCCTGGAAGAACAAGGAGGGGCTGCTCGTTCAGGCAGAGTTGGAGGTGGCTCAGATGTCCCCTCCTTGGGTCTCCAGGAAGCTCTGGGTACAGCAGCAGCGTACTCCATGTGATGATTAATTTTATGTGTCCACCTGGTTGGGCTTAGGGATTTCCAGATAGCTGGTAAAACATCTGGGTGTGTCAGTGAGGATGTTTCTGGAGGAGCTCAGCATTTGAATCAGTAGACTGAGTTAAGAAGATCTGCCCTCCCCAACGTGGCTGGGCACCATCCCATCTGTCGAGGGCCCCTGATAGAACAAACAGTCGGAGGAAGGAAAAATTCTCCTCTTGAGCTGGGACATCTGTCTTCCCTGCCCTCTGACACTGGAGCTCTTGGTTCTGGGCCTTCGAACTCTGGGGCTGACACCATGGACTCCCTTGTTTTCGGACCTTCAAACTGGGACTGAATTATATACTAGCTTTCTTTCTTTTTTTCTGTCTCTCCTTTTTTCTTTCTCTTTCCTTCTTTCTCTCTCTTTCCCTCCCTCCCTCTCTCCCTCCCTCCTTCCCTCCCTCCCTCCCTCTCTTCCTCCCTCCCTCTCTCCCTCCCTTCCTTCCTTCTTTTCTGAGACAGGGTCTTGCTCTGTTGCCAAGGCTGGAGTGCAGTGGCATGATCATGGCCCACTGCAGCCTTGAACTCCTGGACTCAAGTGATTCACCCGCCTCAGCCTCCCGGGTAGCTGGGACTACAGGTGTGCATCACCATGCTTGGCTAAGTTTTTAAATTTTTTTTTAGAGATGGGGACTCCCTATGTTGCTCAGGCTGGTCTTGAATTCCTAGGCTCAAGTGATCCTCCTGCCTTGGCCTCTGGAAGTGTTGGGACTATAGGTGGGAGCTGGCCCTGGCTTCTGTGATTCTCCAGCTTGCATAGAGCATATCATGGGGCTTCTTGGCCTCCATAATCATGTAATTCAATTCCCATAATTAAATCCCCTTTTATATATGTCTCTATGTATCCTACTGTTTCCATGTCTCTGACTAATACACTCTGCCACAGATCAGAGACCCAGCTTCTGTCTTCTCTTTAAAACCCTCTGATAGGCTGGGCCCAGTGGCTGACACCTGTAATCCCAGCAATTTGGGAGGCTGAGGTAGGAGGATCACTTGAGCCCAAGAGTTCGAGACCAGCCTGGGCAACATAGTAAGACCTCTCTACAAAAAATTTTATAACGTTAGCCAGGCATGGTGGTGTGCACCTGTGGTCCCAGCTACTCGGGAGGCTAAGGTGGGAGGATCACTTGAGCCCAGGAGTTCAAGGAGCAGTGAGCCATAATCATGTCACTGCACTCCAGCCTGGGTGACAGAGTGAGACCCTGTCTTTAATAATAATAATAATAATAAAACCCTCTGATGGAACATTGTCCACAGCAAAAGGGAGGCACCGGGAATAATACAGAGCTCGGCATAGGAGCTTAAGGGAAAGCCACCGGAGCTCAGAAAGTGCCCAGTGCCTCTGCTCGGAAAGCGCCCAGTGCCTCTGCTCAATGCTGGGTGTGAGCTGGGGGCACACAGCATAGTCCACTCTGCCTTACAATGGACTGGATGGTGCAGAGTCCTTCTCACCACCAGCCAGCCTTCCTGGTAGTGACTTCCAGATACCTTCTGCCCACAACCCAAAAAGATCAGAGGAACCCTATAGTTCCTCCTTCATACTCCATAGAACACACGAAACCCAGGACCACCGTATTCCTGCCACTACTCCTGGCTTCATTTTCTCTTCCTATAATGCAGGAATAATAATGCCCATAGATTGCAGGATTTTAGGGATGATTAAACAAATTTCTAAAGAACATGCCTAGCATACAGTAGGAGCTCCATAAACGGGAGCCTTTATTATCATCATCTTGCATGAGTTTATGAGTTAAATCCCCAATCCAGAACTCACTAATATCTGAAGTCCTGTGGAGAAGACACAGACTATTTCAAACATGATTCAGGAAGCTGAAGTGAGAACGTGACTGTTAATTTCCCAAACATGCTCGGAAAAACCCAATCCATCTGGTGGGTGCCGACATCATGCAAATATCTACTCAAGCGTGCCCATGTGTGTGGAACACAGGGTCTGCAGTCCCAGCGTGTGTGGATAGTGTGGGGATGTGTCATTTCCCAGAACAGAGGTCACGCCTGTGCAGACAGCCTGCATGTGCACTGCACACAGGAGCTGGTACACAGACCCCTCCCTGCAAATACTCGTCAGAGGTGAGAAGGAGACGTGCTCCCCCCGATAGAGCCTGCAGCGTAAAACTTTAGATTTAGTCTGTGGTCAAGGAGCACAGGATTATAGTCTAGTAAAAAGTTTATGACAGAAGGTAATAGAGTTTTTGAGGGATTTTTTTTTCTCGCCGGATTTTTTTTTTTTTTTTTTTTTTTAAACAGAAGTGTATTGCAATTCTACAGGTATTTTGGTCCCAGCTCCTGAACGAGTAGGACAGCTCAGGTTTTGCTCCCTGCGCCTCTGCAGGGAACCCTCCTAGGGTCATGGCTGAGGTTTTTGGGATGCTGGAGCCGGAACCCCTCAGGTATCACTGTCAGCACCAACAGGTGCGGCTGGCTTCCAGGATTAAATGTTATGGGTAAGCTGTTTGTGTAAATCAAACTCTCTTCTCCCCATTGACTGGGTTTAGAGCTGACTCCCCACATATGCAACTGCCCTCCACAGTCCCTGCTCACAGCCTCAAATTCCTCACACAAAGTGTCGCCCGTCAGCCGCAGCATCAGCATGAACTGGTGCTCCACCTGCCACATTTCGAGGCTCACCTCAGCCCTTCGGAACGGAGCCTGCGGTTTAACAGGTTCCCCAGGTGACGCTCACACACATTGATAAACGACGCTCCAATTCACCCCTCCCTGTGCACAGAGACGTGGGTCGCCGACTCCCGGTTCACTCCCTGCCTGACCCCTCCCAGTGCGCAGAGATGTGGGTCGCTGACTGCCGGTTCACTCCCTGCCTGAGTCTTTCAGGACTTTGGTTTGAAGCACTATAGAATTCGTCCATGTAACTAAAAACCACTAGTACCCCAAAAGCGATAGAAATTTTTAAAAAATCTTTTTAAAAAAACCCAAACAAGTTAAATATTTAAAAATCAGATAATACTTCATACAAGTTTTTTCAGTGCACTTGAAGTCTTCTTTGGGTACAGGATGCCCAGTGAATCCGACCCTCCACAAATCCCACCTCATGGCCAACCTTGGTCCACTGCAACCTCCGCCTCCCAGGTTCACGTGATTCTCGTGCCTCAGCCTCCTGAGCAGCTGGGATTACAGGCACCCACCACCATGCGTGGCTATTTTTCAAAGAACTGAACACTTCAATGAAAAGGCAGAGGTGATCGGAGTGGATTAAAGAGGATTCAATTCTATGCCGTCGATAACAGACACACTTTAAACATAAAGATGCAGAGAAGGTAACAGTAAAAAGATGGAAATGCTATTCATAAAAACTGAAATGGCAATATTAATATCAGAAGAGTAGACTTCAGGAAGAGGTGTATTACCGGGGATAAAGAAGGACATTTTATAATGAAAACAGAGTCAATTCATCAAGAAGATACAACAATCTTAAATGTGTATGCACCAGTTCTAAAGCTTCAAAACATGTGAGGCCAAAAGAAATAAAACTGAAAGGAGAATTGGACAAAATCTACAATGATGGTTGTTGATTTCAACAGTCCTTTTTCACTAATTGTTAGAGCCAATAGATAAAAATGAAGGCTATAGAGGATTTGAATAATAGTATCAACCAACTTGACCTAATTGATGTTTAAAACACTACAATTAACAGCTGCAGAATACATACTCTTCTGTTTTTTGAGACTGAGTGTCACACTGTCGCTGGGGCTGGAGTGCAGTGGCACGATCTTGGCTCACTGCAACCTCTGCCTCCCAGGTTCAAGCGATTCTCCTGCCTCAGCCTCCTGAGTAGCTGGGATTACAGGCACCCACCACGACACCAAGCTAATTTTTTGTATTTTTAGCAGAGACAGGGTTTCACCATGTTGGCCAGACTGGTCTCGAACTCCTGACCTCGTGATTTGCCCGCCTCGGCCTCCCAAAGTGCTGGGATTACAGGTGCGAGCTACTGCACCCAGCCATACATACTCTTTTCAAGTGTACGTGGAACATTCACCAAGATCTTTTGTTGGTCTATAAAACAAGTCTCAACTTTAAAAGGACTAAAATTATATAGAGTATGTTCTCTGACACAATGGAACTAAAGTAGAAACTTATGATAAAAAGGAACCTAGAAGTTTTCTAGAGGTTTGGAAATGAAATGACACAGTCCTAAATAACTCATTGGTTAAATAAGAAACCAAAAGAAACATTTGAAGATGTTTTAAACTGAATGGAAATAAAAACAAAACATCAAAATGTGTGGAATGCTGCTAAAGCAATGCTTAGAGGACTTTATAACTTTAAATGATCATATCAGAAAAGAAGAATAATTTAAAATTAACGATCTAAGTTTCTGCATTAAGAAGCCAGGCTGGGAGTGGTGGTTCACGCCTGTAATCTCAGCACTTTGGAAGGCTGAGGCAGGAGGATCACTTGATGCCAGGAGTTTAAGACCAGCCTGGGCAGCTTAGTGAGACCTCATTGCTATAAAAATAAAAATAAAAAATTAGCCAGGCATGGTGGTGTGCACCTGTGGTCTCAGGTACTTGAGAGAATGAGGCAGGATGATCACTTGAGCCTAGGAGCTTGAGGCTGCAGTGAGCTATGATTGCACCACTGCAATCCAGCCTGGGTGACAGTGAGACCCTGTCTCAAAACAAAACAAAACAAAACAACAACAATAAAACCCCCAGAAAAAAAAAAAAAAAACAAAGAAAGAGAGGGAAGAAGATAGTGAAAATAAAGGTAAGAATGAAAAATAGTAAGTTAGAAAGCTTAAAAACAGTTTAGAAAACCAAAAGCTGGGTCTTTAAAAAGAGCAACAAAATGGATAAACCTCTAGCTATACACTAAGAAAAAAAGAGAAAAAACAGGCTGGGTGCGGTGGCTCACACCTGTAATCCTAGCACTTTGGGAGGCCGAGGCGGGTGGATCACGAGGTCAGGGGTTTGGGACCAGCCTGACCAACATGGTGAAACTCCGTTTCAACTAAAAATACAAAAATTAGTTGAGCGTGGTGGCACATGCCTGTAATCCAAGCTATTCAGGAGGCTGAGGCAGGAGAATTGCTTGAACCTGGGAGGCAGAGGCTGCAGTGAGCCGAGATCGCACCACTGCACTCCAGCCTTGGCAACAGAGAGAGACTCTGTCTCAAAAAAAAAAGAGAAAAAACAAAATGACCAATATCAGGAATGAAAGAGGAGCTATCACTACCAATGCAACAGACATTAAGAATATATTAGGAATATTATTTTAAAAACATTATGCCCACAATTCTATAATATAAATGATAAGAACAGAAATTACTCAAAAGATATACATTCCCAAAATTGACTTAAGAAGAAATAGACAGTCTGAATTAGCCCTATATCTATTTGAAAAGTTGAAGTCATTATCAGAACCTCTCCCACAAAGAAAATTCCAGGCTCATACAGCTTCACTGGTGAATTCTGTCAAACATTTAAGGAAGAAATAACACCAATCTTACACAAACACTTTCAGAAAACAGAGGAAAAAGCAACACTTTCCACCCATTTTATGTGGTCAATATTATGCTGATTCCAGAATCAGACAAAAAACATTACAGGAATAGAAAACTAGGAACCAGCATCCTTCGTGAACATAGATACAAAAATCCTTAATGGGATTAGCAACAACTTCAAAAATATATAGAGAAGATAACACATCAGGAGCAAGTGAGATTTATTCCAGGAATGCTAGTCCGTTCAACATTAAAAAATCTACCAATGTGGCCGGGTGCAGTGGCTCATGCCTGTAATCCCAGCACTTTGGGAGGCAGAGGTGGGAAGATCGTGAGGTCAGGAGTTTGAGACCAGCCTGACCAACATGGTGAAACCCCCCGCATCTACTAAAAATACAAAAATTAGCCAGGCGTGGTGGTGGGCGCCTGTAATCCCAGCTACTCAGGAGGCTAAGGCAGGAGAATTGCTTGAACCTGGGAGGCAGTGGTTGCAGTGAGCCAAGATCGTGCCACTGCACTCCAGCCTAGGTGACAGAGCGAGACTCCATCTCAAAGAAAAAAAAAATCAACCAATGTACATCACCATATTAAGAGAATAAAGAAGGGAAAAATCATCTGATTACTTCAATCTATGCAGAAAAGTCATTGGGCAAATTTCAGCATCCATTCATATTAAAAACTTCCACAAATTAGAAAAGAAGGGACTGTTCCCCAAAGACTGGGACCAAGGCAAGGATATTCACACTGACCACTTCTATTCAACATTGTGTTGAAGATTCTAGTTAATCCAATAAGACAGAAAATAAAAGGGACAAAGACTGGAAAGGAAGAGGTAAACCTGCCATTATTCGCAGAAAACATGATTGTCTAAAAGAAATCCAAAGTAATCTACAGAAAAATCTGCTAGAATTAATAATAATCAATTAACAATGATTAATAATTATTTGCTAAATTAGCAAAACCACAGAAGGTCAATAAACAAAAACCAAAAACCCTAACATCCAGAAACATAACACACTTAGGATTTAAGATAAGGAAAGCTTTGTAAAGTGTCTACACCAAGAACTACAAAGCATTGATAAGAAAAATTAAGGAAGCCCTAAGTCAAACAGAGAGATATATCATGTTCATTGAATGGAAGATTCCTTAATATTGGTTTTTGGTGTTTTTTTTTTTTGTTGTTGTTTTTGTGTTTTTTTTGTTCTTGTTTTTGTTTTTTTTGAGACAGGGTTGTGCTGTGTCACCCAGGCTGGAGTGCAGTGGTGCAATCATACTTCACTGCAGCCTCAAACTCTTGGCTCAAGCGATCTTCCCGCCTTAGCCTCCCAAGTAGCTGGATTACAGGCACACATCACCACACCCAGCTAATTTTTGTATTTTTTGTAGAGACACGGTTTCACCATGTTGGCCCAGGCTGAGCTTAGGCAATCCTCCTGCCTCGGCCTCTCAGAAAGTGCTGGGATTACAGGCATAAGCCACCATGCCTGGCCTGGAACTCTCATACATAGCTGGTGGGGGTGTAAAACAGGACAACCACTTTAGAAAATGGTTTGGTAAATTAAATATATACCTATTCTGATGACTTAGCAAATACCTAGGGTTCTAGGACCCAGGACCCCTATGTATTTACTCAAGGAAAATGAAAAGTCCACACAAAGACTTGTGTGTGGTTAAACTGATAACAACTTCATTCACAATAGCCTCAAGCTGGAAACCACCCCAGTTACCCAACAGGAGGAAGGATAAACAAATTGTGGTAATAAAAATAAACAGGAAAGAGACAGGCAACAACGTGGAAGAATCCGAAAACATGCAGAGTGAAAGAAACCAGACACAAAAAGGTACATACTGTGTGATTCCAGGTATGTGAAGCCCCCGGACAGACAAAGCTACCCAACGTGAAAGAAATCAGAACAGCGATTGTCCCAACAGCTTCTGGTGGGAAGGATGGAAACCGCGCAGGAGGGGCATGAGGAAACTTTTGAGAGCACTGAAGATGTTCTGTATCTTGACGGATTATGGGTTACATTCGTCAAAAATGGTTAAACTATCTACCGTGCACTTAAGATCTGTGCATTTCACGGTGTACAAATTATATCTCAATTTAGAAAAAAGAAATGAGAATGGATCTGAAGTGATCCCTCCAGTACAATACTGTGCTTTCACACCTCTGAAATCTTTTATTTAATTTTTAATTTTAATTTTTTATGTCCATAGGTTTTTGGGGGTACAGGTGGTATTGGGTTACGTGAGTAAGTTCTTTAGTGGTGATTTGTGAGATTTTGGTGAACCCATCACCCAAGCAGTATACACTGAACCCAATATGTAACCCTTTATCCCTCTCCCCATCCCACCCTTTACCCACTAAGTTCCCAAAATCCACTGTGTCATTCTTATGCCTTTGCATCCTCTTAGCTTAACTCCCACTTATGAGCCAGAACATACGATGTTTGGTTTTCCATTCCTGAGTTACTTCACTTAGAATAATAGTCTCCAATCTCATCCAGGGCCCTGCAAATGCCACTAATTCATGCCTTTTTATGGCTGAGTAGTATTCCATCGCATAGATATACCACAGTTTCTTTATCCACTTGTTGACTGATGGGCATTTGGGCTGGTTCCATATTTTTGCAATTTTGAATTGTGCTGCTATTTCAAGCGCACACCCTTGAAATCTGAACTGATAGCTCAGTGGGCCTGGGGAGAGGGGTATAATTCCAGCAGATACTCCGGGAATAAACCAGGTCCCACTGGGCCCTTGGTGTTGTTTGCACCTGCGATCCCCATGCACACAGGTGACGGGGGATGGCTAAGTTAGACAACATCTGTGTCTGTTTCCTAGAACTGCAGTAAAAAATTATCACAAATTTAGCAGCTTAAAACAATGGAAATGTATTCTCTCACAGTTCTGGAGGCCAGAAGTCCAAAATCAGGGTGTTGGCCAGATGAGCTCCTTCTGGAAGCTCAGAGGAAGAGTTTGTTCTAAGCCTCTTTCCCAGATTCTAGTGATTTCTGATGATCCCTGGCATTTCTTGACTTGTAGATACCTCACTCCAATCTCTGCCTCCGTCATCACATGGCTTTCCCTGTGCATCTCTGCACAGCCTCTCTTATTTCTTTTTTAAAAAATATTTATTTATTTAGAGACAGGGTCTCACTCTGTTGTCCAACTGAAGTGCAATGGCACAAACATGGGTCACTGCAGCCTTGACCTCCCAGGCTCAAGTGATCCTCTCACCTCAGCCTCCTAAAAAGCTGAGACTACAGGTGCATGCCACCATGCCCAGCTAACTAAAAACTTTTCTGTGGGGGGTAGAGATGGGGTCTTACTGTGTTGCTCAGGCTGATCTTGAACTCCTGGGCTCAAGTGATCCTCCCACCTTGGCCTCCCAAAGTGTTTTGATTACAGGTGTGAGCCACCAGGCCTGGCCAGTCTGTCTGTCTCCTTTTTGTAAGGAGGCCAGTCATTAGATTCAGCCCTCACCTCCTTATCCAGTATAATCTGTTTTTAACTTAACTAACTCCATGTGCAGAGACCCCATTTCCAAGTTAGGCCACACTCTGAGGTTCCAGGTGGGCAGGAAATCTGGGAGACATTATTTCCTCCACTGCAGTCCACGCTCTGGCCAACGTACAGGCAAGTTTCAATGAAGGTGAAAATACAGCACAGGGCCTGGGTCTTCAAAGGGGACTTCAACAGCCCATGTGTAGGTTTGGGACATGGAGGCCCAGGCCATGGAAACGCAGCTCATGAATTAGAATTCGAAAGAGCACGATGTGTGTGTGTGCGGGGCCATGATCCCACCAGAGGGATGGAGAAGGCATTTCTGGGGGTTCTTGGGAAGAAAGTGCATTTCTAGTGACCCCACCCTGGCATCTGATCCACCCTGGCATCTGATCCACCCAGAGGCATCACTAAAATCTGAAGGCCCTGAAAAGCTTTGAGAACACACCAGTGACACGTGCGAAGTCTATGGGAAAGAGAGGCGGGGGACTCGCCAGGGGAAAGCTCATATCCAGGGACGGAGCAGAAGGTGGGCTCTGTGATCCGGATCGGAGCTGCTTTTAATTGCCTTTGCTTTTCCAGCACCAAGGAGTCTGGGCCATTTGGCTTTCTCTGCAGAAGAATTAACCTTTAGCAAGATGGATAATTGATCCTCAGCAGGGGAAACGTCCCGTGGGTTTTGATGCAGAACCCGCTCTCGGTAAACCTGTCCCTGCCACACCCTGCAAAGCTCCCACCCCTGCCTCCTCTTGTCTGGAGCTGTCTCCATTCTAGCTCACCAAATGCTCAGCATTCTTATATTTTAAAAAATCTTGTCCTATTAAACTCTGCTTTCAGGAATGGCACGAAGAGCCGACACGCACGGTGAGCAGCTGCCTTCTCCAGATGGAACGCATCCACACCTCACCTGGGACGCAGGCGTTCCTGTTCATAGTCAGGCCCTGAGCCCTGGATTCCTGCCCAAGGTCACATAGCAGGGACTGGCCCAGCCCCATTCACTCATGTATGTCTGACCCCAAGGCAGGGCTGGTGGCCTCTAAATCCTCCTGCCAGGGTTTCAGTGCCTGGCTGTGTTGAAGGTGTCACCTTTTCTATGAACACCTGTTCTGAACAGTGAAAATAGCTATTCCTAACAGAGGAGTTGCAAGCTCCAGGGATGTGTGTGTGCACTGGGGAGAGTGGAGTACATCATTTCTGGAAAAGGGGGCCTCAAAACGCAGTGCTGTTTACAGATGAGAAAAGATGCATTTAGAGGCTTGAACTGGAATGGGCTGTACATAGGACTGCCTTGCCAGACAGCAGCTCAGAAGTCTTCAAAAACGTTGGAAGATGCCCCATTAAAAGCGTTTGGTTATCTGTTGGTAACAGTGCTGATCTGCTCAGCCTGCCTTAACAGAATACCACAGACTGGGTGGCCTAAGCAAGAGAAATTCACTTTCTCACAGTGCTGGACACTGAAGTCTGAGATCAAGGTGCCAGCAGGGTTGGTTTCTGGTGAGGCTCTTCTACCTTCCTTGCAGGTGGCCATCTCCTGGCTGTATCCTCAAATGACCTTTACTTCCATGCACAGGAACCTGGTGTCTCTTCCTTTTCTTACAAGGACACCAGTGCTGTGGGATCAGGTCCCCACCCTTATGGTCTTATTTAAAATTGCCTCCTTAAGATTCCTCAAATAAATAAAAATTGAGCTACCATTTGACCCAGCAATCCCACTACTGGGTGTCTACACAAAGGAAAACGAATCATTCTACCAAAAAGACACCCACGCCCTTATGTTCATGGCAGTGCTAGTCACAAAGCAAAGACATGGCATCAACCTAGGTGCCCATCAACGGTGGACTGGATAAAGAAAATGTGGCATATATAGACCACGGAATACCACACAGCCATAAAAAGGAACAAAATCATGTCCTTTGCGGCAACATGGATGCAGCTGGAGGCCATAATCCTAAGTGAATTAACAGAGGAACAGAAAACCAAATACCGCATGTTCTCACTTATAAGTAGGAGCTGAGTGAGGAGAACACATGGACATAAAGATGGGAACAATACACACTGGGGTCTCCAAAATCAGGGACTGAAGGAAGTGGGCAAGGGTTGAAAAACTACTGATTGATATGGTTTGCCTCTGTGTCCCCACCCAAATCTCACCTTGAATTGTAATAATCCCCATGTGTCAAGGGCAGGACCAGGTGGTGGTAATTGAATTACAGGGAGCATTTCCACCATGCTGTTCTCGTGACAGTGAGTGAGTTCTCACGAGATCTGATGGTTTATAAGCATCTGGCATTTCCCCTGCTTGCACTCATTCTCTCTCCTGCTACCATGTGAAGAGGTGCCTTCTGCCATGACTGTAAGTTTCCTGAGGCCTCTCCAGCCATATGGATCTGTGAGTCAATTAAACCTCTTTTCTTTATAAATTACCCAGTCTTGGGTATTTCTTCCTAGCAGCATGAGAACAGACCAATACAATGACCTATTCGATGTTCACTATTTGGGCGATGGGTTCAGTAGAATTCCAAATCTGAGCATTATGCAATATCCCCGTGTCACACACAAACCTGCACATGTATCCCCGGAATCTAAAATTTCCAAAAAGAGAAACAATAACTAAAAAGAAAAACAATCACTCCCTGCTTAAAGGCCCCATCTCCAAATACAATCACATTGGGAGTTAGGGCTTCAACATGTGAACTTGGGGGACACCATTCGGTCCATCACAGTAACCAAGCCTGCTGTCCCTCCCTGTCCTGATGGGATGTGTGAACCAAAGTGGACGTTTTTAAGAAAGGAGACTTGACTGACAACACCCAAACGGACAGTCCTTTGAGACAGTGTTTCCGACAATTTCACAATCGCTCCACATGTTTTCTGGAATTTCCTCCTCTGAACTGCTGTAATTCTAAAGCTTGAGGAACAGTTGCAGAGGGTGAGAATCTGCATTCTTCCCTGTGCAGTGACACCGTCGCTGGGATAGGCACAGAGACCAAACAGCGGCCACATCGAATGACCTCGCATTTCCCAGCTTCTGCGCACGCGCCCATGCTGTTCCACGTGCCAGGAACACCCTTCCCATCATGTCCATGTACAAGACACACCCCTTGGGGCTCAGGGCCACTGTTGCCTGAACTCCATGGCAGCTCCATGCCTGCTTCCTCCACCGCTCCCAAGCTGCGACTTTCAGACTCGCACTTGTCACGTGGGATTGTGCTTTTTGGCCTCCTTCACTTGGCAATTTGCCCTGGAAACCAGCAGACCTGTCTTGTCACCAGGAGGGCCTCAGTCATCAAGGCACTCTGCAGATGTCTGTCTAATCTTGTGGAGGTGACATTCTAGCCAGCTCCCCCCAACCCCACCCACACCCAAAGCTGCCACTGCCTGATTTTGTCACAAAGAAAAACAGGGAATAAAGTGACACCAGCAGACCTACTGCCACTATTCCCAGCTCTGTGCCTGAGGCCTTTCTTTCAAGACTTTTTTTTTTTTTTTCTGAGGCAGAGTCTGGCTCTGTTGCCCCGGCTGGAGTGCAGTGGCACGATCTCGGCTCACTGCAACCTCCACCTCCTGGGTTCAAGTAATTCTCTTGCCTCAGCCTCCCAAGTAGCTGAGATTACAGGTGTGCATCACCACGCCCAGCTAATTTTTATATTTTTAGTAGCAATGGGGTTTCACTGTATTGGCCAGGCTGGTCTTGAACTCCTGACCTCAAGCGATCTGCCCACCTCAACCTCCCAAGAGCTGGGATTACAGGCGTGAGCCACCGCACCTGTCCTTCCGGGACTATCTTAGACCACCAAGCCCAGAGTGTAACAATTAAGGGTGTTTGGGTTGAATAACCCCCCAGGTACCTCGGTCTCAGGAGGAATCCCTGGGCGTGAGTTTTGCCCATCTGCCCAGCCTCCCCATGGGATGGAGTCCCTGTCATTCACTGTAGTGACAGGCTCCATAACATTCCCTTTATCAGCTGCCCCTCGACGCTGTCCCACTTCCCCACCCCAAGATCCTCGTCCCCGGCAACTCCCGGATGAACTAGTTGCATTGAAATCCTCATCTCAGAGACTGCTTTGCGGGGGCACGCAAATGATGACACAGTCTGGGATGGCAGATGTTGCTCTGGACAGGTGGCATGGAGCTCAGATCCCAGCTCTGATGAAGGCTTGTTGGAGCTGGCCGGATTCAAAGCAAACAGCAAGCAAAAAGGCCTGCCCTCCCCCATCCACCCCAACAAATCTCAAATGAGAACCTCAGATGGTGCAGATGAACAGGGCACCATTTTTCAGGAGAGGGACAGCTGGGGTCATCCTGAAACTCCCTTCAGCTCAGCCCACGGGGGAGGCAGGGCGAGGATGGAGGCTGGTGCTTGTGGGTGAGTGGCCCTAGGCATGGCTCAGTTCTAAGTCTTCTTGTGGGCTTGAGTTAGCTGAGAGGCAGTCCTGAGATGCTCAGGCCCACAGCAGGGACAAAAGCGGCTGCTATTACCTCCGTGCTGAGAAAAAACAAGCTGCCCAGAACTGAGACACCCCACCCGGCAGCTCCCAGGGGCTCCGGGGCCAGGATGGTGGTCTGGGCCCTGGGCTCTCAGCTCACATTCTACAGTGAAAAGATGGACGTCTTTTTATTTTTCTGCAGAATCAAGCTGACAGGGTCTAATTCTTTCCCCCAAGGAAAGATTAAGTGGGGAGGTTGAACTTGGGATGGTAGAACGAGCTCTGTGCTGGAAAATCTACATTTAGATCCCAGTTCTCTTAAAGTCTATCTGTGGCAATTTTAAAACGTGACCCCCAAATTCTCTGCCACTCTTCCCATTGATAGGTGGGGCTTGTGTCCCCACCCCTTGAACCCGGGCTCTGTAACTGCTTGACCTACAGAAAAAGCTGGAAGTGATACTGTACCAGCATCTGGACTCAGGCTCTAAGAAACTGCAGCTTCCTGGTTGGGCGTGGTGGCTTACATCTATAATCCCAGCACTTTGGGAGGCCAAGGCGGGCGGATCACCTGAGGTCAAGAGTTCGAGACAAGCCTGGCCAACATGGTGAAACCCCATCTCTACTAAAAATACAAAAATTAGCAGGGTGTGGTGGCTCATGCCTGTAATCCCAGCTACTTGGGAGGCTGAGGCAGGAGAATTACTTGAACCCAGGAGGTGGAGGTTGCAGTGAGCCAAGATCATACCACCACCCTCCAGTCTGGGTGACAGAGTGAGACTCTGTCTCAAAAAAAAAAAAAAAAAAAAAAGAAAAAAGAAAAAAATATATATATAGCTTTCATTGTCTGTGTCCTGGGACACTCACTCTTAAAGCCCAGACATGCCTGGGCATGGTGGCTCGTGCCTGTAATCCCAGCACTTTGGGAGGCTGAGGTGGGAGGATCACTTGAGCTCAGGAGTTTGAGACCAGCCTGGGCAATATAGCAAGACCCAATCTCTAAAAAAAAAAAAAAATTATCTGGGTATGGTGATACACACCTGTAGTCCCAGCTACTTAGGAGGCTGAGGCAGGGGATCACTTAAGCCTGGGACGTTGAGGCTGCAGTGAGCCGTAATTGCACCACTGCACTCCAGCCTGGGCAACAGAGCAAGAACCTGTCTCTAAAAAAAAGAAGCCCAGACACCAAGCAGCCCATGCAGAGGCCACGTGGACAAGGATCAAGGTTCCCAGCCCTCCCTGGCTGAGATCCCAGCCAATAGCCGGCAGCACTTTGCAGCCACAAGAGAGCACTGTCTGGGAAGTGGATCTCGCGGCCCCAGCTGAGCTGCCCGAGTTGACCCCGCGTGGAGCAGAGACAAGCTTTCCCTGCCAGGCTCTGCCTGAACTGCAGAATCCATGAGCTCAAGAAATTGTTGTTTGAAGTCATTAAGTTTTGGGGTGGCTTTTACACAACACACAACCAGAACACCGTCTCTGTGGCCTGGGGCAAATGCTTAACCTCTCTGGACCTCAGTTTCCTCGTCTGTAAAGGGAATAGGATTCAAAGCCTTCCAAAGTGCATTTCAGGATGTGAGGGCGATCTGGCTGCAACAGCTGTCACACCCATTGATCACCAGAGTTGATTCGGCTGATCTGGCTGGCTAGGCGGGTGTCCCCTTCCTCCCTCACTGCTCCACGTGTGTCCCTCCTGAGGCTGCGTACTCGGTCAAAGAGGATGACTATCCCTGAGAGAGGAGGACCGGTCTTCCATCAAGGGTACACAAGTAGCTGCACTCCCCTGCTAGAACCTCCAAACAAACTCTCAAGGTGCAAAGTGCATTTCAGCTCAAATAGTCAAGGCACTCTTTCAACAACAGTGAATCAGTTTCCTGGTTTTATCGTAACACGTAACGCCCTTTCTCCAGTTTATCAAAAAATTCCCTAAAAGGACCAGAACGCTTTGTCAGTCCTTCTTAAGCATCGAGGTCTACATGACTCAGCTGGAGATCCTGTTTAACGCAGGAGGTCGGAGGCGGGGCCTGGAAGTCTGCATTTTAATGTGATTTTTCTTTTTTCTTTGACTCAGGACAGAGTCTCACTCTGTTGCCCAGGCTAGAGAGCTGCAGTGGTGCCATCATAGCTCACTGCAGCCTCAACCTCCCTGGGTTCAAGTGACCCTCCCACCTCAGCCACCCGAGTAGCTGGGACTACAGGTGCACACCTGCCATACCTAGCTAATTCAAAAAAAATTATTTGTAGAGACGACGTCTCACTATGCTACTGAGGCTGTTCTTGAATTCCTGGGCTCAAGCAGTATTCTTGCCTCAGCCTCCCAAAGTTCTGCGATTACAGGTGTGTGCCACCAGCCCAGATTTTTTGCTTTTTTTTTTTTTTTTTTAACAAGATGGGGTGTCACTTGCTTATCCAGGCTGGAGTGCAGTGGTGCAATCATATCTCACCACAGCCTTGAACACCTGAGCTTGTGATCTTCCTGTCTCAGCCTCCTAAGTAGCTAGGACTACAGGTGTGCTCCACCACAACCAGCTAAGTTTTTTTGTATGAAGAAATGAGGTCTCACTGTTGCCCAGGCTGGTCCTGAACTGACCTCAAGCAATCCTTCTGCTTGGCCTCTCAAAGCGCTGAGATCCCAGACATGAGCCACTGCACCCAGTCACTGATCGCTTTTTTTTTTTTTTCCTGAGATGGAGTCTTACACTGTCACCCAGCTGGAGTGTAGTGGTATGATCTCAGCTCACTGCAACCTCTGCCTCCAGGGTTCAAGCAATTCTCCTGTCTCAGCCTCCTGAGTAGCATTGACAGCATTTTGAGTAGCAAGGCCCCTTCGTTTGTCTGTTACCAGCAGCCACCCTTACCCACAGGATTAAACATGTAAAAGCAGTATCTTTTTTTTTTTAAGACAGGGTCTCACTCTATCACCCAGGCTGGAGTGCAGTGGTGTGATCGTGGCTCACTGCAGCCTCAACCTCCTGGGTTCAAGCGATTCTCCCGCCTCGGCCTCCTGAGTAGCTGGGACTACAGTCATGTACCACCATGCCTAGCTAATTTTTTGTATTTTTAGTCGAGATGGGATTTCACCATGTTGCCCAGGCTGGTCTCGAACTCCTGGGCTTGCTCCAGTGATCCGCCCACCTTGGCCTCCCAAGGTGCTGGGATTACAAGTGTGAGCCACTGCGCCTGGCCGGCAGTAGCTCATTTAATCCTAGAACAACTCCCAAGGAAGGCTCTAGAATCACGTGCACTTTACAGATTGGAGACACAGCATCTAGAGAGGTCTGGGGATGTGCCCACGGCCACAGCTGGTGAGTGGTAATGGCCAGGACTTGCCCTGAAGTCAGCTCCTCCACGTTCAATCCCCTGCCACCCTCTTCTGAGCACCAGGTGATGTGAGATCAACCATGTTTTTAAAAATCTCACCCCTTCGTGCCTGCAGCAAGGCAGCTGGGGATGAAAATCTATCACAGAAGGACAGAAATGGGGACTCAGTTACACACAGGAATAACAAAACAGAGTTAAAAAAGATAGAGGTGACTTTTTCAGGTTCCCCAGCTCCAGCCGTGATTAATTTACAGCTTTTTACATGCTAATGTTTTCCTGCCTTCTGCTCATAATAACCAATATGCTTTAATACCTAGTTATTATTCATCCCTTTCAGATACTTGGATTTTGATTCTTTGCTGCAGCTCAATCACATTGAATTTCTTTAACCAGGACAGCTCCATTAAGAGTCCCTTGCAAGGACACCCTGGCGGGGCGGTGACAGTAACAGATAACGGGTGACGAGAGAGTGAGGAGCTGCCACACGAAATATTGGCAGCCATGGGGAAAGAAAGGGGAGGCTGTAATAAAAAATACCACCAAACTACATTTAAGTAACGCCGAGGTGATGACACAGACCAATAAAACCAGGGAACGCACAGTGAAGGTTGACACGCCATCCTTAAGGAGCCTCCCCGGCTTGTTTCTGCAATAGCAACTCACATCCATTTAATCACCTTTCTGACATGAAGCGTTCCCTTCTTACATTGGGATAAGAATGGCTCGTCACCCCTCCCACCCCCTCCACCCGCCTGGCTGTGTATTTCAGAAAGTTCCTTGGAACTTTCTCCATCTTCTCTCCCTCCCAGTGGTTTTCAAGCAGAGAAGGCCAGCTCATCAAGAGACATGCATGCCAGTTAATAGAATTGCTTCGTTCTAACGAAGCTGTTCCTTCTCCTGCAATCCAAGAGCTCTCTGGCCATCCTGTTCCCCATTTGACACACGGCGACTCACGTTCCTCTCCGGGCCCGCTGAGGACTGAACGTGGTAATCCTCATCCTGCTCTGCGGCTGCCCCGAGAACAGCAGCCTCACTCCTGGGGCTTCTGGGCAGCCACTTTCCTTGGCCACCTGGACGCTCTTGGGTCAGTCCTCTGCCTCCCAGGCTGGGCCACTCTTTCCAGCTCAGGAACCACCCAAGTGTTTCCAACACAGGAAGCCCTTTCTCAGGGACAGCACTTCGTATCTTTCTTGAACTCATCTGGGACTACTTCCCGAATAATGTGGTGTTTTTTTGTTTTTAAGAGATGGGGTCTTGCTACGTTGCCCAGGCTGAAGTACACTGGTTATTCACAGGCGTGATCATAGCACACTACAGCCTCAAACTCCTAGGCTCAAGCAATCCGCCTGCCTCAGCCTCCTGAATAGCTGGAACAATGGGTGTGTGCCACTGTGCCCAGCTCAGAATAATGTTTTTAAATACATAAAAGAACATATAGGCTGGGTACAGTGGCTCACGCCTGTAATCCCAGCACTTTGGGAGGCCGAGGCGGATGGATCACTTGAGGTCAAGAGTTTGAGACCAGCCTGGCCAACATGGTGAAACCCTGTCTACTAAAAATACAAAAATTAGCCGGGCATGGTGGTGCAGGCCTGTAGTACCAGCTACTCAGGAGACTGATGCAGGAGAATCGCTTGAACCCAGGAGGTGGAGGTTGCAGTGAGCTGAGATTGTGACATTGCACTCCAGACAGTAAACAAGAGTGAAACTCCATCTCAAAAACAAACAAACAAAAAGCTTCTGCGGAGGCCTCAGGAAACTTACAATCATGGTGGAAGGGCGAAGGGGAAACCAGCACATTTATGTCAGGAGCGGGAGGAAGAAAGAAGGGAAAGGTGCCACATCCTTTTAAACAACCAGATCTGCTGAGAGCTCACTCACTGTCAGGAAAACAGCAAGGAGGATGTCCATCCCTCCCCATGATCCAGTCGCCTCCCGCCAGGACCCTCCTCCAACACTGAGAGTCACAACTCGGCACGAGATTTGGGTGGGGACACAGAGTCAAACCGTATCACTCGGCCTGCCAAAATGCGAGGATTACAGATGTGAGCCACCACACCTGGCAAATTGGGTCATTCTTATCACACCCACCTAAAACAGAGTTGGGAGGGGAGGAGGTAAAAAGCACCCGGGACACACAACATGGCTCCAAAAACGAAATTCTCTGCAAGCCCCAGCTGCGGACACTGCTGGCTGTAACCCGAAACAAGTTTTCTCTAAGAGCTACTGAAACAATCTGCTATGACTCTAAGGTTAGTTTTACCCACCGCTGTCACTCACCAATCGGGGCTTGCCAGCTCCCCAAAACTTCACTGGTGACAGTGAACTTGAAGAACAATATGTAACACTTCTGTTTTTAAAATAAAACCTCTAACCTTTGTTCTTTGGACATAATGAAGACCACCCAGGTCTGTGTGTATGTCAAAAATTGTAATTCTTTTTTTTTTTTTTTTGAGGGGTCTTGCTCTGTTGCCCAGGCTGGAGTGCAGTGGCCTCATCATAGCTCACTGCAGCCTTCACCTCCCAGGCTCAAGAGAGACTCCCACCTCAGCCTCCTGAGTAACTAGGATGACAGGCATGTGCCACCACTCTCGGCTGATATAATTTTTTTTTTTTTTTTGTAGAGATAGGGTTTCACTATGTTGCCCAGGCTGGTCTCAAATTCCTGGGCTCAAGCAATCCTCCCCCCTCGGCCTCCCAAAGTGCTGGGATTACAGGTGTGAGCCACCGTGCCCAGCCCAAATTTCAGTTCTTACTTCTCAAGTAAAACTTCTGAATTTCAGAGATTCGTCTCTATAGTTTATTTGATGTCAACAACTCTTATACCCCCAGTGCCTGGCCCAGAGCTCAATAACAACCACCAAGCGTGTGGAAGAGTCTGATCTGATTCTAACCCTACAGTAAAGGACCCCCCACAGTCATTTGGAGGCCATGAACACTGCGGCAGATGGTACAAGGTGGTCTGCTAGTCTCCTGCCTAACTAATCATCACAGCCTGGCCTATTAAGAACAGTTCCTTGCCAGAAGAGCCTCTCTTTTGCCTTACCCTATTGCAGCATCAGCTTACTGGTGGGTTTTGGTAAGAACCCGAAGTCAAGAAGGGCAAGCGAATGATGCCTCCACGTCCGATCAGCGCCAGAAGGTGCTGCTGCGACCTCTTCTTCCCCGCTCCCCCCAATCACTTCTTCCCTGCCTGGACTCACTCTGTGGGAAGTGACGGTATCTGAGGACTGCAATATGCTCCACGCCAGGCCCCCATCCATCACCAGCTTCCCGCCGGTTACCATGGAGACGGAATGTGGGGTCCCCACTGGGATGGGACATTCAGAGTCCCTGGGAGAGGGAGTATTTGTGGGCAAAGGGACACTGTGAGATCCAGGACCACCCAGAGTGGGGCCACGCAGAGGTCCACGCAGGCAACAGAGGCCAACGGGGAAGGAGGCAGCTGAGAAAAACTGCTGGATGTGCACAGAACTAAGGGCAGCATCCGTGAGCGTCTGGAGGACCAGACCAACCGCATGCGGAACTCTGGTGAGCTGAAGAAACCAGACCCCGCCAATGGCACAGAGGTCTGGGCCAGCCAAGAGGTCAGCAGCTCCTTAAGTCCGCAGCCCACCGTGAAGACACCACATGCCTTCCCAGGTAGGGAAACACTGGATAATCTCAATAGTCACTTCTGCAGCTATCTAAGACATGCCTTCATATATATATGTGTGTGTGTGTGTGTATATATATATAGAGAGAGGAGCAAATGATAGCATCCATAGGAAAGCTTAGTTCAGAGCCTGCCACATAGAAACTCAATATATCTCTCTCTATATATCTTTCTCATATATTATATATGTAACAATATATAATATTGATATATGATAGATACAATATATAATTATATATAATATCATATATACATTATTGTATATTACATATAATTATATATAATATATTTATATGAAATGTATTATATGATATATAATTAAATATATATTTACATTTTTAATTTATTATATTTTATTATATATTATACATAATGTATATCATATATTATATATTTATAAATTATAAATATATAATCAAATATATTTATAAATTATAAATATAATCGAATATATTTATAAATTATAAATATATAATCGAATATATTTATAAATTATAAATATATAATCGAATATATTTATAAATTATAAATATATAATCGAATATATTTATAAATTATAAATATATAATCGAATATATTTATAAATTATAAATATATAATCGAATATATTTATAAATTATAAATATATAATCGAATATATTTATAAATTATAAATATATAATCGAATATATTTATAATTTATAAATAATCAAATATATTTATAAATTATAAATATATAATCAAATATATTTATAAATTATAAATATATAACCAAATATATTTATAAATTATAAATATATAATCAAATATATTTATAATTTTAAATCAAAAAATATATTTTAATAAATATATATTTAAATATATAATATATAAAAATAAATATAAATTTAAAATATATTTTACTATATATTTATAATTATAAATATTTATGTTATACATAATTTATATATAATATAAATTTATTTATAAATATAAATATATATAATATAATAAAAATTTATATACAATATAAATTTATAAATATTTATAATTTATTGTAATTATTGTTTTTTATGAGACGGTCTCGCTGTGTTGCCCAGGCTGGTCTTGAACCCTGGGGCTCAAGCGATCCTCCTGCCTCAGCCTCCCAAATAGCTGGAGTTACAGGAAGGCACCCCTGCCCCTGGCTTAACGCAGGCCTCTAATGAGCCTAGCAGCATGCTGGATTTCTTTTGACAACAGAGGCTGGCCATAGGAAGATAAGGAAAGAGTCTAGGAAGAGACCAGGAACCTGGCTACACCTTAGTGGGGTCACCCTACACTCAGGATATGGGGCTCCGTTTTGTAAGCTCAAGGAATTTACTATTTCCTCCTTCATTCTGGTCACTGAATGCTTAAGAGGCTGACTCATACCATAATGCTTATTTATTTGGGACAGGGTCTTGCTCTGTCACCTAAGCTGGAGTGCAGTGGCACAATCACCGCTCACTGCAGCCTTGACCTGGGCTCAAGGAATCCTCCCACCTTAGCCTCCTGAGTAGCTACTACTACAGGAGCTTGCCACCATGCCTGGCTAATTAAAGAAAAATTATTATTATTATTATTTTTGTAGAGATAGGGTCTCGTTATGTTGCCTAGGCTGGCCTTGAACACCTGGGCTCAAAGTGATCCTCCTGCCTCGGTCTCCCAAAACACTGGGATTACAGGTGTGAGCCACGGCACCTGGCCCTAATTTACCTTTTTATTATAAGTGGCCATTGTCTTCTGGGGAAGCATGATAAAGTGGACTTTGGAGGGAGGCAGGCCTGGGTTTGAACCTGGCTCTACCACTTACTGGCTGAGTGAGGAGGGAAAGTGGCTTGAACTCTCCAAGCCTCGAATGCTCTACCTGTCGAATGAGAGTGATGACAATATATAAACTTCACAGGGTTGCTTAAAGGAGCAAATGAAATCGTACATAAGAAAGCTTAGTTCAGGGCCTGCCACACAGAAACTCAATAAATATTTCCTGTTAACTACACAGAACTGTGTCCCTAGGAGACAGTGTGTTTAGCCAAAAAAAAAAAAAAACAAGAAAAACAGTGAGGAGTTGGGTGTGTGATGTGACCAAATGGATTGGTAAGCCTGGGTATCGCAGGACTTCTCAGATCCTTTGCACATGAATGTTGCCAAGAGAGGTGCAGCACGCAGCATTTCCCAGCGTATCTGACCATGGCACCCTTGGTTCACGGAGCAACTCACAAACTAGTGGTCTGTGTGGCATACACTTTGAGAAACATCATCACAGGCCATGTGTCCATCAACCTGGAGAAGCTGTTGAACTCACGTGCACTCTGGGGATGCAACTGTTCAGAGAATGAGGACTGGTCGGTAGCATCAGGCCATTCCCTCCCCAGCAGTGTGGAGGGGAAAAGCACATGCACAAGTCTTACTCTTGGACAAGAACACCGCCTTCAGTCAGGGCACCAATATCCATGATGGATAAGCTCAATGAATGAGATCACTTTGCATTCAGTTACATTCTGGCTTGGAGTCTACTGATGAGGTGTGGGAAGGACCCGGTCACTGCGGAAACTCGGCTCAATTCATCTTTTAGGGCAAGTGATCCCTGCTGGGAATGGCTCATTCA
Source organism: Pongo pygmaeus (assembly GCF_028885625.2). NCBI lineage: Eukaryota > Metazoa > Chordata > Mammalia > Primates > Hominidae > Pongo > Pongo pygmaeus. Next base: position 3,071,883 of record NC_072379.2, read on the forward strand.
TTTCTCTTCAATTCCTATCAGGTGGAATTTCAGGGCATGGCATTTTCTGAGCCTGCTCCCAAATTCTGGAAAGAGGGAGGGAGTGGGTGGAAATGAAGAGGGCTTGGGACGAGACAGTCAAACAAGCTCTACTGCAACCAGCAGGGTGCCTGGCCCAGAGCATGATAAACCATCAAGCCACTTCCCTGCCTATGAAATCAAAACCATAACAGCTCCTCCACTGTGGGTGGTGAGTTAATATTTATACACTCTATAGATTTATTCTAGAAGAGAATATAATATTCTAGAAGAGAATATTATATTGACATTATAATAAAACAACATTGAATGAAATGACATCAATACCCTCTTCCGAAAAACTCATACTTCAGCTTGGAAGACAAACCAATACACCAGAGAATCAGAAAACAAGAAGACAATTGTACATCTTGATTTTAGCTTCTGACCAATTTTCTATGATAACCTTGAGAACAAGATGATAGAATTGGGACTGACTGGTTTTCCTCATAGGTGGTCGAACAGCATTACCTAAATAGTATTGATAATAGCGTTATCTTTGTGCTGAATACATTTTAAAAACCTTAGAGAGGGTCTAAGGGGTCAGATGAAAGAGCTCATTTCTGGACCCTGTTTTGTTCAACACCTTTGGCAATGATGTGTGTGATGACATACAGGAGAACCTTATCAGATTTGCAGGTCACATAAAGTTGGGAAAAATGTTTAATATGATAAATGCACTCATCAATATTCAAAAAGACTTGACAGGCAAGAAGATAGGGCCCAAACCACAAGATGGAATTCAACAGAAATTAATGTAAAGTGCTGAATTTTGCCTTAAAATTTTGCCCAAGGCCAGGATGGGGGAGAACTAGCATGGCAGTGGCTTGTGAAGGAAGGAAGGAAGGAAGGAAGGAAAGAAGGAAGGAAAGAAGGAAGAAAGGACCGACTTTATCAGATTTTAGCCAGTCACACAAAGTTGGGAAAGATGGTTAATATAATAAAGAAGGAAGGAAAACAGGAAGGAAAAAAAAGAAAGAAAAAGGAAGGAAAGAAGGAAAGGGAAGAAAAACACTGTGGGCTTTTAATTAACTAAATGTTCAATGTGACCCGGTAATGTAATAAGCGACACTTAAACCATAAGGGGAGATTATATGAAGAAGGCAAACTGTAGATGCTGTAATTTCTCCCTTCGCTCCCACTCCCAACCCAGTGGATACAAAATTATGAGAAATCATTTTATCGCTAGCAGACAGGATGGAGCTGAAAGAGAAAACCCAAGTTCAGGAGGCTGCAGGAAAGACCAACTCCAAGACCGGGGACGCCAGATACAAAGGATAGCTCTAGGGTGACGAGTTAGAGCTCTGCCTGAGACAGGGACAGCTGCCCGGGTTGAACCTCCTGCAAACTCCCCTCACCCCATTCCATGGCCAGGCAGCACCCCAGGGAGATGTCTTCCCTCCTGCAGACAGACTGTGGGCCTGGCGGTCAGAGAGGCAGGACGGTGCTTGTAGGGAGGGTTGGGCTGTGCAGGTGAGACCCAGGAGGAACAGGAAGCCTCAGATCCTAGAAAAGGAGTCCCTGAAGTCCCTACAACACAGCAGGGATCATCTCATGCTCACAAAAAGGCTGCAGGCACAGATACAGTCAGAGCAGACCATTTGGAGAGGATGTCCAACGTGAACATGGTCCTCTCACCAGGAAACACTAGACACTGGAGGAAAGTCAACACCATAAGAGAAACAACCAAGCACAGTCAAGGAAAGCGTTCACAGGGCCAGCAGAACAAGCCATTAGAATGTGTATGCTTCATGTCCTCAGAAAGACACAAGAGAGCATTGGCTCCACAAATAGAAATTAAAACAAAACATCACTGCTGGGCACGGTGGCTCACGCTTGTAATCCCATCACTTTGGGAGGCCAAGGCTGTCGGATCACGAGGTCAGGAGATCAAGATCATCCCGGCTAACACAGTGAAACCCTATCTCTACTAAAAATACAAAAAATTAGCTGGGCGTGGTGGCGGGCGCCTGTAGTCCTAGCTACTCTGGAGGCTGAGGCAGGAGAATGGCATGAACCCAGGAGGTGGAGCTTGCGGTGAGCTGAGATTGCACCACTGCACTCCAGCCTGGGCGATAGAGTGAGACTCCATCTCAAAAAAAACAACAACAACAAAAAACAAAACAAAAACCCAAAAACATCACCAAAACAACAACAACAAAATCAAACAGTAGATGGACTGAATTTACAGAATGGACACAGCTCATGACCAAATCACTGACTTAGAAGATGGAATTGAGGAATTCTCCCACAATCCAGGGAAAAAAGGCATTGGGGGTGTCCTGGATAGGATAAAAGAAAAGTTAAAGAGATGTGGAAGATAGATCCGGAAGTTCCCACGTTTGTCTTACAGGTGACCTAGCAGGAGAAAATGAAAAGAACAGAGAGGAAGATAAACTCAACAAAACTCTAGAAGAAAAGCTCCCAGAATTGAAAAAAGATATGAATCCTGAGCTCAAAAAGATGCACAAAGTGCCCGGAAGAATGAAGGGGGGAAAAAAAAAAACCACAGCAATTCACGTGATGCTGAAGTCTCAGATGCCAGGCTTGCAAGAAAAAGTCTTGAAAGCTTGCAGGGATCTGTTACCTGCAAAGCTATAGAATCAGATGGATCAACTGGCAATACCTGGTCCAAGAAGACAGTATCTTTAACATTCTAAGGAAAAACAATTTTGAAACTAGAATTCTATATTTAGCTCGACAATGATTTCAAGTATAAACATAGAAAAAAAAATTTCACACATGCAAGCACTTCATTTCACAATGAAACCATCACCAAAAGTAGTACATCGGCAAAGAGGAAGAAAGACTCCAAGGGGAAGAAATAGGATATAAGGAAAAATGGTTGCCGGTTATGGACTGCACAGCATCCCCTGCAAAGGCATATGCTGAAGTCATATGTTGAAGTCCTAACCTTCCGTAGCTCAGAATGTGACTGTATTTGGAGAAAAGGTCTCTAAAGAGGTAACTAAGCTAAAATGAGAGTTAAGTGGAGCCCTAATCCAATCTGCCTGCTGTCCTTATATGAGAATACATTAGGTTCGTGCAAAAGTAATTCCAATCCATGCCATTATATAATGGTAAGAACCACAATTACTTTTGCACCAACCTAATAGAATTTGAGGAAAAAAAGTAACAAGTAAGATTTTTATGCTATTTTTGAGACAGGGTCTTGCTCTGTTGCCCAGGCTGGAGTGCAGTGGGGCCAGCATAGCTCACTGCAGCCTTGATCTCCCAGGCTCAAGTGATCCTCCTGCCTCACCTCCTGAGTAGCTGACACTACAAGCGTGCACTACCATGCCCAGCTAATGTTTTAATCTTTTGTAGAGACAGTGTCTTACTATGTTGCCCAGGCCAGTCTCAAACTCCTGGGCTTAAGCGATCCTCCCACATCAGCTTCCCAAAGTGCTGGGATTACAGATGTGAGCCACTGTGCCTGGCCACTTTTCATGCTATTAAGCATGAATGCTTGCATGCCTCACAATCTGGCTTCAAAGCACATAAAGCAAAACTGATAGAAATACAGGAAGAAATCGGTAAAGACATTGCCACAGTAAAGAGACTTCCTGCAGTCCTCTGAGACGGGGACGGCAACTGCAGGGAGAGATGATTCAAATAATTAGCATGTTTGCTCTAATAGAGCTAAAGAACTCTGTACCCAACAAATAGAAGAAAAAAAACTCTTTTCAATTACACATGGAAATTCTACAAAAATTCAACACGGATTAGCCACAAAGGAAATTTCAAGTAATAATGAAACGCAGAAATAGCATATGGCATATTTGCTGACAAAGACATAATAACATTTTTAAAATGAGAAAAGAATACCCCCTCTAATCTATAAACCAGAATATTTAAAATTATTTAAAAATGAACCATAATGAGAGCAGAAACTGCTAGAATCAATATGAGAGTGCAATAAGGTGGCTAAATCCAAAGTCAACTTGCATTTCTCCAGATATTAAATCATATTATAAGACTATAGGCCACAGTGGCACAGAAACAGATAATTAGATGAACAAAAGTCTAGCAGACAGCCAGTGTAGGTGTAAAAATTTAGTGTATGATTAGGGTGACATTTCAAACCAAGGTAGAAATTCAAGTGCTGATGGATAATTTGCTAACGATTCAGAAAAAATTATGTTCCTACCTGCCCCTTTGCATAATTTGCAGATAGATGAATGACTTATAAATGAAATAATAAATTCCAAAGTATTAGAAGAAAAAAAACTATTAAATACACCGATAACCTTCGTATAGGAAAGGCCTTCCTAAAGAAGGAATGGTACGCTAATGTCATTTAGGAAAAGATTGATGCCTTCGTGTACATTGTAATTTATAACTTCTATGTGGTGAAAAACAGCACAACAAAGTTAAAGTGTAAGTTATGGTCCAGGAAAACATCTGTAATATATGAAATAGAGATTAATGTGCAGACTGTCAATAAGAAAGAGACAAGGCACGTGGTGGGAAAGAAAAGGCAGAAACTGAGCAGGAATTCACAGAACTTTACACAACCAATGAACATGGCAGTAGTAATTAGGCTCACTGATAAGGAAAAGAATTGGAACATTGAGATTCCATTCTGCACTTGAGTTGGAGCTGCAAGACAGGAGTGAGAAAAGAGCTCACCTCCACCAGGCACCGTGGCTCATGCCTGTAATCCCAGTACTTTGGGAGGCCGAGGTAGAGGATCGCTTGAGCCCAGGAGTTCAAGACCAGCCTGGGCAACATAGTGAGACCCCCCCATCTCTACAAAAAAAAGTCAAAAAATGAGATGAGAAGATGGTTTGAGACCGGGAGGTTGAGGCTGCAATGAGCAGTGATATCCATTCACTTAATCCCACAACAACCCTGTGAAGTGATTTTTTTTATTTTTAATTTTGAGATGGGTCTCACTCCGATCACCCAGGCAGGCTGGAGTGCAATGGTGCAATCACTGCTCATTGGTACTAGCAGTTTCTGCTCTCATTATGGTACAGCACCTGGGACAGGATCAGCGGCCAGTAAGCATAGGCAGTTGCTATCATTATCATCAGCATGTTTCCACCATCTGAGTGGCAAATGTTTTCAAGCTGGATAATATAAAGTTTTGGCAAGGGTGCAGGGAAAAAAAGGACTCTCCGACTGTCTTGAGGGGAATCTAAATGGGTCCAGCCAGTTTTTGAGGGCAATTTGGCAATATCCGTGAACATACGCCACCACACATCTGACACCGGGTGCTGCTGTGTGATTGTATCTCCCTGAAATCCTATGTTGAGATCCTAATCCCAAGGAGATGGTATTAGGAGATGAGGGAGAGCACCTCACCCTTGGGAGTCGGTTAGATCAGGGGGTGCTGAACCCTCGGGGATGGGATTAGGACACTTATAAGAGAGGCCCCAGAGAGATATCCTAGAGAGACCCCTTGCCCATTTCACCATGGGAGGACACAGCCAGAAGGCACTGTCTATGATGAAGCGGGCCCTCACCAGACACTAAATCTACTGGTGCCTTGTTCTTGGACTTCTCATCCTCCAGAACCATAAGAAATAAATGTTTGTTGTTTGTAAGCTGCCCAGTCTATAATATTCTGTTATAGCAGCCTGAATGGACTAAGCTGCCCAGCAATTCCTATTTGGCGTCCAACCTAGAGAAACATTTCAGCCCTCTGCACGTCCATGGGCACACAAAGAACAGCAAAAGGTTGGAAGCCATCTTAAATGCCCATCAGAGACACCACACCTTTTTTTTTTGTTTTTTTTTTTGAGATGGAGTCTTGCTCTGTCACCTAGGCTGGAGTGCAGTAGTGCAATCTTGGCTCACCGCAACCTCCACCTCCTGGGTTCCAGCAATTCTCATGCCTCAGCCTCCCGAGTAGCTGGGACTACAGGTGCCTACCACCACAACTGGCTAATTTTTGTATTTTTAGTACAGACGGGGTTTCACCATGTTGGCCAGGCTGTTCTTGAACTCCTGACCTCATGTGATGCACCCACCTCGGCCTCCCAAAGTGTTGGGATTACAGGTCTGAGCCTCTGTGCCCGGCCTCATATGGTAATATTGTGTTTAACTTTTGCCAAAACCTCCCAGCTGTTTTCCACGGCAGCCGCACCATATTACATTCACACCATGATTTCTTCTTTAATCACAAAATGCAAGAGAAATTCTGGGAAGGGAGTGCGAATGCCAGAGGGAGCCCCCAGGAAAGGAAAGGTTTGTTGGGCATCAGTGAGTGTGCAGGAGGGTGGAATCTGCCCGGGGCCAAGAGGAAGGCAGGCAGGCCAGTGTTCAGACAGGAGCAGAGCCAGGCAGGGCCTGGGGAGGGAGTGGGCTGGGCCTATGTCTGGGCAAAGAGCTGGGCTTGAGTGCATAAAGTCATGGGGAAGTCTATTTAACAGCGGCCGGGGAGGGGTGTTGAAGTCTTTTATGCAGAGACTGGCCTCAGGCAAGGCCCAGCCCACCATCTGGTCACCTGCAGAAGGACCCCTTGCCCCTTCCCTTTTAGGTGTATCCTGGAATCTATTGGAAGACGCGGGAGGGTGAGAGGGCAGTGGCAGACCGGGTAATGAGGTCGCTGGTCCTCCTGACCCTGCCGTGCAAAGGCAGGGCACCCGGAACTGTCATCATCTGCTTCCAACTGTCATAAAAGAGATGTGGCGAGCGGGGAGGACATCAAACTAGGTTTAACATGCAATTGAACCAGGGACTGAGCCGCCTCCTGCATCTTCTCTCCCTGACTTTAAAATGAACTCCCAGAAGCTCCAGCAGTGGGTCAGGCAGAGCCAATTAAAAAAAAAAATTAACTCAGCACCGTGCCCACAGAGGAGCTCAATAATAGGGGGGGATGACAGCAGTGGTGGTGAGGGCACATGATGGAACAGCAGGCCCTTCAGTACTGCCCTGGAGACCCGCGGGCTGCATGCACATCAGAAACATCTCTGCGGAGCCCCCGAAGCCTGCATTGCTGCAAGCGGGAAAATGGACTGCTGCACCAGCACTTCTGGTGGCCAGCGACAGGGTCTGCCTCCCGTCCTGTGGACGGGAGCCCAAGAGTTTGAGGCTCCAGACGTGGAGGCAGGAGTCACTCCAGAGCAGGGAGGGACCAGCAAGCCCCTCTATGAGTTTCCTGGGATTCATGTGTTAATAATAAAGTGCCATAGACAGGGCGGCTTCAACAACAGACATTTATCATCTCAGGGTCCTGGAGGCTGGTGTCCGAGATCAAGGTGACAGCAGGGTAGGCGTCTCCTGAGGCCTCTCTCCCGGGCCTGTAGATGACATGTTCTCCCTATGACCTCACAAGGTTGTCGTTCTGTGAGCATCTCTCTCTGATCTCTTTTTTTTTGAGACAGAGTCTCGCTCTGTTGCCCAGGCTAGAGTGCAATGGTGTGATCTTGGCTCACTGCAGCCTCTGCCTCCCAGGTTCCAGCGATTCTCCTGCCTCAGCCTCCTGAGTAGCTGGGACTATAGGCACGTACCACCATTCCTGGCTAATTTTTGTATTTTTAGTAGAGACAGGGTTTCACTATGTTGGCCAGGCTGGTTTTGAACTCCTGACCTCAGGTGATCTGCCCGCCTCCGCCTCTCAAAGTGTTGAGATAACAGGCATGAGCCACCAGGCCAGACCTCATTTCTTCTTTTTATAAGGACACCAGTCACACGGGATTAGGGCTCACCCCCATGACCTCATTTAACTTAATCACCTGTTCAAAGACCCCCATCTCCAAATACAGTCAAATTGTGAGGTCCTGGGGGCTAGGCCTGCAACATATGGATGTGGGGGGACACACCAGCCCATGATCCCCCAGCAACATATGGATCTGGGGGGACACACCAGCCCATGATCCCCCACGGGGGCTTTGGCCCTGGAGTGGCCCCAGGCTTGCCTTCTCCTCACCTGGCTGCATCAGGTAACTCTGGCTGGCAACACTTCCAGACTCTCTGTCCAGAATCACCCCAGGGAAACAACAGAATGTGTTGAGACTCTTACTGATGATACCAGCCGGCTGGGTATGGTGGCCCACACCTGTGAACTTTGGGAGGCTGAGGAAGGAGGATCGCTTAGGCCAGGAGTTTGAGACCAGCTTGGGCAACAAAGTGAGACCTCATCTCTACCAAACATTTTAAAATTAGCCAGGGGTGGTGGCACACACCTGTAGTCCCAGCTACTCAGGAGGCTGAGGCGGGAGGATCGCTTGAACCCAGGAGTTCAAGGCTGCAGTGGGCTGTGATCGAGCCACTGCACTCTAGCCTGGGTGACAGAGCAAGACCCTGTCTCTAATAAAAGAAAAGATAGCAGTATTAGCCACTTGACCCTTCCCCTGGGGCTGCGTCCAGGAATCACAAACTCTCAGAGGCATTTGAACAAGAGCAACTCCATCTTGAATAGAAGCTGGGTAAAATAAGGCTGAAACCTACTGGGCTGTATTCCCAGATGGTCAGGCATTCTAAGTCACAGGATGAGGTGGGAGGTTGGCATAAAGACCTTGCTGATAAAATAGGTTGCAGTAAAGAAGCCGGCTAAAATCCACCAAAACCAACATGGCGACAAGAGTGACCTGTGGTCATCTTCATTGCTACACTCCCACCAGCGCCATGACACTTTACAAATGTTACGGCAACGTCAAGAAGTGTGGTCTAAAAAGGGGTGAATAATCCACCCCTTGTTTAGCATATCATCAAGAAATAACCCTAAAAATGGGCAACCAGCAGCCCTTGGGGCTGCTCTGTCTATGGACTAGCCATTCTTTTATTACTCTACCTTTTTTTTTTTTTTTTTTTTGAGATGGAGTTTCACTCTTATTGCCCAGGCTGGAGTGCAATGATGTGATCTCAGCTCACTGCAACCTCTGCCTCCTGGATTCAAGCGATTCTCCCGCTTCAGCCTCCTGAGTATTACAGGAGCCCACCATCACACCCAGCTGATTTTTGTATTTTTAGTAGAGACAGGGTTTCACCTTGTTGTCCAGGCTGGTCTTGAACTCCTGACCTCAAGTGATCCACCCACCTTGGCCTCCCAAAGTGCTGGGATTACAGGTGTGAGCCACTGCATCTGCCTGGCCTATTCCTCTATTTTCTTAATAAACTTGCTTTAACTTTATTCTATGGACTCACCCTGAATTCCTTCTTGCATGAGATTCAAGAACCCTCTCTTGGGGTCTGGATCCGGGTCCCTTTCCAGTAACAAAATCACCCTCACCGCACCCTCCATGAAATCTCACAGCATCTCAGTGGAAATTTAGGTGAGTATCCAATTGGCAGGTAAGAAACGGTCCTGGAGAACCGGACTCAGAGCATCCCCCCATCTTCCACCTCTTTATTGGACACCACAAGGTTCATAGAAAAAGGTAGAAATTGGATGCACAACCAGCAGGATGGGCATGGCAGGCAGCGGAGTCCTGCTTTACCTCCGAGGGGGATGGGCTGCCCGGCTCAGGCTGCCCAGGATGGAGAGTGTGGACAACCTGGACCCTGTAGATCAAACAGGACGCTGGAGGTGCCAAGCCGTGAGTGCTTGGGAGAAACATCAGGAGGAAACAGGGCTTTTGCATTTCTTTCCACATCAGTCCTGGGTCCCACTAAGGCTCCTGGAATGATTGATTTTTGGTTTGGCCGTATTGTTGTCTGAGGCCTTCAAACCACAGTGACTCCATCTTGAGTGAGGCCGAGGAAAATAAGGCTGGGACTTGGTGGGCTGCATTCCCAGAAAGTTAGGCATTTCTGGCCTCTAGATGTTAATGGTTACGAGAACAGACTGATAACGTTTACTAAACAGACCCAGACTTGGGAGTGTCCTGATATTCCGATATCTTTTTTTTTTTTGAGACAGAGTCTTGCTTTGCTGCCCAGGCTGGAGTGCAGTGGAGCAATCTCAGCTCCCTGCAATCTCCACCTCCCGGATTCAAGTGATTCTCCTGCCTCAACCTCCCAAGTAGCTGGGACTATAGCACATGCCACCATGACTGGCTAATTTTTATGTTTTTAGTAGAGACGGGGTTTCGCCATGTTGGCCAGGCTGGTCTTGATCTCTTGGGGTCAGGTGATCCCCCTACCTTGGCGTCCCAAAGTGCTGGGATTACAGGCTTGAGCCACCCCACCTGGCCCCGATATCTTGAGAACAAAAGCATTCCTAATTTTGCTTTAAAGATAGTAATATCAATTCTTGCAAAATGTAGTAATTAAGAAAATTAATCCTTCATCACAAATCCTTGTAGCAGAGTACATTTCCCCATGATTTTCTTTTTTTCTTTATCCTATATATAAACAAGTATTGTACCTAGGTAGACGCATCCCTCCTCTTACTATTGGGACCGCCCTGCTCTGTCTATGGAGGTAGGTGTTCTTTCACCCTTTTTTTTTTTTTGAGACAGAGTCTCGCTCTGTCACCAGGCTAGAGTGCAGTGGCACGATCTTGGCTCACTGCAAACTCCGACTTCTGGGTTCAAATGATTTTCCTGCCTCAGCCTCCCAAGTAGCTGGAACTACAGGCGCACATCTCCATGCCCAGCTAATTTTTGTATTTTTAGTAGAGACGGGATTTCACCATGTTGGTCAGGCTGGTCTCGAACTCCTGACCTCAGGTGATCCGCCCACCTCGGCCTCCCAAAGTGCTGGGATTGCAGGCATGAGCTACTGTGCCTGGCCCACTTCACTTTCTTAATCAACCGGATTTTACTTTGCACTGTGGACTTGCCCTGAATTCTTTCTTGCACGAGATCCAAGAACCCTCTTTTGCAACATCGTCACCCTGCGCCTGAGCTTGCCAGCAAGGATAGTGGCGTGGGAGGAAATGGACGTTGTGACCAGTGAGGGCTCCTGGCTGAGAACACAGCCCAGCCTTCGTCAGACACTGTGACTCAGGTGCACACGAAACACAGGGGGAGAACCGGTGTGGGGCACAGCGGAGACCCTTCCTCTCTGAGCACCATGAAATCATGTCAAACCTGGAAACTTCTGGCAACCCATCAGATGACGCAAAACATTGAGAGCTTCAACTGAATCCAAGGTCCCAGGAAAACAACGTTCTGGGACACTTACCAGAAGTCCAAGTATTTGAATGCAAAATAATTCTGCGCGGCCAGACGTGGTGTCTCACGCCTGTAATCCCGGCACTTTGAGAGGCCAAAGCGGGTGGATCACCTGAGGTCAGGAGTTCAAGACCAGCCTGGCCAACATGATGAAACCCTGTCTCTAGTAAAAATACAAAAATTAGCCAGGCGTGGTGGTGGGCGCCTGTAATTCCAGCCAGACTGGGCAACAAGAGCGAAACTCCATCTCAAAAAAAATAAAAAATAAAATAAAATAAAAATCCGTGCTCTTGGAACTATATGTCATTTACGTTAAATGTGCAGAAATCTACTCATTGCCCTCAAGGGCTGTTTCCTAACCTCCAGAATATTCTCCCACGTTCAGGCTGGGAACTTTTTAAGGGCAGGGCCTGTTTTGTGCTGTCTTTGCATCTCCTTGGCATGTATTAAAATCACTTGTGGAGTTTTAAAAAATCCATTACCCCAAATAATGAAGCAATTAGTTGTGGTAGGGCCTAGGCAACGGCAATTTTAAAAGAGGATTCTGACCGGCAGCCAGGGCTGGGAACCATTGCACCAGAGCCCCTTGCTTTAACAAGGACCAACATGAAGGGTGAGAGGAGAGGCAGCGGAGGAGAAAGGGGGTCTAGGTGAAGCTTGTGGACTGAGCAGAGCTTCTCCAGGTTTACTGTGTGTAGGAACCCTCTGGGCTCTTGTTGAAGTCATTCACAAGGTCTGGGGTGGGGCCTGGGAGTCTGCATTTCCAACACAGGCCCAAGAGATGTCAGTGCTGCTGGTCTGAGGACTGCACTTTGAGGAGTAAGAGAAAGGGGCACCAGGAGAAAATGCTTCCAGCTGGATTTCCAGTGAAATGCATATACATTTCTCTCTGCTCCCTCCTGAAAATGGAGCAATTCACCTGTTAAGAAATGAAATGTGTGTGTGTTTTCATATGAACATAAAGAACAGAGAAGATGACAGTAGATGAGAGATGTTGACAAAATTTTGGAAGATGGAAAGCAGATAGAGACTACCATTTCTGGGGAGACTACTGCTATGGTCTCAATGTGTGTGTCTTCCCCCAAATTCATAGGCTTGAATTCCTTTCCCCCAAGGCAATGGTGTTAGGTGGTGAGGCCTTTGAGAGGTGATTACGTCATGAGGGTGGGGCCCTTGCAAATGAGATTAGTGCCTTTATAGAAGGTATTCCAGAGAGTTCTTTCACCCCTTCCACCATGCGAGGACACGGCTCTGAAACACAGGCCCATTAAAAGAATTAAACGTAATCACAGATTATAGAACATTTCCCCTCCCCCACACTTCACCACTACACTGACAGGCCTCCAGTGTAATCACAGTGGATTAGAGCTGAAAGAGCTGCAAATCACAGACTTGCTCTAAGGAGGAATATACAGGGAAGCCCAAAGTCAAGAGACTAGACAAAAGCAAGGACATTTGAGGAGTCTGAAGCTCCTAGTACCTTGAAATACAACAAACATTAAACAGAACCTGAATCTTAGCAAGATTCACAGAATCTTCACACTAATGGCTCATTTTTCTCAGTTCCTATTACCTAATACAGCATGTATGGCTGTCAACAAAAAAGTATAAGGTATACCAAAAGGCAAGAGAAAACACTCTGAAAAGACAAATTGATGATCAGAACCAGACTCAGATAGGACCTAGATAGGGAATTTAAAGAAGAAGACATTGATGCAGCCAACAAACATGAAACAGAGCTCAACATCACTGATCATCAGAGAAATGCAAATCAAAACCACAGTGAGATACCATATGTTGAGGGCCCAAATGGAAAAAAATTAGACAGTATGTAAGAACAGATGGCTAAAGTAAGCAGACAAATGGAAACTCCATGAAGGAATCAGAAGGACATGCTAGAAATAAAAATCACAGAATAGAAAGGAAGAATGCCTTCAGTGAATTCATCAGTAGACTGCACATGGCCAAGGAGAGAATCAGTGAGCTTGAATACAGATGACTATAATGTCCCAAACTGAAATGCAACGAGAAAAAGGAATTTAAAAAAATCTGAATCCAGAATCTACAGGGAACTCAAACAAAGCCACAACAACAACAACAAAAAACAAACAACCCCATTAAAAAGTGGGCAAAGGACATGAACAGACACTTCTTCAAAGAAGACATTGATGCAGCCAACAAACATGAAACAAAGCTCAACATCACTGATCATTAGAGAAATGCAAATTAAAACCATAGTGAGATACCATCTCACACCAGTCAGAGTGGCCATTATTAAAAAGTCAAGAAACAACAGATGCTGGCAAGGTTGTGGAGAAATAGGAACGCTTTTACACTGTTGGTGGGAATGTAAATTAGTTCACCCATTGTGGAGATGGTGTGACGATTCCTCAAAGACATAGAACCAGAATACCATTTGGCCCAGCAATCCCATTACTGGGTATATACCCAAAGGAATGTAAATCTTTCTATTACAAAGATACACGCATGCATATGTTCATTTCAGCACAGTTCACAATAGCAAAGACATGGAATCAACCTAAATGCCCATAAATGACAGACTGGATAAAGAAAATGTGGTACATATATATACCATGGAATACTATGCAGCCATAAAAAGGAATGAGATCATATCCTTTGCAGGAACATCGATGAAGATGGAGTGGAAGTTGAACAATGAAAACACATGGACACAGGGAGGGGAACAACACACACTGGGGCCTGTTGGGTGGTGAGGTAGGGGGAGGGAGAGCATTAGAACAAACAGCTAATGCATGCTAGGCTTAATACCTAGGTGATGTGTTGATAGGTGCAGCAAACCACCATGGCACACATTTACCTATGTAACAAACCTGCACATCCTGCACATGTACCCCAGAACTAAAAATAAAAATTAAAAAAAAAATCAGGGCAGAACATCCAAGAAGTACTGAATAATATCAAAAGTGTGTAAGGCATACTTGGATAAGCAGAGGGAGAAGAAAAGAGAAGGAAGCAAAAGAAATACTTAAAGTGGTAAGGACCAAGAATTTTGCAAAATGAATGACACAAATCCAGGAAGTTCAGAGAACACTAAGCAGGACAAATAAAAAAACACCCCAAGGCATATCCTGTCCAGCTGCAGAAAACCAAAGATAAGGAGAAAAATCTCAAAAGGGGTCAAAGAGGGAAAAAAACCCTACCTTATCTGTAAGTGAATAATGATAAGAATTACTGCAGACATCTCATCAGAAACCAAGTGAGCAAGAAGAAAGTGGAGTAAAATAGTGACAGAAAAAAAACCACTGACTTAGAATAGAATTCTGTGAAGTAGTCCTCAAACGTGAAGGAGAAATAAAGACTTTCTTAGATAAGCAAAAACAGAGAGAATTCATAGCAGACTTGCTCTGCAAGAAATGTTAAAAGAAGGTCTTTAGCACAAAAAAAATGATACAGAGAAAGGAAGAACAATGGAGAAGAAATAACTAAAAGTAAAATAAGATCTTTTTAAAAATTCTTAATTGATCTAAAAGATAACTGTTTTTAAAGTAATAACAGTAATGATGTATCAGGTAATTCTAGCAAATGGATCAGTGAAGTGATGGACAGCCGTCTCAGAGAGTCAAGAAGAAGGAATTGGGAATTCTGTTACAAGGTATCTTCACTACATGTGAAACAGTATAGTGTTATTTGAAGGTGAATTTGGATTAGCTAAAAATGCATTTTCTAAATTCTAGGACAACCACTAAAAATATTTAAAAAGAAATATAGTTGATATGCTAAGACAGAACATAAAATGCTCAATTAAAACCTGAGAAGTCGGCCGGGCACAGTAGCTCACATTTATAATCCCAATGTTTTAGAAGGCTGAGGCGGGAGGATTGCTTGAGGCCAGGAGTTCGAGACCAGCCTGGGTAATATACTGAGACTGGGTATCTACAAAAAAATACAAAAATTAGGTGGGTGTTGTGCTGTGTGCCTGTAGTCCCAGTTATTTGGGAGGCTAAGGTGGTAGGATGGCTTGAGTCCGGGAGGTTGAGGCTACAGTGAGCTATGATGGCACCACTGCACTCCAGCCTGGCTGACAGAGTGAGACCCTGCCTCAAAAAAAAAAAAAAAAAGAAAAAGAAAGAAAGAAAGAAGAAAAAACAACAAGAAAACACCTGGGAAGTCAGAAAACGAGGTCAGGGGGAAGAGAGCTTGGTATTCGTTCAGAGAAAGACAAGTAGATGTAAGGAATAAAACAGACTTTGGATTCAGATTTGAAGCCATGATTATTTGAAAATTTTGATATATCAGAAACTTGGCATTGCAAATCAGTGGGGAAAAGATGCTGCAAAAACAACTGGATATTTCTTTGGAAATAAATTTAACTGGATTTCTCCCATAAGCCATTCACATAAATAAATACCATGTACTTTAGTGTGAAATCTTATTGCTAGCATTTCTTATGATATATTGATCTATACAGATCATCCCCGATTTATGATGGCTCGACTTACAAGTTTTTGACTTTACAATAGTGCAAAAGTGATAGGCATTTAGTAAAAACTCTATCTCGAGCACCCAAACCATTTTGTTTTTCACTTTTAGTATGGTATTCAATAAATGCCATGAGATATTCAACACTTTATTAGAAAATAGACTTTGTGTGAGAGGATTTTGCCCAATTGTAGGCTAACGTAAGTGTTTTGAGCATATTTAAGGTATCCCAGCCTACCCTAGGATGTTCAGCAGGTTTGCACTAAATGTAATTTTTTTTTTTTTTTTTGAGATGGAGTTTTGCTCTTGTCACCCATGCTGGAGTGCAGTGGCGCGATCTCGGCTCACTGCAACCTCCGCCTCCCAGGTTCAAGAAATTCTCCTGTCTCAGCCTCCTGAGTAGCTGGGATTACAGGTGCCCGCCACCATGCCCGGCTAATTTTTGTATTTTTTAGTAGAGACGGGGTTTTACCATGTTGGCCAGGCTGGTCCTGAACTCTTGACCTCAGGTGATCCACCTGCCTCGGTCTCCCAAAGTGCTGTGATTACAGGTGTGAGCCACCACGCCCAGCCTACTAAATGCATTTTTGACTCACATATTTTCAACTTATGATGGGTTCAACGGGATGTAGCCTTATCATAAGTCAAGGAGTATCTGTATATTCTTTTGTCTGAAATTTTCAAGAAATCTAACTTACAATTTCAAAACGTTTACAGACTTTACATTAGAGAAGGATGAAACCTGAGTGCCTAATGGGGAACAGCTGGCGAGGAGAGAGACAGTTTTCTCTGCAGAACCCCAGAAGAGCTCAGAAAATGGAAGCACCTTGCACTGCAAGAGGTGGTGTGCAGGGCAGGGCTGGGGCCAGCAGATGAGTGGAGGAAATGTAAAAAGAACAGGTGAGCCCCCAGATTCCCTCCCCAACTGATAGGAGAAGGTAGGTTTACTCACTGGAAAATTATGGGGACAACAGGTGTGGGGATAAGGTGCCATCTGGAAGGGTAGATGATTAAAATGTTGGAAGAATGGGATTCAGAAGTGGGGAGGGGCAGGCTACAGGACTGCTATTTTTTATTTTAAGTCATGTGATAGTATTTGATGTTTTATTTCTATTTCTAGTTTTAGACAACATCTCACTCTGTTGCTTGGGCTAGAATACAACGGCATGATCATGGCTCACTGCAGCCTCAACTTCCTGGGCTCAGGCTATCCCCTCACCTCAGCCTCCCGAGTAATTGGGACTACAGGTGCGTGCCACCATGCCTGGATAATTTTTTGTATTTTTTTGGTAGAAACAGGGTTTTGCCATGTTGCCCAGGCTGGTCTCAAACTCGTGGGCTCAGGCAATCCACCTGCCTTGGCCTCTCAAAGTGCTGGGATTACAGGCAGGAGCCACCAAAACTGGCTGTGTTTGACTTTTGTAAACCAAGTACATATATTGTTTAGATAAAAATAGAAAGCAAGCTTAAAAACAAAGAAAACAACCGCAACCTAAAATTAAGGTCTCTTCTGGATGTGGTCATTGGAATGGCTTTCTCCACTGTGGTCCAGAATGAAGACCAGGAAGCAGCTACCCTGGGAGCCCATAGTCTCTCCAGTGGAAAATCCTGCCCCTCAAATCTGCAGGCGTCATGCCCTGCCATAATGTCAGTGGGGCCAGGCCTCAGGGAGAATAGGTGTTTGGTTCAGGAAAATAAAGGGTGTTCTTGTAATGACTTCACAATTTCTTCCCAACTTGGCTCTTCTCTCATTTTTCCCCCTAAACTCAATCATCCATCACTTACCTTGGACTTGCTTCAGGTCACACTATTTATAACAATAGAAGCAGCATTTTTGGCTTGTCACCTTTCTCCAATGGAGCCCAGATTGCCTCTAAACCTTTAATGGGCATACAGAGTACCTGGGAACCTTGTTAAAATGCAGTAGGTCTGGGGTGGGGCCTGGGAGTCTGCCTCATGGGAGCAGCCCCAAGGGGAGGCTAACGCTGGTCCCTGGAACACACTCTGAGTAGCAAAAGGACTTGAGGCAACTTTTTGGGGGTGATGGAAATGCTCTAAATCTTGATTGTGGTTACATGGAGTATATACATACATTGATCAAAATGCACTGAGTTTATTAAATGTAAATTATACCTCAATAAAGTTGATTTTAAAGGAAAAAACCCATTCTAGATGAATTACAGATATAAATGTGAAAGATGAAACAATAAGGCTTTTAGAAGGAAACATAAACTTTAGGATAGGTGAATGCTTCTTAAACAGGACTCAAAACAAATTAACTATAAGAAAAAAATACACACATGAATTGGACTGCATTAAAATTAAAAACTTCTGTTCATCAGCAGACTATTAAGAGAGTAAAAAGGTCAGCCATAAACTGAAAAAAAATCCACAATACATATATCTGACAAAGAACTCATGTCTATCATATATAAAGAACTACTACAATTCAATAAGTAAAAGAAAACTCAATAGAAAAATGGGCAAAACACTTAAACAGGCACTTTGCAAAGGAGGCTATCTGAAATGGACAATAAACACATGAAAATGTATGCTAATTAGTCATAAGCAAAATGCAAATTAAAGCCATAAAATTATTTGTTTTGCTTAAACACCCACAAGAATGGCTAAAATGAAGACACAGACAATTCCATGTGTGAGTAAGAGTGTGGAGCAACTGGAACTCTCATACACTACTAATGGGAGTGTAGACTGAAATGACATACTTAAAAACTATTTGCTAGTATTTATTAGAGCAGAACAAAAACATAGTCTAAGATCCAGCAAATCTACTCTTGAGGGGCCAAACACATATTTCCAAAAGACACATAAGAATGAATGCCTGGTTGGGCATGGTGGCTCATACCTTTAATCTCAGCACTTTGGGAGTCCAAGGCAGGAGGATTACCTGAGCCCAGGAGGTCGAGACCACCCAACTCTACCAAAAAAAAAAGAATGAATGCTTCTAGCAGCATTATTCAATGTAGCCAAAAATTGGAAACAACTCAAATAACCATCAGTAGTAGTATAACTAAAACGTTATACTACTCATTGGCAATAAAAAATGAATTATTGGCAATAAAAAATAATTGAGTGACTGCCGCAAGCAACAACATGGATTAAGCTAGGGTTGCCAGATAAAATAGAGGACATTCAATTACATTTAAATTTTGAATTAAAAACAAATGATTTTTTATTTTTGAGACGGAATCTCACTCTGTTGCCCAGACCAGGCTGGAGTGCAAGTGGTGTGATCTCGGCTCACTTCAATCTCCGCCTCACGGGTTCAAGCGGTTCTCCTGCCTCAGCCTCCTGAGTAGCTGGGATTACAGGCACCCGCCACCACACCTGGCTAATTTTTGTATTTTCAGTAGAGATGGGGTTTCACCGTGTTGGCCAGGCTGGTCTCAGATATCCAACCTCAGGTGATCTGCCTGCCTTGGCCTCCCAAAGCCCTGGGATTACAGGGTGTGAGCCATTGTGCCCAGCCCAAATGATTTTTATTTTCATTTTTTTTAGCACAAGAATGTCCTATGCAATATTTGGGACATACTTACACTAAAAAATTCTTATTCTATTAAATGTTATTATATTACAATATTGTTTTTTAGCTGGTCATGTTCTGTTTCTTGATCTGGGTGTCACTGGGCGACCTGGGTGTGTTCACTTTGTGAAAATCCACTGAGCTACACACTTAGGATGAGTGCAAGTCTCTTGTGTGCATTCGCTACTTCAATACAAAGTTTATCTGAAATCACAATAAAACTATCCCTGGCCCGTGGCCCATTAAATGAGGGCCTGCCTCTTGCCTTGAGGGACCCATCTGTTGTCGTCTCTGCTGTCTGTGATCTCTGTAACCGGTGCATCCATCCCGGCTTGTAGCCGCTGCTCAGAACGCCCCGGCGACGCACCCTTGCCCACAGGACAGCATCTGCCCTCCTTGGCACAGCACTCCAGGGCTCCTGTACCCTCCCCTGCCCCATTTCCACATCCTCACATCTTTTTTCCAGCGCTGACACTAACCACACCACCACGGCTCTGTGCCTGCCACTTCGCCTGCTGCTCTGCCAGGCAAAAACCTATTTATTTTCCCAGTCTCATTTCAGCTTCTGTCGGCTCTGGGAGGTCTTTCCTGACTCCTTCAGGCAGACCTGTCTGTTCCTCTCTGCAAGGTCTGTCTTCATTTCAAGCATCTGTTATAGCAACTCCATTACTTCGCAACTGACTGTTTATACATCTGTCTCCTCCCCGGACGGCAGGCTTGCTGGGGCGGGGACCCTGTCTTTTTGTCTTTTTATCCCTAGCAACTCACAGAGTGTGCGTGTTAGGCTCTGCGTATGTGTTAAGTGGGTCATGACAGTCACGGGTGTTAATGAATAGGGACCAGCAGAGAGATCGAAGGGCTCTGTAAAGGGTTCACACTTAATTTTAGAATTAGAGATGGCAAAACCCTGTGTCTACAAAACAAAACAAAAACCAAAAATTAGCTGGGCATGGTGGTGCATGCCTGTAGTCCCAGCTCCTCAGGAGGCTGTATTGGGAGGATCACTTGAGCCCGGGAGGTGGAGGCTGTAGTGAGCCATGATCCTATCGCTGCACTCCAGCCTGGGAGACAGAGCGAGACCCTGTCTCAAAAAAAACAAAAAAACAAAAAAACAAAAAAGAAAAAAGAAAGAATTGGAAAATGATGCTGTAAGTCACTCTGCTAATGAGTGGCCAGTGTCTCATTTGACTTCCCAGGAGAAGGGTGCTGGTCTTATCCCCCATGTCACAGATAGGAAGAAAAGAGCTGAGCAGTTCAATGGTTTGCCCAAGGTCACGTGGCCGGCACGGAGCAGACCACACACTCATGGCACTGGCTGTTCCGCGAATCACAGCAGACGCTGAATCACTAAAATGTGCTTCTGGGACAGGCAAGTCAACAGAGAAAGTGCCTAGTCTGTCCCGGGCCACCTTTTGACTCAAGCAAGCTTTCTGGCACCTCTCAAATCAGTCCCTGTGGGTGGCCACCCCCTCTCCCATGGAATGGCTCACCGGGAACGGGGTAACACCTCAAACACCTAAACACAGCGTTCAGCTCCGTCCAGACACTCTCGACTCCTGCCTGAGATTTTCAGCTTTTAAACAAAACAAAAATCTGATTCACTGTTTCCAGTCCTATAGGAAACTTAGGTCCTTTATTTATCTGCCACTAAAAAAAAAAAAAAAAAAAAAAAAAAAAAAAGAAGAAGAAGAAGGAAAAAAAAAATCAAACTAGAAAAAAAGCCCTTTATGTCTTACAAGGGTTTTGAATGCATCTCATTTCATACAGCACCAAACATCGATCATGACAGGGGCTCCAGGATGAAGCCCAGACTAAAAGACAGAAGGAAATGAAACGCATTACAATAAAACACACACACTAATAAATAAGGGCCTGGGCGATGAATCCAGCTCGGAATATACCACTGGCAAGAAGAAATGCCCCAAAGCTTTACCTAAATCAAATAATAGAAGAACAGATGGCTCCCCCGGGTCTCTGGGAAAAGTTAATAGATCCAGGAGGCTGCAGATAGAGGCTTTGTTTGGGATTTGGGCAGAAAACACAAGGCATTCACCAGATTCAAGGTGAAAGAAAGAGGGCTTGTAGATTTAGGGACAGGGACATTTTCTTCAGATAACAAAAATAGATATGTCTGGGTATCTCCGCCGGGCTTCCACAGGCTGCAGGGCACGTGCCCTCTCCAGAAATTAACCAGGGCTGCACTCAGCAGCACGCTAGGGAGACCGACTGCTCCTAGCTGCCCAACTGGAGAATTAATTTAACTGCAGAGGTTTGGATAATAAGAAAGAACCCTTAAGGGAGATAAAAATTTACTTTGGGAAGATTTTTGTCCCCATCCATTGTAGAGCAGCATCGTTAAGTGGTGGGAACAGTGGGTGGGAACTGGAAGCTCTGGGTTCTATGATGCAAGATCCCCCCTGGTCACTGATTAGCTGAGTGACCCTGAAGAAAACCTTCAGGCTGCCACCTGCCCAGGGGCTGTTAAGAATGCTGAGATCCGTGGACACAGGGAGGGGAACATCACACACCGGGCCCTGTCGGGTGTTTGGGGGAAGGGGAGGGAGAGCATTAGGATAAATAGCTAATGCATACGGGGCTTAAAACCTAGATGACGGGTTGATGGGTGCAGCAAACCACCGTGGCACATGTATACCTATGTAACGAACCTGCATGTCCTGCAAATGTATCCCAGAACTTAGAGTAAAAAAAAAAAAAAAAAAGAAAGAAAGAAAGAAAGAAAAAAAAGTTCCGGTCGAGCGCGGTGGCGGGCCTGTAATCCCAGCACTTTGGGAGGCCCAGGTGGGCGGATCACGAGGTCGGAAGATCTAGACCATCCTGGCCAACACAGTGAAACCCCGTCTCTACTAAAAAAAAAATACAAAAAATTAGCCTGGCGTGGTGGTGCCTGTAGTCCCAGCTACTCAGGAGGCTGAGGCAGGAGAATGGAGTGAACTCAGGAGGCGGAGCTTGCAGTGAGCGAGATGGCGCCGCTGCCCTCCAGCCTGAGCGACACAGCGAGACTCCGTCTCAAAAAAAAAAAAAAAAGAATGCTGAGATCTGTGGACACAGGGAGGGGAACATTACACACTGCGCCCTGTCGGGGGTTGGGGGACAAGGGGAGGGAGAGCATTAGGACAAATACCTAATGCATGCGGGACTTACGACCTAGATGACGGGTTGATGGGTGCAGCAAACCACCATGGCACATGTATACCTGTGTAACAAACCTGCACGTTCTGCACATGTATCCCAGAACTTAGAGTTTAAAAAAAACAAAAAAAGAAAAAAAAGAATGCTGAGATCTTCCAAGCACGGAAGGATCACATCCCGCATCCAACACCCATATTAATCCCCTTTCTCCTCCGCACCAGGGAAATCCAAATGACCTTTCTTCCCAGAGTCGGGGACAGCAAACGGAATCCATTAACAGAGAAAGCAAGGACTTTCAACCCACCCAGTCAGATGGTTCAGAGGAGTGCGTGACCAATAGAAATCCACAACTGGAGAGGTCAATTAATAAAAATTAAAATTTCCCCTTTATACAACAGTGCATATAAACCTCCAGTGCCATTTTTCATCTACTTACATTGTCCTGAGAGCAATTTTGTGTAGTGGCAAGGCAGGAATTATTTATCTCCATCTTATTCATGAAGAAATAAAATCTTGGGACAGTGAAGCGATTTGTTCAAGGTCATGAGGTCATCATGGATTTTTTTTTTTTTTTAACTTTTATTTTAGGCTCTGGGGTATACCTGCAGGTTTGCTATATACGTAAACTAGTGTCATGGGGGTTTGTCGTATAGATTATTTCATCACCCAGATACTAAGCCTAGTACCCAGTAGTTACTTTCTTTCTCCCCTGAGATGGAGTCTCACTCTGTCACCCAGGCTAGAGTGCAGTGGCACAATCTCGGCTCACTGCAACCTCCACCTCCCGGGTTCAAGTGATTCTCCTGCCTCAGCCTCCTGAGTAGCTGGGATTACAGGCGCCCGCCACCACACCTGGCTAATTTTTGTATTTTTAGTAGAGACGGGATTTTGCCATGTTGGCCAGGCTGGTCTTGAACTCCTGACCTCAAGTGATCTGCCTGCTTTGGCCACCCAAAGTGCTAGGATTACAGGTGTAAGTCACTGTGCCCAGCCCCCAATAGTTACTTTTTTTCAGATCCTCTTCCTCTTCCCACCCTCTACCCTCAAGGAGGCCCCACTGTGTCTTGTTCCTGTCTTTGTGTCCATGTGCTGTCATCATTTAGATCTCCCTTATAAGTGAGAACATGAGGTATTTGGTTTTCTATACCTGCATTAATTCACTTAGGATAATGGCCTCCAGCTGTATCCATGCTCCTGCAAAAGACATGATCTCATTCTTTTTTATGGCTGCATAGTATTCCATAGTGTATATGTATCACACTTTCTGTATCCAATCTGTCATTGATGGGCATTTAGGTTGATTTCACGTCTTTGCTATTGTGAATATAGTGCTGCAGTGAACATTCACATGCATGTGTCTTTATATAGTGGATTTTCAAGGCTGGAAGGGCTCTGGGTCATGCAGAGCAAGTGCAGATGACTGATGGGGCAGCCCAGCTTCCACGTTCAGATTCACACCCATGGGCAAACATCGGTGATCAATCACTGAGCTTGGGTCCTCAACGCGGTGCTCCAGCAAGCCATTACTAGTTGATTGGAATTGGCTTGCCAGATGCCACCCATTTACCACCCCAAGTCCTGTCCAGTCTTCTCATTTGACTTACGAGGAAACTGAGACCCAGAGGTGAAAGGGAACTTGGCCCACACCATCCAATGGGTCAGTGTCTGAAAACCAAATCCCTCTTTCTGAGCCCAGTGGCCTCTCCAGTGCACTATGTGGTGCCCCATCTGCTGCAGAAAGAATTCCCCCATCAAGATGGGGCAAGGTGGCTCACGCCTATAATCCCAGCATTTTGGGAGGCCAAGGGGGCAGATCACTTGAATCCAGGAGTTCAAGACCAGCCTGGGTGACATGGCACAACCCTGTCTCTACAAAAAATACCAAAATTAGCTGGGCATGGTGGTGCCTGCCTATAGTCTCAGCTACTTGGGAGGCTGAGGCAGGAGGATTGCTTGAGCAACTCACTGCGGAAGTTGCAGTGAGCCGGGATCATGCTACTGCATTCCAGCCTGGGCGAGAGTGAGATGTGTCTCAAAAAAAAAAAAAAGATTTCCCTATCAAAAGATGCATGAGAATGACATTCTTCATGACCTAGCCTGAGCAAATTTTCTTTTCTGTGCCCAGCAAGCGGACAAACTACCAACAGAGAAGTGAAGGACAGTTCCAAGGATCTTAAGCCCGAGCCCCAGGCAGGATGGAAGAGAGAGTTTGGAAAATCACAAGTTTGATTTTGGATTCACTCCATGTCCAGGCAGACATGTGAAGACAGTTGGATATTAAAGTCTAAAGTTCAAGAGGAGAGCCTGGGCGCAAGATATAAACTTGGGAATCGTTGGCATATAGATGACTTTTAAAGCAAGAGGTGGGAGGAGACCACCCAGGGAGAAGAGGCCCATGGACTGAGCTCCGGGCAGTTTGACCTCAGAGGTGAGGGAGACAGAGGAATCAGAAGATAGAGGCCAGGAAGGAGCAGCCAGTAAAGCGGGAAAGAAACAAGATGGAGAGGCCCCAAAGCCAAAGGAATGTGTGTTTCAAAGAGGAGAGAAGAATGGGCCTCAGATGATGCTGAGGTCAAGATCTATAAGGACGGAGAATGAGCCATCAGATAAGGGCATTGGTGACTTTGTGTTTTTGCTTTTTGAGACAGGGTTTTACTCTGTCATCCAGGCTGGAATGCAGTGGTGTGATCATAGCTTGCTACAGCCTCGACCTCCTGGGCTCCAGTGATCCTCCCACTTCAGCCTCCCAAGTAGCTGGGACCACAGGTGCACAACACAATACATGTCTTTTTTTTTTTTTTGCCTGTAGAGATGGGGTCTCCTATGTTGCCCAGACTGGTCTCAAATTCATAGCCTCAAGTGATCCACCTGCCTTGGCCTCCCAAAGTGCTGAGATTACAGGTGTGAGCCCACACCTGGCCACGTGGGCGGCTTTGACTAGAGCTGTTTAAATTGAGTACTGGGGCAAAAGCCTGAATAAAGCGGGCTCAAGATGGAATGGGAGGAGAAGAATTAGGACACGGAGTACAGACAACACTTTGCTATAAAGGTGTTATGGGCTGAATCCTGTCCCTCCAAATTCCTATTATGGACGTCCTAACCCCCAGGACCTCAGAATGGGACTGTATTTGAAGACAGGGTCTTTAAAGAGGTGATGAAATTAAAGTGGAGCTATTGGAGTGGGCCCTAATCCAATCTGACCTGTGTCTTTATACCAAGAGGAAACTGGAGGCACAGAGACCCAGGGGACACACACTCAAGAGAAAAGGCCAAGTGAGGACACAGGGAGAAGACGGCACCTGGGAGCTGCAGAGAGAGGCCTCAGAAGGAACCAGCCCGCCCAGCACCTTGATCTAGGACTTCCGGCCTCCAGAAATGCAAGGCAATAAATGTCTATTGCTGCAGCTGCCCAGTCTGTGGGATTTTGTTATGACAGCCCCAGCAAATTAATACAAAGGGGGTGCAGAGAAATGCGGCGAAGGCTGGAGGGGAATGTAAAATCAAGACAGGTTTGTCATTTGTTTGTTATAAAGTGGGTGAAATTGCAGTAGATCAGTCGCACTTGGATAGGAATGGTCCCCGTAGAGAGGGAATACAGAATGCAAGATACAGCAGAGAGAGAAGACAGTTGCTCGAGAAGCGTCTTTGATTGGATAGAGGTGGGCTCTGGTGCCTGTGCAGAGTGGGCATTGGCAGGTGGCCGGATCATCATCTCAGGCACAGGGCAGGGCCAGGTGCCAGGCGCAGAGGCAGGAGGCACAGGCAGGCGGGAGGGGGAAGTACGGCCCCCAGTGCAGTGGGAGGAGGGCCTCGGAGGCCCGTTAGTCTGACTCTGCCACGACATAAGGTTGATCTTTAAAATATATTTTAAAATTACAGCTGGGCACGGTGGCTCATGCCTGTCATCCTAGCACTTTGGGAGGCTGAGGCGGGTGGATCGCATGAGGTCAGGGTTTCGAGACCACCCTGGCCAACATGGTGAAACCCTATCCCTACTAAAAATACAAAATTAGCTGGGCGTGGTGGCGAACACCTTTTATTCCAGCTACTCAGCAGGCTGAGGCAGGAGAATTGCCTGAACCCAGGAGGTGGAGGTTGCAGTGAGCCAAGATCACGCTACTGCACTCCAGCCTGGGCAACAAGAGTGAGACTCTGTCTCAAAGAAAATAGAACTGTATATATAAAATTATTAAATTATATATATAAATTATATAAATATATATTACACAAATATAACTATACATAATTATATACAATTATATATAAATATATAGTTATACATATAACTACATATACAATTTTTAAAAAATGATATGTATATATGTACAAATTAGTTAAGAAAGATACAGGGCTGGGCATGGTGGCTCACATCTGTAATCCCAGAACTTTGGGAGGCTGAGGCTGGAGGATAGTTTGAGCCTAGGAGTTCAAGACCAGCCTGGGCAACATAGCAAGACCCTCATCTCTACAAAAAATAAAAAAATTAGCCGGTCATGGTGTCACGTGCCCGTAGTCGCAGCTACTTGGGAGGCTGAGGTGAGAGGATTGCTTGAACCCAGGAGGCTGAGGCTGCAGTGAGCAATGATGGCACCATTGCACTCCAGCCCGGGCAACAGAGCAAGACAAAATTACATCAAACTTCCACATAAAATGAGTGAGGAGACACGGTGACCCGTCCCCGGTGCACAGACGGCCTTCTGCTTGTACCAGAGCTGGGTCCTTTCCCCACTAGGTCATGCTCTTCGCCAGTCTAAGACCTACCCGAGCTCAGAACACTCGGAACAGGGCCCGGTAAAAGGCCGTCCTTTAAGAAGGAGGAGAAACATTTTTCAAAGATCGAGAACTCTCCTACGAAGAGCCAAGAACCTCTGCGTGCCTCAGGGACTCAAACAGGGATCACGGTGCCTGTTCATTGGCAAACAGGGATCCCCGTGTCAGCTCCCAGAGGCTCTCCGCAGGTTAACAAGCTGGTTTTTGAAACGCGTCTGAGAACTGAAGTCAGGAGTCTTGGAAGGCGGTGTGAGGTATCGTTATTATTCTGCTGAACGTTTCCCCCGGAACCAACGATACCTGAATCCCTTTAAAAATAGGCCATTTCTTCTTAGAAGATTTCCACGAATCACATAATCCTTACGCAGAGGCAGGCAATGAAGCACTAATGTCAATAACGTTACAGTTTTACTTCACACCAACATTTATCCACTGACATAGCAATTTACTAAACCGCAGAAAACGCCGGCACAGGGCCTCTGCTTGCCCTTGGATTTTTTTTTTTTTTTTTTTTTTTTTTTTTTTTTTTTTTGAGACGGAGTCTTGCTCTGTCACCCAGGCTGGAGTGTAGTGGCGCGATCTCGGCTCACTGCAAGCCCCACCTCCCAGGTTCACGCCATTCTCCTGCCTCAGCCTCACGAGTAGCTGGGACTACAGGTGCCCGCCACCACGTCCGGCTAATTTTTTTGTATTTTTAGTAGAGGCAAGGTTTCCCCGTGTTAGCCAGGATGGTCTCGATCTCCTGACCTCATGATCTGCCCGCCTCGGCCTCCCAAAGTGCTGGGATTACAGGCGTGAGCCACCTGGCCCGGCCCCCCTTGGATTTTTTAAATTTCAGAGACAAGGTCTCCCTCTGTTGCCCAGGCTGGAGTGCAGTGGTGCAATCACAGCTCACTGCAGCCTCTACCTCCTGAGCTCAAGTGATCCTCACACCTCAGCCTCCCGAGGAGCTAGGCCCACAGCATGGCCACCACACCCAGCTAACTTTTACATTTTTTGTAGAGATGGGGTCTCGCTATGTTGCCCAGGCTGATCTCAAACAACTAGGCTCAAGCCATCCTCCTGCCTCAGCCTCCCAAAGTGCTGGGATGATAGACATGAGCCACTGTGCCCAGGCTGCTTCCAGATTTTTTTTTTTTAAAGGGCCATCACCACCAAGACACAGATAAGAATGTTCACAGTGGTTTCATCATAAAAGCCCCGAACTGCAAGCAACAGAAACGTTTATTAATGGTCAGGTGGATAAGTAAATTGTGATAATTTTTTTTTTCGATTCAGGTCTCACTCTGTCACCCAGGCTGGAGTGCAGTGATACAATCTTGGCTCACTGCAACCTCCACTTTCTTGGGCTCAAGCAATTCCCCAGCCTCAGCCTCCCAAGTAGCTGGGATTATAGGTGCAAGCCACCAAAACTTGGCTAATTTTTGAATTTTTGTAGAGACGGTTTCTCCATGTTGCCCAGGCTGGTCTTCAACTCCTGAGCTCAAAGCAGTCTGCCTGCCTTGGCCTCCCAAAGTGCTGGGATTACAGGCAGGAGCCACAGCGCCCGCCCCTATTGCGGTAAATTTATACCATGAAATACTGTGTAGCAACAAAAAAGAAATATTGAATGTGACTGCATCCATGTGAAGTTCAAGGACAGGCATGGTGATAGAGGTTGGAAGGGTCCTCCCTTAGGGGACAGGGGAGGGGTAACGACTGGGAGGGGATATGGCACTCCCCCGGAACCTAGAAAGGACCCAAATCTTGATCTGAGTGATTGGCTCCAGAAGGGCACGTAAAGGCCCGTCAAGCTGTTTGTATGCTTAAGACTGTACTGTGTGTGTGTTATACCTTAATTTTAAAAAATTATTATTATTATTATTACTGATGGGCAATCAGTTTTACTTTTTATTTTATTTTTAGAGATGGGGTCTTGCTCTACTGTGCAGGCTGGAGTACAGTAGTGCAATCCTAGCTCACTGCAGCCTCGAACTGCTGGGCTCAAGTGATCCTCCCATCTCAGCCTCTGGAGGAGCTGGGACTACTACAGGTGCGTGTCACCATGCCTGGCTAATTTTTTAAAGTTTTTTTGTAGAGGTGGGATCTCACTGTGTTGCCCAGGCTGGTCTTGAACTCCTAGGCTGAAGTGATCCTTCCACCTGGGCTTCCCAAAGTGTTGGGATCACAGGTGAGAGCTGCCATGCCCGGCCTATCAAACTTTTTGGTGTTTGCCAGTCTGACAGGTGGAAAACGCTATGTCCCTGTTGTATTACTTCACATGGATTTAATTATAAATGAAGCATGCTGACTGACCTGCTCATATTCTGTGTGTTTGTACCCTTTCACCATTTTTTCCATTGGTTGAATTCTCTAATTTTGGGGTCTGGACACTCCCACTGAGGGTCCACTGCGCCAAAGGTGGCCACACTCACTCCCATCTGCAGCTGCCTCCACTCCGCAAGGACAGAGTTGGTAGCTTCGACAGAGACCCTCTGGCTCACAAGGCCTAAAATATTTACTATTTGGAGCTTTCAAGAAAAAGTGTGCCAGTTCCCGTGTCTCATTGGTTTACAAGAGTTCTTAGTAAATTAAGGAAATAGCTCTTTGCCACATATACTCTGTTTTGCATTTAACTCATCTCTCTCTGTTCTCCCTCCCGGCCTCTGAATAAGCAAGTCAGAAGTAAAACTTAAAAGCAGAAGCCTGCAGAACCCCTTGACACATTTGGTGCGTTTGGAAACACTTTGGTCTATGCTAATCTAGGGGTGGTATCATTATTATTATTATTTTGTGATAGAGTCTTGCTCTGTTGGCCAGGCTGGAGTGCAGTGGCACAATCTTGGCTCACTGCAACTTCCGCCTCCTGGGTTCAAGTGATTCTCCCGCCTCAGCTTCCCGAGTAGCTAGGATTACAGGTGCCCACCACCATGCCCGGCTAATTTTTGTACTTTTAGTAGAGATGGGGTTTTGCCATGTTGGCCAGGCTGGTCTCAAACTCCTGACCTCAGGTGATCTGCCCGCCTTGGCCTCCCAATGTGCTGGGATTACAGGCTTGACCCACTGTGCCCAGCTAGGGGTGGTAATTTTAAACCCATTTTATACGTGCAGTGATTGAGGTTCAAAATCATCATGTGACTTTGTTGGAGTCACAGAGATTGCAGGCAGTGGAGCTGGAATGGACACCTTGTCTGCCAGGCTCTAAGTCTGTAGATCTCTCCAGAAAGCAGCTTTGCCTTTTTTTTTTTTTTTTTTTTTTTTTTTTGAGACAGGGTCTTACTCTGTTGCCTATGCTGGAGTGCAGTGCTGCAATCACGGCTCCCTGTAGCCTCAACTTCCTGGGCTGTAGCAATCCTCCCACCTCAGCCTCCTGAGTAACTGGAACCACAGGCGCGTACCAGCATACCTGGCTCATTTTTAAATTTTTTATAGAGATGGGGTCTCACTATGTTGCCCAAGCTGGTCTCAAACTCCTGAGTTCAAGAAATCCTCCCGCTTTCGCCTCCCAAAGTGCTGGAGTGCTGGGATTACGGGCGTGAGCTCTCGTGCCTGGCATTTTTTTCTTTTCTTTTCTTTTCTTTTTTTTTTTTTTCATCTTGCCTCTTAATGAATGAGGCCAGTCCCAGGGGACGGCAGCGATCATAACCAGCATTGTCCTGGCAGGTGTTGCCTTTGATACCACCAGGACCGAGGACACAGCATGGGGCAGCCCCCATTCTGCTGCTGTGTTACTTGGGTATAAAGACAGCAAATTCCTGAGTTGCAGAGAGGCAGGAAGGGAGATGACACGCTAGACACAGAAACCACACAGAGGAGGATGGAGCCCTGTTTGCAAGCATGGATACTGCACATGCCCCTCTCTGGCTCTCACACTTGCAAGAATAATGCCCACTGAGGAATGGCCCCGGCTGGGCCAGGAGGAACCCAGCACTTCGGAGGAACGAGTGTGCTTGGAGGAGCAGGAGAGGGTAAGAAGTGACAGCCACACAGATGGGACTGGAAGGACTTTTATCACCCTCTGGCTCTCGGCCACCAACACCTATTACACAAATGCGACAGCGACCATTATAATCTCTGAGCCCTTGAACAAATCACAACCCAAAAGGTTACCCTCCCGAAAATAATCACCCCATTAAAACCACTGACCCAGAGAGCGGCAGTCCCTCAAGGAGAGAATGCGGACAAGGCGTGGGGCGTGTTCTTTGTATGGAGCATGCAGTGCCCTGGCCGTGCTTTTCTTATGTGGCCTGCCACAGGAAGAGGCTGGCATCTGGATTGTGTGCTTTCTAATTATTCTTCTTTTCTTTTTTTTTTTTGAGTCGAGTCTCGCTCTTGCCCAGGCTGGAGTGCAGTGGCACGATCTCGGCTCGCTGCAAACTCCGCCTCCCTGGTTCAAGCAATACCCCTGCCTCAGCCTCCCGAATAGCTAGGATTACAGGCGCCCACCACCACGCTTGCATAATCTTTTTGTATTTTAGTAGAGATGGGGTTTCACCATGTTGGCCAGACTGGTCTTGAACTCCTGACCACAGGCAATCTGCCCACTTCGGCCTCCCAAAGTGCTGGGATTACAGGCATGCGCCACCACGCCCAGCTGCCTTCTAATTTTTCTTTAGCAGAAGAGCATGTTTAAGGGGCTCCCTCGAAGGTTGCCTTTTCCTTCTCTTTTTGTTTCTGTATTTCAATCAACTGAACAAAGCATTTTCTTTCTTTTTTTTTTTTTTTTTGTTTGAGACAGGGTCTCACTCTGTCGCCCAAGCTGGAGCGCAGTGGTGTGATCTCAGCTCACTGCAACTTCTGCATCCCAGACCCAAATGATCCTCCTGCCTCAGCCTCCCAAGTAAGGAGAGACCACTATGCCTGGCTAATTTTTTAGTGTTTTTTTATAGAGACATAGTCTCATCATGTTGCTCAGGCTGGCTGGTCTGGAACTCCTGGACTCAAGCGATCCTCCTCCTTGGCCTCCCGAAGTGCTGGGATTGCAGCCATGAGCCACCATGCCCAGCCAATCAAGATATTTTCTAGACTGATTGGGTACTGCCACTACCAAGAGTGAGGGTTTTTCTACAGGGTAGATTGACGGAGCATCAGCTCAGTCTATGATTTCCTTGGGCCTCATAATTCCCCCGTAAGATTGAGATTGCAGATAAGGAATCTGAGGTTGCGCCAGAAAAAAGTAATGAGGTCCATCCAGCTGGTGTTTGTGGGGAGGCCGGCACTGCAGCCCTGGGTCTGGACTCCAGGGTCCAACCTCTGATCTGCTCCAGACCTTAGTCATCACAGCAAAGATAATCCTATGTTATACGCCGCATTTTCTCATTTTATGCTTGGTGTAACTGACAATACTGAAAATAACCAGTATTGATATCCTGATTTCATTAGAGAAATGACTCTCAGAGAGCTTAGGTGATGGGAAGCCCGTCTAAGGTCACACGGCTAGCACAGATCAGTAGCCATGCCTCGAACCCATGCCTTCATGGGCTCCATCCCAAAAGATGGAATGCCGCTGGGGGCACTGCCTGCAAAGCAGAGTGCAGGGGCTGGGCAAGAGGGAATGGAAAGTGTTTTTTTTTTTTTTTTCTTTTTTGGAGACAGAGTCTCACTCTGTTGCCTAGGCTGGAGTGCAGTGGGGCAATCTCGGCTCACTGCAACCTCCGCCTCCTAGGTTCAAGCGATTCTCCTGCCTCAGCATCCCGAGTAGCTGGAATTACAGGTGCCTGCCTAATTTTTGTATTTTTAGTAGAGACGGGGTTTCACTATGTTGCCCAGGCTGGTCTCAAACTCCTGACCTCAAGCCATCTGCCCGCCTCCACCTCCCAAAGTGCTGGGATTACAGGTGTGAGCTACCATGCCTAAAGGCGGTTTTTAAAATGGATTTGAAGAGGCTCCACTTTTCAGCATTTGACATGCCTTTTCATCATCATCATCTGAAAATCGGGACCCTATTTGGCCTTTCATGCATGACATGCTATGAGGAGCTATAATCACAAGTGCATCTTCATCTCCACAGCCCCTGCCAGCCACCACCAAGCCACAGTCACACAGCCCCTCAGTCCCAGGAAGAAAGCCTTTTATTGGAAGGGTCCAGAATCACTGCGTAGGATAAAGAAGTCCAGACACTGCCCCTCACTTTTTTTTTTTTTCAATAAAGGGCCTTGTTCTGTAGCCCAAGCTGGAGTGCAGTGGCGCCATCTTAGCTCACTGCAACTTCTGCATCCCAGGCTCAAATGATCCTCCTGCCTCAGCCTCCCAAGTAGCTGGGACTACAAATGCACACCACCATGTCTGGCTAATTTTTTGGTATTTTTTGTAGAGACAAGGTCCCGCCATGTTGCCCAGGCTGGTCTCGAACTCCTGGTCTCCTAGAACCTGGGCCCCCTCCTGTGACCCTGCCACCCTCTTCCTAGTACAGTGTCCACAGGTGGCTGTCCTGTCCCATCTCCCAGCTCCGCACCCCCTTTTGGTGGGGCTGCCCTTCCTCCCTGAGATTTTCAGCACCATCTCAGCCTGGAACCTTCCAGGAATACCCGGACCTTCTGAGTCCTACCATCTCCCAAGCTCACTCCCTGTGGCCCTTCCCGCTCCTCCTAATTCTTTTCCATCTCATGTGTGTCTCAGCCACACTCTGACTACGGTGTACACAGACTGTGTGATGAACCTACTCAGGGTGGAGCGCTGCTTCTCACATCCCTCCTGCGTCCCCTGTAGCACCAAGTACAAAGCCACCCACACACGCCCACTGATGGCTTTAAACAAGCATGTCATCTTTAGAAGAGCTTGGTTTAGAAGTCTTTTTTTTGAGACAGTGTCTTGCTCTGTTGCCCAGGCTGGAGTGCAGTGGTAGGCTCTCAGCTCACTGCAACCTCCGCCTCCCCAGTTCAAAGTGATTCTCCTGCCTCAGCCTCCTAAGTAGCTGGGACTACAGGCGTGCACCACCACGCCGGGCTAATTTTTTTTGTGTATTTTTTTTAGTAGAGGTAGTGTTTCTCCACTTTAGCCAGACTGGTCTGGAACTCCTGTCCTCAGTTGATCTGCCCGCCTTGGCCTCCCAAAGTGCTGGGATTACAGGCATGAGCCACTGCGCCCGTCCAGAAGTTATTTTTTAAAATCACATAAAGGATGAGCGGATGCACAAAATACGGTCTATCTGCACGATAGAATATTATTCATCCTGAAAAAGGAAGGAGATTTGGTCACAGGCTACAACACAGATGAACCTTGAGGACATGAGGCTCAGATAAATAAGCCAGGCACAGGAAGGACAGAGGTTATATGAGCCCCTTTATACAGGGTCCCGAAAGTCATCAGATTCCTAGAGACAGAACGGAGAAGGGTGGCTGCCGGGGGCTGAGGAGGGAGCCAGGGAGCTGTTGTTTAACAGGGGACACAGTTTCAGTTTGGGAAGAGCTGGATGGTGGTGACGGCCACAAGACAACGTGAATGGGCTTAATGCCACTCAACTGTGCGCTTCAAAGTGGTTCAATGAGCTAATTTTATGTCATGTGTATCTCACCACGATTTTTTAAAAATCACATCAAGGACCATTCATGCATTAACTGAAGACTGCTGGGGCCAGTGGAGCCACGGCCTGCCTATCTGATACCCAGGCAAGTAACATCCACACGGGTCCAAGCATTCCCTGGCCTTGACTAGGCTGAGTCCTGGTCACTGTTGCGCTCCTCAGGGCAGCCCTGGCCCGAGGACATCTCTTTACAGATGCCTTGCTGGGGAGAGAACTGGAGTTTCCGCGAAAGCACAGAAATGGACACTTACGGAGAAATTCCTGTCCTCATATTAATTCCTGGCTCCCGGGATTTCTGGCACGCATTATGCACAGGCTGAGCACTCAATAAACGTGGAATGAACGATCGACTATTTTTCTCCCCTTTCTGGTAGGTTGGTAACCTTATACCTTCAAGACGAGTCATAAATGTTAGGAGAAAATGTTTTGAACTACAAATCAAAGGCTTTGAAAGCAGGCCAGCCAGAGAGAGGTCAGTTTGGTCCAAGACCAAGTTTGTGTGGGCAGCCCCGAAGCTCACAGCTGAGACCACTGTCCATGAACCTGGGTCCCCGTGACAGCCTCCAGCGGTGCTCAGAGCCCCCGAGGGACAGAAACACTCCCTCTGCCCCTATCTGCAGAGGGGGCTCAGCAGAAGGCCTGGTGGCCCCATCGGGCCTGGAGGGGCCTCCTGGGGGAGGTGGCTTTCAGGCCTGAGGCCGCTAGGACCTGCTAGGACCTGCTCCAGGTTTCAGTCGGGAACCTGGGCCCCCTCCTGTGCCCCCGCCACCCCCTTTCTAGTAGAGTCCCCGCGGGGGGCTGTCCTCTCCCATCTCCCATCTCCACACCCACTTTTGGTGGGGCTGCCCTTCCTCCCTGAGCCAGGCCCCACCTTCCCAGGAGCCTCTGAGTCAGGCTGGGCTGTGGTCTGCAAACTTCCGGGCCTTTCAGGTGTCAGAAAAGTTTCTCTTCCTCCCTCTGGGGCAGGTGCACCAAGGGGCTGCAGCCTCCTGACCCCCGATTTTTTCCTGTCCAGTAGGAGGAGGTGGGGGCTTTGATGGGCGGTGATACTCAGAGACGCTCAGAGAGACACGGAGAAGAGGCACACGAGGTGGAAAGTGAGGGAGAAAAAGGGTTGGAAGGGAAAAAGGGGAGAGGAGAGTGAGAGAGAGAAGGGGGGCAGGGGGACAGAGATGGAGAGGGAAGGATACCTCCAGCATCGCGGGACCAGCAGGAGCCACTCCTATCCCCCCACGCCCCCCCACCGTGTCATCTCACTGATGCCCCCCATCTCCTCCCCGTGCCCTCCTCTCTTTCCCCAACTCCCCGCCTCGTGCTCCCCCTCCGCCAGCTCCCCCATCCCCGCTGTGCCTACCTGGGGCGCTCATGCTCTGCCAGCCAGCTGCGCGGGGCGCCTCCTCCACGCAGGCCTCCGGCTTCCTCCAGGCAACCGGGCCTTCCGTCCCCGCGGGCCCGGAGCCGTCCTCCGAGGGGCGCCGCCCGCCCAGGGGCTGCAGGGCCAGGAGGGGGCTGCGGGCGGCGCGGGCAGGAGTCCGAAGGCCAGAGGAGGCAGGAGAGAAAAAAGGAGAGAAAGTATGTCATAGGCTGGGAGGGGCGGGGGAGGGAAATGCAAAACCCGACAGGAAATGAGACTAAAAAATGCGAAAGGTTAGAAAAAGATAAGGAAGAGAGGGAGGGGGCGGAGTCGGTGCTTCGGGAGGAGGGCGGCAAGGAGGTGGGGGTGGGAGTGGGGACAGGGCCTGGGGTGGGGGTGCTTGCAGACAGATCAGGGAGCCGGGGATGGGGAGACCAAGGCGAGTCTCAGGGCCCAGCCCACCTGCATCAGTCGGGGTGAGGCTGGACCAGTCTGGGCATCAGTCCCCACCCAGCTGTGACCCCAGGCAGAGTCCAGGTGGGGCCTTGGGAGGGGCTGTCTCCTTTCTAGGTTCTCCAGGGCTCTGCCTCCCGAGATCTAGCCGAATTTCTGAAGAAATTCCAGAGCCTGTCACTGCAATGGGAGGGGAACGGGGTGCCCCACATAAAATCCTGCAGCCTCCTACACCCCAAGCCTCTTTCCTCCCTCAACCCCTGTTCTGGAAGCTTCCTGGGCATGCTGGGTGGTCAGCACCCCTGCAAAGGCCTTCCTCACACCCACAGCTTTGGGGTCCAAGACACCCACCATCAGCTTGTGCCCTCAATGTTCCGGTGAAGTATACTGGTAAGAGAAATTGTGATTTGGATGTCATAATTTTACTTTATTTTTATTTTTTCAGATGGAGTCTCACTCTGTCGCCCAGGCTGGAGTGCAGTGGCATTATCTCAGCTCACTGCAAGCTCCACCTCCTGGGTTCAAGCGATTCTCCCACCTCAGCCTCCCGAGTAGCTGGGACCACAGGCGTGTGCCACCAAACCTGGCTAATTTTTGTATTTTTAGTAGAAATGGGGTTTCAACATGATGGCCAGGCTGGCCTTGAACTCCTGACCTCAAGTGATATGCCCACTTCAGCCTCCCAAAGTGCTGGGATTACAGGCATGAGCCACCGTGCCCAGCTGGATGTCATCATTTTAATAATTTACCCCAAATGTCCATCGCCATGTGTGGGATGGTCACAAGGGTTTACATGGATTGTGGACTCAAAAATCTGGATGAAAGTAAATGTGATACACACACACACACACACACACACACACACACACACGCCATGGAATACTACTCAGCCATAAAAAAGAACAAAATAAAGTCTTTCGCAGCAACTTGGATGGAACTGGAGGCCATTATCCTAAGTGAAGTAACTCAGGAGTGGAAAACCAAATACTACATGTTCTTACTTAAAAGCGAGAGCTAAGCTATGGGTAGGCAAAGGCAGGCAGAGTGAGATCATGGACGTTGGAGACTCGGAAGGGGGAAGAATGGGAGGGGGTAGGGGATGAAAAATCACCTATTGGGTACAATGTATGCTGTACAATGTGCACTATTCCAGTGATCGATGCACTAAAAGCCCAGACTTCACCACTACACACTTCATCCGCGTAACCCAAAACCACATGTACCCCTAAAGCTATTGAAATAAAAATTTGGATGAACCGTGCCTACCCAGAAAACCTTAGTTTCTATTCTCTTGCTGCAATTGCACTGCCTCCCGCACTGCCCACCCCCCCGTTTCCCCAGCCTCTGCACCTCTCATTTTACTCTGCCTCAGTTTACCACTCTCCTCTCATCTCTCTCCCTCTCTTTTGATCCCCTCATTATGGCTAGAGAATGTAGGCTTCTGTTTCATGTTTTAAGTGTTCTGAGAAAAGTTCCTCGAGCTGCTAGAAGGAAAGGCCTTCAATAAATTAAATTTTCAGCAAGACGATAAATAAAAAATGTGATTTTGGTCCAAGCACGGAAGAATCTGAAATACCAGTGAGGAGTGTGTTTGCGCTGATGCACATGTGCTAGGGATGAAGGAAGACATGAGTTTGCTTCCTGTAAAGCATGTTCAGAAATGCAAGCAAGGGCCGTAAAGAAAGTTTCTAAAATGAACACCAAGACCCACAGCCTTCTAACACCAAGACCCATAGCCTTCTAGGCCTTGGTCCCTAAGGACACATCTCACTGCCTACCTGGGACTGGGGAAGCTTCTTATACTCCATGAAACCTCTAAATCAGGCAGTGGCATTTTATTTAATTAATTAATTAATTTATTTATTTATTTATTTATTTGGGATGGAGTCTCACTCTGTTGCCCAGGCTGGAGTACAGTGGCATGATCTCGGCTCACTGCAACCTCCACCTCCCAGGTTCCAGTGATTGTCCTGCCTCAGCCTCCTGAGTAGCTGGGATTACAGGCACGCCACACCACACCTGGTTAATTTTTGTATTTTTAGTAGAGATGGGGTTTTACCATGTTGGTCAGGCTGGTCTCTAACTCCTGACCTCATGATCCGCCCACCTCAGCCTCCCAAAGTGCTGGGATTATAAGTGTGAGCCAACGTGCCCGGCAAGCATTTTATTTCATTTTATTTTATTATTTTTGAAACAGGGTCTTGCTCTGCTGCCCAGGTTGGAGTACAGTGCCTTGATCAAGGCTCACTGCGGCTTTGACCTCCTTGGCTCAAGCCGTCCTCCTGCCTTGGCCTCTCGAGAAGCTGGGACTACAAGTGCACACCACCATGCCTGGCTAATTTTTTAATCTTCTGTAGAGATGAGGTCTCACTATGTTGCCCAGGCTGGTCTTGAACTCCTGACCTCAAGTGATCCTCTCGCTAGGGCCTCCCAAAGTGTCAGGATTATAGACATGAGCCACGGCATCTGGCCTGTCATTTTAAAGAAGAGCTCAGATTTCCCTCCTGCAAGATACGAAATGAGGGCAATGCCTTAAAACAATGAAACATGTCTGTAGAGATATGTATGCAGTAAAGTACACAAATGCTGCAAAGTTCGATGAATTTTTGCAGCAACTTGGATGGAACTGGAGGCCATTATCCCAAGTGCGAGTGTAACCCACACCCACACTTCATTCTATCAAGACATGGAACTTTATCTGCACCCCAGAAACCCCCTTGTGTCTCGTTCCAGTCACTCCGCCACCAAGGGCAGCCACATTCCTGCCTCTGACAGCATCAGTCAGTTTGCTTGTTTGTGAACTCTATGTAAATGGCAGCGTGCATGCGTTCTTTCCACAGCCTGGTCCCTTTCACTCAGCGTTATGTTTCTGAGTTTTATAGATGGGACTGCATGCGGGTCTAGTTCATTAAGACAAGCCTGTTTCTCCCCCAATATCTTATTAAAAATTTTAAACGTTCAGAAAAGTTAGAAGAATCATCTAATGAATCCCCATATACCCCACCACTTGATTCTACAACTAGCATTTTGCTATATTGGCTTTATCACAGATCTATCCATCTATCTCTCCATCAATCCTCCTGTCCTTTTTTTTTTTTTTTTTTTTTTGAGACAGAGACTCACTCTGTCGCCCAGGCTGGAGTACAGTGGCGTGATCTGGGCTCACTGCAAGCTCCGCCTCCCGCGTTCCCACCATTCTCCTGCCTCAGCTCCCGAGTAGCTGGTACTACAGTTGCCCACCACCACGCCTGGCTAATGTTTTGTATTTTTAATAGAGACAAGGTTTCACCGTGTTAGCCAGGATGGTCTCGATCTCCTGACCTCGTGATCCACCCACCTTGGCCTCCCAACCTCCTGTCCTTTTTTTTGGGTGTATTTCAAAGTAAGTTGCAGACATCATCAGTACACGCCACTGTTAAACACTCCATCATGCATGTCATTCACTAGACGGGTTTGTTTAGGTGAAATTTACAAACAGATTTTAACCATACGATGCAGTGAAGCTGGGCACAGTAGCAGGTGCTTGTAGTCTCAGCTACTCCAGAGGCTGAGGTGGGAGGATTGCTTGAGTCCAAGAGTTCGAGGCTACAGTGAGCTGTGATTGCCTCACTGCACTCCAGCCTGGGTGACAGAGCAAGACCCCATCTCAAATACATACATACATACATACATACATAAATGATTTAAAAACTATATGATGCAATGAGTTTTGACAAATGTACATATTGTGTAAGCCAAGCCCTTATGAGGACATAGAACAGTGTGGTCCAACGTGACAGCCACTAGCCACATTTGACTGCTGAGCACTTTGACAGGAGGCTGGTGAGAATAGGAAGCGAATTTTTAATTCTCTTCCATTATTATTATTATTATTATTTGAGAAGGAGTCTTACTCTGTAGCCCAGGCTGGAGTGCAGTGGTGCGATCTTGGCTCACTGCAACCTCCACCTGCCGGGTTCAAGCAATTCTCCTACCTCAGCGTCCTGAGTAGCTGGGATCATAGGCGCCCGCCATCACGCCCAGCTAATTTTTGTATTTTTAGTAGAGACAGGGTTTCACCATGACGGCCAGGCCGTTCTTGAACTCCTGACCTCCAGTGATCCGCCTGCCTTGACTTCCCAAAGTGCTAGGATTACAGGCATGAGCCACTGCACCTGGCCAATTTTAATTATTTTTAATCTAAATCCAAAAACTAACACTTGATTCTGTTATTGAAAAGCTTTTAAGTATGTCTGGAGCAATTTGAGCATGTTCATCTACTTTTTCAACTGTAAAGTTAATGAAATCTAAATACAGGTCAAGTATCTCTGAGGAAAATGTGGTGTCTGCATTGACGGGCTGTAAGTGTAAAAGAAACCAGATTTTGAAGACTTTGTGTGTAAAAAAGAATATGAAACGTCTCATTAATAATGTTTATATTGATTGCATGCTGAAATAATATTTTTGATAAGTTGGGTTAAATGAAATATCTTGTTAACATGCATTTCTGCGGTTTCTTTTTGGTATTGCCAGTAGGAAATTTAAAATTACGCATTTTATTTCTATTGGGTGGTGCTGTATTATATAGAACACAACCATCACCCCACTGAGTTCCCTCATGCCTAGATACACCGTTTTGTATCCTGATTCCTCTGGGATCCCAGAGAGAAGTTGATTCCAAAGTCCTTGAATCATAGACACAAAGATGGGAACAACCTGCTGGGCACGGTGGCTCAGGCCTGTGATCTCAGCACTTTGGGAGGCCAAGGTGGACAGATCACTTGAGGTCAGGAGTTCAACACCAGCTTGGACAACATAGGGAGACCCCCAACTCTACTAAAAATACAAGAAAATTAGGTGGACATGGTGGCGGGTGCCTGTAGTCCCAGCTACTCGGGAGGCTGAGGTGGGAGGACTTCTTGAGCCCAGGAGATCGGGGCTGCAGTGAACCATGATCGCACCACTGCACTCCAGCCTGAGTGACACAGTGAGACCCTGTCTCTAAAAAAAAGATAGTGAACTAAACACAAAATTTACCTGCCAAGAACAGTGGGGGATAGGTTATAAAAAGGTGCCTGGAAAGAATGCAGGTAAGAGGTGAGAAGCATTTCTGGGAGGCAGGAGGCAGTGGACAGGAGCCCTGGCTCAGATCCTGCAGCAGGGAGTCGGCAGCAAAGCTGAGAGTGGCTCTCCCACTGTAGAACCCCTCAGATCTGTCAGGATTGAACAGAAGGCAGACTCAGAGGAAGGGCAGAAACCAAGTGACCGACGGGAGCATCATCTGTAGGACTGCTGGGGCAGGTGCGGCCGCCCCACTTCCCTCCCCCAACCCTTCACTGTGCCGCTTCAGCTTCACCCCCAGGCCGAAGCCAGAGAGATCTTTCCAGTGAAAACTCTTGGTTTGATGGGTACAGACATGCAGTTAAATAGAAGGTACAAGTTCTAATGCTGGACAGCAGAGTAGGGCGATTGTAGCTAGCAACAATGTATTGTATATTTCGAATTAGCTAGAAGAGAGGACTTGAATTATTCCCAACACGGAGAAATGATAAATACTCAAGGTGATGGTTTCCCCAAATACCCTGACCTGATCATTCCACATTCTATGCATGTAACAAAAGGCTGAGTGCAGTGGCTCACACCTATAATCCCAGCACTTTGGGAGGCCAAGGTGGGAGGATCGCTTGAGCCCAGGAGTTCGAGGCCAGCCTGGGCAGCATAGCAAGACCCCATCTCTACAAAAAATAAAAAAAAAATAGCTGGGTGTGGTGGCACATGGCTGTGGTTCCAGCTACTCAGGAGGCTGGCGTGGGAGCATTGCTTGAGCCCAGGAGCTCAGCCAGCCTGGGCAGCATAGCAAGACCCCATCTCTACGAAAAATAAAAAAAAAATAGCTGGGTGTGGTGGCATGCACCTGTGGTTCCAGCTACTCAGGAGGGTGATGGGGGTGATCACTTGAGC
This sequence comes from Pongo pygmaeus, assembly GCF_028885625.2. Classification (NCBI taxonomy): domain Eukaryota; kingdom Metazoa; phylum Chordata; class Mammalia; order Primates; family Hominidae; genus Pongo; species Pongo pygmaeus. The sequence continues at coordinate 3,114,122 of NC_072379.2, forward strand.
CCAGGAAGTTGAGGCTGCAGTGAGTTGTGATCACGCCATTGTACTCCAGCCTAGGCAACAAGAATGAGATCCTGTCTCAAAAAAATCACATGTACACCATAAATATGTAAAATATTATGTATCAGTTTTTGAAAAGCTGCTCAGAGGGGCAAATGCTCTTAGAATGGGGGCATGGGCCCCAAAAGCCCTTCCTCATGTGGTAGCAGGGGGGCAGCCGGGGTAGCCTCTCCCTGCCTGAGTTCCCAAAAGCAGGGCTTCTGGAACCATCTGCAGTGAAAGACACCCCCACTCCCTCTTGCCTTTAAAAAAAATTCTAATCTGTTACGGGCTGATACTTTTGTGAAATATAATAAAAATTAATTACTAGAAAATAGAATTTAAAAAAAGACACTCAAGACACAAGCTGGCCGATCACGCTTGGTTGTCGTGTCAATGTCAAAAGTGCTACAAAAGTTTCTAAATGCTTAGTCTCAATTTCTGCTCTTATCTCGCTGCGGACCAGTGCACTGAAGGACACGGGTCCCCAGGCCGGGTTTCTCAGAGCATAGCCCTAGAGTCAAGGCTGCCTGTTGACACAGCATTCCTGCCCCCGATATCCCAGGGGCCTCTCCTCCATACAGAGGTTGGAAAAGACAAAGGAAACTCCACATGAGTCAACACGGACCTTCCCAAACATGGACAGAGATCAGCAGCTTGAAAGGGTGGGACTTAGATGAACAAATTGGACAATCATCTCCCAAGGGCAGGAAGGGAACAAACAATGATGAGAAGGGAATGAAACATAATGATCCAAAAAGATCCTCTAATGAGAATCCGCAGAGAGATTCAAGCAGAGATCACATCCATCAAATAAGAACAAATTACTATGAAACAGGCTGCCTGAATAAAGGAACAGGTCATGGAAATTAAAAATAGGGTTGTCCGAATAATGAAATAAAATTTAAAATACAGTAGAAGGGCTGGAAGAAGATGTCTGTGAAGTCTATCCCCTGGGCTGGAAAGCAAGCACTAAGTAAAACCCAAAAAGAAATAAAAAGTTTGAGAGAAAAGTTGAGACCTAAATGATGAATTCAGAAAGACCAATGTCTACTTAGTAAGAGTTCCAGCAGGAAGAGAGAAGGTGGAGGGAGGAATTAATCATGAGATAACGATAATATTTGTCAGAGCTGAAGAATGACATGATTCTTCATGAGGAGACAGACCACAGAGGGCCAAGTAAAAGATCTGTACCTAGATATAGCCTCATGACATTTCAGGAAAGAAAAAAAAAAAAAGATGGATAATGAGAAGGCTTTAAAATCTTTTAGAGAGAAAAATCAGGCACACTGATGCCAAGTTCCCAGTGGGATTCAGAATTCTCATCAGCAACATTGGCTGCTAAAAGACAAGGAAGTCATGCATCAGTGTTCTCAGGGACATTTACTTTAAACTTAGAGTTCTGATTTCAACCAAATTATCAATTAAATGTGAGAGCAAAATAAACACATTCCTCAACATGCAGGGAACTTTGGAAATTTACTTCCTAAGCACTCCTCAAGAAAAAAGTGCCTTGAGAATGGATGACAATAAAATGAAAAAGAAATCTAGGGGCCAAGTGTGGTGGCTCACAGCTATAATCCCAGCACTTTGGGAGGCTGAGGCAAGAGGACCGATTGCTCGAGGCCAGGAGTTCAAGAGCAGCCTGGGAAACATAGCAAGACCCCATCTCTAAAAACAAACAAACACCTAAAAATTGGCTGTGTACACACTTATGGTCCTAGCTACTCATGAGGCTGAGGTGTGAGGATTCCTTGAGCCCTGGAGTTGGAGGCTGCCGTGAGCCATGAATGAACCACTGCACTCCAGCCTGGACAACAAAGCAAGGTCTCAAAAAAAAAATCTAGGAAAAAGGATCTCAGAAAGACTGAAATAAATGAGTGAAAATAATTCTTTTAACTATAAATAAATAGGACAATTTAAAAAATAGTAATTGTGCAAGAGACCTACAAAAATGTCAGTATACAAGTCTTTAAAAAATTCACTGAGAAACGAAATTAAAAGATAAAAATAAAAAATATAAATGTTATTTCCCAACATAAGCTCCATAAAGGTCAACACTTTTGAAAATCATGATACCAGCCATTGAGTTCATGCCTAAAGAACTGAGGGTCCTTGGAATTTTATCATGTCAATGCAGTCTTTTTTGCATTATCAACTGAAGGAGAATGGGTGCCCTTTACAGATTTTTTAAGATTAGGAAACAAAGAGAAGTCAGAAGGAGTCAAATCAGGACTGCACGGTAGATGTCTGATGATTTCCCACTGAAACTCTCACAAAATTGCCCTTCTTTGATGAAAGGAATGACCAGGGGCATTGTCATGGAGGAGAAGGACTGTCTGATGAAGTTTTCCCTAGTGTATTTCTGCTAAAGTTCTGGCTAACTTTCTTAAAATACTCTCACAATAAGCAGATATTACTGTACTTTGGCCATCCAGAAATAGAACAAGCAACATGCCTTGAGCATCCTCTAAAACTCTTGCCATGGCCTTTGCTCTTAACTGGTTCACTCTTGCTTTGCTTTGACTGGACTCCTTCTACCTCTTGGTAGCCATTACTTGGATTGTACTTTGTCTTCAGGATGGTACCAATGAAGCCATATTTCATCTCTTGTTACAATTCTTCGAAGACATGCTTCAGGATCTTGATCCCACTTGTTTAAAATTTCCACCGAAAGCTCTGCTCTTTTCTGTAGCTGATGTAGGTGCAATGGTTTTGGCACTCATCAAGTGGAAAATTTGATCAATTTTAATTTTTCAGCCAGAATGGTGTGAGCTGAACCAGTTGAGATGTCTGTAGTGTTGGCCCTTGTTTCTGCTGTTAATCATCAGTCTTTTTCAACTAGGGTGTGAACAAGATGAGTTTCTTTCTCACGACTTGATGTAGGGGGTAGGGGGGGCTTCATCTTCAACATTGTTTTGTCCCTTCTTAAAATGAGTTGTCCATTTCTAAACTTCTGGTTTCTTTGGGGGCACTGTCCCCATAAACTCTTTGCAAAGCATCAGTGATTTCACCATTCTCTCACTCAAGTTTCACCATAATTTTGATGTCGCTTCTTGCTTCAATTTTAGCAGAATTCATGTTACTCCAATAGGGACTTTTTATAAACTGATTCCTTAGCCTTCTTAGTGCTTCAAACTGGATCCTTTTCAGATATGTTATAACCAGTTCACATGCATTTATTTTGGTGCCAAAAAAAAAAAATTTAAATCCATGCATGGTTTTTTCAAAATATGCATTTTCCATGAACTTTTTGAAATCCCTTCCAATATCTGAGCTTTTAGTAAAGACCCTGGATAACTAGTGGAAAGATCTTAGCTGCTAAAAGAACTGGAAAGAATTGTTGAAGTGCCGGATGGGACTAATTTTTAAGCCAGATCCATCTGGAAGTCTTATTTGATCAAAAATGGTCATTTCTAAGGAGCTCAACTAGGAAGGGAGCGAGCAAGGGCTACATGGGTGTGCTTAATTTTCAGAGTGTGCCCCTCTATTCTGGCAAATGTCTATTTCCACAACCGTGCAATTCTTTCATAATAAAAATAAAATCATTTATACAAGAAGCATGTGCATGTGCATATGTATGTGTGTGTCTGTGCATTTGTGTGCGTGCATATGTGTGTGCGTGCATGTGTGTGTGTGTGTGCGTATGTGTGTGTACACTACTGAATAATAAATACCAGGGCAGAACTGATCAGTTCTCTTACCTCCCCGCATTCAAGCAGTCAAGTGATCGTAGCACTGATCTGTGGTGTGGTCACAGGTCACATACTCAAGCCCTTCTTGTGTTTAGAGAAAACCCCTCTTTTATCTGGAAAGCATCTTGTCTTTCTTCTGGACCCCTCCTCCATGATAGTAGGAAAAGTAAAACTTTCAGCTCTCTCTGGATTAAAATTTAGCCCAATCCAGTAATTGAATAGTCCTTTTAGATGGTGCTCAGTCTTTCTGGACTGACATGTTGAGTCTCTCATGCAGCCGTTCCCTCCCTCAGCTTCCCTCCCTCAGATGGTTCCTGATTGTGCAGGAGGAGAGTGGCTCATAGGGGCCTGGAGGGTCCCAGAGGACATCTTGGTGTCCCAAGCCTCTGTTCTCTGGTTCTCAGTTCTCTAAGACAATGTCACTTCCTTGGCTGATTGTGCTGGACATGCTGGAATTCATGCTGATTTCCAGCTTGGGTATAACGCACAGTCTGCTTTCTCCCAGCTCGGCTGAGTGTCTGTCATATTCCTATCCAGCCTGGAAGTCCACCTGCCGCCTCTGCGAAGGGGTCACGTCACAGCATCTCAGTCACTCAGCTCACTGTCACTGCACCGGGAACTTAAAAGCAGCTTGGGAAAGCCCGTGCTTGAGGCCTCTCTGCAGGACATGGAGTGGCACTTGGTTTTTGCAAGGGCAGCCCAAGATGCAGGTCTGGCCCTGCCCCACTATCCCCTCTTTGTCTGCTCTGTGCACCCACCTCTCCCCCTGGAGAAGCTGAGAAAGAAAAGTGGTATCTGCCCCCTAGTGCATGCATCCGTGTGTGGACAGACATGTGCACGCTCTTTTTCCATCTGAACAGAGACAACTGGACTAGCCCTTGAGATGGGGATTCTCATGTGAGTGGTTTATTGAGGGGTGCTCTCAGGAGCAGGAAAGGGAGAGGAGGGGAGGAGCGGAGAGAGAGAGCTGGACGGGGAGGTGACGCCAGCTGGTGTTGAGCGTTGACCCCTTCTCCGGGGAGCTCTGGAGCGTGAATTGCCTGTTGGGCTGATGGGCTCCAACATCCGTCAGTCACTGGCTGCAGGCTGCCTGGAGGTTGTGTGTGTAACATGTCTTCTCTCAAAACAGGGTCACTTTGAGCTGAGATCATCTTAGAAACAGGGAGGGCAGAGGCCGGGTGCGGTGGCTCACGCCTGTAATCCCAGCACTTTGGGAGGCCAAGGCGGGTGGGTCACGAGGTCAGAGATCAAGACCATCCTGGCTAACACGGTGAAACCCCGTCTCTAGTAAAAATATAAAAAATTAGCCGGGCGTGGGGGCGGGCGCCTGTAGTCCCAGCTATTTGGAAGGCTGAGGCAGGAGAATGGCGTGAACCTGGGAGGTGGAACTTGCAGTGAGCGGAGATGGCGCCACTGCACTCCAGCCTGGGCGACAGAGCAAGACTCCATCTCAAAAACAAAACAAAACAAAGCAAAAAACGGGGAGGGCAGCAGCAGGGGTCCGTGCTGCAGCTGCAGGATCAGATGTGGTTCGTTAAATCAGTTCAATTTTTGAAACTGTCATCTCGGCTTGCTTCACTGCCCCTTCCTCACTACTGTCCCCCATACGCCTCCATATGTCTCCCAGTGCTCTCCATCTTGCGTGGTTCTTCCCCCTACAAACTTTAGCCATTTAGAGTAGCCTAAGAGTTGTCTGCATCCCCCCACTCAAGAGATCAAAAAAACGGGGAGAACAGAGAGGCTGAGGCCGTACCTTGGTCTCAATGCTGTGTTAGGAGCCATTGCTGGATTGTGTGGAGAGTGAAATGGAATGAGAGAGGGAACCCAGGGGAGGATGTGGTTCTGTCTCTTAAATGACCCCTCCTTTGCTAGGGCAGTCCCCCTTCCTTCCCTCCCCTCCAGAGAGCAATCTCAGCCAGTGGCAGCTGCCTTTAACTCCAGGAAAATCATTCCTTATCAGTGAAACAGTCACACGCTTGGGACAGCAAGAAAGCATTTCACAAACTATTGATCTGAGAATTAATATATTGCTTTTTTCCCAGGTGCCACACCTCACTGCTGTGGTATATATTAATACCCCCCAAAATAGCATCAAGAGCAAAACAGAACCCTATAGGCCTTTAATTATATTTTACGTACTTTATACTTCTACGTGGTTATTGCTCTCTCTGCCTCTGCAAGCTCATGCCTCTTAATTTCAGATTGTTTCCACGCCATCTCCCTATGCAGAGATGATTCCAGAAAGGCATTAATGTGTCTACATTACCCCACACCAATAAAAAATAACCCACTGAGAGGTCCATTTACTTTCCTGACTGATGAACACCTTCAATGACCCCTGACTTGTTGGCTGTTTTTTTTTTGTTTTTGTTTTTTTAATTCTTGCAGAAAGCATGGCTCATATCCAGGAGGAAAATACTTTCCATCTGTAGGCTGGTAATACACATCCAACAGTTTTCAATTGCTTGGGCTATGAAATATGATGATAGCCATCTATATATCTCATGGGGAGAAAGGATACCTTGAAATTCACTCCACCACGGTGCTGACGTGGAGGCACTTCTGCACGAAATGTGCAAAACGATTGTACGCTCATGAGAATATCATGACTAAAATGAACTCAGGGCTTTTTGATCTAAGCCTTGAGGACAGCTCCAGGTGGTCCCATAGAGCCTGTTTTCCGCGCGAGGCAGATAGATGTTGGAGAAATGTGGCAACATCCGATTCACCGCTCATGGCTGTGTACTGTCCGCTTTTCCTTTCCAGGGAGAGAGGTGACAGTCCCTGAAACTTGACCACCATTTTCTTCCCCAGTTAATCAACATTAGGGTAATTGGCACACTACATCCATTTACGGCGTGGCGTATGTGCTTGCGGCTCTCTATAAATAATGAAAAAATCACAGTAATGACCAGAAATGTGTGTGAGACATCGCATTGAGCATGTAATGGATGCTTTGTTTGTCTTCGGGGACTGTATTACCAGCATGTAACTCATTAGGCTTTAAAACGCTCTAGGTTACCTGAGGCCTGGAAGGTGTTCCATCACCTCTGAGTCTGTTCTCCTCTGCTGGGAACTTAACAGTAGTCCAATATTTGCTTTTGGTTCCCCCTGTTTAAAGATGGAAAATATTTAGCCCTGCTCATCCATCACCATGCCTGCCGATTGCTTTTTCTCCTCCCTTTGCTTTTAGAGGAAGAAACTGGAAACACTCAGGCCGTATAAACAGCTTTGAGTTATGTCTGTTTTTTAGCACACAATGTTTGAGTACGCAAGTCAGGGCTCATTAAAAATACCAATGTTGCAGCTTATAGAATTGGCCACTTTAAACACAGTCGTCCACACACCAGTGGTTCTCAAACTGTTTTATAGTAGTCTGGGTTTTTTTTTATGAGGCATCTCTCAGTATCTACGTGCATAACACACTCCAGCATATTTCCCTAAGGTTCTGCTGGGCACAGTGGTACTCACACAATCACTCCAGCCAAGGAAGAAGTAAACATCCCGTGATTAAAGTGAGAACCAACTGTCACTTTATCAATATGGACACCGACGTGTGACAGTTACGTTGCAACTATTTAGAAGAATTTCATGAACCTCTGAGCTTGCACACACACTTATGCTGTTTAACTTTAGCCTTAGCATATTTTGCATCCTGTAAAATCAAATGCATTGTTAGCTGCTTGGACCCAAACCGTGCATAGCATGTTTGAAAATCGACATGTTTCTGACCTTTGATTTTCTCAATCAAAGAATTGTGTCTATTTGGAATGTTTCTGCTAAAATGGCTGAGTTCAGAGTATAAGAACACAGAGAGAAATGTCAGGGCTGCGAGGAAAGGATTAGCCGAGGGAGGAAAATAGGAGGAAGGGAAACTTTACAAGGTCAGACAGGGAGCGCTGGAGAAAGAAAAGAGTGATTAGAAGTGAGAGGAACGGCCAGGCGCAGTGGCTCACGCCTGTAATCCCAGCACTTTGGGAGGCCGAGGCAGGCAAATCACCTGAGGCCAGGAGTTTGAGACCAGCCTGGCCAACATGGTGAAACCCCATCTCTACTAAAAATACAAAAAAAACTTAGCCAGGCATGGTGTCGTGCGCCTGTAATTCCAGCTACTCAGGAGGCTGAGACACGAGAATCACTTGAGCCTGGGAGGTGGAGGTTGCAGTGAGCCAACATGATGCCACTGCACTCCAGCCTGGGTGACAGAGAGAGACTCCGTCTCAATAAATAAATAAATAAATAAATAAATAAATAAATAAAACGAAAAGAAGTGAAAGGTAGAACAAATCGCTCTGATCAGAGAGAAGCCGATGCTGGGGACATCAATAAGGTTCAATAATATTCAGCACGAAATACAGGAGGCAAATACACTGAATAAATAGGCAAGCTATCATGGCGGTGGAAGGCTTTCATTTGGCAAACAGTCCAAGACCCCCATCCTGTGCACTGCCAATGGCGGCGGGGGGGACGCATGGAGCAAAATTAAAACAAGAGCAGCCAAACACACCCTCTGTCCCTCTCTCTTTCACACACACACACACACACACACACACACACCACATTGGTTTTCAGCACCAGTTTTTGTATCGGGATGCTGAGATGAAACTACTGTGTGGAAATGGCCCATACAATTTTAAAGCACTTGACTAGATAAATGAACGATATCAATATTTTATTAATAACTCTTAAGATCACTGGGCCCACATACATGACTGTGGATACAGCTAGTTCCTTTAAAGTGTGGTGTTCTGCTCCTTCGTGACTTGGCCTGTCCTGGTAACACCACTGCATATTCAAGCCACGGAACACAGCATTCTGAACAACTTCCTGCGTATTTCAAAATTATATTTAGTAATAATTATAGCACTCTGTAATAATCATTATTTTAATCTGTTCTATGGCTTTCAAACAATGATCAGTTATAAAAAGAATGGATTTTTCAATTTTATTTTATTTAATTAATTCACTTAGAGACAGAGTCTTGCTCTGTTGCCCAGGCTAGAGTGCAGTGGTGCAATCATGGCTCACTGCAGCCTCAACCTCCTGGGCTCAAGCAATCCTCCTGCCTTAGCCTTTGGAGTTGCTAGTACTACAGGGGAGTGGCACCATGCCCAGCTAATTTTTTTGTTTTTATGGAGCCGAGGTCTCGCAATCTTGCCTAGGTTGGTCTTGCATTCCTGAGCTCAAGCGATCCTCTTGCCTCTGTCTCCCAAAGCGCTGGGATTACAGGCAGGCGCTACTGTACCCAGATGATTTTTCAGTTTTAAAGGTGTTATGCAAATTCAGGAAAAGATTCTGGGTAAATACTGAAATGTGTACCTACAACAAAAATATTGCAATTTGGGATTCACCGTCTGTTTCAGTGTTTTAGACGTTAAACGTAAACTACAAGTGATCACAAAAATGGCAGCAATTAAGTAACTCAAGCTCTGTTTTGTTGTCCTTCTCACTGTTATTTTCTTCTCGTTTATTTGGAATCTACCTTTTAAGCACAGGAATCTGTAGCACCATAGGGGTTAGAGAGAAGGATCCGCCAGAAATGAACCCAAACAATCCTGAACCATTAGGAATCTACACTTCTATTTTCAGTAGCTTTATTGAGATCATTTACATACCATAATGCTCACCCATTTAAAGTGTGCAATTCAGGCCAGGCACAGTGACACCGAGTAGTTCAAGCTACTTGGGAGGCTGAGGCGGGAGGATGGCTTGAGCCTAGGAGGTGGAGGCTGCAGTGAGCCATGATTGTGCTACTGTACTCCAGCCTGGGTGACACAGCGAGACACTGTCTTAAAAACAGAACAAAGCAAGGTTCAATTCAATGGTTTTTAGTATATCTACAGAGTTGGTATCACTCCAGCCAAGGAAGGAGTAAACATCCTACGATTAAAGTAAAAACCACCTGTCACTTTTTTTCTTTTTTTGGTTTGGGGGACACAGTCTTGGTCTGTCGCCCAAGCTGGAGTGCAGTGGTATGATCTCGGCTCACTGCAACCTCTGCCTCCCAGGTTGAAGTGATTTTCCTGACTCAGGCTTCCTAGTAGCTGGGATTACAGGCACCCACCACTGCACCTGGCTAATTTTTGTATTTTTAGTAGAGACGGGGTTTTACCATGTTGGCCAGGCTGGTCTTGAACTCCTGACCTCAGGTGATCTGCCTGCCTTGGCCTCCCAAAGTGCTGAGATTACAGGCGTGAGCCACCGCATCCGGACACACCTGTCACTTTATCAATGTGGAGACTGACGTGTGACAGTTACACTGTAACTATTTAGAAGAATTACATGAATCTCTGAGCGTGCACACACTTTCAACTTTAGACTTAGACTTCAGACTCAAGCGTGCACACGCTTTTAGACTCAAACTTTAGACTCAAGTGTGCACATGCTTTTCAACTTTAGACTTAGAATATTTTGTGCCCTGTTGTCTAATTTTAGAACATTTTCTTCCTCCCCCAAACAAACCTCGTACCCATCAGCAGTCATTCTCCATTCTCCACCCCCTCTCCCCAAATCTCCTCCGTCACCCCTCTCTACCCCTAGCCAACAATCACTGTTCTCTTTATTTCTATGGAGTTACCTGTTCTGGGAATTTTCTATAAATGGAATCATCCAGTAGTCAGACTTTTGTGTCTGGTTTCTTTCACTTAGTGTAATGTTCTCAGAGTTCACCCACATGGTAGCAGGTATCAGTATTTCTTTCCTTTTGTTGCCAAAAATTATTTGTTTGTAGAAATAGATGACAAGTTGTTTATCTGTTTATCAGCTGATGAACTTATATTGTTTCTACTTGTCAGCTGTTGTGAATAACACTATGAACATCGATGTGTAGGCTTGTGTTGATAGATGTTTTTGTTTCTCTTGGGTAGATACCTAAGAGTGGAATTGCTGGGTCATATGATAACTGCGCATTTAACGTTCTCAGGAGCTGCTAAACTGTTTTCCAAAGCAGCTGCATCATTTTACATCCACTCCAACAGTGTTCAAGCATTCTAATTTCCCCAACGCTCGTTACTCTTTTCTTTATGGTAGTCATTTAAATGGTGTAAGGTGGCATCTCATTGTGGTTTTGACTTGCATTTGTCTAATGACTAACGATGTTAAGAACCTTTTATGTGTTTACCGGCCATTTGTGTATCTTCTTTAGAGAAATGTCTGTTCAAATCCTTTGCCCATTTAAAAAAATGGGGTTGTCTTTTTATTATTGAGTTAGAAGAGTTCTTTATATATTCTGGCTACAAGTCCCATATCAGATTTGTGATTTGCATATGTTTTCCCCCACTCTGTGGGCTTTTTCATTTTCTCGATGGTATTGTTTGTAACACGGAAATTGTAATTTGTTTTAATCGCTTATGCATTGGGTGAAATAGCTAAGAAATTATTGGCGAACCCGAGGTCACAAATATTTATTCCCATGTTTTCTTTTGAGATTTTTACAGTTTTAACCCTTACGTTTAGGTCTATGATCCCCCCCTTTTTTTTCTTTTTTTTTTTTGTGAGACGAAGTCTCACTCTGTGGCTCAGGCTGGAGTGCAGTGGTGTGATCTCAGCTCACTGCAACCTCTACCTCCCGAGTTCAAGTGATTCTCCCACCTTGGCCTCCTGAATAGCTGGAATTACAGGTGTCCACCACCATGCCTGGCTAACGGGGTTTCGCCATGTTGGCCAGGCTGGTCTTGAACTCCTGACCTCAAGTGATGCACCCACCTCAGCCTCCCAAAGTGCTGGGATTACAGGTGTGAGCCACTTCACCTGGCCCCTATGATCCACTTCGATGGAATATTTATGTATGGTGTGAGGTAGAGATCCAAATTCATTCTTTTGCATGTAGATATCCATGAGTCCATCATCCATCCATTATCATCCATCACCATAATTGAAACGATTCTTTCCTCACTGAAGTGTCTTGACACGCTTGTCAAAAATCCATTATTTCTGGACTCTGTTTTATTCAATTTTTCTCTATGTCTATCCTTATGCTAGTACCACACTATCTTGATTAGTGTCATCTTGTAGTAAGTTTTGAAATTAGGAGGTGTGAGTCCTTCAACTTTGGTCTTCATTTTCAAGACTGTCTTGAATATTCTGGGGCCCTTGAATTTCCATATGAATTTTAGGATAAGCTTGTTCGACTTCTGCAAAGAAAAAAAAAATAGCTGGGATTTTGATAGGAAATTGTGTTGAACCTGTAGATCAACTTGAGGAGTATGAATGTGGGTTGTCCTCCTATTTATTTAGATTCCCTTTAACTGCTTTCGACAATGTGTTGTAGTTTTCAGTGTACAAGTCTTATACTTCTTAGTTATCCCTAAGTATCCTATTCTTTTTGACGCTATTGTACATGAATTGTTTTCTTAATTTTATTTTTGAATGGCTTATTGTTATCATCTAGAAACACAATTGATTTTTGCATATTGATTTTATATCCTTCAGCTTTGCAGAACTCATATTTAGCTTCAATAGTTTTAGTGGGTTCCTTGAGATTTTCTACAAAATCATGTTATCTGAGAATAAGGATTGTTTTACTTCTTCTTTTCCAATCTGGAAGTCTTTCATTTCTTTTTCTTTCCTAACTGCCCTGGCTAGAGGCTCCAGCAGTGGTCAGAGTGGACGACCTTGTCTTGTTGCCATGGGAACTCACTCTTGGGGAGCAGCTGAGTTGGGGGGATGTTGGGAGCCGACTGTAGGAACGGGAGTTCTTGGAATTAACTCCCAGGTAGTATACGATATGTATTAAAGCTTGAGTAATAAAAACTGTGCTAATCCAGGGTGCACATAGCTATTATTAAAACCCAACAGTCACCACAGCAATTGTTTAGAACTTAGACCGAACAAAGACTTTTTTCTTTTTCAATGAGGAATAGCTGATCATGGGCATTGTGTAGAATTGCTGGTACATGGTGATAACAGAAACAGTCTAACTCTTCATTGGTTTTACTGTTAATTTTAAATTCTCTACAGACAATGGACCCTTTTCTGCAGAAGCCTGGAGTAGGTGGCTCCCAGTGTGCTCCACCCTTGGGGTGCCAATGCCCACCCCACTTTTCTGACACCCTCTGAAGCCTACTCAGACACAGATCTTTCTCTGATGTGCACACCAGTTCAGCCATGAGCATGGCCTGGGTCTTATCCATTCCCGCCTGCTTTCCGATACTGTGCACACATGCTTCAGAGTGGAATTGAGACGGCCTGGGCCCCATTGATTGGCACTCTCTGCTCTACCCCAGCACTGGTCTTTGGGGCCCATGTGCAGACAGCCCAGGATGGCAATCACAGGGCTGCAGTGTCTCAGTCCAAAAACCTTTAGGCAGAGCAAACACAGGCTAGAAGGACCCAGTCTGAGTCACTTAGTTCCACTGTGAGTGCATCGTGGGATCCGGGGCCCATGGTGCAGCTCTTTCAGTTTCTCTTCTGTGAAATGAGGACAGTGGTGCAGTCTCAACCTGTTGCCACCACTCAGCCTCCTCCCCTTTCTCCTCCACCTCCTTCCCTGCCCACCTCAGAGTGGAAAGTTTTGTTAAGGTGGCTGTATTATTGAGTCTTTGGGAGGAGTGAGGTGTCAGGAATGAAAAGAGGGGAGAAACAGCCTGCTTACATCATTCCTACCCTCTAGCCCCTACGGGCTCACATTCTTCTTCTTCTTCTTTTCTTCTTCTTCTTCCTCCTCCTTCTCCTCTTCCTTCTTCCTTCTTTCTTCTGCTTCTCCTCTTCTTCTTCTTCCTCTTCCTCCTCCTCTTCTTTTTTTCTTCCTCCTCCTCCTCGTTCTTCTTCTCCTCCTCCTCTTCCTTCTTCTTCTTCTCCTCCTCCTCCTCCTTCTTTCTTCTCCTTCTCCCCCTTCTCCTTCTTCTTTCTTCTTCTTCTTTTTTTTTTTATTTTATTTTATTTTAGAGGCAGGGTCTTGATCTGCCGCCTAGACTGGAGTGCAGGGGTGTGATCCTAGCTTACTGCAGCCTTGAACTCCTAGGCTCAAGCAATCCTCCTGCCTCAGCCTCCTGAGCAGCGGGACTACAGGTGCACACCACCACGCCCAGATAATTTTTTAATTTTTATTTTTGTGGAGATGAGGTCTGGCTACATTGCCCAAGCTGGTTTCAAACTCCTGGGCTCAGGTGATCCTCCTGCCATGGGCTTCCAAAGTGCTGGGATTACAGGCATGAGCCACTCCGCCTGGCCGGGGCTCACATTCTTGAGCCTGTGATATACATATTTTAAAATGTGTTTTATTTTTTACATGGATTAGGGGAAAGTGGAGAGGATATGGCTTTCTTATATAAGCCCACTAACTGAGATCAGCGATTTCTAGAAAAAGAGACAGCGAATTGTTTTGAATGAGGAAGTGCGTGCCCCTGAGGGAGCTTTAAAGGAGATGAGGCTGCCAGGCTCTACCCAAGTGCCCCCGTGCTTATCACTTCTGGGTGCAAAGGCCCCACTTGCACCAGCTGTAACCACCTGGGACTTTCTGCCTGAAGGTGTTCTCTGTTTTATACGAGTGGCCCTAGGAGCAGCTCTCAGCCCATAACTGGTGGAGTTGGAGGATAAATAACCCAGTTATCTCGCCTCTCTGGTAGGGTAACTCCAAGGTGTGTTCTGTCCTGTCTGCTGGAGGTTCCCAGCAGGACTGCGTTCCAGTTGCCTACCATGGGGACTGGATCTAGGATGAACATGTTATCCGTTGCCTTCCCTTTCTCATCTCACTTCCTCACTCCCCTGCTGGGGATTTCTGGAATCATCTCCCATAAAAATGACTTGCCCTTAAATCTTTGTCTAGGGATCTACTTCTGGGTTTCCTGACCCAAAAAAGAATAAAAGGCAAAGGGAAGAGGTCTGAGAGAGGATCTCTTGGGAATCCCAGGAGCCAGGGACACCTTTTTTTGTTGTTTGTTTTTTTGAGACAGAGTCTCGCTCTGCTGTCGCCCAGGCTGGAGTGCAGTGGCGCGATCTCGGCTCACTGAAAGCTCCACCTCCTGGGTTCACGCCATTCTCCTGCCTCAGCCTCTCGAGTAGCTGGGACTACAGGCGCCTGCCACCATGCCTGGCTAATTTTTTGTATTTTTTTTTTTTTTTAGTAGAGACGGGGTTTCACCGTGGTCTCGACCTCCTGACCTTGTGATCCGCCTGGCTCGGCCTCCCAAAGTGCTGGGATTACAGGTGTGAGCCACCGTGACCGGCCTGTCTTTTTTTAATAATTTTTTTTTTTTCAGAGATGGGGTCTTGCTTTGTTGTCCAGTCTGGTCTCAAACTCCTGGACTCAAGCACTCCTCCTCCAGTCTCGGCCTCTCCAGTAGCTGGGACTATAGGCTCACACCACCATGCCTGGCTAATTTTATTTAATGTTATTTTATTTTTTGTAGAGATGGGGTGTCACTATGTTGCCCAGGCTGGTCTCAAACTCCTGGGCTCAAGCAATCCTCCTGCCTCAGCCTCCCAGAATGCTAAGATTACAGGCATGAACCACCACACTTGGCCTTCAGCTCGGTTTTTTAAAGGTCCTTGCAATCCTTAACATGGGACAACATGCCAAAAATAGTTACAATGCTGCATATATTTAAAGTATTTTCCTGAAATAATTTACTGTTTTAACACACAATGCAATATAATTGTGCTTTTCACAAGTTGAGTAGAGGATTTATTTTTTAAATCCTTTGATTCATTTTGCAGTATGGGTGGCATAGGCCGATATGGAGGCATCATCTACAGTTGCATGAAGAAAGTTGTCCCCTTTTAAAATTGTCAGAGTAGCTCTGTGACCATGTGTATGACCTCATTTGGAGATAATGTCTTAAAAGCCATGCAGGAAACCCTTTGGGAATGTAGGGTCTGGGTCAAATGGCCTTGCATTGAGAAACCAAGAAATTCACTTTTCAGCTCTTTTCCATATCTGTAAAGTGGGAATTACAGTCCCTATCTCACTGGTTTGCTGTGAGCAGTCAATGAAACCATATTGGTAAAATGCTTAACTCAGAACCTGGCAATGGGGGTGGTGAGTGTGTGAGTGTGTGTGTGTGTGTGTGCGCGTGCCCTGTTTCCTCCCCGCCGCAACACTTGCCTTTGTGATTAGAGGAGCTTCTTGTGTGGCTTCTGTAAAGTTCCCAGGCTCTGGTGAGTGTCAGATCAGTGTCTGATGAAAGGCAACTTGTAAATATAAAATGCTGCTTTGATTGCAATAAAGCTTTATGCACAAAGTAAGAGAAATAACAGGAACAAAAATAAAGAAAAGAAAAAAGTTCAGGCTAGGTGAACAAGTCCACGTTTCCTACCTGAACTGTGGGCTCTGGGATGGGTTGTTGGGGACAGACCTTGAGGCAGAGAGGACCACAGAGCCAGGGACCAGGGCCACAGGGCTTGAGGAATTAAGTCTATTCCTGCTGGGGGTGGCGAGTTCAGGAGAGCAACGATTTCTGTTCCTTGTTGATGACCTTGGCCAACTCTTCGACTCCTCTGGCTGCGCTTCTTCCAGCCCCCAGGTGGCGCTCTTTCCTCCTTCCTTCCCACCCCTCCTCTGGTGATTTCATCCACCATCGTGGTGCAGCCTTAGGTTCTATCTGGACAACTCCCACCTTTCCCTCCCATACCGATCTCAGTGACGTCTCCATGAAGCCCTTCTAAGTTTCACCGATGCAGAGGTGGAAATACATGATTGCACTTGTTATTTAAGGAGGCTTCCTGTGTGCCTTCGCTGTGCTGAGGCCTCGATACAGAATCTCAGTTATTCCTCAGGAAATCTGTGCATGCAAGTGGTTTATTTGGGAAAGGATCCCAGGAAACACTGGTAGGAGAGATGGGAAGTGAGATGGGAAGGGAAGGCGGCCAGTAAAGGGGGCATGGAGGGATGAGCTGGTCATAGAATGTTTGAAGAGACATGGCTTAGGAAGGAAATTCATTTGAATTTTTTTTGACTTTGGACCTGTGCTTTCAAATGTCTTCTCCCTTGCCTGGCACAGTGGCTCATGCCTGTAATCCAGCACTTTGGAAGGCCGTGCAGGAGGATTACTTGAGGCCAGGAGTTTTGAGACTTGCCTGGGTAACATAGTGAGACCTTGTCTCTATAAAGAAATCAAAAAAATTAGTGAGGCACAGTGGTGTGGACCTGTAGTCCCAGCTACAGGTCCCTGTAGTTGGGAGGCTGAGGAAGGAGGATTGCTTGAGCACAGGAGTTTGAGGCTGCAGTGAGCTATGATTGTGCCACTGTACTACTGCAGCCTGGGTGACAGAGCAAGACCCTTTCTAAAAAAACAAAGAGAGAGAAGGGAGAGAGAAAAGCAGGAAGAAAGGAAGGAATGAAGGAAGGAAGGAGAAGAAAGAAGAAAGAAAGAAAGAAAGAAAGATGAAAGAAAGAGAAAGAAAGATGGATGAAAGAAAAAGAAAAGAAAGAAAGAAAAGCTCACTGTTAGAAAAAGAAGATCGATATGGATAAAATAATGATAAATCCCAGGGGGATGAACCTCCCAGCTCAGTCTCTGCTGGAAAAAAGTATTTAAAAGCACAGGTCCACCATGAAAAGAAATTAAAATGAATTTCATTCTTAAGCCAAACATATTCCAGAGAATCCATTTTAAGCCCTCCTGAACATTTATTGAAACCTCCTTCCTTCTGTCTCCAACCCCAAAAGCTCCAAAGGACCTCACTTCTTGCTCCCCTTCCCAAGCCCCTGCTCTCAGGCTCCTCTTCCCTCTTCCCCATCTGTCCCATAAATTTGATCCCAGCAAGCAAGAATCCCTTCTTTGAGCTAGAAAACTGACCAGTGACAGATTTTTATTAACAGGAGGAGAGGACACTTCATTAATTTCAGTCCTACCTGTTGTATATATGTGTGTCCTATAATAAATCATTTGTCTGACCCTTGTTTCTGGTTCCTAGGGGGAAGCTTCTAATTCTTGGAATTTCCCAAGTGATGGGATTGCCTGAGTTTATGCTAACAGGGTGACTCGGGATGGTGGCCAGCCACACCAGAAAGACCAACCGTGTGGTTAGAGGGTTGGGACTTTGGGCCAGTGACATCAGCCTGATGATGTCTGGGGAGTGGAGGGGTTGCTGGAGATTGACTTCAATCACGTGGCCAATTATCTAGTCAATCATGCCTACATAATGAAACCACAAAAAAACCTCTGAATGATGACACTCAGTTGAGCTCCCCGGGTTGGGAGTCATACTTCTGCGTGCTCAGAGGGTGACACAGAAGCTCTGTGAATTGGGCCCTCTCATGGGTTTTTTTGTGGGGGGGTTGTTCCTTTATAATAAACAATTATAGAAAGTACAGTGCTTTTTTAGTGCTTTGAGTTGGTCTATGAGTTACTGAACCGGAGAGAGTAATGGGAGCCCCCGAATGTGTAGCCAGTTGGTCAGAAGTATGGGTGGCCTGGGAGCCCTGGAGCTTGCAGTGGGTGCCTGAAGGGAGGACAGTCTTGTGGAAGACTGTGCCCTTAACCTGTGAAATGTGACCCAAGTCCAGGTGGCTGGTGTCAAAACTGCATTGCCTTATACTGTGGCTCAGACCATATGACAGAGATGAGAATCTGTCATTTCTGCTTGGAGAAATCAGTTTTTGGGGTGTGACTAATTTTTGCTCTGGGACCCAGATTTCACCCCCCTAGAGTTGAGAGTTCTGCCCTTGTGTTTTATTTTCTGCTTTTGGCTAGAGATATGAATGAGGGCGAGAAAATTATTGCCTGGGGATTGAAAACCAGGCCACAATGAAGTGGGACCCCCAAGGCCAAAAGTCCTGTCTGTTTTCCTCCTATAGGGAGATTGGCAGGTGGGGTCAGAGGCTACATTCATAAAGCATCTCAATTTTCCTCCACAGTTTGTGCTACTTAATGGCCCTGCATAAATACTTCTACAAGAGCCAACAAATTAATGACTCATAAGACCCTTTAAAGCATTGGAAGCAGCAAAGAAACTAAAAAGGAGATCTAACTTGTTTGGTTCAGGATTATTGGTATCAAGCTGCGTTTGGTGTCTTTTGTTCACTCATTGGTTTCCAAAAATAAATTTTGGGAAAACAGACCATTAAGGATAAAAGATGCTCCAGTGTACTTGAAACTGTTTGAGAAACAGGTAAAAAGGCAATAAAATATAAAATTTATTGTGACTGAGGGTTTTTCTAATGCCAAGCACAACAGCAGTAGACAGAAGCACAAACTGTGGACAATTGACCTTGGCTAGATCATGCCTTCCTCCCAATTTCCCAGGGCAGAGTGTCCCATTATGTAGAAATAAAAAAGAAATGCATTGTTTGTGTCTAGAGCCTGGAATGTGGGGTCCTCTGGGAATATTCATTTCAGTTATGCAACAAATATTTATTAAGCCTAGATTGTGCCTGGCCTATCTTGAGCTACTTTTATTAGAAGCCTTCTCTCAGAGGCTTTAAATATCTCTACAACCACATATAGCAGCTCCAACGCTTTGGTGTCACACAAAATTAGGCCAGAGTCATACTTCTGTCACCCACCAGCTCTGTGACCATGGGCAACCTCAGCTTCCTCATTTGTAAAAATGAGTTGTAGTGGGTTAAACAGTATCCTCCAAAAATTCATGTCTACTGGAAACTCAGAATGTGAGTGTATTTGGAAATAGGGTCTTTGCAGATAAAATTAGTTAAGGATCTCAAGGTGAAATCATTCTAGATTTAGGGCTGGCTGTAAATCTAACGATGGGTTTCTATGTAAGAAGGGGAGAGGATACAGAGAGACACACAGAGAGAGAGACACCACATGAAGATGGAGGCAGAGATTGCAGTGATGCATCTACAAATCCGTGAACACCAAGGACTGGCAATGACCATCAGGAGCTGGAAGAGAGTCATGGAACAGATTCTCCTCCAGAACCAGAAGGAACCAACCCTCCCAACACCTAGATCTGAAACTTCTGGCCTCCAGAACTCTGTAAGAATACATTTCTGTTGTTTTGAGCCACACAGCTTGTGGTCTTTTTTTTTTTTTTTTTTTTTTTTTTTTTTTTTTTTTACAGCAGCCCTAGGAAAATAATGCACTACTCCAAATAGAATTATGGCCCAGTAAATGAAAAGATGGATGCAAACATTTGACTGACGCAGACATTCAACCAGTGCTAATTCTTCTTTCCTTTCTAGGCTGATTGAATAGGTAATATTGGAGCTATGGGTTAGTTTTCAGCTTCATCTATCATCTTCCTGATTTATTCATTGAAAAAGGTTTTAATGTAGTAGGCTCAACCTTTTTGCCCCAGTTTGGGTATCCGCTTTTGAGCTTTTCTGTTTATTTTTGTGTGTGTAGCAGACATCATTGGTGCCCTGCCTACATGCCCTCAGCACTCCTCATTTTTATGCACATGGACTCACGCAGAGGTGTAACTGCAGCGGCTGCAACTCTTCCTGAGAGCTCTCTCTGGCTGCTGGCACCTGCTTGACTCACACACGAGACAGAAAGTTGAACGCCTCCTCCTCCCGCAGGAACATCCTTCAACCAATGACTAATGGGAGTCAGTGCATACATTTCCCAGCTCCCTTGCTCGCAGCTGGGATGAGTCTGAGCCACATTTCACACTGTTTTCCAGAGTCTCCAGCAGGGCTGAGCTTCACTCTCCCACAGCGGTGAGCTGCTTGGTAACACACACATTACTAGTTTTCTTCCTGTGTTAGCTTCCTGTGGCTGCCATAATGTATGACCACAGACTTGGTGGCTTGAAACAGTAGATATTATTCCCTCCTCGTTCTGGAGGCCAGAAGTCCAAAAATCAGTATCACTGAGCTGAAATAAGTGTCTACAGAGCCATGCTCCCTAAACAGTCTCTAGGGGAGAAGCCATTCCTGGCCTTTTCCAGTTTCTGGTGGCTGTTGGCTAATCCTTGGAGTTTCTTGGTTTGTGGCTGCATCACTCCAGTCTCTGCCTCCTTGTTCACCTTGCCTTCTCTTCTGTTATGCAACAAATATTTATGAAGCCTAGATTGTGCCTGGCCTACCTTGAGCTACTTTTACTAGCTCAAGTGATCTTCCTCTGTCAGCCTCCCAAAGGGCTGGGGTTGCAGGTGTGAGCCAACTGCACCTGGCGCCCTGGTAGGTCCCTCATCAAGGTGGAGAAGGGTGAAGATTTCTGTAGTCAAATCTCTATTTCCCTTTTATAAGGATACATGTGATTGTATTGAGGACTCATTCAGATAATCCAGGATAATCTCCCTACCACAAGGACTTCAATTTAACCACATCTGCAAAGTCCCCTTTTTTTTCCACCTAAGGTGTATTAGATCATTCTTGTATTGCTATAAAGAAATACCTGACACTGAGTAACCTATAAGAAAAGAGGTTTAATTGGCTCATGGTTCTGCAGACTGTACAGGAAGCACAGTGACATCTGCTTTTGGGGAGGCCTCAGGAAGCTTCCAGTCATGGTGGAAGGTGAAGCAGGAGCAGGCATCTCACATGGTGAAAGCAAAAGAGAGTTGGGGGAGGTGCCACCCACTTTTAAATGACAAGATCTCATAAGAACCCACTCACTATGTGTATTAGTCTGTTCTCACGCTGCTAATAAAGACATACCCAAGACTAGGTAATTTATAAAGAAAAAGAGGTTTAATGGACTTACAGTTCTACATGGCTGGGGAGGCCTCACAATCATGGTGGAGGGTGAAGGGGAAGCAAAATATGTCTTATATTGTGGCAGACAAGAGACTGTGTACAAGGGAACTCCCCTTTATAAAACCATCAGGTCAAAAAAACTGTGTGCTGTAAAATGACTGTGCAGTATCCATACAATGGAATATTACTCAGCCATGAAAAGGAGAGATGCACTGATGCACGCTACAATGTGGATCGGGAGACTTATCCACTATCACAAGAACAGCATGGGAAAGATCCACCCCCATGATTCAATTACCTCCACCAAGTCCCTCCCATGACACATGGGAATTATGGGAGCTACAATTGAAGATGAGATCTGGGTGGGGACACAGCCAAACCATATCACTATGGCAAAGACAGCACCAAGGGGATGGTGCAAAACCATTCATGAGACATCCGCCACTGTGATCCAGTCATCTCCCACCAGGCCTCACCTCCAATACTGGGGATTACATTTCAACCTGAGATTTGGGCAGGGACAAATACCCAAACTATGTCATATGGTAAAATTCATAGGTTTCAGGAATTAAGATGTGAACATCCGACCCACCACACTTCCCTTTCTCTCCTTACTTCCCATTCACCTATCAATGCTTCCTGGGGATCAATTTACCAATAAACTCCTTACTCTCAACTCTTTGCCCTCAGCATGTGCATCTGGAGGGACCTCACCTCTGACTGTATCATTTCACAGGGAATGATAGCCAACTTTTCAAGGAATCCTTTATTAATTTGTTGCACTCACATTCCACTAGCAATTGTACTTACATGAGTCTGAACAAAGTTGACAAATTCTATGAGGGTCATTGATTAGCTCACAACCATAATGCCAAGTTGAAGGGGGTGATTGGCTTGAACAGACTTTTGAGTGATAATAACCCTAGAGAAAGAAATGAGGGAGAAGCCTACTGGGGACTCTCACTGCTACTTGAAATATCTCTCAGCCTCACTCTGTGATTTATGATTTGATAGATCTAGTGAGAGAGAAGCTGGGGTGGGAGAGTCACCGGCCAGAGAGTCCCAACCCTCATAGCTGTGGATGGTCACCCGCAGTGGGTTAGGAGGGTAGGTGGTGAAATCTTAGGAACAGGTGACACAGGTGAGCTTTTCCTGGTAAGTACTTTTTTTTTTGTTTGCGTTTTTTCTTTAAGAGATGGGTCTTCCTGTTTTACAGGCTGGAGGACAGTGGTGCAATCATAGCTCCCTGCAGCCTCTACCTCCTGGGCTCAAGCAATCCTCCTGCCTCAGCCTCCTGAGTAGCAGGGACTACAGGTGCACACCACCATGCCTAATTTTTTATTTTTTGTGGAGATGGGGTCTCACTACATTACCCTGGCTGGTCTTGAATTTCTGGGCTCAAGCAATCTTCTCGCCTCAGCCCCCCAAAGTGCTGGGATTATAGGTGTGAACCACTGTGCCCAGCCCCCTGGTAGGTCCTTCATCAGGGTGGAGAAGAATGAGAGCACCTCTAGTTTCCTGGAGCTCTGTAACCTCTGCACCAACGTCAAGGTCAAGACTCCCTGGTTAAGGCTTTCAACTTTCACTGGAGGGGCTGAAAGGCAATGCACTGTGCTTGGAGATATTTACTTGTTTATTCACTTGATTGTTCATTCATTGATTCATTCGTTCATTCTTTTTCCCTTCTGTTGAACAACTACCTATTGAATGCCTGCCATGTGCCCGGCAGTGGGGGCTCCTGTAGATCAGAGGAGCGAGAACCAGGGAAGGCTGTCCTGAGGAAGTGACATTCAAGTAGAGACTCCAAGGAGTGAGTTAGCCAGACCATGAGCAGAGGGAGCCAGAGAGCATCTCCCAGCAGAAGACCTCCATGAAATGCCCTGAGGCAGAAGAAGAAAGACCTGGGAGGGCTGGGAGGGGCGGGGAAAACAAAGAGTCCAGTTGTCTTCAGCACCACCATGACTGGAGGTCAGAGCTGGAGATCCAGGCAGGGGCCAGCTCTGGAGCTCTGTTGAGGGGTTTGCATCATTTGAAACTCAGTGGAAAGTCACAGGAGGTCTGGGAGAGAAAGACAAGAGCTGATGGATGCTTTAAGAACATCACTGGACTGGGCACAGTGGCTCATGCCTGTAATCCCAGCACTTTGGGAGGCCGAGGTGGGCAGATCACGAGGTCGAGATTGAGACCATCCTGGCCAACATGGTGAAATCCTATCTCTACTAAAAATACAAAAATTAGCAGGGTGTGGTGGCTCATGCCTGTAATCCCAGGTACTCGGGAGGCTGAGGCAGGAGAATCGCTTGAACCCGGGAGACAGAGGTTGCAGTGAGCCGAGATCGCGCCACTGTACTCCAGCCTGGTGACAGAGTGAGACTCCGTCTCAAAAAAAAAAAAAAAAAATCACTCACCCTGGTCACCACCTCCTGGGTGCTCCAGGAAGGGTGAGGGCGGGAACTGATGAGGCTGCTGTAGGCATCTGGGTGTGATTTGGTGGGAGCTGGATGGATGGCACTTTGGCCTCATTGTCTGTGATAGGTTGAATGCTGTCCCCTGCAAATTCCTCTACTGAAGCCCTAACTCTCAGTACCACAGAATGTGACTGCATTTGGAGACACAGTCTTTAAAGAGGGGATTAAGGTAAAATGAGGTCATCGGGGTGGGCTTTAATCCAATCTGCCTGGTGTCCTTATGAGAAGAGGAGATTAATACCCATTTATGCCTAGTGTTCCATTACTGGAACGCTAAGCATGTGAGAATTATTTATATCCTACTGCTCAAGGTCATCGCAGGGGTCTAATTGCAAAAATTCAAAAAACTGCAACCTCAGGCATAAATGGGTTAAGACACAGACACACACAGAGGGATGCCCATAGGAGGATGTGGGGAGAAGGCAGCTGTCTGCAAGCCAAGGAAGGAGGCCTCAGGAGAAACCAGCCCTACCAACTGATACCTTGATCTTGGATTTCCAGCCTCCAGAACTGTGAGAAAATAAATGTCGGTTGTTGAAGCCGCCCTGTTCACGGTGCTTGTTAGGGCAGCCTGAGCTGACTCATGCACCCTCTGTGAGCTAAAATTGGGCCAGCCCAGGTGATCCAGCCTCTCTCCTTCTCCTGCTTTGTCCAAATGCCCCAGCACCTCTCTGTTGTTCACAGCAGCCTCTTAGCCATAAAGGCCATATCTCCCATGGACTTGTCTGCTGGAGCATCCTCCTACCAGCAGACAAGTCCTGGTCTCTGGAAAGCCTGTTGGCTCTCTGTCCTCTGCTACCTGCCTCCCAGAATTATCATGCACTGACTCTTTCCAGATGAACTCACTGAAAAATTCTGAACTACCCCTCTGCTACCCCAAGTTGCCTACACACTTATGGCAATTCCCCAAACAAACGAATGTCACTTTTACATTATGCAGACAGACCAAATTAGCATTTAGCACAGAAAGGGGCTTCTTCTTCTTCTTCTTCTTTTTTTTTTGCAAATCATATAACTCTAAATTACTTTCAATTTCCCAAATGGAATTTGGCTCGAGATTCACTCTGGTATAGAGTAGTCTGTAATGAGATTATATTATGTTTGGGGGAAAACATTCAAATGACCAAGATAATTAATTTTGCATAACAACCAACATAGAGCAAGCTCCAGAGCTGGAACTCAAAGCCTGCAACCTGCAGGGGCCCCTGGGGGTGATCAGGGTTCTTTCAAAATACAGCAACAAAGGACATTCTGGGGACCCATGCAATGTCTGGGTTTTAAAGCTGGAAATGTTCGGTTCTTTCTCTTCTGGCTACTGTCTTCATATTTTCTCAGCAGCTGTCATTTGCTGTAGGAGCTGTCCTGGGTTTGGAAAGACAAAAGAAGCCCCGTGGCTCAATAGAGCATTCTGGAAGAGCTTTACTGGGAGGAATTTTTTGAGAATCGTCCCTAAGATTTCAAAACGTTTGGTGCTGTTTCAGGGCCCAGCTTATGGTAGGGTGGTGTGTGTGTGTGTGTGTGTGTGTGTCTGTGTGTGTCTGTGTGTGTGTGTTTATCTTGAAAAGGAAAGAATAGGATCAAATGCTCCTCTTGTCTTTGAATCTTCATTGTCAGGTGGCTTTGTTTGTATGATATCAGACTTGTCTGAATATCTGGGAATAATCTGACACAGCGGCAATTTTCTGGTTCTGATTCATTGTGAAAATCGCCTCAGAAATAGCCAGGACCTGGCATTTCCCCCACCTCCACCCCTTGCACCTCTTGGCTGTGTCTAATTCTAACACAGTTTAGAATATGCATCAGCCTGGGAGCCAGAGAACCTACATTTTCACTTAGGATCTGCCTTTAGCTGCCTGCATGGTCTCAAAAATAAATACCTGCACCCAAACAAATCCTTGTCCATGAATGTTCATAGCAGCACTATTTGCAACAACCAAAAGGTGGGAGCAACCCCAATGTCCACCAATGAATGAGTGGATAAATAATTGTGTAGTATCCATACAATGGAATATTACTCAGCCATCAAAAGGAGAGAGATGCACTGACACACACTACAATGTGGATGAAACTCAAGGACATTACGCAGAGTGAAAGAAGCCAGACCACAAAAGATCACATACTGTATAATTCCGTTTATATGAAATACTCAGAATAGGTAAATCCATAGAGATAGAAAACAGATTAGTGTGTGCCAGGAGCTGTAGAGAGGGAGTGCAGAATGATGGCTTAATGACCATGGGGCTTTACTTAGTGTTGATGAAATGTTTTGGAATTAGACAGTGGTGTCAGTTGCACAATATTGTGAATGTACTAAATGCCACTGAGTTGTAAACTTTAAATTTTAAAGTGAATTGTGCAATTAAAATGCTTACTTTTATATTATCTGAATTTCACCTCAATTAAAAAGTTCCTCCCATCCTCAATCTCACACCGGATCTTGGGGTCTTCATCTGGGAAAATTAAGGTGTTGGACTAGAAATGGGGATTGCAAACTCTTAGTCTATAGACCACATTTGGCCAGCAGACATTTAATTGGGCCTTAACAGTACTTTTTAACACATTCTAAATCTGAATTCCTTTTTTTGATGGTCAGTTTCCAAAGATGAGCCTCCTCAGCCCAATGAGCTATCCCTCCTGGTATCCATGCAATGGGGTGGCCACCTCCAACACTGAATCCAGGCTGGCGTTTTGACCAACAGAATGCAGCAGGAGTGACACTACATAATTCCAAAGCTGGACCTTAAGGTATCTGCAGCTTCTGCCTTTATCTCATGGGATGCTTCCTCTCTGAACCCAGAAACCATGCTGTGAGCAAGCCCTCGCTGCATGGGGAACCACATGGAGAAGCTCCCACAGAGCAGTCCATGCCAACTGCCAGCCATGTCAGCGAGCAATCTTGGACGTTACAGCCTAGGTGAGCCTCCCAGTGATACAGCCCTAGCTGATATGTATTCATAGAGAGCAGAAGAACCACCTAGCTAAGCCCAGGCAACACGCAGAATCATAAGAAATAATACGATGATTATTGTTTAAGACATGAAGTTTTGGGGTAGTTTCTCACACAGCAACAGATGACAGGAACAGCTTTGACTGCTTCTTTGGCTTGTCACAGTCCTCACATTATCTCCTACACCTGCCCACTTCATACATCTGAGCTACCTGCCTGGCCCCTGCAGGCAGCTGGCTCTGCAGCCCCAGATGTGATGATGATCTCTAGGTTCTCATCCAGGTTTGCCACGTGCATATTCTCCATGTTGCAATCTGAGGACATTGAGCATTCATGGCCAAGATATTTTAGTGGGTGGATAAGACTGAATTCTCCAAAGACATAGGACCAACATGATATACATATGTATGTGTGTGTGTATATATATATATCTATACGTATATGTAGGTATATGCACATGTATGATGTATTATGTGAGAGAGACAGAGTGAGATTTATTTTAGGAAATTGGCTTATGCAATTGTGGAGACCGGTAAGTCCAAAGTCTGCAGGGCAGACCAGCAAGCTTGAGGCCCAGGGAAGAGGTAATGTTGCCTCAATAGCCTGGACAGCTTGAAGAGAGTCTGCAGGCAGAATTCCCCTTTCCTTGGGGAATGTCAGTCTTTTGTTTCTCTCTCTCACTCTTTTTTTTCTTGACAGAGTCTCGCTCTGTTGCCCAGGCTGGAATTCAGTGACACGATCTTGGCTCACTGCAACCTCCACCTCTCAGGTTCAAGCAATTCTTGTGCCTCAGCCTCCCCAGTAGCTGGGACCACAGGCGTGCCCCACCAAGCCTGGCTAATTTTTAGTAGAGATGGGGTTTCACCATGTTGGCCAGGCTGGACTCAAACTCCTGGCCTCAAGTGATCTGCCTGCCTCAGCCTCCCAATATGCTGGGATTACAGGCATTAGCCACCATGTTCGACCTCTTTTTTCTCTTAAAACCTTCAGTTGGTAGGATGAGCCCCCACCCACATTATGGAGTGGGGCGGTAATCTGCTTGACTCAAAGTCTACTGACTTAAATATTCATCTCATCTAAAAATTCTCTTTACAGCCACAGCTAGGCTGCTGTTTACCATGTATCTGGGTACCATGGCCTGGCCCAGTTGACACATAAAATTAACCACGCTGGGGGGTAATGAACCAACTCACTGACTCCCATTTGGCTTGCAGGTTCCCAAATTAAACTTCTCCCCAGGATCCTATGGATCCCTTCTGCATTTCCGGGTGTACCTGTTCCCACTTTAGCATGCTTTGGCCCCCAATGGGCCTGCACCTCACCTCTCCCTCGGACTCCTGGAGATGATGGCCTGGAAGGCACAGGTGGCTGGAGTACTTGAGGGTTGATGTTCCCCAGAGGGACACTCGGCCAATGAGTGAAGAGGTTGGGGGTGGGAGGGCAACTCGGAGCCCTAATTCTCCCTCCAGTGCTCCCTCTCCATGGGCCCAGGCTGAAGCCACACTCCACAGAGCCTTCCCAGACCTCACAGCCTTGCCAGGCTCCACCCCTTCCCTGCCAGCACCCCACTTTCCCTCACTCCCTCCGCAGTTTCTCCTGGGGCACCCCAATCCTCATCTCAGATCTGTGTCTGCAGAACACAACACAGGACAGACCCTCACGTGAAGAGAGGAAAAACATTCATTAAGGAAAAAATCATCGAGCAACGTGTTCTGTGCCAAGCATGATCTCTAGACATGGGAGACAGGGCAGTGAAACAAGCCAACAAAATTCCCTGAACTCCCGAAGCTGACATCCTTCCATCCAGACGGGACTCCAGGGTTTTTCCAAGCAAGGAGTAGAATATATACGTCTATGCTGAGACCGCTGGCCTTACTTTGTTATTGTCAGTCCGGCCTTATCCCTATAAGGCCCTGGTGAGAAGGCAACCCTCTGTTTCAACTTGATTTGTGCGTTTTGTGTCTCCCCGTTACCATTTCAGTTTCTTGCTCTTATAAATAAAGGAATAAAGTGCACATTACATGCAGCCACCAGTGCCATGCGGGTCTCACTCTTTATGCAGCATAACCAAGCCCCGAAGGCTGTCTGTGCCCCCCGTGCTGCTAGTGAGGGTGGATTCGAGGCTGCTGGCATGTCCAGACCACTGGCATGTCCAGACCCCCCTTATCTCCTCATGCCTTCTTCCTGCAGCCTCACCCCAATCCTACTGAAGCAAGATCAAAGCACAAATAACTCCCAATGTGGGCCTTACTGTTCCTTCCCACGATCAGAGGTCATGCGTGACCCAGAGCGACACGCAGTGTGATCACTGACATTATAGACACATGTAGAGATGCGTTGGTGTTTGGTGACGAATATGGAAATTCAATAAAAGGCAAGTTAATTAAAACAGAACAAGCTGTGGCCTGGGGCAGGGAAATCTAACTGCTGATTGTGTGACGGAGAGTTCAGCTACAAGGGGAGTGGGATGTTTTCTCTCTTTCTTCCTGTGTTTCTTTGGAGTCTGTTTGGAAAAGGCAGATTCTGAGTTTGAGGGGTAGGGAGTGAAGGTTCTAGGCTGGGATGCACGTGTGTGGTGCATATGTGTGTGGCTGGTCCTGGTGTGGGTTCCAGATGAAGAAGCACTCACAGCCCATGAGCTCCTTGACAACCAGGAGGACAAACCTGGTTTGTCCTTGCTTAGAATCCCAGTGCAGACGTTGTGCCTGGCACTGACTATGAGTATTTCTTACTTATGCCAACAGTGATGTTTTGAAACAAAACACCCTGATATGGGTTGAATTGTGTCTCGCCCCTTCCCAGTTCGTATGTTGACATCTTAACCCCCAGGACCTCAGAATATGACTACATTTGGATATAGGGTCTTTTCCAAGGTAATTAAGGTGAAGTGAGATCATTAGGTTGGGTTCTAACCCAATAGGACTGGTGCCCTTATAAGAAGAGAAGATCAGGCCAGGCGTGGTGGCTCACACCTGTAATCCCAACACTTTGGGAGGCCGAAGTGGGCAGATCACTTGAGGTCAGGAGTTCGAGACCAGCCTGGGCAATATGGTGAAAACTCATCTTTACTAAAAATAAAAAAATTAGCGAGCCTGTAATCCCAGCCACTTGGGAGGCTGAGGCAGGAGAAGCACTCAAATCCAGGAGGCAGAGGTTGCAGTGAGCTGAGATCGCACCACTGCACTCCAGCCTGGGTGACAGTGTGACTCTGTCTCAAACAAACAAACAAACAAAAAAACAAGAAGAAGAAGAGAAGTGAAGATCAGGCTGGGCACAGTGGCTCATGCCTGTAATTCCAGCAGTTTGGGAGGCTGAGGAGAAAGGATTGCTTGAGGCCAGGAGTTCGAGACCAACCTAGGTAACATAGCGAGACTTCTCTAATAAAAATAAATTAGCTAGGCATGCTGCCGTGTGCCTGTAGTCCCAGCTACTCAGGAGGCCGAGGCTGGAGGATAGTTTGAGCTTGAGAGGTTGAGGCTGCAGTGAGCTATGATCATGCCACTACACTCCAGGCTGGGCAATAGGACATGACTCAAAAAATCAAAAAAAAAAAAAAAAAAGGAGATCAGGGCACGGACACACACAGAGGGACAACCATGTGAGCACACAGGGAGAAAATGGCTTCTACAAGCCAAGGAGAGAGGGCTCGGGAGAAACCAACCCTGCAGACACCTTGATCTTGGACTTCCAGCCTTCAGAATTGTGAGAAAATGAATTTCTATCATTTAAGCTGCCCGGTCTATGGTACGTTGTTTTGGTGGCTCTAGCAAACGAATATATACCCCAACCATTTATCATTGCTCAGAGGTCTATGGGTGGGCTGGGTGGCTCTGCTGAACTGGGCTGAGCTCACCTATGCCAGAGCTTGGGTGGCCGTTGGCAGGTCCTTGACGGGCTATGATCCACATGGCCTCCCATGTTCCAGCAGAGAGCCTGGGCTTGTTGTCATGGCAACGGCAGGGTTGCAAGACAGAGGGCATTAGTGCACAGACTTCTTGAGACTTAGACTCCCAATGGGGATGTCATAACTTCTGCTGCCTCCTATTGGCCAGAGCAAATCACATGATCAGCTTAGATTCAAGAGGATGGAAACAGACCCCATCCCTTGGTGGGAGATGCTACACAGTCAGAAAGCAAAGGGTTTAGAAGGCCTGGATTTAGAAAGGGGGCTAGAGAAACAGGGTTAAGTTTGCCATCAGTCTAGAGGATTACTGAGCATTTCCTTTTGAATGTAAAAATCTGAACTTAAAATATTTGAGTAATCTGGGCCGGGAGTGGTGGCTGATGCCTGTAATCCCAGCACTTTGGGAGGCCGAGGCAGGCAGGTCACGAGGTCAAGAGATCGAGACCATCCTGGCTAACATGGTGAAACCCCGCCTCTACTAAAAATACAAAATTAGCTGGGTGTGGTGGTGCACACCTGTAGTCCCAGCTGTTCGGGAGGCTGAGGCAGGAGAATCACGTGAACCCAGGAGGCAGAGGTTGCAGTGAGCCAAGATCACGCCACTACACTCCAGCCTAGTGACAGAGTGAGACTCCATCTCAAAAAAAAAAAAAAAAGTTTGAGTAATCTGGAAGCCAATTATCCACATTAATCAGGAAGACAATTATCCACATTAAAAACATTACAAATTCTCGCTGGAGCCCAAAAGTTTGAGGCTATAGTGAGCTGTGATTGCACTCTAGCCTGGGTGCCAGAGCAAGACCCTGTCCCCAAAATAGTAAATAAATAAGTAAATAAATAAATAAATAAAATGATTCTTGGCTTTACAGAAGGATTCACCACAGGATCATCACCCAGTTCCAGAAGCATCCGAGTGTGTCTAAGGGATCATTGGCAGGGTATTCACTCCCGGCTGGGATCGAGGAGATTGGAAGTACTTACGAGGGACAGAAGTGCTTAGAACAGAGTTAGGAGGCCCTGCCAAGCAGCCATCAATCAGAGAGGAAGATACGCCTCCCTGAAATTAAGTTCAAAGGAAAACCCAGAACTGACCCACATTCCCAGTGACAGGGTTTTTAAGGTTTATGGTATATCCCAGGAAACCTATACATGTTAAATAACAGAGGTGGGATAAGCCCTGATTTGAGGTCAATAAGAAAAGCTCTATCTCGGCTGCAAGAGTCAAGATTTCAGGCCAGTCACAGTGGCTCACACCCGTAATCCCAGCACTTTGGGAGGCAGAGGTGGGAGGATCACTTAAGCCCAGGAGTTCAAGACCAGCCTGGACAACATAGTGAGATCCTATTTCTACAAAAATGTTTTAAAAATGAGCCCAGTGTGGTGGCACATTTGACCTGTAGTCAAAGCTACCTGGGAGGCTTAAGCAAGAGGATCCCCTGAGCCTAGCGGTTCAAGGCTGCAGTGAGCTATGATTGTACCACTGCACTCCAGCCTGAGCAACGAAGCGAGACTCTGTCTCTAAAAAATAAAAAGATTTCAGGCTGCAGCTGAAATGCCACTTCCTCCCAAAGCCCTTGTCTGGGTCTTCAGCCAAAAGCAAGTGGCCATGCTCTGGTGTCTCAGACTCCTGAACTCCTCTCCAAAGTAGCGCTTCTCACACAGGGCCAGTGCACGTGCCCCTGTGGCCTTCGCCATTTGCTGACTGCAAACTGCATGAGGGCAGGAAGCTTACTGGGATCGTTTTCCCAGCACACGGGAAGCCCACCATAGACATCTGTCCATTGACCTACCCGCGCCCCCTTCCTTCTAAATCCCTTTGCTTTCTGACTTGGTAGCATCTCCCACCACGAGGTGGGGTCTGTTTCCTGCCTCTTGAATCTAAGCTGATCATGTGACTTGCTTCGGCCAATAGGAGGCAGCGGAAGTTATGACATCCCCATTGGGAGTCTAAGTCTCAAGAAGTCTGTGCACTAGCGCCCTCTGTCTTGCAACCTTGCCATTGCCATGACAACAAGGGGGAAGCCCTCCATTTGCTTTTGGGGAAGAAACTGAGAATAACCTCATTGAGCAAAGTACAACATCCCTCCTCGGCAGCCCCATTCCTTTAGGAAAGCCTTGGAAAGAAGCAGAGATTTATTTACAAGGAAATAAAAAGGTTTGCATTTCTAATGGGCTAGGTACCATTAAGTGCATGCTGTCCTCAGCCTGCCTGCCAGGGATGTGGGAGAGGCAGATGGTGAAACTGTGGTCGGCTCTGGAAGCTAAAACTAATACAACACTCCCTGCCCATCCCGCCAGCCGAGGTGCAGCACCAAGGAACTCACTCTCTGGGGGGATGTCCTAAACCAAACCCTGGTTTGGTTTATAGCTTTGTTTGAACTCGGCTTTGTCCAGCCAAATGTTTCTCAACAGCTCTGAAATATGTGAGCACATTCCTTGAATGCTGGTAATTTAGTCCCAATTGCTACTTGCTGGTGGAACACAGCAACCGAAAATAAACAAGATTCATACTTATTTTCAAGCATGTTGCAATATGAGCAAAATTAACTTTGGTAAATAAGACCCTCCTGAAAAAAGATCGAGTTGGTAGAAACTGCTCTGTACCCTGAAAACTAATTCTGAGGCTGAAAAGACCCAGTAATCAAAGGCAAGAATAGCAATTTTCAGGGTGGTAATATAGCGGGCAGATCGGAGCCGGGCCAGGGAGTGTGCCACTCTCTCAGGAGTACAATACAATACGATGCAATTAATTTTCCTCCACCATCTTTCATGTAGAAGTTTAACAAAATGCTCTGCAGCTAATTACCAACTTCCTATGCAAATATAAGCAGAGTGTGTAGTTTGCAATTCATCAAATGGATACAGTGAGAAGACACCCTAGAAGACACAGAGATGGGGAGATGGCCCAAGGAGAGTGTTGATGGCACCATTAACCAGGAGCTGTTGGTCCCCTGGAGGGGGCAATATAGGAACCAGTGGGGGTCTGAGTATCACCAGGAAGCTGAGCACAGACAGGCCAGGATGCCCTGGTGAGAATGAAGAATCAGGCATCTCATGGACACAAAGAAGGAGTCAGAAGCAAGGAAGAGATGCCAGTCCTGGTAGGGGGTGTGTGAGATGCTGAGCTGGTTCTGGAGGGGGTTGATTGAAATTCTGATGTGGACAAGATGCCACCAAGCTCTGTGGTGACAGCAGATGAAATAGGCATGCATGTCTGGATGAAGATGGAGGTGAATGGGTGTGGGTGTCCTGGGATAGGGGGCCTGCAGTGGGACAGTGCAGAGACGGGGGACAATGGTGGGCCCTAGAGAGTCCCTGGAGGGGGTAGTTTGGAAGGCGGGGCAGGGAAGTGCTGGGTTGAGAAGGGCAGTGTCCCTGGCAAAAGCTTCATCCTTGGACCTGTGCCTACGAACCTGAATGAGGACAGGTACTTCTGTTTTCACACTCGAAAAGTTGTCTTTTGGCCCACCACACTCCCCATCCTGTGCCCATAAAAACCCCAGACCCTATCGGGTACACACACAAGTGGCTGGACATTAAGAGGAGCAGAAGAGCACACCGACAGACACCAGCAGACGCTGGCAGCCAGCGACAGCAGAACTACGCTGACGCCAAGGGGAATTTGGCCGGGTGTGGTTGGAGGAGAGTCCGGCTGCTGGGTGGCCCGACTCCAGGAAAAGACCACCTTCCCACTCCATTCCCCTTCTCTTTCCCTATCCATCTTGCTAGGAGCCACCTCCACCACTCAATAAAACCTTGCACCCACCCGGGCACGGTGGCTCACGCCTGTAATCCCAGCACTTTGGGAGGCTGAGGTGGGTGGATCATGAGGTCAGGAATTCAAGATCAGCCTGGCCAAGATGGTGAAATCCCCGTCTCTACTAAAAATATAAAAATTAGCCGGGCATGGTGGTGAGTGCCTGTAATCCCAGCTACTTGGGAGGTTGAGGTAGAGAATTGCTTGAACCCAGGAGGCGGAGGTTGCAGTGAGCTGAGATCATGCCACTGTACTCCAGCCTGTGCAACAGAGCGAGACTCCGTCTCAAAACAACAACAACAACAACAAAAAAAAACCTTTCACCCATTCTCCAAGCCCATGTGTGATCTGATTTTTCTGGTACTCTAGCGCAAGAACCTGGGATACAGAAAGTAGCACTCTGTCCTTGCGATAAGGCAGAGGGTCTAATTGAGCTGATGACCACAAGCTGCCTGCAGACAGCAAAGCTGAAAGAGTGTACTGTAACACACGCCCACTGGGGCTTCGGGAGCTGTAAGCCCTCAATGCTAGATGCTGCTGTGGGGTCAGAGCCCCAAAACGCTCCCCACGAACTGCTTATCTGTATGCTCCCCCAGGGGTTTGAGCAGCGGGGCACCAAAGAATCGAGCCATACCCTTGTCGCAATGCCCTGAGAGGGGGATAAGGGAGGTTCTCCTGTTTCAGTGTCATTAGTGACCCTGTCCAATCCAACACCCCGTCATGTTCCTGACATCAGAGGAAGATACAATCCCGGAGTTGGAGAAGAGGACCAAGACTGAGCTGGGAGTTTTAGGTGACAACATTCTAATGACATGTCGGGTGACACTGGTGGGATCCTGAAGTCACCAAGTGATAGACGGGAGCAGTGACCAGAGCTTTACAGCCTACAAAGGACTCTTAGTGGTCAGGAGGCAGGCAGGTATGAAGGGCCCTTGTCCCTTGTCTCATCTCCAGGTGACAAAATCAGGGCTCAGAATAGAAGACTCATTGGGAAAAACATGTAGAAGCCTGATTCAGGAATTCAGGTCCCTGATTTTAAATCCAGGGTTCTTAGGATGAAAACAACTTCCAGCTTAAACCTGATAAATTGCTCCGAAATGAACCCAATGAAAACAAAAATAGAAATTAATATACAAAAACCCCAGTGTGTTCAGAATGCTAAGCATTCTGGAAATAATAGAGGAAATCAGTCAAATCAGTTGTTGGCATCTTATAGATCAAAAAGAAAAACAAACAAACAAACAAAAAACAAGAAAGAAACAAATCCAAACAGAAACCCAATGAATGAAGTGATATTTTCCCTCTGCGTCGGCTGTTTTGGTGTTTTTGTTTGTTTGTTTTTTTCAGAGCCCATTGTCAGGAGAGCATAGTTCTGACTGATGTAGGTTTAGCCCATTTTTGTTTGAGAAATTGTAAAGAGGCTCTCAGAGATTCACGGACGGAAGCCTAGGGGTAAGTAGGTGCTGCCTACTTACCTGCAAACCAGCAAAGAGATGATACAGGCTCCTACCTCAACACTTCAAAGTCCTTCTTCTTTGAAATAGCTGAAAGATGGAGCCAAAAGCACGTGAGAGTCAAGGTCAGACTTAGCTAATCTCCCGCAGGTAATGCCTTTCACCTTCATAAAGAGAAGAATTACGACACTGTCTTCCCGCATGTCCTCAGTTGATGGCCAGAGAAGAGGAAGATAATATTTACTATTTTGTCCTTACAAAACGCACGCAGAGATGCCGACCGTATATTTGAAAAGCAGGGGCTTAATATTTTGAGATGAGGTGTGGGACCGGGAAAGTGTGGACGATCTCACCTTATTCATTTATCTAAGTGTGACAGTGGAACCCTCTTCCACAGAACTCAATGTCACACTCACAGAACGCCGGGGCGTGAAACAATGCCACTGTTAACACGAGGAAGAATTAGTTACGATGTATTAACAAGACAAAAAAGTCAGGAGAAGTGGAAGAAAATGATGAGACCATCAGCATTAGTTCCTCGCTGGCTGAGTTTAGTCCGAAATGACAGCTTTGCCCACAGGCTACAAAGCAAGCATTCAGAGAGATTCAGGAGTGGTCTTGCTTTCATATTTTGCTGAGCTGAAGAGTGTCATTTTTCATTTTCGTGTCTTAGAAGCCCATGTCCACACCTCCTCATTAGCCTTGCCTGCCTCTCTCCCCGAGAAAAGTCTAGGCTTCTTAGATTGCAGTGGCAAATCAAGGTGGGGTCCTCTTACCTGGGGGAGAAAGCCTAGACTCCAACCCCAGTGGAAGCAACCACCGTGCCGTCGGAGTGCCACTGAACAGGGCTGCTGGCTGCAGGAGATGTGGGTTCTCTCTTTTCACCTTGAGGAAGAGCTGCCCAGCCCCACGCCTTCCCCCGTGGAATTCTCTCGGCTGATGCTGTCATCGTCCTACCCTGGCAGAGCCTCCTTGGAACAGGTGTGTGCTTTCAGCCACCGAGTTTTGCCAGAAGCTCAGGAAACCTGTACCCTCACTTGCTGGCACTGATGGATGATCCTATCGGTGGGGGGGAAATGCTATGGTCGTGCACTGATGATGTGTTAGGAAAGAATTTACTGCATAACATCTACTTTCTGTGCAGGGCTGGGAACAGAAGGCCACAGGGGGCGAGAGGTGTTTCTTTTCCCTGTCAGCCGGCTCTTAGCTTGACCTGCCATTTAGGGCTTGGACACAAAAAAACAAAACAAAACAAAACAAAACAAAAACACTCAGAGGCTCCGGAGGTCTTTTTCTCATGTCCATAGCCATGCCCGGAGCCAGGAACAGGAGCAAGCTGGTCATTCTGATCCCAGACCCTGGCATGGGGCAAGCTTCCTTCAAAGGGCTGGTGAAAGCTTTGTCTTGGTGTGGCAGGAACTAAGAATGCAAAAAAGAAGGAGAGTGAGGCCAGATGCGGTGGCTCACGTGGGTAATCCTAGCACTTTGGGAGGTTGAGGCAGGTGGATCATGAGTCAGGAGTTCAAGATCAGCCTGACCAACATGGTGAAACCCCATCTCTACTAAAAAAAAAAAAAAAAAATACAAAATTAGCTGAGCGTGGTGGCAGGTGCCTGTAATCCCAGCTACTCAGGAGGCTGAAGCAGAAGAATCCCTTGAACCTGGGAGGAAGAGGTTGCAGTGAGCCGAGATTGAGCCATTGCACTTCAGCCTGGGTGACAGAGAGACTCTGTCTCAAAAAAAAGAGGAGAGTAAGTGATTGCCGTCGGTGTGATGGAACCACCAGAGGTTTCTGGCAGAGACAGCCAAAGACCTGGTGTGTCCTCCCCTGGGGCTCCTCAGGCCCTGGCTCTACAGAAAGACCAGCATCGAACGTGCCTTTGCCCCAGGTGGAGGCTTCAGAAAGTGGGGTGGTTGCTAAGGGCAGATGCCAAGCAATAATACCTGCTGTCCCGCCTTCTTAATAGACCTTCACCCTCAAACCCTTTCATTTTTACAAGACTCCTGCCTGCTGCAGTTCCCATGTCGGGGAGCCAGTACTCATGGGAGACATTGTTTTAATCTTATTTTTAATTGTTGTGGGTACATAGTTGTTGTATATATTTATGAGGTACATGACATATTGTGATCCAGGCATGCAATTCATAATAATCACATTAGGGTAAATGGGGTCTCCATCACCTCAAACACTTCTCCTTTGTGTTACAAACAACGAATTTTACTGTTTTGATTACTTTTTTTTTCTTTTTTTTGGAGACAGAGTCTCCCTCTGTTGCTCAGGCTGGAGTGCAGTGGCATGATCTCGGCTCACTGCAACCTCCGCCTCCCGGGTACAAGCGATTATTCTCCTGCCTCAGCCTCCTGAGTAGCTGGGATTATGGGCACCTGTCACCATGCCTGGCTAACTTTTGTATTTTTAGTAGAGATGGGTTTTCGCTATGGTGGCCAGGCGAACTCCTGACCTTAGGTGATCCACCTACCTCTCCCTCCCAAAGTACAGGGATTACAGGCATAAGCCACCGTGCCCGGCTTCTTTTGGTTACTTTTAAATGTACGAATTATTTTTGACTACAGTCACCCTGTTGTGCCAGCAAATACTGGGTCTTATTCATTCTTTCTAATTATTTTTTTGTGCCCATTAGCCCTCCCCACTCCCCCTCACGCCCCCTCCCACTCCCTTTCCCAGCCTTTGGTAACCATCCTTCTACTTCTCTATCTCCACAAGTTCCATTGTTTTAAATTTCAGCTCCCCAGTGGGTGGCTTTCAAGACCACTAACTGAGTAGAGTTCAAGCTGGGGCAAGTCACCTGACCTCAGTTTCCCCATCTGTACAATGGGAGTGACGGAGCCTACCTTGCCGGGAGCCTGCAAATGTCAGAAGATACTGCACGCTGGAGCTCAGCACCCATGCACAGGGACAGGTGAGGGGCGCCGACAGTGTCAGTGAAGGGTCTGGGGACCAGCAGGAAGCAGGAATGATGGGATGCGGTAGGAAGGGAATGATTCTGCTGAAAGTGGGGAGGCACCAGAGGTTACCTCATCAGCAGCTTGACCGGGATCATGGCCAGCTCCAATTGGTCTACACGAGTGGGACTCTGAGGGTCATTTGTCATGCAAGTAAGCCCTGCCCTTCCACCTTCTGGCTTTTAATATATTAGCAGAAATGCCCGGCAGGAATGCAAACTGCTGGAAAAGATCTCTGGGTTGCATTCCAGGCAGACAGCAGAGGTACCCGCTCCCCCTCTCCACCAGGAGACCCCTCCGGAGGGAGGTGGCCAGGTCAGGCCCAGCCTGGGGCAGCGCATTCTTTCTTGGTCCACTAGGCGGACATTTACTAAATCCCCACAACCTGCGAATTCCATCCTCGCTGGGACAAATGGCTCCCTCGCGTCTCTCAAGACCCACTGCTGTTTGTTAACCTGCTGGACAGCCAATCTCTTACAGCTTTTAGGGGACAGGAACACATCAAGTCCTTTCCTTTTTTATTTTTTTAAACAGTGAATGTGAATGCACTGCAGATTTCCCGTGAAATGCTCCATTGTGGGAGTTACTAACTGATGAGTGCATTCATTCATTCATTCATTCATTCATGCGTAGGGTACCTACTATGGGCCAGGCCCGTGCAAGGCTCTGGAAGGACAATTGGGGAGAAAAATCAGACGTGGCCCTATTCTTATGGCACTTAAGATTCAGTGGGAAGCTAGACAATAAGATTCAGTGGGAAGCTAGACAATAACCAAATAATTGCATAAACAAATGTAAAAAATCATAAATTTAGGCCGGGTGCTGTGACTCACGCCTTTGATCCCAGTGCTTTGGGAGGCTGAGGTGGGTGGATCACTTGAGCTCAGGAGTTTGAGACCAGCCTGGGCAACATGGCAAAACTCTGTCTCTTAAAAAAAAAAAAAAAAAAAAAAAAAATCCAGGCGTAGTGGTGTGGACCTGTAGTCCCAGACTCTCAGAAGTCTGGGGTGGGAGGATCCCTTGAGCCCAAGAGGTTGAGGCTGCAGTGAGCTATGATGGTGCCATTGCACTTCAGCCTGGGAAACAGAGCAGGAACTTGTTTAAAACAAAAAACAAAAAAACAAAAAACAAAAAAACCACAAAACCTCACAAAAGTATTTATCTTTTGAGACAGGGTCTCACTCTGTTGCCCAGGCTGCATTGCAGTGACTTGATCAGAGCTCATTGCAGCTTCTAACTCCTGGACCAAGTGATGCTCCCATTTCAGGCTTTTGAATAGCTGGGACCACAGGTGTGTGCCATTAAAAGATTGTTTTTTTGTAGAGAAGGGGTCTCCCTGTGTTGTCCAGGCTGGTCCTGGATTCAAGCGATCCTCCCACCTCAGCCTCCCAACGTACTGGGATTACAGATGTGAGCCACTATACCCAGCCACAAATTTCTACAAAGAAGAGTTACACAGCATTCTCACAGTCTACAGTAGGAGGGTTTGACTTGGTCAAAAGGAGGGGAGCTTCTCTGAGGAAGTGGCCCAAAAGATGAGAGAGTCAATTAGGTCAAAAAAAAGAAAAAAAAAAAAAAGCCATCCAGGCTGGGGAATGAGCATTTGCAAAGGCCCTGTGGCAGGGGGCTCATGGCAAGCAGGAGGTCAGAGTGGAAAGGGAGGAGCACAGGGCAAGAAGAGGTGTGAAGGGGGCAAGGGCCAAGCTCGGAGGGTCAAGCTAAGACACTTTAGTCTTTATCCTAAGAGTAATGGGAACCCCTGAAGGATGTAAAGGGAGTAACTTTGTCAAATTTGTCTTTTAGAAAGACCAGCTGGGTCCGTGCGTGGTGGCTTATGCCTGTAATCCCAGCACTTTGGGAAGCTGAGTCAGGAGAATCACTTGAGGTCATGAGTTCGAGACCAGCCTGGGCAAAAAAGTGAGACCCCACCCCCCAGCTCTACAAAAAATAATTAGCCAGGCATGGAGGTGCACACCTGTAGTCCCAGCTACTCAGGAGGCTGAGGTGGGAGGATTGCTTGAACCCAGGAGTTCAAGGCTTCAGTGAGCTACAATGGTGCCCCTGCACTCCAGCCTGGGCGACAGAGAGAAACCCTATCTTAAAAAAATAAAAATGAAAATCAAGACCACCCTGGCTGCTCGCAGGGGGCTGGACTGCCCCCACCACATGGCCCTGCAGAAATGAAGGCCTGGTCCCTGGATGG
The DNA here is from genome assembly GCF_028885625.2 of Pongo pygmaeus. NCBI lineage: Eukaryota > Metazoa > Chordata > Mammalia > Primates > Hominidae > Pongo > Pongo pygmaeus. The sequence goes on from NC_072379.2 coordinate 3,155,095, forward strand.
TGGGAGGGCTGCTGGCAGAAAGTCCCGGCTCCCCATCCTTCAGGGATAGTGGCTGTGGGGAACGTGCCGGCTCTGAGGCATACTCCATTCCAGGACAGCCAGCAGCTGATGCATGATCAACGCAGGGTAAAAAGGCCCAGACTCAGCTCTGAGGGTCTCCCCACCCCATTTCCAGATTCCCTTCAGGGCTGTCTGAAGCCTTCATGGAGGCTGCCTCAAAGCTCAATATCCTTCCTGCCTAATTCTGTACTTTTCCCTTCCCCAGATGCCAGTCCTAAGAGAACCCTTTGAGAGATCTCCTGCACAGTCTCCTCCCTCTCTGAGTCAGCTTCCTGGGGCACCCACCCCTCCACCCTCTGGCAGGAGAAGGGATCAGAGACCGTACAGAGTGGAGGAGGGGACGGGCTCTCTAAGTCAGATGGAGCGAGCTCACAGCCTGCACTGGTGTGGTGACGGAAGAGCCCCAGGCAAGGAGGGCGCCTGTCAGGGCTAAATCATGTCCCCCCAAATGATGTTAAACCCCCAAAAGATGATGTCCTAACCCCCAATGCCTGCAAATGCCATCTTATTTGGAAATAGGGTCTTTGCAGATAATCAAGTCAAGATGAAGTTCTTAGGGTGGGCCCTAAACCAAGATGACCGGTGTCTTCATGAGAGGGGAAATCTGGACACAGAGACACACACACAGGAGAGCACACGTGAGGACGAAGGTGGAGATCAGAGGGATGCGTCCACAAGTCGAGGATCACTGCAGATCGTGGAGGACCACCGGGAGCTGGGGAGAGGCCTGGGGCAGGTTCTCTGCCCCCAGAAGGAACCAACCCTGCTGATACCTTGATCTTGGACCTCTGGCCTCCAGCCCCGTGAGGCCATACATTTCTGTTGTTTAAGTTGCCCAGTTTGTGGTACTTTGTCGTGGCAGGCCCAGCATACTAATATAGGACCCAAGAGGTAGGTGGGGAAAGCCTGGGCAAACTGTGTGCATGGCATCATTACTCAGGTCAAAAATTTCAAACGAAGCTCAAACTTAAAAATATTGGTAAGTATGAAAAAAAAAAAAGTGTGATAAAAAAAAAAGAAAAGCTATTGCTGCTAAAGGAAGAAGGGTAGGGTTTCCCCACCTCCATCAGCTTACAAAAATGAGGCTGGTGACGTGGCTGTGGGTCTCATTTCCTGCACGGCCTGTTGGGGTTTGTGTAGTTTCTGGGCACTCAGCTTGAGAGGCTGACCTCCCAAAGGCATTGGGAGCCTGTGGGAGCCAGCCAGGGGGAGCACAGCTGTGCAGCCATGCCTGTTTGTCCTGACCCTACAGCAGGAGGCAGGTGACCCACCACCCAGAACCCCAGGACCGGATGTAGGAGGTGGTGAGAGCTGCACTGGTTGATTTCCTATTTTCTTCCTTCCTATTTTTTTTTTTTTTAATTTTTTTAGAGCAAGGTCTTGCTCTGTTGCCCAGGCTGGAGTGCAGGGGTTCAATCATAGTTCACTGCAGCCTCTACCTCCTAGGCTCAAGCAATCCTCCTGCCTTAGCCTCCTGAGTAGCTGAGACCACAGATGCATGCCACCATGCTCGGCTAAGTTTTAATTTTTTTTTTTTTTTTTTTGAAGAAAAGGGGGGTCTTGCTATGTGGCTCAGGCTGGTCTCAAACTCCGAAGCTCAAGTGATCCTCCCACTTTGGCCGCCCAAAGTGTTGGGATTATAGGCGTGAGGCACCGCACCGGGCCTGATCTCCCATTTCAGTAATGTATCACCTCCTGTGCAAAGAAGGAAGATTGTTGCAAATTAAACATAAAAACATGAAAGCTTTTCAAGCTGGGTATCTAAGTAGCCTTTTCATTCCCACCAACTCCATGACAGATTCCTATATGTGTTGTGCATAACCATTATTAAAATAACAATATCTCCCTGTTGGAAGAATTCAGAATGTCACTAGAACATTCTAAAGATAAAGGCCAAAAAAAAAAAAAAAACCCCCCACACAAAAAAAACCACAACCAAGCTTTATCTTTGGAACAGAATAAGGTTAAAAAAGATTAAAATAATCACAAAGGTATGATTTAATCTTTACAATGTTATAAATATTAATATGAAAAAGACTTTATATTGCGAAACATTATTATACAGTATAATGCTAATTTTATGAAAATCAATTCATTTAGTGCTCATACATTTTTTACTTCTCTCTTTGGCTTTTGCTGACGATTTAAGTCTTAGCATTTTATACTTCAACACCTACCATCTTGCATTGGGGTATAGTGCAGGATTTGGACATCACAATTATTTCTTCAGTAATGCCCCAAGGTTTCCCACAGATAAGAGGAGGAGGTTGGCCAGGTGTGGTGGCTCATACCTGTAATTGCAGCACTTTGGAAGGCTGAGGCAGGAGGATCACTTGAGCCCAGGAGGTCGAGGCTGCAGTGAACCATGATTGTACCACTGCACTCCAGTCTGGGCCCCAGAGCAAGAACCTATCTCAAAAACAGCAACAACAAAAGAATAGGATGTTGCTGAAATAGGACAAACAACTGAGCTGAATGTTGGATGTTTTTAATCATAAGCATGGTTTGATTTACACCGCTCCCTTCAGAAATGCAAAGGCTTCAGACATCGAGCCAAAGGCACAACCACTGCAGGTATGTGGGGCTGGGAGAGCTCCAGCGAAGTCAGCTTGGTGCCCGCTCCAGGCAGGCACAGGGCCGGCCCCGCTATGCTCCTTATCTCCTTTAATCCCCTAGCAACCCCAGAAGGTAGGTTTGTGATGATCTGCACTCTGCAGATGAGAAAACTGAGGTTCGAGAGAGTTACTAACTTGCTCCTGGACATGCCCTTGGGAAGTGGCCGGGATGAGTTGGAAACCCATATCTACTTAGCTCCATGGTCCGGCTCTGTGTGCAGTAAGACATCAGTTACCACCCGGGACTGGAAACCAGAAGGAGGCGGGCAATACGTTTTGTTTGCTGATAGATCCCCTCAGAACTGATCCTACTGGATCTCCCTTAGGGAGACTCAGGAATCCTCACTACAGTGAATTACATGCACAATTTTGGTGGCCAGAGGGGCATTTAGATGATGGCTACAGGAGTACTTTTGTGAAAGCTTCATTAACTATACAAGTCACTACCCTATTGCAATTTCCATGAAATGGGTAATTTGGTGAAGTTCTTTTTTAACAAAATGTGGCATCGATGAGGGAATTCAGGGAGGGAGATCAAACAGGAAGTTACATTTGGAACCAATTTCAACCCACATAGAAAGATCCGGAAGCCCTGCAAGGAGACCATCACAGTAATCCCGCATGAGAGTGCCGAGGCGTAGCTGCTGGAATCATCGCCCATTTTTCTAATTTGCAGGCTAAGAGCTGATCGTGCAACCTTGTTAGGGAGCTAATATAGGATGAAGATGGGACAAGTTGGTGTCTAGAGTAACACGCCGGCTCCTTAGCGGAGGTCTGAAGAACAATCGAGTTGAATTAATTTCTAAGAGACCCCATGACAGATTCTTGATGATGATCCCCAATTAGGGAAACCTCGGTTTCGTTTTTGTTTAATGTCAGGAAGTTAAGAGGCTGTGGGCAGATGGCTGTGAAAGACACGGAGGGTGAAAACCTTGTCTCTCTTGAAACGTATGGGGCTGTGGCTGCAGGTCCTTTCATGCCTTCTCCAAAGAGGAAGTCGTGAAATCTGTGTGTCTCAGCCCATGTCCAAAGAGGGAAATGCTGTAATGAGACGATACAGCGGTTCAACTCATTCTGGGGCCCACAGAGGCTTAAAAGAGGGGGAAAATCTGTTTCATGAAAAAGGGAAAGATTCAGTCCTGAACCAGATGAATGTGCCTGGGTGAAAATGGGTCAGTGGTACCAGAAAATCCAGACAGAATCCTTCCTCTGGGTTTTTCCCAAATCAACAAGTGTCTTTGGTTGCCGGGACCCAGGAAGAGGAGCGGGGGAGGTCACGTTCTTGAGGCCTGTTTAGTTTATCCTGTTAAAAGGAGGGGATGTGAGGCCAGGCACGGTGGCTCACACCTGTAATTCCAGCACTTTGGGAGGCCAAGGCAGGTGGATCACTTGAGGTCAGAGGATTGAGACCAGCCTGGCCAACATGGTGAAATCCTGTCTCTACTAAAAATACAAAAAAAAAAAAAAACAAACAAAAAACGCCTGGTGTGGTGGCTCACGCCTGTAATCCCAGCACTTTGGGAGGCTGAGGCAGGCAGATCACCTGAGGTCAGGAGTTCAAGACCAGCCTGACCAACATGGAGAAACCCCGTCTCTACTAAAAATACAAAATTAGCCAGGGGTGGTGGCGCATGCCTGTAATCCCAGGTACTCAGGAGGCTGAAGCAGAAGAATCGCTTGAACCCAGGAGGCTGAGGTTGCAGTGAGCAGAGATGGTGCCATTGCACTCCAGCCTGGGCAACAGAGCGAGGCTCCATCTCAAAATAATAATAATAATAATAATCATAATGAAACACCATATATTAGGGAAGAGATTTTTTTTTTTTTAAACCACTTTCAGTCTCTTGGTATCTCATTGCAAATAAATAACCAAAGTACAGCCTGGTCTAGACAGGAGATCACCTCAATTTGGGGCAGCTCACACAATACAGTCTAAAATGTGGATGTTGCTGGGAGTGACCTCATTAGTCAGGCAGTCACCCCTGTGAGAGGGCGACGCGTCCCACTGCTAAGACGCTCAAATACCAACATGGAATGCCAGTCCCTTAAAAGATTTTCCCTCCCTACATCCCTGCAAAAGAGAGGCCGCCTGGATAATAGTCTTTCAATCTGTTGTGAAAAAAAAAAAATAGTGTTTCTAGCAAAAGTGTTAAAGTTTTATGGAAAAGTAAATTATAGATGCTTTTCGCGATATAGCAGACATTAATTACACATCTGAATGTGACAAGATCAGTCTTTGGTTTACTGAATCGAAGATGGTCTGCTCACCAGGAGTGGGTTTTCCTGAATATCATCAGGTCCTCCTCCTACTGCATGTCCAGTTTTACTGTGTACTCCTGGGATGGGATCTGAGGCTGGAAAGAGCTAGAAAACCCCTCTGAGTCCCCCCAAAGAGATGGCAGGCTGTACACCCAGGTGGATTTTGGTCGCTGAAGCAATCAGTCTTCTTTTTTTCTCATCTTAAAATATCTGGACAAGGAAGTGGCTAGGATTATTGTGGGAGAAACTAGCTCATTGGTGGTTCTGGGATTTGAACCCAGGATTCTCGGCCAGCGTTCCAGCAACAGGGACTGATATGTTTTGGCTATGTCCCCACCCAAATCTCATCTTGAATTGTAGCTCCCATCATTCTCACATGTTGTGGGAGGACCCGGCGGGTGGTAATTGAATCATGGGGGCGGTTCCCCCATACTGTTCTCATGGTAGTGAATAGTGTCATGAGATCTGATGATTTTATAAGGGGAAACCTCTTTTTCTTGGTTCTCATTCTCTCTTGCCTGCTGCCATGTAAGACGTGTCTTTTGCCTTCTGCCATGATTGTGAGGTCTCCCCAGCCATGTGGAACTGAGTCCATTAAACCTCTTTTTTTTTTTTAAAAAAAACCTCTTTATGAATCACCCAGTCTTGGGTATGTCTTTATCAGCAGTGTGAAAATGAATACAAGGACCTTCCCACCCTACACTCCACAAACACCTTTCAGCAGGCTTTTGTGACTACCAATTTGAAAGTGCTGTATTTGTTCCTGATGTGAAATGATTTGCTTATAAAGGTAACACAAATCTGAACATTGCTTTTTTGTGTCTCACGGAAGCAGAAACATTCTTCTAGAAGAACATACAATGGCAGAGGATCAAAATGAGTGGACTTTTGAGTCTTTCAGTCATGAAAACATCTCCCCCCAAAAAATACATGAGACCCCTTACCCTAGACCAGTGTTTCCCAAAGTAAGTTCAGTGCTGGTCGCCTGTAGACAGGTTGGCTTCCAATACCCTGGCTCTTGACCCTGGAATTCTCCTGGATCACATGGTTGTGGAATGCTTCGGTTGTAAGCATGCCTTGGTGCCTGCCTTCCCTGATACATGCAAGATGTCTAAGAATAGGGGCTGTATCTATTTCGTTCATTATCATCATTCCCCAGATCCATCATGGTGCCTGCCATAAAGTAGATATATAATATTTTGGGATTGAAGGAAGGAGATTCTACATGGAAAAAAGGTTCCATGGTCAAGTACATTTGGAACTAGATAAAAAGCCTCCCTTTTGGGGACTCACAAAATACCACTGGATAAGACACAGATGGAAAAAAAAAAAAAAAGCAGGTGCTTGCTCTGGCTTTTTGTCATTCTCACTGCAGGACTTATCAGAACCTTGAATATGCTGATGTGTACGGTATTGTCCCCAAGAACAGGCTGTAATGTGCAGCGGCCCCTGAAGTCACTTGATTGTGTAGCCTCCTCTCTTGGGATACTTAGTAACATTCTAATGGAGCAGCTGGTAGGAAGGCCTGGAGAAACCCACCTAACTGACCCCTGAATTACAGGGATAGCCAAGGCAGCCCTAGAGAGGCCAGGCTGCTAGGAAGGGCACCAGATAGAAGCAATCTACAGACAGCCCAGAAAGCTGTCATTCCCTCACTCAATCAGCAGAGGTTTCTATTTCTGTTAAAACAGGATCAATTCATTTTCCAATCATAAAAATAACGAATGTGTATAGAAGCCCCATGCCTGTCTTGTTAAGTATTGAATCCTCAGTTTGACAAATATTTGCCAAATGAATAAGCATATAATAAATTAAATGGTAAAGTAGTATTACAAAGAGAATACGTTCAACTATCAAACCATCCTGAGCACTTTCTTCTGTGACTACTTACCATAAATAAAAATTCCTTGGGGAAGCTTATCCAAAATATACAGGGGCTGGGCGCAGTGGCTCACACCTGTAATCCCAGCACTTCGGGAGGCCAAGGCAGGTGGATCACCTGGGGTCAGGAGTTTGAGACCAGCCTGGCCAACATGGTGAAACCCCGTCTCTACTAAAAATACAAAAAATTAGCCAGGCATGGTAGTGTGCACCTGTAATCCCAGCTACCCAGGAGGCTGAGGCAGGAGAATCACTTGAACCCGGGAGATGGAGGTTGCAGTGAGCCGAGATCGCACCATTGCACTCCAGCCTGGGCGACAAGAGCAAAACTCCGTCTCAAAAAAAAAAAAAATATATATATATATATATATATATATATATAGATGTATGTTATGGCAGGGGTCCCCAATGCCTGGGCCATGGACTGGAACCGGTCCATGGCCTGTTAGGAACCGGGCCGTACAGCACAAGGTGACCAGTGGGTGAGTGAGCGAAACGTCATCTGTAGTTACAGCCGTTCCCCATCCCTCACATTACCACCTGAGCTCTGCCTGCTGTCAGATCAGCAGCGGCATTAGATTCTCATAGGAGCTCAAACCCTATTGTGAACTGCGCACGCAAGTTCTAGGTTGTGCGCTCCTTATAAGAATCTAATGTCTGATGATTTGTCACTGTCTCTCATCACCCCCAGATGGGACTGTCTAGTTGCAGGAAAACAAGCTCAGGTCTCCTACTGTTTCTATATTGTGTTGAGTATAACTATTTCATTGTATATTACAGTGTAATAATAATAGAAAGAAAGTGCACGATAAATGTAATGCATTTGCATCATCCCCAAAGCATCCCCCCTAAAACCACCCCCAGTCCGTGGAAAAAATTGTTTTCCATGAAACCAGTCCCTGGTGCCAAAAAGGTTGGGGACCATTGGATTTTGGATTCATGGGCCTCACTGCAGAACTACTAATGCAGAATCTGACTTTTAAAGGCCCCCAGTGATAGTGCTTCCAGAGTCCTTGGTCTGAGAGCCAGAGAGATCTGAGTTCAAAACCAGGCTCTGGCATTTACAGGTACTGGAGTTTGGGTGGGGAACAATGAGGTGGTTGGATATCAGGATAAGCTTCTTCCAGGAGAGGGTTGAGCTCAGATACGAAGGAGAAGAAGGAACCAGGCAAGGGAAGGTTGGGGTATGTTGGTTTAGGTTCCCCTAGAAGCAGACTTCGAGATGGAAGTGGAAGTGTAAATAAGTTTATTTGGGAGGGGATCCCAAGAAACATCATTGGAGGAGTGGGAAATGAGGGGGAAGAGGAGAAGTCATTGAAGGGTGCCGGGTAAAACACACATCTTGGATTTTGGTTGCTGAGATAATCAGTCTTCTTTTTTTCTCATCTTACAATATCTGGACAAGGAAGTGGCTAGGATTATTGTGGGAGAAACTAGCTCATTGGTGGTTCTGGGATTGGAACCCAGGATTCTCGGCCAGCGTTCCAGCAACAGGGACTGATATGTTTTGGCTGTGTCCCCACCCAAATCTCATCTTGAATTGTAGCTCCCATCATTCTCTGGGGCTTTTCTCCACCAGTCCCTATGAGCCTTTGCTAAGGGATTATGGGTGTGGTTGGGGGTGGAGGGCGCTTCCATTCCCTGTCACTCTGGTAGCAAGTGGTGGCCTGAGAACGTTCTCTGGTATAAATGTGGTCCCAGCAGTTGGACTTTGGAAGCCTGTGTTCACTGAAGGTCATGGAGAGGGGGCAGCATCTATTACAGGGGGCAGGAGTACTCCATGCTAAAGGACTCGAAGACACAAAAGTCCTAATTGGCCAGGCATGGTGGCTCACGCCTGTAATCCCAGCACTTTGGGAGTCTGAGGCAGATGGATCACCTAAGGTCAGGAGTTCGAGACCAGCCTGACCAATATGGTGAAACCCTATCTCTACTAAAAAATACAAAAATTAGCCAGGCGTGGTGGCATAAGCCTGTAGTCCCAGCTACCTGGGTGGCTGAGATAGCAGCATTGCTTGAACTTGGGAGGTGGAAGTTGCAGTGAGCCGAGATAGTGCCACTGCACTCCAGCCTGGGCGACAGAGCAAGAATCTGTCTCCAAAAAAAAAAAAAGAAGTCCTAATTAAGAGTTTGATGTGTTCAAGGAATAAAAAGAAGGTCAATGCGACTAGACCGTGGAGAGTGATGGGGAGAGCGGTAGGAGTTAAGGCAGTGGTGTGCTGGGAAATAGTTACAACCAGCTCTAAGAAAAGAAGGGAGCACTGATTTGTCATGTTTGTCAATTTCCATGGTGTAAATACTCCCGTCATGGCCGACTTCAAGCTGCCAATGTCAACCCTGAACACAGAGCTGGGAAGAGATGTGCACGTTCACGTTCAGCTCTTACAAGCCGGGGCAAGCCAACTCCAGCACACACTGAAGGGCCGGGGCAATCTGACTCCAGCACATGCTGAAGGGCCAGGGCAAGCCGACTCCAGAACATGCGGGGCAAGCCGACTCCAGCACATGCTGAAGGAGGAGTTCGGAAAGGAAAACGGAAAGGTCAGCCTGGGCAACACAGCAAGACCCTGACTCTACAAAAAATCTTAAAAATTAGCTAGGCATGGTGGTGCTCACCTGTAGTCCCAGCTGCTTGGAAGGGGACCCCTGTGTCTTCCTCCTCTCCAGGATTTACTGCATTGATTGGACGTTCCAAAGCCTTGCAGAGTGGCTACCCCAGGACTTGGCGGTACAGCAGTGAGCAGGAGACACAAAGCTGGCCTCTGGGAACTCACAGGTTCCTGTGAGTTCCAAGCGAAGATAAAAGCCCCATAGGAAGTGGTGAGATGGGACAGAGACCCTGGCACTGGAGGAAGTGACCTTTCTACTGAGTCCTGAAAAGTGGCAAGGAGACCAGGGGAGTGGCCCAGAGAAAGAGGCTTACTTGAGCCCAGGAGTTCAGGGCTGCAGTGAGCTATGATTGCACCACAGCACTCCAGCCTGGGTGACAGAGAAGACCCTGTCTCAGGAAAAAAAAAAAAAAAAAAAAAAAGGAAAAGAAAATGGAAAGCCATTAGAAGTGTTTTAAGCAGAGGATAGAAGAGATGATCTAATTTATGTCTGTCAATGAGCTCTCAGATTGGAAAATAATGGGCTGACCTGGAGCATTTCAGCATAGACCTAAACTCTATCCACTTTAGAACTTTGGTGGTGGGCACCCCAGACACACCCTGCTTCTGAAGAGCCCAGTTTCCGAGCAAAGAGAGAGAAAATCCCTCGTCAGACCTTCTCATGCTGGGCCGAGATCCATGCTTCCATTTAGATAGCATTAAAGGTCTTCTATAAATTAACAAAACAGGAAGAGCTGCAAATAAAAATGGACATTCCACACCACCAAGGCACCTGAATTTCCCAGTGGTTCCCATTCGCCAGAGTAAGTTAAAGACCGTGTCAACCTTAACACAAGTTTTGGTGACTTTTGTCAGTTTAAGTAAGACCTTTAATACTCCTTAAACATATTTTTCTGTAAGTAATAGAATCGTGGCAGAGAAATGAAGCTCTCTGCCATGGAAACGCCGGCAAAGGAGGAACAGTCGTATAATAACGGGGGTGCCTGACTACCAGAATACCTGTGCAAATGAAAATTGATTTTCTCGAGAATTCTTCGCCTGATGAAATAAATTAAATCTACATTTACTTCTATTTGTTTAAAAACCTCTTTGTTAAAATAAGTACAGCAGTATATAGACATAATCTAATAAATTAGAGGAGGATAAATTATACCCAAGAACATTCTGCACAGAGAATACACACACAGAGGGGACCCACAGAAGGAAGGCCTGTGAAAAACCACTTAAATGTTTGGCTTAATTCCATTTGTAATGGTAAAACTGACAAACAGATACGTTTGGGTTTCTTCAAGCTTGTTTTATTTTTTTCCAAATCAGTTTTATTATGATTTTAATTTGGAAAAAATAATCTACCAAGTTTCCACTTAGCCTGAAGAAACACAAGTTTAACTAGCTCTTAAATTTAACACAGCTTGGAAAGTGCGCCAGTAGGAACAAAAACAATCCCTAATGAGAGGAAACAACATTGCAGGCCTTACATGAAAAGACATTACCTGAGGCCTCATCTTCCTGCCTGAGCCTGCCATCCTGCCTCTGAGACTCACTTTCCCTCAACAAAAGGGAAATGTTAGAAGCATGGAGGGGGCTGGGCGCGGTGGCTGACGCCTGTAATCCCAGCACTTTGGGAGGCTGAGGCAGGCGGATCACAAGTTCAGGAAATTGAGACCATCCTGGCTAACACGGTGAAACCCCGTCTTTACTAAAAATACAAAAAATTAGCCAGGCCTGGTGGCAGGCACCTGTAGTCCCAGCTACTGGGGAGGCTGAGGCAGGAGAATGGTGTGAACCCGGGAGGCGGAGCTTGCAGTGAGCTGAGATGGTGCCACTGCACTCCAGCCTGGGTGACAGAGCAAGACTCCGTCTCAAAACAAAACAAAACAAACAAAAAAAGCACAGAGGGTTTATTGAGCATCATGTAAGGGCCTGGCACTTGTTTGAGATGGAGTTTTGCCGTTGTTGCCCAGGCTGGAGTGCAATGGTGTGATCTCAGCTCACTGCAACCTCCACCTCCCAGGTTCAAGCAATTCTCCTGCCTCAGCCTCCCAAGTAGCTGGGATTACCGGCACCCGCCACCATGCCTGGCTAATTTTTGTATTTTTAGTAGAGACGGGGTTTCACCATGTTGGCCAGGCTGGTCTCGAACTCGTGACCTCAGGTGACTCACCCACCTTGGCCTCCCAAAGTGCTGGGATTACAGGTGTGAACCACTGCGCCCGGTGCTGGCACTTGTTATATTAGGTGTGCCTCCCAGGGCGGTGCTGGGACAGGTGAGGTGGAAGCTTTTTGGTGATTGGCTACATTTATTTATTTACTTTTGTGAATTTAGTTTTTTTTTTTTTTGAGATGAGGTTTTGCTCTCTTGCCCAGGATGGAGTGCTGTGACATGAACTCATCTCACTGTAGCCTCCATCTGCTGGGCTCAAGTGATTCTCCTGCCTCAGCCTCCCAAGTAGCTGGGACCACAGGCAGGCATTACCACATGCAGAGAATTAATTTTTTTGTTTGTTTTTTTTTTTGTAGAGACAGGGGTCTCACTCTGTTGCTCTGGCAGGTCTTGAACTCCTGGGTTGAAATGATCCTCCCACCTCGGCCTCCCAAAGTGCTGGGATTATAGGCATGAGCCGGCATGCCTGTAAACTGGCTGCATTTATTCACGCACTATTGTCCCATGGCAGGGTACTGGTGGGTGCACAGAAAAATGAAACTCTTGTCACTATGGTTGCTCTGACGTCACTAGAGACTGTGAGAACCACACAGTAAGGGCAGCTCATGTTGCATTCAAACGCGTCAAGGCAGGTGCGTCACCCCAGGCTCTGAGCACACACCTCATTTCATCCCAAGCCAACACCGCTCCCATTTGACAGATGAGAAGGTTGAGGCTTAAAGTGGAAAATTACAGCCAGCAAGTCTGACTCACAAGCCCGTGTGCCCATGTGGCCTCTCCGTCCCATTGCTGGAAGGATCCACTGAAGAAACCATGTGTATCTTTTTCCCTAAGGATTTTCTTGTTGCTTTTAAAGGGATGATAAAAGTGAACAGCTTGAGTTCTGTTTCTACCAAGTATGGGTGCTTACTTCCCAATCCCTGTTTTTGACTTCTGCTTTTTGGATTCCTTCTGAGCTGTTCATAGAAATGGGAACATTGTGTACTCTTAACTTCCAAGTCTAGCCACAGTCAGATTGGTGCAGCCAGAAACCTACCATCGCCCAGCGTCATCTGAAGAACCTGCAACTTTTGAGTTTTTGGAACTGAAAGCAGACTAGGAGCTGCGCAGAGCTAATGGCCTCCTGCAGAAGCCGAACGACTTTGTTACATTAGGTGTCTCCACAGTCTGACCCCAGTCCCTCACCCTTCTCCTCTAGTACCCCTGTGTCTTCCCCATCTCCAGGATTTACTGTGTTGATTGGACGTTCCAAAGCCTTGTGGAGTGGCTACCCCATCCCAGGACTTGGCCATAGAGTAGTGAGAAGGAGACACAAAGCTGGCCTCTGGGAACTCACAGGTCCAAGTGAAGATAAAAGCCCCATAGGAAGTGGTGAGATGGGACAGAGACCCTGGCACTAGAGGAAGTGACCTTTCTACTGAGTCCTGAAAAGTGGCAAGGAGAAGACCAGGGGAGCGGCCCGGCAAAGACGTAGATTTGAGAGACAGAGGAATTGCTGGGTGCTCCGGAGTCATTCCGTAGGGTTGGAGGAGTGGGAAGAAGGGATCCCAGGGAATGAGGAGGATACTTTGATGGGTCAGGCTAGGGAAACTGAGTAGTCTTTCTCTGCAGGGCAAAGGGGACTCAAGCCTTCCAAGCAGGGGAGGACTTGGTTGGATTTGCGTTTTACAAAGACTTTAGAAAGGTGCCTCTTCCATTATGAACAAGCCGCTCCATGCCAGCCTCTTGTGAAGGGCCTGTCCAATGCATCAGCTCCCAGGTGCTCAGGCTCAAACTCAGGGTTCATCTTTCCTTCCTGTCTCCTTTCCCTCTGCAAGTGCAGTTCAGGGAATTAGCAAGTCTTGAGAGCTCACCTTAAAACTTCATCCCCATCCTGGTCTGCTTCTCCCCACCCCACACCGATGCCTTTTCAATTTCTGTGTCAGCCTCCTCCCTATCTACCTGCCTTCATGTGTCCGCCCTCTGCTCCTCCCACTGCAGCCCATGAACATCCATCCCTTTGCTCCTCTGCAGGAAGCCCTGCCCTGATCTCCTGCTGCTCCCGGGATGAAGCCCAAGCCCCTTCTCTGGCCCCAGGGGTCTTGTGTGGCCTGGCTTCTGCCCCCCTAAGCCACATTTTCCTGCCCACTCCACCCGACCTTCCCACTCTGGCCACAGGATTCTCCATTTCTCCAGTGGCCATGCCCTTCCCTGCCCTCCTGACCTGGCACATCTGCTTGTTTTGTTTTTTGAGACAGAGTCTCATCCTGTTGCCCAGACTGGAGTGCAGTGGCATGATCTCAGCTCACTGCAACGTCTGCATCCCAGGTTCAAGTGATTCTCGTGTCTCAGCCTCCTGAGTAGCTGGGATTACAGGTGCATGCCACCACGTCCAGGTTTTTTTTTTTTTTTAAGTAGAGACAGGGTTTTGTCATGTTGCCCAGACTGGTCTCAAACTCCTGAGCTCAAGCAATCTGCCCAACTCAGCCTCCCAAAGTGCTAGGATTACAGGTGTGAGCCACCACACCCAGCCACTTTTTGTTTTTCTTTTGAAATGGAGTCTTACTCTTTCACCCAAGCTGGAGTGCAGTGGCAGGATCTTGGCTCACTGCAAACTATGATTCCTAGGCTCAAGTGATTCTCATGCTCAGCCTCCCGAAAATAACACCCACTTGACCACTCCCCCATCAAGATGTAGAGTCTAATTCTTTTCCCTTTTAACTTGGCTGGGTCTTAAGGACTTGTTTGTAAGCAACAGAATATGATGGAAGTGATGCTGTGTGACTCCAAGGCTAGATCAACCGAGGCCATGCAGTGCCCACCTGCTTTCTCGGAATGCACACTCTCAGGACACCCATCTCAGTAGCCCCTGCTGGGCTCTCAGCCGCCATATTGTGAGGAAGCCCAAGCCACAGGGAGGGGCCCATCTTCAAGACTTTCCAGCCCAGGGGCCAGACATGAGGAGAAAAACCTCTCAATAATTCCAACCCTAGGCATTTAAGCCACCCCAAATCATCTCCCCAACTGAACCTCCATACTTCAGGGAGAGAGACAAGCCATCCCTGCTGTGCTCTGTCCAAATTTCTGGCCCACACAGTCTCTGAGCATATACAATTATTTTATATCGTTATGTTTGGGGGTGGTTTCTTACATAGCGGTAGATAACTGGAACAGCTGGCTATGAAATACCCATTCCCCACATTCCCTCTCCCTTCCTAAAAGGTTTTGTTTGAGGTAGCCATGTGCCTAGCTAAATACTGGCTCTCCCAACCTGTCTTGCAGCTGGGGTGGCCCTGGGACACAGTGGAAGTCTCTGAGAAAATGCTTTATTTCCTGTGAAGAGGGAACAGTGCAGCTTGTACCTTCTGTCCCTCCCTTTTCTGCTTAGAATGAGAACACAGTGGCACAGTGGCTGGAGCTGCAGCCATCACTCTGTGATCTTGAGGGAAATGTGGGTTTCAATGTTACCAAGTGGCTGATTCAACACAGGGAGCTATGACTTGACCTTTCTGGTTAGGTTGGAAAAATAACCCCCTTTTGGTTTGAGCCTCTGTAGCCAGGATTCTTGTTGATCAGTTCCACGTTTCTCACATATGCTACACTTGTATTCTCAGAAGCCATCTCCCCACCACACCACAGGCTCTGTGAGATTAGGGACGGGGTCTGTTGTGTTCACCATCACATGCCCTTACCCTGAGGCTGGTACATTGGAGGTTTTCACATATTTGTTGAATGCTATCAAGTTCCATCAAATGCTATCAAAGGACACTGAAGGTTTTCTAGGTGGTTAGACACAGAGTCTCAGAGACATTTCCAGCCTGACAATTTCACGGATGAGGAATCCCCAGGGGGAAGGGTTGGGTCAGGGTTTCTCAGTCTCATTCTGGCACCTGTTCCCAAGGTTCCCAAGGTCCCTGGAATCCTTACTTCTCTGTGCATTTGGACTGGGCTGAGGTGGAGAAATACCCTGCTGTTGGAAGCTTCCTCTGTGGCATTTCTTCCTCTGGTATTAACAAATGTTAATTTGAGGCAATGATCACTGGCCTTTCGTGTGCCCTTTAGGCTACCGTAATTTTGTGACTTCACTGAAAAAAAAAAACCAACCTTGTAATTTTACTTGGCCTTACAGAAAAATCCTTAGAGGATGCATTCTAAGACAAGAAGAAGTCCAGACAATTTTTTTTCTCTCTTTTGCTTGTAGGGTTGATTCTGCTTTGCATACAGATTTAGGTCGCACGTGTGAAATCGCGTACTTATTTTTAAATGGAATAAACATGCAGCCGGCTTTTATGGCCATCTTCCCCCACTGCATTTCATTCTGACATCCTTTGCTTACAAATGACCAGTCACATAGCTGGTCTAACACTCACACTCTTTCCTGTAAAGAGGGAACAGTGTGGCTTGCACCCTCTGTCCCTCCCTTTTCTGTTTAGAATGAGAACACAGTGGCTGGGGCTGCAGCCATCACTCTGTGATCTTGCGGGCTTTTAGGGCTTGGTGTACTTGTGACTTTGTAATAGTCAGTAAAAAGCTACTCGTTTACTTTCCTTTGCCTGGTGGCCTCCAAGCTGTCTGTGTGCATTCTTGGGCGTAGGTCGAACTACCTTTGGGAGGAACTTAGTTTATAGTTTGAAACAAAGATGATAACAGCCCTTTCCCAAAACAAACCCACTTCCTGCCTGGGGATGAGAGTGCCTTTGTAGGACTAACAAATTAGCCACAAGATTAGAAATTACGGTTTAGGAGTCACACAGCTGGAGGCTGCAAGATTCTAAGCCTCCCCAAATTGTTTTTGGGGATAACGTCACTATTGTAAAACCCAAGATCAGCACTTGAGATATTTTGCAGACCCTGCACTTGACGGATCAGCTGGCACCACCCAGATCAATAGACTGGCTCATCTGGTCTTGTGGGCCCCACCCAGGAACTGACTCACTGCAGGAAGACAGCTTCAACTCCCTATGATTTAATCTCCTTCCTAACTAGTCAGAACTCCTTATCCACCGGCCCCCTACCCACCAAATTATCCTTAAAAACTCCGATCCCTGAATTCTTGGGGAGACTAATTTAATAATAAAACTCTGGTCTCCCACACAGCTGGCTCTGTGTGAATTACTCTTTCTCTATTGCAATTCCCCTGTCTTGATAAATTGGCTCTGTCTAGGCAGCAGGCAAGGAGAACCTGTTGGCCAGTTATAGCTTTGTGTCCTTGGGCTATGTTCTTAGCCTTCCTGTGACTGATTTTATCCACTGGTACACAGGGATGTAACTGAATTGAGGATGCATTTTTTTTTTCTTTGAGGCAGAGTCTTGCTCTATCACCAGGGCTGGAGGGCAGTGGTGTGATCTCGGCTCACGGCAACCTCCGTCTCCCAGGTTCAAGCGATTCTCCTGCCTCAGCCCCCTGAATAGCTGAGATTACAGGCATGTGCCACCATGCCCAGCTAATTTTTGTATTTTTAGTAGAGTCCGGGTTTCGCCATGTTGGCTAGGCTCGTCTTGAACTCCTGACCTCAGGTGATCCGCCCGTCTCGGCCTCCCAAAGTGCTGGGATTACAGGCATAAGCCACTGCGCCTGGCCAAGGATGAATTTTGTTAATGTGTGAAAGGTGCTGAGAGCAACACCTGACATGCGTTATGTGAAAACAACAAATGCTGGGTGTCGTTGCATCCATCTGAGCAGAGAGATGGCTGTGTCTGGAGCCAGCCCAGGGAGGCAGGAGGCATTCCCTGACATGACATCTCACCAGTGTCTTCCAGCCTTGATTTCTCCACTCGTAAAATGAAAGAGATCATATACTGGTTTGTGAAACCTTTGGCAATCTCAGATGAAATGTGTGATGAGGATGCAGAGTGTTATTGTAATTACACGATTACAATCTCTGGAGAGCTGGGAGGCAGGAGGCTGGTGGGATACCACTGCCTACACATATACCTGAGGAGTTTTCTGTGTGTCTGCGAGGTTTCTATTGAAAACAAGATTCACAAAGGGAAAATCACCACCAGTTCTGGCCCCGCATAAAAGATAACAAGGAGAAGATAGAGCTTGAAATACCAGGGAGGTGAGACACAAAGAGTCAGTTAATAAATCCATCGAAAGCCTGTCCCCAAACACCGAAGCCAAATTTTATCTTGGAACACTTTGCAAAACAAGCAATTTAAGGTTAAGTCGGACCCCTGAGGGCTACAGAACGTTTCAATGATGGGCAAATATTTCTGTTTGGTTGTTAGGAGAAATGACTTTTTGAACTCCAGTCTTTGAGTAAAACAAGTTTGACCAGCTATAAACAGATTCAAACTATTTGCTTTTACGGGGCTCCCATTTCGTTTTCATGAGGTTAGAGAGTGGCAGGAGATCGCTTTGTGAGACAACAGGTTGTAAAAGTTGAAGCCGGTAGCTGCGGTACTGAATTGACTGAAAAATACACCACAACCCACACTGCCGTTCAGCCCATTCCGTTGGATGGCAGAGGCCTTGGAATAGGGGTGCTGGCTTCCATCCCTGTCTGCAGGGTAATGTTGGCACCAGAGATGAACAGTGGGCCGTTGTGAATAGAGAATTGCAATTTTTTGAAGAGATAAGATCTTGCTCTGTTACTCAGGCATTTGAAAATGCTCCTCGGATGGGCGCGGTGGCTCACGCTTGTAATCCCAGCACTTTGGGAGGCTGAGGTGGGAGGATCACGAGGTCAGGAGATCGAGACCACGGTGAAACCCTATCTCTACTAAAAATATAAAAAATTAGCCGGGTGTGGTGGTGGGTGCCTGTAATCCCAGTTACTTGGAGAGGCTGAGGCAGGAGAATGGTGTGAACCTGGGAGGCGGAGCTTGCAGTGAGCCGAGATCGCACCACTGCACTCCAGCCTGGGTGACAGAGCGAGACTCCGTCTCAAAAAAAAAAAAAAAAAAAAGCTCCTCAAAAGACATCATGAAGATAAGCCACAGAGGCTGTCATCCCAGAACTTTGGGAGGCCAAGGCAGGAGGATGGCTTGCGCTCAGGAGTTCGAGACCAGCCCAGGCAACATAGTGAAACCCCATCTCTACAAAAAATAAAAAAATTATCTGGGCATGGTGGCACATGCCTGTAGTCCCAGCTACTCTGAAGGCTGAGGTGGAAGGATCACTTGAACTCAGGAGTTTGAGACGAGCCTGTGCAACAGAGTGAGACCCCATCTCTACAAAAAATACAAAAATTAGCTGCATGTGGCGGCACATGCCTGTAGTCCCAGCCACTCTGAAGGTTGCAGTGGGAGGATCGCTTGAGCTCAGGTGGTTGCGGCTACAGTGAGCTGTGATCACACCACTGCACTCCAGCCTAGGGGACAGAGTGAGAACCTGTTTCAAAAAAATAAATAAGCCACAGAACGGAAAGAATATTGGCAGCACATGTATCTGATAAAGGACTTCTGCAGAATATGTAGAGAACTCCTACAAATTAACCCTGAAGAGAACAACTCCTAAGAAAATGAACAGAAGATTTGATCAGGCCCCCTCACAGAAGATCTAAGAATGGCCAATGAATACATAAAAGATTCCCAGCTGGGTGCGGTGGCTCACACCCGTAGTCCCAGCACTTTGGGAGGCCAAGGTGGGTGGATCACGAGGTCAGGAGATTGAGACCATCCTAACACGGTGAAACCTCATCTCTACTAAAAATACAAAAGTTAGCTGGGCGTGGTGGTGGGCACCTGTAATCCCAGCTACTCGGGAGGCTGAGGCAAGAGAATCCCTTGAACCTGGGAAGTGGAGGTTAAAGTGAGCCAAGATTACACCACTGCACTCCAGCCTGGTGAAAGAGCGAGACTCTGTCTCAAACAAACAAACAAAAAAAAGATTCCCAATGTCTTGAGTCATCAAGGAAATGAACGTGATCACCATGGTAGACACAGTGGCTAAATTTTAAAAGATCAACAGTCCCAATGCTGGCAAAGATGTGGGGAACATGGACGGCTCCATGCTGCTGCTTGGAACGTGGAACGGCACCATCTCTCTGGAGTGCTGCTGATTACAAAGTGAAACGTGTACCTACCCTATGACTCAGCAATTCCCCTTTGGTGTCTACACAAGAGAAATGAAAACGTACATTCATAAAATGACATGTACTAGGATGTGGATAGCAGCCTTGTTCAGAAGAACCCCAGACTGATAACAGCCCAAATGGATATCATGCATCTGGGTCCATCATGGTATGTTTATGCAGTAGAATACTACGCAGCAATAAAAAAGAACTACTGATACGAGTAATGATGTGGATGGTTCTTAAAAACTATACTGAGACTGGGCACGATGGCTCATGCCTGTAATCCCAGCACTTTGGGAGGTTGAGGGAGCAGATCACATGAACCTAGGAGTTCAAGACCAGCCTGGGCAACATAGTGAAACCTCGTCTCTACAAAAAAATACAAAAATTAACCAGGCATTGTGGTGCATGCCTGTAATCCCAGCTACTTGAGAGGCTGAGGTGGGAGGATCTCTTGAGCCTGGGAAGTTGAGGTTGCAGTGAGCTATGATTGCACCACTGCACTCCAGCCTGGGTGACAAAGTGAGACCTTGTCTCAAAGCAACCAAACAAAAAACTATACTGTACAAACAAAGCAGGAGACAAGAGTATAGGCTGCATAAACCCATTTATATGAAGCCCAGAACAAACAAAGCAATCTGTAACGATAGAAAGTAGTCACCTGGGGAGAGGAAGGAAATTGACTGAAAAAGGGGAGAGAGAACTTTCTGGGCTGATGGTGGCATCTAATCTTTGCTATCTGATATGGTGTCCACTAACCTCATAACATGTGACTTGAATTGTGGCTGGTATGACTGAGAGACTTAATCTTTGCTATCTGATATGGTGTCCACTAACCTCATAAAATGTGACTTGAATTGTGGCTGGTATGACTGAGAGACTAAATTTTTAATTTTATTTAATTTTTCCTTAGAGGCAGGGTCTTGTTCTGTCATACAGGCTGGAGTGCAGTGGCATGATCACAGCTCACTGCAGCCTCGAACTCCTGGGCTCAAGCAATCCTCCCGCCTCAGCCTCTGGAGAAGCTGGGACTATAGGTGTGCATCACCATGCCCAGCTCATTTTAAATTTTTTTGTAGAGAAGAGGTCTCACTGTGGTGTTCAGGCTGGTCTTGAACTCCTGGCCTCAACCAACCCTCCTACCTCAGCCTTCCAAAGTGCTAGGATTACAGGCACTAGCCACAGCATTAACTGTTAAAAATTAGCCTCCAAATTGAGATGTGCTGTAAGTATAAAACATGCACAAAGTTTCAAAGACTTGTTACTGAAAAAAGAGAACAATTTCTTATCATTTTGTATTAAAATCATAATGTTTTAAATACACTGGGTTAAAAATATAGTATTAAAGTAATTTTCACTTGTTTCATTTTACTTTTCCAAATGTGGCTCCTAGAAACTTTAAAATTACATGTATGGCTCTTGCTCCATTGCTATCAGACAGAGTTGGTCTGTGTTTTGTTTGGGTGGTGGCTACCTGGGAGTATGTAATTATCAAAACTCGCTGAACGGAATGCCTAAAATCCGTGCATTTTGTAGTGTGTTAATTATAGTTCAATTAGAAAATGACACACACATGACCCCTGCTTGACTCAGGCATGGTATTAGAAATTGGGAGGCAGAAGGGCAATGACTGGGAGGGAGAATGAGAGGCGCTGGAATGTTCTATTCCTTTCCGGGAGTTTAACTCTAAACTTGAACCTGGCTTTATGATACGTTCAAGGAGTGTGAGTCTCTTGAATTTAAGAGGCAAATTTATGCAGAACAACTGGCTAATTAGTGTGCTGCCCTGGGAGCCATTGTGTTTTACAAGTGAGAAGGTTCCACAACTCCAGGACTGGTTTCTCTAAGCCCTAATCTCCCCCTGAGGGGCTGGACTTGCCCTACTGGAGAGGGCTCGGCTTACTCCTCTCCTGAAGCAGTTCACACACTACACTGTCTCCCCTTCCCTCAGACCTTGTCCTCAAAGAAAAACCCCAGTGCCAACCTGCTTAGGCTCAAGCGCATTTTCAGGGGAGCAAAATCTTTTGACCAAGAAGAGACCTTTCCGTCTGCTACAGGCAGGCCAGGAGCCTGGTGGCATGAGGGATGTTGACTTCCTGAACCCAGGTGGCAACGTGGCAAAGGGTGGGGTTAACCGCTCCATCTGTGTGCCCTGACCAGGGTGACCACAGCTTTGGGCTGCTTCAGGCAGGAAGCACAGATGCATGCTAAGAGTTTCCACTGTGGGTATGGAGGGGCAGGAAGTCAGGAGCAGTGGGCGAGGAGGGGGAGAGGACCCTGAAAACAGGGTTGGATGGCTGGCCATGCGAGGAATTGTGGTCAACATTGGCTTCATCCCCATCTGATTCTATCCTTTGTTGGGGGGGAGGGGGGCGGGGGTCAGACCTGCAGACACAGCTTAGCAGCAGGTGCAGAGAATGACCAAAAAGCAAACACAATGGAGGTGAAGGTCATGAGCTTTGGACCTTCCAGATGTGGGTTCAAGTCATGGCTCTGGTGCTAGCAATGCAAACTTGTACATGTTACTTAATTTGCCTAAATCTCAGTTTCCTCTCCTGTAGAATAAAGACAATAGTAGCTGCTATAAAGGATGAGTTGGAAATTATGTTAAATGGGGTGTTTGGTAAAGGGTATCATTGGTTCTGGGTGGTGGCTCTATTCTAATAGTGCCCTAGCCAATGACTTTTGAGACAAAGGAGAGAATGAAGCCCCCATGGAGTGGGTCAGGGCCACAGCCAAGGAGGGTGAGGCTCACAGCAGTGCTCCCATTCCAGCAGAAAGCCAGAGGGCTAATCAGAAAATGGGTGGGCTGCTCATCTATGTTGTATGCCTCAGGCTGTGTTCTCTAGAAGCAGATCTTTGGGGAAGAATTCATGTGAAAGTGAAAATCCCCTGGTAGAAATTGCTCTTAGGAAAAACTCATTGGAAAGTAGGGAAGCAGGACCAGGAAGAGAAGGTAGCCAAGAGAGGACACAATATCAAGCAAAGTCTCACAGAGAACCACAGTAGCCACCCCAAGATGGCACCCAAGGATCCTCCCCTCATGGTATTTCTGCCTTTGCATATCCCTGCTCTCACTTCATGTAGGATGGACCTGTTTAACAACAGGGTATTGTGAAACGGATGGAGTGTGGCTTCCAAGGCTAGGTCACGAAGGACTGCAGTGTCTCCCTTGCTCTCTTGGTTCGCTCACTCTGGACGAAGCCAGTCAGCATGTTGTAAGGATGCTCAAGTAGTCTGTGGAGACGCTGATGTGGTGAGGAACTGAGGCCTCTTGCCAACAACCACTCCAATGTGCTGGCCTTGTGAGGGAGCCTTCTTGGAAGCAGATCCCCCTGTCTCAGTGGAGTCTTCAGGTGATGCAGCCCAGCTGGCATCTTGACTGCAACCTCATGAGAGACATAAGCCAGAATCACCCAGCTAAGCTACCCATGAATTCCTGACCTACAAAAACTGTGCTTTGGATTGAATATGTCCCCCAAAGTCCATGTGTTGGAAACTTAATCCTCAGTGCGACAATGTTGAGAGGTAGGACCTCTAAGAGGTGATTATGTCATGAGGGCTCTGCCTTCACAAATTAATGTTATTATCATGGGAGTGGGTTTTTTATGAAAGCAATTTCACCTCCCTCTCCCCCTCTCTCTCATCCTTTTTTGCCGTGTGATGCCTTCTGCCATGTTATGGTGCAGCAAGAAAGTCCTCATCAGATGCAGACCTTTGATCTTGGACTTCCCAGCCTCTAGAACCATGAGCCAATAGATTTCTGTTCTTTATAAATTTTCAAGTCTCAGTTATTCTGTAGAAGCAGCACAAAATTGATTAAGGCACCCGCTTAGTGGCATTAATGCCCAAAGCATATGCACACATTTCCAGAGGTCAGAGCCCCCTAGAACTTTGGTGCTTAGAAACAGGAATGGATTTCTGAATTCAGAGGTAACACACTTCCTCATATCACACACTTGTGGCTTCCTTTACGTAACGTACCTTATTGATTTCTATTTAATAATGACTGATGCAGCTCTTGGGCCATTTCTCTGATGAATCCAAGCTGTCTGTCACATAGGAGAGACAGGGCAGGAGTGAAGCATTATTATTCCAAAGCACAGTCATTAGATTAATAGTAAGCTCCAGCAACACCATTAACGTGGGGAGAATCGATGAAATAACAGAGGCAAGGCTGCCTCCAGATAAGATCGCTGCTTCTCAAGCATGTGCCCTATTTATAGATCATATGTGTTCATTCTACCTTTGGCTCTTTCTCCCATCGACGGCTCCCAAGTGAGCTGATTATAATCTTTAAGACTATGTGTCAGCAGCATAAACCACCATCACCATCACTCCTTATCCTTGACCCATCGTCTTCCACCTGCCCACCAGGAAAATTAGACAACACTCTGTTGCTTTGTGTTGGAACAAAGGCATTTTTCACAACTTTCCCAAAAGAAATTTTTGTCTCACCATGATCAATCTTTTCCTATAATTTGGGAAAATAAAAACTTTAAGGCCATAAATAGACAGTAAACTTTGAAAATTATTTCCCCAAACGGATTTCCCTGTGCCCTTCTGTTCACAAACAGTTAGCTCTCCCAAGTCATAGCTTGTCAGCAAAGTGACTTTATTTTAATGTGTTTAGTTTTTATCTTCTCGATTTATTATTCAGAATAGGTTGGGGGGGGGGGGCGCGAGAACACCCTTTCTCTGGAAGGTACTCCTTTCTAAATCTAAGGAAATGATTCTCTAGTTCTGTACTAGAGAGTTGAGTGAAACTAAAGCTGGTGGTGTTAGGAAGGTGGGCAAGCTCGTCACTGACAGCTCTCTTAAGAATCTTAAGCATAGTATGAAGGGATGGACAAAGAAAGACCAGTGGATGAAACGTACAGAGTCTCAGTGCCATGTGAAAGGTGGCCAGCCTTGAGAGATCCCTTTTAGCCATCACATCCATCCCTGCAACCTGGACAGCACCTCCTCCACTCAGGAGGACCTCTGAGATCCACCCCCTGTCCACGGGCTCATTCTGAACCACAGGCTTCTTCCACGCCTCACTCTGCCTGCCATCTTGGCTTGAACCCTCACAGCCTCTGAGCTCATTGATCATCCATTGATTATTTTTCTGTGTCTAGCCTCGTCTTGCCCTTCAGACCTGATGCTTTGATAGGATTCCAGTTTTTATCTTGAGCTATTATCGACTTAGTTCAACTTCCCTCTTGGTTCAACTAAGCCACAGCACATTTCCTCTGCCCTCAGTGTCTGCCCCTACCCCAAGAAGAGTCATCTTGCCTTTCCCTTGCACCACAAATAAGACCTTAATAGAGAGATATGGGACCTGGAGAGAGACATCTAGAGTCAAGTCAGAACAGATGACAGCAACCTGTGGCCCAACCTGGCATCTCTTTCTCTTGGATGTTCTCTGTGTACCGCTGTCCCTCGATAACTTTACGCATGTGAAGGTAACATTTAAGAAAATAATTTTCCCCCACATCCTGCTCTGTCTATTGCCAATGGTTTCTAATCAGATGGCTTGTGGTCTCCCCTCCACCCCCAATTTTCCTTTGTTTCAGATTAGAACTATGGACTTTCTACTGATGGCCTATTAAAATATATCTTTTGATTAAAATCATACAGCTCATCACCAAACATGCCAAGCTATGATAATACATGAAGGGTAAAACTTGGGCACGCAGCTCACAAATTCTAAATGATGATGACTCCATTCTTCTCTCCCTTTGAAAATTTAAGATCAAAATCCTGTAAAAGTGGAAATAATCTGAATGCTCAACAATAGGGATGGGTAAACAATTAACAATCAAGTTTGCAAAGACCACTTGGTGACTGCTGCGTGAAAAAGATGGGATACGAAGACCTGTCTTCCGTGTAAGCCCCATTCTGCAGTGCCCTGCAGCCTCACCTGGGGCACTGGCATGCAGGGCTGGGACCATCTCTATCTTCCTTCCAAGTCTTGCTGGGGAGGACAGGCCAAGTCAGTTGTGAGAGTGCAGTCTCGATGATGTTAGAAGGGTAGGGTCCTTAGCAGGACATCAACTAAGGTTGCAGTGAAGGGCTGCAATTTTAAGCCAGGCGCAAGGTAGAAAAAACCTGTCATGCTGGTGGATGGGAGAGAGTTGGTGGTGAGGAGGGGACTGGGGCAGGGGAGGATAAGAGGAGAGTGGGGAACCACAGGGATGGAGTTGGGGAGGACTGGTCGTCCACAGTCACCATAATGAGAACCTGAACTAGCAATGGCAAGTCTCCTCAGGAGATGGTGTTCAAGCGTTATCTTTACTCTTTGGAGCCTATCTTGATTGTTTTTTAAATGTGATTTTTACAGAGGCACAGAATGAATAGAATCTGTGTCATGCTGACAGTTCACGGGGCTGAGTTCCTGTCTGTTCCGTTTCGTGTCCTGCTGTGTCTTAAGCAGGAACACACATCCACCCCACAGAGACTGGGGAGTGACCACGGAATGGGAGGTGGGGTGTTTGTGGCAGGCTGTAGCTCCCTGGGCTGAGGTTCACTGGATTAAATCAAATAAACAACAAATACCTTTCCATAGTATAAATATTTGTATTGACTGTTTCTGGCAACCATACCTGGACCCTTCATTTATCAGAAGAAAAGCTTAGGTTAGAAATTACCACCTTCATGGAAGGAGGGGGGGAGGGGAGAGAGGAGACAGACAGGAGAGAGGGGAGGGAGGGAGAGAAACGGGAGGGAGGGAGAGAGAGAGGGGGATGTTGAGAGATAAAGAGAGGGAGGGAGAGAGAGGGAGGGAGAGAGAGAGAGGGAGAGGGAAGAAGGAGGGAGAGAAGAGAGGGAAGAAAAGGGGGGAGAAGAGAGAAAGAGGGAGAGAGAGGAAGGCAGGGAGAGAGAGGAAGGCAGGGAGAGAGGGAAAGGGAGAGGTTAAGAGAGAGATTGAGAGAGGAGAGGCTTCCTAGAACTTCCCTCCTCCGAGAGCAGAGCCCTGTTAGAACAGCCTGTCTCCTTTCATGAAGCTTCTCTGCCACCTTCTCTCCCACCCCTCCTGTGTTTGTCCCTTTTAGAGACAGCTTACCCCACTCTCTCCTACTGGACTGGAATTTACCTGGAATGAGCCTTCTCTCTGCTCCCCTTGCACCTGGGCTGGCTGCCAGCAGCTTTCTCCACCAGCCTCCGACAGACACCCTGCAGAGCTTCCATTCTACATTCAGCCACCATTGCCTCCCACCCAGTGGTTTCTAAACAATCTCTGAGCAAGATTTTGGTTTTATCAGCCTATTAACTTCTCCCTTTTTCATTTTGGGGAAGGAGTCCACCAACATTCATCTTGCTCTGAACAGGAGATGTTTTCTGCTCAGCTCTTGTTCTTGGGTGACCTGGCATGGAGGGATATCTCCAGACCTTGGGGAGTCGTCATATAAGCCTGGATCTGAGAACTGAGGGATGCTAGGGGTGACATCCACACTCATGAGGAGTGAGGCAAATGCCCCCTTCGTTGTGTTCTCATGAATCTGGTTCTTCCACAGATTTTGTTTACTAAGTTGCATTTATTAAGAAATAATGCTTTTTTTAAAGAATATTATTATTATTTTTGAGACACAATATTGCTCCATTGCCCAGGCTGGAGTACAGTGGTGCAATCATGGCTCACTGTAGCCTTGACCTCCTGGGCTCAAGCGATCCTGAGTAGGTGAGACCACAGATATATACCACCATGCCTAGCTAATTAATTTTTTTTTTTTTTTTTGATGGAGATAGGGTCTTGCTATGTTGCCAAGGCTGGTCTCAAATTCCTGGGCTCAAGCGATCCACCTGCCTCGGCACCCCCAAAGTGCTGGTATTATAGGCATGGGCTACTGCACCCAACCAATATTATTCTTATTAATCAAATATGTACATCAGGCAATCAGCTCTTCCACTAGCCAGAGCTAAGCAGTGTTTTCCATGGAGTAGATCTGATTCCAGTTGAAGGAATCTAATTAGGCTCTGTATTCTAATTAGGCTCTGTATTCTAATTAGGCTGAGTGGCATCATGCTCTGTAAAAACACAGGGGCTTCCATTAGACTTTTGGAAATACAGAAGCAAGACTAAAGGCCCCATTGTTGTCCGTATGGACGCTAGGGTGGAGCCCAGCTTGGGATAGATGATGTTAGTGACCCTGGAGGAGAGAACTCCAGAAGAAAGGCTTAAAAGCCGGAGTTATTTTGGGGTTGAGGACTTGAAACCTCCACCAGTAAGCACACTATTTTGGTACAACTGAGTGATTAAATTCTAAGGTTTAACATCCAACTTCCTGGGTGAAAATCTCAGACTTGCCCCTTATTAGTTATGTACCCGTGACCTCCCTGAACCTCAGTTTTCCCCTGTGTAAAATGAGGCTGATAATGGTGCAACTTGAAGCAGCTGGGGTGCGCGCGGATGCAAAGAACATAAACACTGACGCAAAAGGAGACAGCACCTTGTACATTTCCATTTCTAGGCAGTATTGGCTTCATCATATCAAATTATTATTATTATTTGAGATGGAGTCTTGCTCTGTCACCCAGGTTGGAGTGCAGTGGCGTGATCTCAGCTCACTGCAACCTCCGCCTCCTGGGTTCAAGCAATTCTCCTGCCTCAACCTCCCGACTAGCTGGGATTACAGGTGCCTGCCACCACGCCCAGCTAATTTTTGTATTTTTAGTACAGACAGGGTTTCACTGTGTTGGCCAGGCTGGTCTGAGACTCCTGACCTCATGATCTGCCCTCCTTGGCCTCCCCAAGTGCTGCGATTACAACCGTGAGCCACCGTGCCTGGCTGACATCAAATTATAATGTGGTTGTCAACCAGTACTGAAGTGAGAAGGCAAGCATGTGTCACTTCTGGAAACCCACACAGAAGATTAAAAAAACCTCCTTTCCTAGAAGCTTCCATTAAAACCCTCCTCAGGGCTCATTGGTCTGTTTTGCAAAGCTCACGTGGTCATCTCTGAATCCATCACAGTCTAGGGGATGAGACTACACTAGTCAGATTAGACCTGAGCTATCTACCTCTTCTCTAGAGCCAGAGGTGGAGTTAGCCCCAAAGAATGTGCCTGAATGAAGGTTGGGAGACTCACAAAGATTTAGGAAGATAATACTGCAAAGCACTAGACACACAGGGAGCACTCCATAAGTGTGAGCTAATTACTGGCCATTATTGTCATCCTGGTGAAATCTGGTTAATCAAGAGTCTTATTCTACTGAAAATGTTTATGTCCATATGCCTCCATCATCCTCACCATCATGATCACCATCATTATCATCATCCTCACCATCTTCTTCATCATCATCTTCACCATCATGATCACCATCATCACCATCATCTTCATCATCCTCCTCACCATCATCATCACCATCATCTTCATCATCCTCCTCACCACCATCATCACCATCATGATCACCATCATCACCATCATCTTCATCATCCTCCTCACCATCATCATCACCATCATCTTCATCACCATCCCCTCTTCATCATGTTCATCATCATCCTCACCATCATCACTATCATCACCTTCATCACCATCCTCTTCACCATCATCTTCATCATCACCATCAAGATCACCACCACCATCACCACTATCTTCATCATCCTCACCATCATCTTCATCATTACCATCATCTTCATCATCACCACCCTCTTCACCATCATCCTCGCCATCATGATCACCATCATCATCATCATCAACCTCAGCATCATCTTCACCATTCTCATCATCATCCTCATCATCATAATCACCATCATCATATCACTATCATCTTCATCATCATAACCATCATCTTCACCATCATGATCATCATTATCATCTTCACTGGCATCATCGTTGGCCAAGTGCCTACTGTATGCTGCTGACACCATTTCAGACACATTGCAAACCTATATCTAATCCTTGGGACAACTTGTGAAACAGTATATCACTAGTTGCTTACCCCCAATACATTCTCTCCCTTGTTCCTTACCATATAAAATCCTGAGATTTAGTTTAATGTAGCATGATACCAAAGATTTAAAACCTACACTAATAAAAACAAACAAAGCCCACTCCTCCAGTAGGGTGTGATGATGCAAAATTGTGAAACAGTTAGAAATAGATGTAAAATGTCCTATGCAATGAATAGACAAAGAAAAAAACCCCATACGGTACCAGCTTCCTTTGCAGTTAGGTGTGGTCATATGGCATAATCTAGCCAATGAGATAAGAGAAGTCTGCCAGAGACTTCTGAGAAAATCTCACCTCTCTGCTGCAGGCACCATCCGTTCCTCAGTGCTACTCTCCTTTTCTTCCTGCTCGCAACACGGACCCTTCAAAGCTGTAGAAGAGAAACTCTCTCATGATCATGAAGAAAGTCACGCACTAAGAAGGACAAAAAGGGGAAGTTTGGGACATTGAGGCTATCGTGGACCAATTCACCAGCCCTGGGATGCATCCTCCAGACACCTCGTTATGTGTTGAGGGGAAGAAAAGCACCTTCTTTGCTGAAGTCACTGAAGTTGGGTTTCTGCTGCAGACAAGTGAATACAGCTTCTAACAGGAGATTGCTGGACAAAATGAGCCCTGTCATAAATGAAGAAATCAAGGCACAGAGAGGGAAAGCATTTACCCCAGGTGTAAAATTCAGGCTCCCAAACCAATGCTCTCACCTTAAAAAGGAGGGAAATTCTGACACAGGCTGCCAAATGGATGGATCTTGAGAACATCCATCTTGAGATGGTGCAAAGTGAAACAAGCCAGTCAGAAAAGGACATATAATGTATGATTCCACTTACATGAGGGACTTGGAGTTGTCATATTCATGGAGACAGAAAGTGGAATGGTGGTTACCAGGAGTGGGTGGAGGGAGACCAGGAGTGAGCGTCTAATGGGTGCAGAATTTCAGTTTGAGAAGTTCTGGAGATGGATGGTAGTGATGGTTGCAGAACACTGTGAATGTGCTTAGTGCCTCTGAACTGTGCCCTTAGAAATGGTTAAGATTGTAAGGTTTTTGTTATATGTATTTTACTGCAATAAAAACATACGATGTGGGAAAATTTCACTAAAAACAAAACAAAACAAAAATCAATTCTTCCTTCAGTAATGCCTCAGAAAAAGTGTGTTTTGTTCTGTCTTGCCAAGGGTTTGAAACTCTTGTTTCTATCCCTGTCCTCTCATCCTAGGCTCTCCTAGATCCCGTCAACACTCAGGGTGGCTGAATGAGTGTAGTTGAAGTGGCTTCTGCTATTGGGGCATGCACCTCTCTGCCCATGGCAAGGACTTGGGACAGGTATGGCTTCTGCTCATGGCAGTTGAGATAAAGGTTGAATTTCTAGAATCTCAGGAGTTAACAGTTACAGGGTCTGAGTCATAAGCTCAGAAATGAAGATAAGTAGAAGCCCCAGACTGGGAGGACTAGATCTAACATTTCTCCGGGAATGAACTATTTCCAGAGTACATATATTAACATTCAAGACTCCCTGAAAATACTCACAGTGCTACCGAGGTCTTGACTGGGGAGATTCTCTCCCTTCCCCTGTGAAAATGTCACTGCTCAGCTTCCTGAGCGAAGTTCGCAGCTCACATCTCCTCTGTCCCAGTATCACTGAGCATCTTAATTAGGTGAAAAGGTCTACACATCTTTCCTTCTGGACTTGAGGTTGTCCTCTGTGTTGCTGTGTGTGAGGGTTCAAGCTGTGAGTCACTTATTTCCTTCTTAGCAGGAGGGGGGATTTTGTATAGAAGGCTAAACAAAGACAGTTTCTCTCCCTGGTGTTTAAAGCAAATCTCTCTAGTATGGGGACAGATATAGACAGAGACCTAGGCTCATTTAGGACAGTGGTTCTCAACCCTTGCTATCTGTCCCTTAGAGTCCCTGAAGAACTTTGACAAATGCTGATGTCCAGGCCAAACCCATGACCAATTAAAGGACAACCGCTGGGGATGGAACCTAGGCATGTGTATTTTTTTAAGTTCCTCAGGGGATTCCAATAAGCAGTCCAATGTGAGCACCAGTGTTTTTGCAATCCGTGTTCTGTGGCACAGCAGTGCAAGTATTACCTGGGAGCTGGCCAGGAAAACAGAATCTTAGGTCCTGCTCCAGGGCTCCTGGGTCATCCAGATCACCTGGATCAGAATCTGCATGTCAGCAAGGTTCTCAGTAGAGCTGTGTGCACCTTAGAGCTTGGAAGCACTGGGTTAAGTCCCCGTTGGAAGGAATCTTGATGACTGCTGACAGTTCCAAGTCTTCTCACCTTCCACTCTTGTGAGTTGCTTTCTGACTTCTCCCACATTTAGGGAGATATGGACCAGTGATATTGTCCATCCCAGGGGTGGCTTGGTGCTTAAAAGTCAACTCTGACTTCTTCACCATTACGTGACACAAAAGGGTTGATTGTATGCAGAGCTTTACAACCATTCTAGTACCAAATGCTGCCTATCATGCTAGCTAATGACAAGATAATAATGATTAGTAATAATAGTTACATTTATTGATAACCTACTGTATTAGACAGGGTTCTCCAGAGGGACAGAACTAATAGGATAGATGTTTATATAAAGGGGAGTTTATTAAGGGGTGGCTCATACTAAAACCTCAAAAATAGGGAAGCTGACAGTGCAGCCTTCAATCTGTGGTTGAAGGTCCAAGAGTCCTAAAGTTGAAGACCTTGGGGTCTGATGGTCAAGGGCAGGAAGCATCCAGCACGGGAGAAAGATAGAGGCCAGAAGACTCAGGCAGTCTAGTCTTTTCCCATTCTTCTGCCTGCTTTTATTCTGGCCATGCTGGCAGCTGGTCAGACAGTGCCCACCCAGATTGAGGGTGTGTCCACCTTTCCTAGTTCACTGACTCAAATGTTAATCTTCTTTGGCAATACCCTCAGAGACACACCCAGGAACAATACTTTGACTCCTTTGATCCAATCAAGTTATTAACCATCACACCTACTATGTGCCAGGCACTTGGCATAGAGTGCTTCATTTAATTATTCCAGTAAATGTGTCAATATTATTGTCCCCAATTTACAGATGAAGTAGCAGAGACCCAGAGAATGAAGTCACTTGTCCAACAAGTTTACGCAGCTGGAAAGTAGCGAATGGTAAGTGGCTGGTTTCCTTTTCTTCACCCCATCATTCTTAGAAGGCTAATGGTAGGGTGGTAAGGAAGGAGAGAAGGGAAAATAACAGAGGAAGGGGAAAGAGGAGGGAGGAGGGAGGAGGGAGGAGGGAGGAGGGAGGAGGGAGGAGGGAGGAGGAGGGAGGAGGGAGGAGGGAGGAGGAGGGAGGAGGAGGGAGGAGGAGGGAGGAGGAGGGAGGAGGAGGGAGGAGGGAGGAGGAGGGAGGAGGAGAAGTACGCTCAGATTAATTAGAAACAGTGAGAGAGGGCCGGGTGCAGTGGCTCATGCCTGTAATCCCAGCACTTTGGGAGGCCGAGGTGAGTGAATCACATGAGGCTAGGAGTTTGAGACCAGCCTGGCCAACGTGGTGAAACCCCATCCCTACAAAAAAAAAAAAAAAAAAAAAAAAAAAATATTAGCAGGGCATGGTGGTGCATTCCTGTAATCCCAGCCACTTGGGAGGCTAAGGCATGAGAATCACTTGAGCCTGGGAGGCAGAGGTTGCAGTGAGCTGAGATCATGCCACTGAGTTAGGACTTGTGGTTGCAAGTGATGGAAACCTAACATTCCCTAATGCAATCACAAAGAAGTATTGGCTCATTAAACATGTCCAAGGGCAGGTGGACTTCAGTTTCTTCCTATCTTTTCTCCATCTTTCAGTTCTTGTTTTCTCTGTGATGACTTTCTCCCAACAGGCTTTTTCTCGTAGTGGCAAAGATATTCCCTGTCAGTATCAGTTCTATGCTGTATTAGTCCATTCTTATGCAGCTATGAAGAAATACCTGAGACTGGGTAATTTATAAAGAAAGGAGGTTTAATATACTCACAGTTCCACGTGGCTGGGGAGGCCTCAGGCAACTTACGATCACGGTGGAAGGTACCTCTTCACAGGACAGCAGGAGAGAGAATGAGTGCAAGCAGGGGAAATGCCAGACACCTATAAAACCATCAGATCTCGTGAGACTCATTCATTATCACGAGAACAGCATGAGGGAAACTGCACCCATGATTCCTTTACCTCCACTTGGTCCTGCCCTTGACATGTGGGGATTATGGTACTACAGTTGAAGATGAGATTTGGGTGGGGACACAGAGCCAAACCATATCATAAGTTTGTCAGCTAGTTTGTTACCTAGAGCAGTAACTCCCTAAAACTCTCCTAAAATCCTTCGGACAGTGGTTGGCCAGGCTCTGGTCATCCACTTCTGAAGGCAGGAGGTGATGATGAATCATATGCCTTGAGAGAGTTGGAGGGGCAGTTCCCCCAAGGACAATTGCAGTACTGTTACCAGAAAGGGGGAAAGAATGCAGGCCAGACAGGAATCCTTAAACTGGACATTCTTTGCTTTCCCCTCCAGGTCTACTCTCCACCTGTCTCCTCCCTCCTGTCTGCCCCAAGAGTGATTTCTATGGCTAACATATGGCTATTTGATATGGTTTGGCTGTGTCCCCACCCAAATCTCACCTTGAATTGTAATAATTCCTTCGTATGAAGGGCAGGGCTAGGTGGAAATAACTGAATCATGGGGGTGGTTTCCCCTGTACTGTTCTCATGGTAGTGAACAAGTCTCACAAGATCTGATGGTTTTATAAATGGGAGTTCCCCTGCACAAGCTCTCTTGCCTGCCGCCATGTAAGACGTCCCTTTGCTCTTCCTTTATCCTCCATCATGATTGTGAGGCCTCCCCAGCCATGTGGAACTGGGAGTCCATTAAATCTCTTTTTTAAAATAAATTACCCAGTCTCAGGTATGTCTTTATTAGCAGCATGAGAACAGACTAATACACTATTATTTTCTTAGCTTTAAGTTATAATTTGCATACCTTAAAGTCCATCTGTTACAAGTTTACAATTCAACAATTTTTAGTAATTTTATAACGTGCTGCAACCATCACCACAATCCAGTTTCAGAACACGTCTATCAACCCCCAAAATTCACTTCAGGCTGCTTGCAGTAGCTCCTGGCAATGTGCAGAATTTGCCTTTTCTGGACATTTCATAAACATGGAATCATATACTATATAGTACTCTATGTAGTATCTAGCTTCTTTTACTCAACATAATATTTTTGAGGTTTGTCCTTACTGGAACATG
Source organism: Pongo pygmaeus (assembly GCF_028885625.2). Taxonomy (NCBI): domain Eukaryota; kingdom Metazoa; phylum Chordata; class Mammalia; order Primates; family Hominidae; genus Pongo; species Pongo pygmaeus. Next base: position 3,189,859 of record NC_072379.2, read on the forward strand.
TGTCAGTATTTCATTCCTTTTCATTGCTGCATTATATTCCATTGTATGGATGGACCACATTTTGTTTATCCATTCACCAGCTGATGGACATTTGTGTTGTTTGCAGTTTGGGGCTATTATGAATAAAACTGTTATGAACATTTGTTTACAAGTCTTTGTGTGGACATGTGTTTTGAATTCTCTCCATTAGCTTCCTAGGAGTGGAAATGCTGGATCATATGGTAAGTTTATGTTTCAACTCTTGTCCATTGCTGGTGAAAATGCAAAATGGTACAATAGGTTTGGAAAATAGTTTTAAGAAACTGCCAAACTGTTTTCCAAAACTATGATACCATTTTACATTTTCACCAGCAATGGGCAAGAGATCTGATTCCTCCACATCCTCACCTATATTTAGTTATCATCTGATTTTCAAAAATTATAGCCACTTACTAGGTACATAATAATATCTCACTGTGGCTTTAATTTGCATTTCCCTAATGACTAATAACAGTGAGTGCTGGTTGTTTTTTTTTTTTTTTTTTTTTAAAAGACAGAATTTTGCTCTATTCCCCAGGCTGGAGTACAATGGTGTGATCTCGGCACACTGCAACCTCCGCCTCCCAGGTTCAAGCGATTCTCCTGCCTCAGCCTCCTGAGTAGCTGGGATTACAGGTGCCCATCCCCATGCCAGGCTAATTTTTGTAGAGATAGGGTTTTGCCATGTTGGGCAGGCTGGTGCTTTTTAGTCATTTGTATAAATTGGATATCATATATACACACGAAGAAATTAGGCCCTTAACTCACACCAAAAATAAAAATTATCTCAAAGTGAATCACAGACCTAAATGTAAGAGCTACAGTTATAAAGCTTCTAGGAGAAACTTTAGTGAAATGTTTGTTCAAGTCTTTTGCTTATTTTTTTATTTGGGTTGTTTGTCTTATTATCAGTTGCAAGAGTTCTTTATATATTCTGGGTACAAGTTCTTCATCAGATACATGACTGGTACATATTTTCTCTCAGTCTGTAGCTTGTTCTTTCATTTTCTTCGTGGCGTCTTTTAAAGTTTTTAATTTTAAATTAAAATGACATCCAATTTATAATTGGCTCATACTTTTGGTGTAATGTCTAAGACCTCTTTGCTTAATCCAAAGCCATGAAGATTTTCTCTTGTTGGTTTCTCCTAGAAATTTTATAATTGTAGCTTTTACATTTAGGTCTGTGATTCATTTTGAGATAATTTTTATTTTTGGTGTGAGTTAAGGGCCTAACATTGTTTTGTGTGTGTGTGTTTTTTTTTTTTTGATATATGATATCCAACTGCTACAATGCCATGTTTGAAAAGACTATGCCGCCCCATTGAATTGTCTTGACATCGTCAGTTGTTCTGACATTATTGTCAAAAATCCGTTGGCCATATACTTAAGCACTTATTTCTTGGCTCTCACTTCTGTACCATTATCAAGATGCCTATCCTTACTCCAGTGCCACTGTCTTGATTACTGTAGCTTTAGAGTGAGCTTTGAAAACGGGTAGGATAAGTCCTCCAGCTTTTTCTTTCCCCAAATTGTTTCAGCAATTGTTTGTCTTTTGCATTTCTGCATTCATTTTAGAACCAGCTTGTCACTTTCTTCAAAAAATCCTGCTGGGACTTTAACAGGGATTGCATTGCACATATAGATCAATTTGATCTATGGATTGACATCTTAATAATATTTAATCTTCCAATCCATTAACATGGAATATCTTTCCATTTATATTTTCTTTCATTTCTCTGAGCAATCCTTTCTAATGCTCAGTGTACCAATTTTTCATTTTCTTGTTAAATTCATTCCAAACTGTTTATTTTTGATGCTATTGTGAATGAACTTAAAAAAATTCTTTCTCAAATTGTTCATGACTAGTATAGAAAATTCCATTAATTTCTATATATTGATCTTGTATCCTGCGAAGTTGCTAAATTTATTAGCTGTAGGAGGATTTTTTTTTTTTTTTTTGGTGGATTCTTTAAGATTCTCTACATATAGGATGATGCCATCTGTGAATAAAGTTTTACTTCTTTCTTTCCAATCTGGATGTATTTTATATATATATTTTTGGCCTTATTTTACTGGCTCGAATCTTCAGTAAATTCCCGAATGGAAGTGGTAAGAATGAATGTCTTTGCTTCATTTCCAAGCTTTGGGAAAAGCATTCAGTCTTTCACCATTAAGTATAATGTTAGCTGTGGGTTTTCTGCAGTGCACTTCATTAAGTTGAGGAAGTTCCTTCATATTCCTAGTTTGTGGATGGTTTTTGTCATGAATGGGTGTTGGATTTTGTCAATTGCTTTTTTGTGTGTCTACTAAGATAATTCACTATCTGAACATGCCATCTGTTTCCTGCCAGGACCCTAAAAAATAAAAAATGCTCGCTGCAAAGTGAAAATGTATGTGATGAAGGTGGGTTCTCTAGTCCCTACTCAATGAATTATTGCACTGACTTGTTGCCCATTCTCTCAGCTTTTTGGCTTCAAGAGATTTGGTTTTAAAATATATCCACTAGGCCGGGCACGGTGGCTAACGCCTGTAATCCTAGAACTTTGGGAGGCTGAGATGGGTGGATTGCCTGAGCTCAGGAGTTCGAGACCAGCCTGGGCAACACGGTGAAATCTTCTACTAAAATACAAAAAATTAGCAGGCGTGGCAGCGCATGCCTGTAATCCCAGGTACTCGGGTGGCTGAGGCAGGAGAATCCCTTGAACCCGGGAGGCGGAAGTTGCAGTGAGCCGATATCGCGCCACTGCACTCCAGCCTGGGCGTCTCCAAAAAAAAAACATATCTATATATCTATACATACCTCCACTAGCAATTTGATACTGCTTCCTTCCAAAATGGAGCCTAATTCTCTTCCTTCTGAGTGTGAACTAGACTCAGTGAATTGCTTCTAGTGAATGGAATATGGCAGAAATGATGGCGTATGTTTTCTGAGACTAGGTCATAGGAGGCGTTGTGGTTTCCGTCTGTAACTCTCTACTTCATCATTCACTCTGAGAGAAACCAGCCGCTATGTTGTGACATCACTCAAGGAGCTCCATGGGAAGTTCCACTGAGTAAAGCCTCTGTGACTGAGTTACTTTGGAAGAGAATCCTCAAGTCTTCTGACCGTAGCCCCAGCCAACATCTGACCGCAAACCCATGATACAAATCGAGCCAGAACCACCCAGTTAAACTGCTTCTGAATTCCTGACCCCCGGAAACCACAAGGTAATAAACGACTATTGTTTTAAGCCACTGTGTGTTGGAGTGATTTGTTATGCAGCGTTTGACAATACAAGACATTGCCACCTTCTCTTAGAATTTGTTAAGCTCTAAAAATGACAAAGATGGGTCTGAAGGAACAAGGATTTCTGGACCTGGAGGCTCTTTCAGAAGTTAGATCCCATGAGGATGGGGCATTGCCCTAACAAGAGGTTGGTGAGCATTGTATGTGAAAACACTTCGTAGGTGATAAATACAGCAACAAACACATTATTGTTACTGGAAGGTTTGTTACAGCTTTCAAGCTTACACTCAATGTCATCTTAGCCGGCATCCTTCTTTCTATCCCAGCACATCAGGTCTTTGAAAATTTGTGTTCTTCTAAGAAAGGACCCCCAGGGTCCTGCCCTCCCAGGACCGACATGCTGACCAGGCACTTGATGTGGACATATCAGACCACCCACATTCTACTTCCATCAGTTGCTTTTTCTAGAATGCCAGCCAGGAGGGACGAGTACACTCTGAACTTTGATCTCATGTGGGTGGGTGATCTGCTTTCTAATTAGAGTTCCCTGCCCGGCCCCTTCTGCGGAACGTTTCACCCAGGAGAAAAGACCTGAAGCAATTGTGTCAAAGGGTAGGAAAGCATTTACACAGCAAGAGAGGTCTTGCTTAGCAATTCGGGGGAGAAAAAGATTTGCCTCCAGCTGCCATTCTGACTGCACCATTTGTTAAAAGTGCAATGTAAGTTTCTGTTTTCTGAAAAGGGGAGAAGTTGCTGTCGATAAGCAGGAGGTCACATCCATCTCCATTTGCATACAAATTACTTTCTCATCTTCTTTCCAAGGGGGAGAAAGAGCTGCCTTATCGTTCTCAGAAGGAGCAAACTCTCCTCGGGTCGCCTTGTATATTTGTCAGAACTTTTTGGATGCAAATGACAGACACTCAACCCAACCCTGAGTAGCTCATGCAAAACTGGTTTTTTTTTTTTTTTTTTTTTTTGAGAGTTTCACTCTTGTCGCCCAGGCTGGAGTGCAGTGGCGCCATCTCAACTCACTGCCACCTCCGCCTGCCAGGTTCAAGCGATTCTCCTGTTTCCAGAGTAGCTGGTACTACAGGTGCGTACCACCACACCCGGCTAATTTTTGTATTTTTAGTACAGATGGGGTTTCACCATGTTGGCCAAGATGTTCTTGATCTCCTGACCTTGTGATCCGCCCACTTCAGCCTCCCAAAGTGCTGGGATTACAGGCGTGAGCCACTGCACCCGGACACTAAACTGGTCATTTTTGATCTCATCAAATCACAAAAGTAGAAAAGTCTTTCACTTAATAGGGGATGCAAATGCCATCTTCCATCTTATCTCCTCTTTTATCTAATCAACTGCCTTTATTCTCTCCCCAGAAGCTAAACCCATGGCCATATGGATATCTCCAAACTTGAACTCGAGCCTGCTGTATCCGGCTCTGTATGTGCTATGGCTATTTGGATATCTGGTAGGGCTGTCAAGCTGAGTGTGTTGAAGCTGTTTAGGATCTTGCTCTTGTGACCTGCTCCCCCTCCTCCAGTGTTTTCCTGTCAGAGTAGATGGCTCCACTTGCCACCTCCTTGGACAGCTGCATAAGCCAGAAACCTGAGCATCACCTCTGTCCCCTCCCTCCCTCATCCCCACACAGCCAATCAGTAAATATGACTGGGGTCCAGGTGCCTCTTTCTTACCACAGTGTTTATATTTTATCTTAATTTTTATTTGTTTGAGACAGGGTCTCACTCTGTTGCCCAGGCTGGAGTGCAGTGGTGTGATCCCAGCTCACTGTAACCTCCGCCTCACAGGCTCAAACAATTCTCATGCCTCAGCCTCCCAAGTAGCTGGGATTACTGGAGCACACCACCACGCCCTGCTAATTTCTGTATTTTTAGTAGAGACAGGGTCTCACCATGTTGGCCAGGCTGGTCTTGAACTCCTGACCTCAAGTGATCCACCCGTCTCAGCCTCCCAAAGTGCTGGGATTATATGAGCCACCGCACCCAGCCCAGGTGGCTATTTCTAGTCCCCCTGCCACTCCCTTGTCCAGGCCATCATCCCTGCAGTGTGAACTAGGGTAACCATGTTCCAACGAGTTCCTTTCCCATCTATTCCTGCCTCCCTCTGATTTGTTCTCCATAGGATTGCCATAAATGTCCAGAAAAATGCAAATTAGATCCTGGCAAGCCCCTACTGCATGCTCTCCTCTCACCATTAGGATAAAACCCCAACTCCTCACCATGAGGTGATCCCAGCCCTGCCTGTCTTACGCCAGTGGCCACTTTCCTCTCCGCCATCCACACTGCAGCAGCTCTGCTCCTGTCCACTCCATGACCTTGAAGCATACGGTTTCCCCTGCCCAAATGTTGTTTCCTCCTACTTTACCTGCCTAGCTCGCCTTCACACTTCAGAGCTAGAATCCCCTAGGAAACTTAGGTGAGAAGATTGCTTGAAACCAGGAGTTCAAGATCAGCCTGGGCAACATAGCAAGAGCCCTGTCCCTACAAAAGCAAAAACAGACAAAACAACAAATTCGCTGGGTGTGGTGACACAGGCCTGTGGTCCCAGCTACTCAGGAGGCTGAGGCAGAAGGATCCCTTGAGCCTGAGAGTTGGAGGCTGCTTTGAGCTGTGATTGCACCACTGCATTCCAGCCTAGGTGACAGAGCAAGACCCCATCTCTTTTAAAAAAAAAAAAAAAAAAAAAAAAAACTGTCAGTGTTGGCCAGGCTTGCTGGCTCATGCCTGTAATCTCAGCACTTTGGGAGGCCGAGGTGGACAGATCATTTGAGCCCAGGAGTTTGAGACCAGCCTAGACAACATGGCAAAACCTCGTCTCTACAAAATATACAGAAATTAGCCAGGCGTGGTAGCACATGCCTGTAGTCCCAGCTACTTGGGAGGCTGATGTGGAACAATGACTTGAGTCCAGGAGGTAGAGGTTACAGTGAGCTAATATTGCACCATACACTCCAGCCTAGGTGACAGAGCCAGACCGTGCCTCAAATCTACAGACAGGCAATAAATTTAAAATTATTACATGAACTTGTTGACATTCCTCTCTCCACAATGGAGCCCAATTCACCTCCCTTTAAGTGGGGCTGGACTTGGTGACTTCTAATAGAATGCTTCCAGTACATAGAAGTGACAAGGTATGACTTCTGAAGCTAAATCATAAAAGGCATTGTGTGACTTCCTGTTTGCGTTCTCTCTTGGATCACCGGCTCTGGGAAAAGCCGGCCACCATGTCGTGAAGACACTCAAGCAGCCCTCTGGGGAAGCCCCCATGGTGAGGAGCTGAGGCCTCCTACCAACAGCCGTGTGAGTGAGTTTGGAAGTGGATCCTCTAGTCTCAGTTGAGCCTTTGGATGATGCAGCCCTGGCCAGCATCTTGATTGTATCCTCATGAGAGTCCCTGAGCCAGAACCACTCAGCTAAATCACTTGCAAATTCCTGGCCCAAAGAAACAGACATAATAAACGTTTATTTTTTAAGCCATTAAGTTTTCTAGCAATTTGTTATACGAAATAGACAATATAGCAACTTCCTACATCATTCTTATAGCATTTATGACATTTACATTCAAATAATTAACTGTGGAATGCATGGTTTAGAAATGTCTGTTGCAGTCCCTGCTGTGCCCTCAGGGTCCTGACCTGGTAAATGCTTATAGAACTGAACTTCATGCTGGGAGACAGTGGTATGCCAGGCAAAACAGACACCTGAAGCCCATCGTTTCTAATATGCCTCTCCTCTATAGACAAAATTATTTTCTATCACCATCATGCAACAGATACTGTTTGAATGCAGTAAAATCTCTCTCATATACACTAACATTTGCACATATGGAACAAAACATGACACTTCTCAGTTCTTTTTACTGTTTTAATTGTAAAATAAAATCTCCAAGTGGTCACAAGGCAGAATTAAAGTAATTCAAATTCTCTGTCTTCATAATGACTGTGCTATTGTTTATTTTGAATCTACTAAACACAGTTGATGTGTAATATGCAATGCCACAGGGGATGGGGACCTGAACTCCACACCAAGTGAGCCCTAGTGATTCAGAATCTTGGCAGACTTCCTCTTCACATGAACACGTGCTGCTGGGTCCCTGAGTGTTGGGGGCGACTATACAACGGGGACTTCTCCAAATTAACCTCTCCATTGAAGACTATTTGTTTAGAGGACAAGTCATTCAACGTGCTAATCCAAAGTGATATTATTAAAACTCAACAGTAACTGTGGCAATTGTCTAGAAATTAGACCAACAAAGAGATTGAGGGGGAAGCATATGTTATCCCTGGCATTGTGTAGAATCGCACATGGAGAGAATGAAAAGCAGATTGATTTTGAGTTGGTGTTATTGTTTTAAAATTCTCTATAGGCAACGCACTCCCGGTCACACCCTCTCCAACCCCCAAGGTGGACGGGCTCCTACTCTTTGTCTGCCATTCTGGAAGACCAAGGAAAGATGGATCCATTTGTGAGCTATGAGCAAGACACTGTGATGGATATCTGCCTTTTTTTTTTTTTGAGATGGAGTCTCGCTCTGTCACCCAGGCCGGAGTGCAGTGGCACGATCTCGGCTCACTGCAAGCTCCGCCTCCCAGGTTCACGCCATTCTCCTGCCTCAGCCTCCTGAGTAGCTGGGACCACAGGCATCCAGCACCATGCCTGGCTAATTTTTTATTTTTAGTAGAGATGGGGTGGGCACCTGATTTTAATGAACAGGGGTAGCATCCGCCATCTAGTGATTTCTGTGGTATTCTTGCAGACATACTCAAGGACAGTGGTCTAAGTAGCAGTTCCTCTGGGATAACACTGGGCCCCCCAGTGACAGCCCAGGGTGGGGTAGGTCCATCCCCTGATCCAGCTGTAGTTCTGCAGCTCCTGCTGCTCTGATGGAGCCTGGGCCCTGAACAGCAGAGCCCTCCCGGAGCAGAGCACGGGCTTGTGAAAGACACTTTGGATCTTGTCAGGTTATAGCTCCATTTCCCATGCACAGGCTTTAAAATGCATCTAAATATTTCAAATAGTCTCTAAATTTTTTAGAATTCATAAATCTGGAGTAGTAACAAGATCATAAAAGAAGAAGCCCACTCCCAACCAGTAGGAAACAGAACTGATGTATTCGTATGTTTATCATTTCCATTTCCCACCTGGATAGTCCCCGGAGATCTGATTTCTTGTTTCCTGTAGAATCTAAAGACAGAAAGCAGAACTTGGTGTTAAATAATCTTTACCCTACACCTGTTCAAACTACCGGCAAGACACTAGTCATTTGTCCTGATGCACAAACATCAATCCAGGGCACATGAAATTTTAACTATCAATAAATATTCCAACATCCACACACATGGAGCGTCTAATTCCAGCATCAAAATGCAGATAAGCACGAATAGATATTTGGATTTACGGCAAAAGGAGTCTCATCTGGAAACCCCTCCCAGGAAGGTCTGGCAGGCTGGGTATAAGGAATTTGGGACGATGCCTGCATTTCCTCTGCCCATTTCTACCAAGTCGGTCCTGTAATCCTGTTTAATTAATAATAAACATTGCAGGATTTTCCCATTTGAATTATGTTTGAAATGTGATGGCTGGATGCTTCTTATAAAAATGCTTTGAAAAATAAGCCGTGTCAGAAATGAGTGATTTATCATCACTCAGAATGCTGGCAGGGGAAATCTCAGAAGAGGAGAGAATTGATGTTGCTTTCTGCCGGCATTTCTACTACAGAGCCGGTCCAATTTGCTTTCTTTCTGTGCCCATGCATGGAGCAGCTTTTGCATGAGGCACTCCCCTCGCTCGTTTCGTGTTTTTTTTTTTCTCTCCCAGGATCTGCCCAGGCCTTTGGAGGCCAGACCTCCCTGATGGCACAGTGGCAGGCATCTGGGTCCTTGGGGAACTCCCCACGATGCACACCAGGCACCAGCCAATGTCAAAGGTCAGGAGAAAGGAGCTCTTGAGGTTTGGATGACTTAAATGAGCTGCATCACACTGAAACATTCAGTCTGCCGAGCTTTCAGGCCAAAGTTCTTGATCAGATTCTGTTCAATCACAAGGTATAGCTCTGCTGTCCATAATCTGCTCTGTTAGGAATACAGCAATTATTGAGCACTTACTATGGATCATGCTTTTTTTTTTTTTTGAGACGGAGTCTCGCTCTGTCACCCAGGCTAGAGTGCAGTGGCGCGATCTCGGCTCACTGCAACCTCTGCCTCCTGGACTCAGGAAATTCTCCTGCCTCAGTCTCCTGAGTAGCTGGGATTATAGGCGCCCGCCACAATACTTGGACGATTTTTGCGTTTTTAGTAGAGACAGGGTTTCACCATGTTGCCCAGGCTGGTCTCGAACTCCTCACCTCAGGTGATCCACCTGCCTTGGTTTCCCAAAGCGCTGGGATTTACAGGCCTGAGCCACTGCACCCAGCCCTGGATAATGCCCTGTTCTAAGACCTTTATATGCACAATTGCATTCGATCTTCACAAAAGTTGGTATTCATTGCATCCCCATTTTACAGATGAGACAACCAAGATACACAACAAGCAAGAGGCCAAAGCCAGGAAAGTAACCCAAACAGTCCGATTCCAGAACCCAGACTCAATCATTTCACTGTTATTAATAGAAATGGGTGTGGTGGCTCATGCCTGTAATTGCAGCACTTTGAGAGGCCAACACAGGAGCATCACTTGAGTCCAGGAACTCGAGTCCAGCCTGGGCAACATAGTGAAATCCCAACACTACAAAAAATAAAAACACTTAGCCAAGGGTCGCATGCCTGTGGTCCCAGCCTCAGGAGACTGAGGTGGGAGGATCACCTGAGCCCAGGAGGCTGAGGCTGCAGTGAGTCATGATTGTGCCACTGCACTACAGCCTGGGCAACAGAGGAAAGGCCCATCTCAAAAATTATAGTCTTTCTCAGTGCTTTATACCACGTAATATGCCGGGCCCTTAGATACCGTGTCTTTTATGTGATTGAGATCGTTGTCCTCCTTTGACAGCTGAGGAAACTGAGGTTACGAGAGAGTGAAGTCAGTTGTCTAAAGAAAGTCTTGAGTCAACTCAAGTCCTCCCAGGTCCTCCCAGATCCATAGCTCATTTTCAAAGTACTTACTTGGTGTCACTCTGCTCGACTGACATGATAGATGGGTGGTGGGGGCTGCGGTCTTGGTGGTGAGCTCTCTGGAGATCTACCCTTTGGAACAACATAGACGCTCCAGTTTCAGATTTCTCAAGTCCAGTGTCTGTTCTGTTTTTCTGTTTTTTCCCCCCCTTTGCTAAATTTAAGCAGCCCCAGCAGAGAAAGCCAATGAATGCTGATGTGAAAACAGCTGTGTGGACCCATTCCTCTCCATCACCCATCAGATGGTTTCCAATCAGGAAGAAAAGCTGGACCATAGTAAATGTTGGAGAGTATGTGGAACAGAGGGAACGCTCATGCCCTGCTGATGGGAATGCAGATCGATCCGGCCTTGGAGCAACTGGGCAGTACCCAGTGAAGTTGAACCTGTGCGCCCCATGACCCAGAAATTCCAAGGGTACATGTAGACCAGGAGACATGCATGGCAGACTCATGGTTTGTAAATAGGAAACAGTGGGAGACAAAGCCATGTCCATCAATGGGGGAAGGTGGAGCAGACATGGCGCATTTGTAAGATAGACTTCTACAGGCAATTGAAATGGATAGACTAGATGTGCATCGATAACACAGGTAATTATAAAAAAATTTCAACGTTGAGTGACACAAAACAAGTTCTAGGAACCTCAAAGCAGCCCAAACTTTATTATAATATTATAGATTGCTCATGGGTACACCTATAAGAAGGTAGAGGCACATCCCCGATGAGAGAGAGAAAGAGAAAGAGAGAGAGAGAGAGAGAGAGGCTGACCTTACAGGTGGGGCTGAAAGGGACTTCACTTGATCTGTGATGTTTTGTTCTATATACATGTTTTTTATTATTTTCTATTTATTTTATTTTGAGATGGAGTCTCACTCTGTTGCCAGGCTAGAGTGCAGTGATGCAATCTCAGCTCACAGCAACCTCTACCTCCTGGGTTCAAGCGATTCTCCTGCCTCAGCCTCCTGAGTAGCTGGAACTACAGGCATGTGCCACCACGCCCAGCTAATTTTTTATTTTTAGTAGAGATGGGGTTTCACCATGTCGGCCAGGATGGTCTTGATCTCTTGACCTCGTGATCCACCTGCCTCGGCCTCCCAAAGTGTTGGGATTACAGATGTGAGCCACCGCATCTGGCCCACTTTGTATTTTTATAAATATAAAAATATGAAACGCTGGGTGTGGTGGCTCCTGCCTGTAATCCCAGCACTTTGCGAAGCTGAGGCAGGAGGATCACTTGAGCCCCGGAGTTTAAGACCAGCCTGAGCAACAAAGAAGACCCTATCTCTACAAAAAAAAACAAACAACAACAAACAAAAAACAAAACCCACCACCACCACCAAAACTTAGCCGGCCTGTGGTCCCAGCTACTTGGGAGGATTGCTTGAGCCCAGGAGACTCATGTTGCAGTGAGCTGTGATCGCATCGCTGCACTTCAGCCTGAGTGACAGAGTGAGACCCTGTCTCAAAAACAAAAACCCAAAGACAGAAAATGTTGGCATTTGTCAATTTTGGGTGGTGAGAACCTGGGAATGTGTTCTGTCATTCTCTGCACTTTTATGTGTTTTGAACATTTCTAAAAATAATAAAAGATAACCCATGTGAAACTACATACTGAATTTCTATGTCCTCTTCTTCCGTGAATAGTGAATGTGTTTTGGAGTGGGTCTGGTGGCAGAAGGGGGCTGAAGCCAGCTCCTTAAACAAGTGAATTTCCTGCCAACACGCTTTCCTCGGCTGTGGCACAGAGGGAAAGCAGAGAGCTGGCTGTGTTTGCAGTTGCATCTAGGAGACCTTTTAAAAAAAATCTGGACATTTAGGCAATATTGATTAACACACGCATAGAAGCATGGGGTGGGGGGAGCAAATCAATCAATAAATGCATTTCTTCTGTTCCTGACCTTAGATAATGTGTGCTGATTAAGGGGCATGTCACTTGTTTTTAAAACCAGTGTTAAATATTAATTACGAATCATATGGCTTGACCCCAGCAGGGGCCACTGTCCCCCCTCCCTCGGGGCTCTCCCAGAGCTCTGAAAGCAGTCCACCCTCCTCTGCCACCGAGAAACCAGGCAGATTTACATTAGGAATCACCATGATTCTTGTTCTCTATGGTGGTTACTGTGGACAAGACAATTAGGGAAACAGAATTCATTGTTTGAACAGGCTGAGCTCATAATATTAGTGTGGATTTAAAAAAATCATTTCTTGGCCAGGAATTAAAAATAGCTCATTCTCTCCCCCCCACCCCTCTTTTTCTCTTGCCAGATTTAGAATCAGAGGAACCTTTTCCCTCCTAGTTAATATTCCTGAGGCAACTCGCATTTGCAACACGGTTGAGAATCATTTTATTTTAAACACCAGTTCTTTCCACTATTCCTGTGAGGGAGTTCCAAGTTATTAGCTCGGTTTTAAATACAAGGAGATGGGAGTGGAGAGGCTTGGGGCCTCTCCCCGGGGACCAGGTCAGAGAAGTCTGCATGCTCAAGGAGACTGGAATCTCAATCCCTTCTATCAGCTGCCTTTTCATCTGTCCTCAACGTGTTCTCTGCCACTTTAGCATGTAAGATTTCAATGACCAGCCAGGCACGGTGGCTCACGCCTGTAATCCCAGCACTTTGGGAGGCCGAGGCAGGCAGATCACAAGGTCAGGAGTTCGAGACCAGCCTGACCAACATGGTGAAACCCCGTGTCTACTAAATATACAAAAATTAGCCAGACATGGAACACACCTCTAATTTCAGCTACTCTAGAGGCTGAGGCAGGAGAATTGCTTGAACCCGGGAGGCAGAGATTGCAGTAAGCCAAGATGGCGCCACTGCACTCCAGCCTGGGTGACACAGCAAGATTCCATCTCAAAAAAAAAAAAAAAAAAAAAAGATTTCAATGACAATTTTTTTTTTAAATGCACATGGAAACAGAACCCCCTGGAGTAGCCCTAGCCAGGAGCAGAACTCAGGAGTCCTGATGCCCTGTCTATGGTTCTTGCAAATCTTCTCTGCACTGGGTTAAATGCTGTCCTCTCACAAATTCTTACCTACTTGGAACCTCAGAATAAGATCTTGTTTGGACAAAAGGTTTAATTGCAGGTGCAATGAGCTAAGACAAGGTCATGCTGCCCACAGCCTCACATTCCAGGGCCACCACTTGCCTGACAATTCCTACCCCTCTCTTGTTCTGATTTCTTCAAAAGCTGTTTCCTAAACCTCTGCTTCTCAAACAGTAACGAGCACATGAGTCACCTGTGCATCTTGTTCCTCAGCATTTTTTTTTTTTTGAGATGGAATCTTACTCTGGCACCAAGGCTGGAGTGCAGTGGTGCCATCTTGGCTCACTGCAACCTCTGCCTCCTAGGTTCAAGTGATTCTCCTGTTTCAGCCTCCTAAGTAGCTGGAACTACAAGTGTGTGCCACCACATCTGGCTACTTTTTGTATTTTTAGTAGAGATGGGGTTTCACCATGTTGGCCAGGCTGGTCTCGAACTCCTGACCTCAAGTGATCTGCCCACCCTGGCCTCCCAAAGCACTGAGATTATAGATGTAAGCCACTGCACCTGGCACCCTTAGCAGTTTCTGATACTACAGGTCTGGGTGGCCTCATTCTGCACCTCTCACAAGCTCCCAGGTGAGGCCAGGCAGCTGGTCTGGGGACTGTACTTTGAGTAGCCTGCGTCTCACCATCACCTATGACTCTAGCCCTGGGCCATCAGTGACTTCCTGGCCTCTGGGCTCACCTCCATCAAATCGACAGGTTGCTACCACCACCTGATGTCCTCAGAGCAAAGTACCTATTGATGGCCGGTGATGGAGTAGGCAAGTGCTTCAGGCTCGGGGAGTTTAAGATCTTTTATTGCCATGACTTTTATGTCCTCTCTGCATTTGAGAGCTTTGCAACTTCATTAGTGTACAGAATACTGCTGAAAGAATTGCTTGGTGGACCCTCAGACCTTCTGATAAACAATCATTGTAAACGTAATAATCAGGTTACCACCATTAAAAATTATATTATAATTAAAGATGATACAAGCTCCCTGAACCCTTGATGAACACATTGCCTTTGTTTGGAACTGTTGTTAAATGAATACGTAGGTATTTTTCTTGCAAAGCAATGTTCTTCCTGCTTAGCCGGTTTGAGACGGAGTCCTGCTCTGTCCCCAAGCTGGAGTGCAGTGGCGCCATCTCACTTCACTGCAACCTCTGCCTCCCAGGTTCCAGAGATTCTCCCGCCTCAGCCTCCCGAGTAGCTGGGACTACAGGTGTGTGACCACACCCAGCTAATTTTTGTATTTGAGAGAGACAGGGTTTTGCCATGTTGGCCAGGATGGTCTCCATCTCCTAACCTCGTGACCCACCCGTCTCGGCCTTTAGCTGATCTTCCTATAAGCTTTCCTATGCTCTTCCTAGAAGATCTTTCTACAAGTCTGTTCTATTCTGCTGATGTCATTTGTTTTGCATGTAACATTGCTAGCGGAGTCCAGGGGAAATCTTTATGTTCAAGGGCTGGGGGACGACGTTAGAAGCTATGATACAACTCAGAAATTATAAGAGGAAATAATTATTACAAGAGAAGAAACATCACACTTGTCTACACTAATGCACTTGACTGTCAAACAAAGAGATCTTTAAGATGATGAAGCACGCACCATGCAGGAGGAAAATGAGGAAAACGCGGCTACAATTTGTTCTGAGTCATATCTCTTATAGAAGGGATTGCATTCTGCTTTGTAATCATTTACTAAGAAAGTTGTTTGCAAATTAGAGAGGAAGGATTCAGGCTATGGAAACCGGCTCGAGGTCAGGCGGCGTGGAGTTGCCAGGGTTGTGGTTCTTAAAAAAAAAAAAAAAAAAAAAAGAGTCTCACCCAGTTCGCACCCATCGCGAAACAGATTCAAGGCACAATTCAGACAGAAGGTGAAAAGGAGATCCTCACTCTGGCATGGGCTGAATATTTAATACCGCCAAAGTCAAAAAATAAGAATGGCTATAAGAAGAAAGACAACAATAGCCCTAGCAGAGTAATTTCACTAGGCCCTAATACACCCTGTGGGATAGTTTGTATTATATTTTAGAGCTGGGAAAACAAGCTCAGAAAGGATATCTTCACGAGGTCGCTCAACTCATATGGGAAGACTTTTTTATTTTTTATTTTTATTTTTTGGAGACAGGGTCCTGCTCTGTTGCCCAGGCTGGAATGCAGTGGCACGATCTTGGCTCACTACAACCTCTGCCTCCTGGGCTCAAGCGATTCTCCTGCCTCAGCCTCCGAAGTAGCTGAGACTACAGGTGCACATGACCACACCTGGCTAATTTTTGCTTTCTAAATTTTTTTTTTTTTTTTTGGTAGAGACTGAGTTTGGCCATCTTGCCCAGGCTGGTCTCAAACTCCTGGGCTTAAGTGATCCTCCCACCTTAGCCTCCCAAAGTGCTGGGATTACAGGTATGAGACACTGCACCCAGCCTCGAGCTTTCTCTCTCACATGTGCCTCTATTCAGGATTCCACCCTAGTTTTGGAGAAATAGATTCACATTCTGAGTAGTAAAGTTAAAACCAAGGATCTCAATGAATTTTATGTCACCTACAATTACTGCCAGGTTTTCCTTAATGTCATGTGTACGCTGCCCAATACTTGATGCTCAAAACAGATTTTAGGGGGGAGAAAAGGAGAAAAAAAGAAGACAGGAAGAGAGAATTGGAGAGACAGAGGAGGGAGTTGATGAGGTTGGCCTACATTGGTGAGAATACAGCACAGGTGCTTTCAAGCTTCCCCTTGACTAAATTTAGGATGCTATTTTTGAGATGCAGTTTTGCTCTTGTCACCCAGGCTGGAGAGCAGTGGCGTGATCTCGGCTCACTGCAACCTCTGCCTCCCGGGTTCAAGCAGTTATCCTGCCTCAGCCTCACGAATAGCTGGGATTACAGGCACCCACCACCATGCCCAACTAATTTTTGTATTTTTAATAGAGATAGGGTTTCACCATGTTGCCAGGCTGGTCTCAAACTCCTGACCTCTGGTGATCCACCCGCCTTGGCCTCCCAAAGTGCTGGGATTACAGGTGTGAGCCACCATGCCCGGCATTTTTATTTTTTATTATTTTATTTATTTATTTTTTGAGATGGAGTCTCACTTTGTTGCCCAGGCTGGAGTGCAGTGGCACAATCTTGGCTCACTGCAACCTCCACCACCCAGGTTTAAGTGATTCTCCTTCCTCAGCCTCCTGAGTAGCTGGGATTACAGTTCCCTGCCACCATGCCCAGCGGATTTTTGTATTATTAATAGAGATGGGGTCTCACTATGTTGGCCAGGCTGGTCTCAAACTCCTGACCTCAGGTAATCCGCCCACCTCGGCCTCCCAAAGTGCTGGGATTCCAGGCATGAGCCACCGCACCCGGCCTTTTTGTTATTTGTTTTGAGATAGGGTCTCACTCTGTCACACAGGCTGGAGTGCAGTGGCTCAGTCATAACTCACTGCAGCCTTAACCTCCTGGGCTCAAGCAATCCCCCTGCCTCAGCCTTCTGAGTAGCTGGAGCTACAGGCATGCACCACCATGCCCAGCTAATTTTTTGTTGTTGTTGTTACTTTGTAGAGATGTAGAGGTCTTGCTATGTTTCCTAGTGTATTAATCTGTTCTCGCATTGCTATAAAGAACTACCTGAGACTGGGTAATTTATAAATAAAAGAGGTTTAATTGACTCACCGTTCCACAGACTATACAGGAAGCATGGCCGGAGAAGGCCTCAGGAAACTCAACAATCATGGTGGAAGGCAAGGGTGAAGCAGACACGCCCTACGTGGTCAGAGGAGGAGAACGAGAAAGAGTGGGGAGACGCTACCTACTTTTAAACAACCAGATCTCGTGAGAACTCACTCAGTATCACGAGAACAGCAAGGGAGAAGTCCTCCCCCATGATCCAATCACCTTCCATCAGACCCCACCTGCAGCACTGGGGCTAACAATTCAACACGAGATTTGGCTGGGAACACAGATGCAAACCATATCACCCAGGCTGGTGTTGAACCCCTGGGCTCAAGCAATCCTCGTGCCTTGGCCTCCCAAAGTGTTGGGATTACAGGTGTCAGCCACTGCACCAGGCCAGCATGGCTTCTTCTCACAAGGAGTGTCTACTCCCAAACCCAGTGCTGACCTTGGGGCCCTGCTCCATGAAATGCTCCAACACCCACCCACCTTCCAAGCCAGGACCAGGGGAGCTTCCTGGCTCATTGCTCTCCCAACACACACACACTTCGGCCACCAAGCCCTGGCTCCAAACTTGTCCCTTCACTTTATCCCAGATGCAACACCTGCAAACGGCAGCTGTCCATTGATCCCGACAACAAAAACTGAGTGAGGCATTGATTTCTCCCAATCTGCCCCCAGCCACAGACCAGATTCAGCTGAAACTGGCATCAGCTGGGTGGGATCCTCTTGAGTGGCTCCTTTTGCTTAATGGGCAGGGTCCAGACAGCCTAGCAGGTTTCATCAGGATTGCCACGACCAGGCCCTGTGGATATCAGAAGCCTTTCCTATTCTCACTGGCCAGTCTCTGGACCGGCCCTGGTCTTCCAGCCACAGCGCTTCCTCCTTCATCACCTTTGTGGGTGCCCTTGACAGACGTCTGCACCTTTCCCACCATGTACTTGCAACCTCCCTCCTCTGAGAAGCCCTGCGGTCTCTCTCTGGCTTGCAGCAGCGGGGCTGTGTCTCCTCTATGCCCCCAGGGCTCCTGCCGCTGCCCCTCCCCTGTTGCAGTCCCCAACTCACCGTGCTCCACTTCCTCCTTTCCAAACCTGTTGTTCCCACGACGCTGTGAGTGCCAGGAAGGATGACACACATCTCCCGTCTCTCTCCCCAGCCAAGACTCTGCCCCACAAACAGGCCTGATGTTTTCACACACCTGGGAGTTACTTTAATCTGCGATGCTAAGACATGTAGACATGGGCATCCCTGCCAGGAAAAAAGGAGTTTACACTCACTGACCCCTGAAAACCAGAGGCAGCCCCCACAGGGCTGCAGGGGGAAGCACCTGGGTGGGTCAGGAGTCAGAGAGATAAGGGTCTAGTGTGGCTGTCCCCTCATTCAGACAGCTCTCCAATCAGGAAACCACCATTATTAAAAGTCCCCTTGTTTATTTCACTTTGCTAAGCCTTACTTGCATGCATCGTGTATCTTTCACATAACATTTCCCCATTTGCTTATGTCACAGGGTTCGCTAATTACAGGCGAGAAACAAAACATTCCCAATGAGTGCAGACACACGTGCCCTCTATTGTGTTCATTCCGGGTTAAATAATTAGGTTATTGGGAGTCTCTGTTTTTGTCTTCGGTTTTTTTTTAGAGACAGGGTCTCACTCTGTCACCCAGGCTGGAGTGTAGTGGCTCAATCACAGCTCACTGAAGCCTGGACCTCCCTGATCTCAAGCGATTCTCCCACCTCAGCCTCCCAACTAGCTGGGACTACAGGTGTGCACCACCACACCCGGCTAATTATTATTATTATTATTATTATTATTTGTAGAGACAGAGTTTCTCCATGTTTCCCAGTCTTCTGGTCTCGAACTCCTGAGCTCAAGCAATTTGCCGGCCTCGGTATTGGTGTTTTAAATGCTCAATGTTATGCAAAAATACTTGGTGGATCCCCGCCCCCCCACCCCAATACAATGACACATGGTATCTCATTCAAAAGCATTTTGTGACATGTTTCAAGGAGTGGGTTAGGTTGATTTTTCACTCAGCAATCAGCAGTAGAGTTTCAATTCATTACTTTAAGCTGCTACATAGTATTCTATAATATGGATATGCCTAAATGCATCCAGCTACTCTATAGATGAAAATTTACTTTGTTTCTATTTTCCCCCACTCCAAACAATACTATACCATCCTTGGATTGTTGCTTTTTCCTCCAGTACAAACCATGCAGTGAAAATCATTCATTTTCCAGCCAGGCGTGGTGGCTCACGCCTGTAATACCAGCACTTTGGGAGGCTGAGGTGGGAGGGCCTGTAATCCCAGCACTTTGGGAGGCTGAGGTGAGAGGATCACCTGGGGTCAGGAGTTCAAGACCAGCCTCACTAACATTAAAAATACTCTATTAAAAATACAGAAATTAGCCAGGTGTAGTGGCGCCCGCTTACAATCTCAGCTACTCAGAAGGTTGAGGTAGGAGAATCTCTTGAATCTAGGAGGCAGAGGTTGCAGTGAGCTGAGATCATGCCACTGCACTCCAGACTGGGCAACAGAGCAAGACTCTGTCTTAGACCAAAAAAAAAAAAAAAAAAAAAATCATTCATTTTCCTTGTCCCAAAGAGTGCTACAATAAACATCCTTCTCTATGTTTTTCATGCGTCGTTGGTTTTACTCATGTAGGACAGATTCCCAAAAGTGAGGTTTCTTGCTAAAGAGCATGCATTTTAAATTTTAATAGACATTGTAAGGTTAATTTGTATAAAGTTTAAAGCAATTCACACTCATGAACAAGGAATTTGAGTACCCAGCTTCGTGTATTCTTGAGGCATTGGAAGTTACTGTTCATTTTCTAGACTAATAGATGAAAAATAGTATCCCATAATTAATTTTATTTGCACCTCCTTGACTGTTTGTGAGGTTGAGCAACTCTTTCTAAGCCCGATAGGCAATTTTGATGTCCCTTTCTGTGAATTGTCTGTTTATACCTTCTTGAACTATTTTTCTCTAAAGTCTCGGTTTTCTCATCCATAAAATGGGGAGATGAGAGTATGTATCTCACAGGAGTCATGAAGATTGAATGAGTCAGTGGGCATAAAGAGCTTTGCAAAGCAGCTTGCAACAGAGAAAACATTATCATTGTCATTACACGCTGGGTGCCAGACACATGGTGGCTATCAAATCTTTTATCTTTTTTCTCCTTCCTTTTTTTTATTTTTGGTGTTCTCCATACAAAGCGTTGGGCTTGGGAAAGAAAAAGGCCCACTTAAGAGAAGGACCATATCTTGGGCTGGCTGGAGGCAGGAGCCAGACAGGACCACACAGTGGCTGTGGATATTGTCAGGAGCTAAGGCTGGGGAACTCAAAGAGGGAGTCACTTTGGCAGCAGTGGTTTTGGGGGTTGAGAAAAGAGGGTCTGGGCTGGACACAGTGGCTCACGCCTGTAATCCCACCAATTTGGGAGGCCGAGGCAGGCAGGTAGCTTGAGCTTACCAGTTCAAGACCAGCCTGGCCAACATGGCGAAACCCCATCTCTACTAAAAAAAAATTCCAAAAATTAGCTGGGTGTGGTGGCGTGTGCCTGTAGTCCCAGCTACTCGGGAGGCTGAGGCAGGAGAATTGCTTGAATCCGGGAGGTGGAGGCTGCAGTGAGCCAAGATCGCGCCACTGCACTCTAGCCTGGGTGATAGAGCGAGACTCCATTGAAAGAAAGAAAGATAAGAAAGAAAGAAAGAAAGAGAGAGAGAGGAAGGAAGGAAGGAAAGAGGGAAAGAGGGAAGGGAGGAAGGAAGGAGGGAAAGAGGGAAGGGAGGAAGGAAGGAAGGAAAGAGGGAAAGAGGGAAGGGAGGGAAGGAAGGAAAGTGGGTCTGATCTTGAGTCGTAACCATGGGAATAGTGAGGATGGACCACCTCCCATGTTCCCAGCACTTTGCCTGTACAACATGCCAGTGATATGGGACTGATCATTTCTCTCCATCTTATGGCTCAGAGGGGCTAAGCGATTTGCCCAAGGTTGCACAGCACGTGAACGGCAGGGCAGAAATGCGAACCCAGGATAGTCTGACCCTCAGTCCCTGCATGCTCCACTAACCCATCTTAAGAGATTGCCTGGCTTCTAAGAAGCCCTGCCCTTTGGTGGAGGAACCTCTGAACACCTGGGTCAGGCCGTGAAGCCCAACCATTGGCATTTCTAGATTTCTCTGCTAGAATTTTAGGAAGAAAGTTGGAAGCCCCCAGAGTCATTGTGCAGCCTTCTGCATTTCTATATCAAGTAGGAGATGCATTTGTTACCACACTAATTAGACAGAAATTAACTGAAATGCTGAGTTTTAGCAGAGAGTGAATGGGCTGCAGGTGTCAGTAATTAGCGAAAAATGAGTCATTTGATGTTTGTAGACACACAGCCTTCTCAACTTTGATTCAAAAATAAACTTCGTGGGTACATTGTTCTGAATCACTCCTGCTAATGCATGTGTCTATCTGAATGTTGTAATTCAGTATAAATATTTTAAATAAATCAGTAACATTGCTTTTCAGTGGCAGTACACACATGAAATTTTCTGTAGAAAAATGGAGTAAGAATAAAATATTTTTAGTAAGATCGGCAGAAACCTGAAAAACAGCGATACAGAAATTACTGTTTCCTTACTCTTGCTTTTTTTCCTCTCTCTTTCTTTTGGCTTCTTGGAATATAAATAATTCACCTCCAATATCCTGTCCTGAGCAGGGAATAAGCAAGTAAAATGAACAGCATACTGGTAAATACCTGCAGGGTTTGGAAATGGCATTAAAAATCCCCCTTAAACTAGATATTCTCCTGTTAGTTCACTGCCTGGGAACAGCCTGAGTTCTGAGGTGGGTGGAGTAAAAAGGAAACTTACACAGAGGTAGACGTAGCTGTGTCTTCTAAAGCAAAATCTATTTCCTTATCAAACTAGATAAGTTGGCCAATTATGAGATACGAGAGCATCTGTGTGTAGAGCAGGTGGGAACAGAAGCCTGGAAATTATTTTTCCTCATGAACAGCAGTTGTGTGCACGTTTGCGTGTATGTGTGTATGTGTGTGATGTGTATGTTTGTGTATGTGCATTTTAAGGCTTAGGATCAGCGATTGCATTAACCATTGCCCAACAGGGGACGTCCCCACCGTGAAAAATTGAATGCAAGTGTCTCACTGTCTCCTTTTTTTTTTTTAGAGACAGGGTCTCACTCTGTTTCCCAGGCTGGAGTGCAGTGGTGCAATCAATCATAGCTCTCTGCAGCATCAACTTCCTGGGCTCAAGTGATTCTCCCACCTCAGCCTCCCAAGTAGCTGGGACTATAGGGGCACACCACCATGCCCTGCTGATTTTTTAAATTTTTTGTAGAGATGAGGTCTTGCCTGTGTTGCCCAGGCTGGAGTGCAGTGGTGTGATCGTGGCTCACTGCAGCCTCAAACTCCTGGCCTCAAGTGATCCTCCTGCCTCAGCCTCCTAAAGGGCTGGGATTACAGATATGAGCCCCTGCATCCTGCCTGGTGTCTCACTCTTGAGCAAGAGAGGTGCCCGGCCCTTCCAACCCCCCGGCTTGGTTCTAGAGCGTCCTGCTGCTCTGTCTCTGAAGCACGCATCTGCACACGAGCAGGTCTTGGGTTGACTAGGGCGGGGTGTAGGAGGAGACTCTCCTATGGCCTGTAACAAGGTGAGGGGACTCTGGCCCCAGCCAGCCTGACAGCTTTTGTGCTCAGAAGTTGGCTGGTCAGTGATTAGGAAGAGTTGACTCAACAGATTCTCTTCCATACCTTGGCATCCTTGAGGTTAACTAGTTGAATGGATTGAAAAAAAGTGAATGGGTTTAAGTCCGTGAATTCATGATTAGTAAAAAAAGAAGAAAAAATCCCTCATTGGTCACCTTTGGAAGTCAGTAGGATACCCCCTCATTATTTTGAAAACTGGTCAGTAAAAGGGAAAAAATTTAAGCATTTATCCTACCTTTCTTATGACAATGATACATCAGCGTGACCAAATGGTTGATAAGGGGAAGGTCCTTGTTATAGAAGTATTCTAGCTAATTAAGGAAGAGGAATGTAGAGTTTGAATATCAGCATTTTACATCTCATAATGAACTAATGGATCTAAGCAATGACCATTAAAAACCATGAACAACCTCTAAAAAAGACACAAACCAAGCGCTCTGTGCCCCCCAGTGGAAGGACAAGACACTACACCATGAAATATTCTTGCCAAACCCCCAAACCTGAAAGTGATCAACACTAGATCCAACTACTGATCTACAGAAAACGAAGAGGACAGAAGAACCTGTCAAATGACACCATGGAGATGTCATTATCAAAATCCAGACTGTGGCCTGTAATCCCAGCTCTTTGGGAAGCCGAGGTGGGTGGATCGCTTGAGGCCAGGAGTTGGAGACCAGCCTGGGCAACATGGCAAAATTCCGTCTGTACAAAAAATATAAAAATTATCCAGGTGTGTTGGCATATGCCTGCAGTCCCAACTATTCTGGAGGCTGAGGTGGGAGGATCACTTGAGCCCAGGAGGTTGAGGCTGCATTGAGCCATGATTGTGCTACTGCACTCCAGTCTGGGGCACAGGGCAAGACCCTGTCTCAATAATAATAATAATAATTCCAGACTGTGCAGGCCATGGCTACCTCTATAGGACAAATAATCCAATTTTTTCATTAAGTGAATTGTAAGGAAAAAAGGGAGAGGGTAATAGGTTAAAGAAGACAGAGACCCAACAGACCATCACAACATACAGATCTGATTTAGATCCCCATGCAGATTTTAAAATAATACAAGAAAGAATATCTATGAGACAAATTAGGGAACTTTGAACACTGCACATTTGATTAAGGAATTATCGTGAATATCTTTAGCTGTGATACTGGTATCGTGCTTATGTTTTTGAGAGATGCCTACTGAAATATTTACATGTTAAGGACAGAATGACTGAAATCTGCTTTGAAAGACTCCATGGCTCATCTAAAGTGGGTAGAGGAAGAGATGAAATGAGATTGGCCCTGAATTGAAAATTATTAGGGTTGGGTGTGGTGGCTCATGTTTGTAATCCCAGCACTTTGGGAGGCCAAGACCAGAGGATCACCTGAGCCCAGGAGTTCCAGACCAGCCTGGACAACATAGTGAGACCCTGCCTGTACTAAAATAAATAAATAAATAAATAAATAAATAAAAAATAAAATAAACCAGGTTTGATGGCTAGTGCCTGTAGTCTCAGCTACTGGTGAGGCTGAGGCAAGAGGATTACTTGAGTATGGAAGTCTAGGAGGTCGAGGCTGCAGTGAGCCCCGATCATAGCATTGCACTTCAGCCAGGGGAAAGAGTGAGACCCTGTCTCAAAAATAAAAAAAATAAAGAACTACATTTCCTTTCTGGAAACACACACACAGGCAGATGTGTTCCATGAATCCCAATAACCGGGACAAGGAGAGGTGGGATCTCTGCAGTGTGGGATGATTCTGGGTCGCTGAATGACACTGAGAGGTCAGGGCGGAATTCTGGAGATTTTCCATCTTCCAGGGCAGAAGTCGGCATGCTTTCTGTAAAGGACCGGACCGTGAATATTTTAGGTCTTTTGGGCCATATCATCTCGGTCACAACTACTCAGATCTGTGCTGGTTGCATGACAGGGGCCAAAGACAATATATAAAGAAAAGAGTGTGTCCCTGTTCTGACAAAACTTTATTTACAAAAACAGGCAGCAGACCGCATTTGCCCTGAGGCTGCAGTTTGACCAGCCCTGTCCTGTTGCTGGACAATAGAACTTTCTGTGATGACGGGAATGTTATTTCTGTGCCATCCAATGTGGGAGCCATTAGTCACACGCAATTACTGACCACTTTGGATGGGGCTAGTCAGACTGAGGAACTAGTTTTTAATTTTTATTTAAATTAGTTTAACTTTAAAAAGTCACGTGGAGTTAGTTGCTACCATGTTAGACAGCACAGTTCTAGACAGCCCAGCCCAGTCATTAAAAAGGAGAGGCTGGGTGTGGTGGCTCACGCATTTTGAGAGGCTGAGGCAGGAGGATTGCTTGAGGAGAGGAGTTTTAGACCAGCCTGGGCAACATAGCGAGACTCCGACTCTATAAAAAAAAATTTAAAAATTGGCCAAGTGTAGTGGTGTGAGCCTGTAGTCCCAGCTACTCAGGAAGCTGAGGTGGGAAGACCGCTTGAGCCTAGGAATTCCAGAGCAGCCTGGGCAACACAGTGAGACCCTGTCTCTACAAAAACTACAAAAATTAGCCGTGTGTGGTAGCATGCAACTGTAGTCCTAGCTACTCTGGAGGGTGAGATGGGAGGATCACTTGAGCTTGAGAGGTGGAGGTTGCAGTGAGCCAAGGTTGTGCCACTGCCCAGTGAGCCTGGGCAACAGAGTGAGACCCTGTCTCAAAAAAAAACAAAAAGAGGAAGAGGAGATACAGCCCAGGGGGAAGAACTGATTTGTCCAAGACGTGGCTCCAACCTTTGGGTTCACGCTTCTCTCTGCACCACCGTATGAAGTTGCCTGAACTCCAGAACCACTGAGCAATGAGGCAGGAGACCTGGGCTCGGATCCTCAGGCTGGGACCCGGGTAAAGTCATTCACCTTTAGTGTTCTGCTGTGTCTCCATTTGTACGCGGACCACACCCCAACCTCCTTGCCCATTCACCTGTGGGGGCTGCCAGGGGGATCACAGGAGACAATGTAGGCAGAGGCCCTTTGAAAACTTCAAAGCGCCCCGGGAGTTTCCGGATGTTCTGCATTAATTTATCTAATCCAAGGTAGGAAAGCGAAAGGTGGGCTATGAAAGACAGGAGGGAAGTCAGGTGATTCATCGCTCGGCTGGAACTCTCGCACGTTAAATCTCTGTTTCAGTGAATTTCCTGGGGAGAATTCAGGGCCGTGTTCCAGCTAACAAATTCATCCCTTTGCTTTGACTCTGAACCAAATTCTGGGATGGTATCAAAGCCAGCCTCCCAGGAGTCGCCTGGGGACTGTCGGGGCCCCGAGCTCTCTGACCCTCCTGCCTCCACTCCGCAGATGCTCCTGCTCCCATCTCCCAGCACAGACCCCACCACAGCCTCCTGCCCGGCCCCATCTGCCCTCCCTGCAGCTGAGCCTGACTGAGAGTGAAGTCCTTCATTAAATCAGTGCCCACCTCGTCCTGCGGATGGAGGTCATTCTCATCCTCATTCTCCTTTCCAGAGAAGGATGTGGGGGGAGGCGGGGAAGGCAAAGGCAGGGAGACATCCTCCTGTCCAGAACTGATTCCTCTTCTGAAAGAAAGAAAAGCAAAGATGTCCCTAAAGGTGACATTAAAACTCTCAACAAGACTCTCAGGCTGGGAGTCTTCTTCCCAAGGCCACAGTCAGGCCTGAGAGGTGTTCTCAAAGACCCGGAGTGAAATCCTCTTCCTAGACAAAGACGATTCCAAGCGGGAAGGGGAGAGAGGGGCCTTGCACGAGGCAAGTAACTAGGCCCGTGGGAGCAAGTTCATACCATCGACCCTCCATCAAACTTTGTGCTTGAAGCGGTTCATGTTTTTTAAAAGGATGGGTGCTCTAAATCCCTCCATTCTGCTCTGCCCCATGATGTAATTTAGAAATCATGAGAGCTCTCAAAAACAAAACAAAACAAAACAAAACAAAAAACAAACAAACAAACAAAAAAACACCAGCGAGATGTGCTCACAGACCTTGGTCTGCAAATGTTTTTGCCAGATGCTGAGAACCTAGGCAGACTCCAGAGCAGCTTTTATAGAGGATTTGATGTTTAACTCATTATGGAGAGGTCCCTGATCTCTCCCTGGAGAAAAAGGAAGTCGATGGGGTTGTTTGTACGGTGAAAACTACAGCATGATGTTGGAGGGATCGGGGAGCCTCCTTCAAGGGTTTAGGGGGCTCTGGGTGAGGGCCTTTCTGGACGGTTCTTCCCTTGGCAACAGGAAGCCAGGATCACAGAAGGGAAGGGTCCAGCCCAGACTTGGAGCTGGCCCCTATGGAGGAGCCCTAGGGGGTATCCGTTAAACAGGAGCAGGTGAGCCTGTGTTACAGGACCCAATCCGGACCCCAAGAGAGGGTTCTTGGATCTCATGCAAGAAAGAATTCAGGGCGAGTCCATGGAGTGAAGTGAAATCAAGTTTATTAGGAAAGTAAAGGAATAAAAGAAGGGCTACTCCACAGACAGAGCAGCCCCAAGGGCTGCTGGTTGCCCATTTTAATGGTTATTTCTTGATGATATGCTAAACAAGGGGTGGATTATTCATGCCTCTCCCTTTTAGACCATATAGGGGAACTTCCTGATGTTGCCATGGCATTTGTAAACTGTCACGGCGCTGGTGGGAGCATAGCCATGAGGATGACCAGAGGTCACTCTGGTGGCAATCTTGGTTTTGGTGGGGTTTTGCCAGATTCCTTACTGCAACCTGTTTTATCAGCAAGGTCTTTAGGACCTGTATCTAGTGCCGATCTCCTATCTCATCCTGTGACTTAGAATGCGTTAACCGTCTAGGAATGCAGCCCAGTAGGTCTCAGCCTCATTTTACCCAGCTCCTCTTCAAGATGGAGTTGCTCTGGTTCAAATGCCTCTGACATCTGGGTGGTGGGGTTGCGCTGCCTGGCTTCCTAACTGCCTGGCTCAGAACACAAATCTGTTGTCTCTGGCTGCCCTGCCAATGGGACTGTAACAGCTGGGACAGGAGAGCCACTGAGCTTATAAATGCCTGTGAGCAGGTATCCGGTAGCCAGGGGGAGAAGCGGTGGGTAGACACAGGGCTTCCCAGCTTAGGCAGGAAAGGACTGGCTTCCCCACCCACCCTGTCCCCACACCCCCCCCCACCACCACCACTTTCTGGAACTTTCCTTAAACAACTGCTGGGCTGTTGTAATTTGCTGCTTCCCTTCTTTTCTTGTTAAAACATTTTATATTTTAAATTTGTTTGCGGACCATTTCCAGAAAAAAAAAAATACGTGTGTGGGCCACAGTTGTCATCTTGCAAATGTTATTTTGTTTTTTATTATTAGAGATTGCAACGTGTGCCTCACCATGCCTTTTTCTTCTTAGTGAAACTAAACAGTTTAGTTTAATTTGGCTAATTAAAAAACACATAACTCACATATCTGCGGCACATAGAGTTACCAAATTCATAGAGTGTGAGTAGGTTACCTATTACCTAAATAGAGTAGAAGATAGGTTACCAGGAGCTGGGAGGAGGGAGGGTGCGATGGTTAATACTGAGTGTCAACTTGATTGGATTGAAGGATACAAAGTATCGATCCTGGGTATGTCTGTGCGGATGCTACCAAAAGAGATTAACATTTGAATCAGTGGGCTGGGAAAGGCAGACCCACCCTTAATCTGCGTGGTCACCATCTCATCAGCTGCCAGTGTGGCTAGAATAAAGGCAGGCAGAAAAATGTGAAAAGAGAGACTGGACTAGCCTCCCAGCCTCCGTCTTTCTCCTGGCCTGGATGCTTCCTGCTCGCCAAGTTCTTCAGTTTTGGAACTCGGACTGACTCTTCTTGCTCCTCAGCCTGCAGACAGCCTACTGTGGGACCTTGTGATTGTGTGAGTTAACACTTAATAAACTCCCCTTTATATGTATATATATAGTCCATTAGCTCTGTCCCTCTAGAGAACCCTAATACAGAGGGGGAGATGAGAAGTTGTTGAATGGGGACAGAGATTCAGTTTGGGAAGATGAAAACATTCTGGAGGTGGATGGTGGTGATGACTGCCCAACACTGTGAATGTGCTTAATGCCACTCAGATGTGCACTTAGAAATGGTTACAAGGGCCAGGCACAGTGGCTTATGCCTGTAGTGCCAGCTACTCAGGAGGCCGAGGCAGGATGATTGCTGGAATCCAGGAGTTGGAGGCTGCAGTGAGCATCACTGCACTCCACCTGGGTGACAAAGTAGGAGCCTGTCTTTTAGAAAACTAAAATATTAATAATAATAAAGAAATTATTAAAATGGTAAATTTTATGTTCTGTATATTTTTGCACAATTAAAAAGAGCATAAACATAACTAGCAGGCATTTTGGTGCCTTATTAAGATGCTGTGTGTTTAAGCTTTTGTGAGGCTAGTGTGTGGGGGGGGTGTGTGTGTCTGTGCCCTTGTGTGTTTGTTGTTGCTGTGTTTTATTTTCCCTGGCTGACTTGGTGAGCTCTTCATTGAAAAATGAGTCTTTCCATGCCTATTAATATATTCTTTAAGTCTGTGGGAGAAATTATCTTTTTTAACATTGTATTTTTTGAAAGGAAATTTATCACGGCTTATGAGCTGGACAGCCAAAATTCACACAGGGGCTCTTTGGACCACTCTCCTTTATTTTTTTGAAATGGAGTCTTGCTCTGTTGCCCGGGCTGGAGTACAGTGGCATGATCTCAGCTCACTGTAACCTCCACCTCCTGGGTTCAAGCGATTCTCCCGCCTCAGCCTCCTGAGTAGCTGGGATTACAGGCACCTGCCACCACACGCGGCTAATTTTTGTATTTTTAGTACAGATGGAGTTTCGCCATGTGGGCTTGAACTCCTGACCTCAGGTGATCCAGCCGCCTCGGCCTCCCAAACTGCTGGGATTACAGGCATGTGCCACCACACCCGGCCACTGGACTACTCTCCTTGAAACAGTTTTGCTCAATCCCTTTTCTCCTCCTGGCAGCGGCCACAAAATGGAGTGAAAACGTTCTTTGCCGCCCGCCTTGTTGACTCACACCTGTAAACCCAGAGCTTGGGGAGGTGAGAGGATGGCTTGAGGCCAGGAATTTGAGACCAGCCTGGGCAACATAGTGAGATCTTGTCTCTATAAAAAAAGTAAAAATTTTTTAAAAATTCAAAAAAATAAACACCCCAGAATAGAGTGCCTAGAACAGAATTATCCTCAGTAAATGTTGGCTATGATGATTAATCATAGTCTTTATTGTTATCAAAATTATCACTGCGACCGGGCATGGTGGCTCACACCTGTAATCCCAGCACTTTGGGAGGCTGAGGCAGGAGGATTGCTTGAGCCCAGGAGTTTGAGACCAGCCTGGGCAAGATAGGGAGACCCCATCTCTAAAAAAAAAAAAACAAAAAAACAAATTTAAAAGAAACGAAAAGACATGCTGGCCAGGTGCAGTGGCTCACACATGTAATCCCAGCACTTTCGAAGGCTGAGGCAGATGGATCACCTGAGGTCAGGAGTTCGAGACCAGCCTGACCAACATGGTGAAACCCTGTCTCTGCTAAAAATACAAGAATTAGCTGGGTGTGGTGGCACATGCTTGTAATCCCAGCTGCTTGGCAGGCTGAGGCAGGAGAATTGCTTGAACCCAGGAGCTGGAGGTTGCAGTGAGCAGAGACTGTGCCATTGTACTCCAGCCTGGGTGACACAATGAGACTCCATCTCAAAAAAAAAAGAAAGAAAAAAGAAAAGAAAAGAAAAGAAATGCCGTGTGGTCACATCAGACCTGGTGATAATTTCTTTTTTTCTCCACCCACCCACCCAACCAGTTGTATTTCCCATGGAGCCCAGTAGAGGGTAGAGGGTAGCAGCTTGAGCACATCCTGGGTGGGTGGGAGGATGACGCAGGTTTAGGAGCTTCTCTTTTTTTTGTCTTGTGTTCTCAACACACTTGCTTTCTCTCCTGGAGGCTGTCCTCTCTTACCCACGCTGTGGAGAACATGCCTCACTGTACCCTGTAAGTAGCCAAGCTCAAAAGGCAGCCATTTCTTTCCCATGAGCAAGGGGCCTCCCCTTTCAGGACTTTTTCTTTAGATTGGGCAGATCTGGAGATTCCTCCCCTTCTGCCCTCCTTGGGAGGGGGTGCTGTTTAGCTTGGGTGCATGAACCCCAGTGATATGGTTTGGCTGTGTCCCCACCCAAATCTCATCTTGAATTCTCACACGTTACGGGAGAGTCCCAGTGGGAGGTAATTGAATCATGGGGGCAGGTCTTTCCCATGCTGTTCTCATGATACTGAATAAGTCTCACAAGATCTGACAGGTTTATAAGGGGGAGTTTGCCTGCACAAGCTCTCTCTTTGCCTGCTGCCATCCATGTAAGATGTGACTTGCTCCTCCTTGCCTTCCACCGTGATTGTGAGGCCTCCAGCCACGTGGAACTGTGAGTCCATTAAACGTCTCTCCTGTATAAATTACCCAGTCTCAGGCATGTGTTTATTAGCAGTGTGACGATGGACCAGCACACCCAGAGAAGCTCTTCTCAAGTTATGACAAGCATGCAGATCACCTGAAAGTCCCAAGGGTGTATGTGGATTCTGATTCAGGAGGTGCAGGTTTTGAACCAAGTTCCAGGGAATGCTTACCAGTGCATGGACAACCACTCCTCCAGCTGCAAGTCTAAGAGCTTCAGAGTATCATTGGCCAAGACCCCACAGAACCTTGTGTGTAGGGAAGACACAAGAGTGGGCTCTTGCCCCAGACACTACCCATTGGGCCTGATAGGGAAGGTTGGCAGGCTTGTCACAGCTCCCAGTCAGCGGAGAAACCCCTCTGGCTACAAGAGCCATATGCTCTAGTTTTATGGTGAGAGAGGAGCCGGTAACCAGGGAGGATGGAGTGGACTGGCTCAGAAGCATGCAGGACCAATTAGGGGCACTCCTCAGATTCCATGCAATGTGAACTGCCTAGGGCATCAGTAAGGCCCCAGGGAGCGCTCTGGGCAATAGAAAGTTCAGGACATCTCACAAAGGCCTGTCTGCTTTCTGTTCTTTGAAATGTTCCCTTCTAACAAGGAAACAGAAGTGACTTTTGCCTTCTCTCTGCTCAGCCCAAGTCTAACCAGAACTTTTTCTTTCTTTCTTTCTTTTTTGAGATAAGGTCTTGCCCTGTCGCCCAGGCTGGAGTACAGTGGCATAATCACAGCTCACTGTAGCCTCTACCTCCCAGGTTCGAGTGATTCTCCTGCCTCAGCCTCCCAAGTAGCTGGGACTACAGATGTGTGCCACCTCACCTGGCTAACTTTTGTATTTTTTTTAATTTATTTTT
Organism: Pongo pygmaeus; assembly: GCF_028885625.2. Lineage (NCBI taxonomy): Eukaryota > Metazoa > Chordata > Mammalia > Primates > Hominidae > Pongo > Pongo pygmaeus. Next base: position 3,221,899 of record NC_072379.2, read on the forward strand.
TTGGTAGAGATAGGGGTCTCACTATGTTGCCCAGGCTGGTCTTGAACTCCTGGGCTCAAGTGATTCTCCTGCCTCGGCCTCCAAAAGTGCTGGGATTACAGGTGTGAGCCATTATGCTCGGCCTAACCAGGACTTCCTTGGGTTCACATATGCCTTGCTCCTGGGAGGAGTGAGGTGAATTCTTATCTGCTGTGGGATAGAGGAGGGGCACCAGAGCCTGTGTTTTTACACCAAGGACTGCGTGGGGCCCTACAGACCTGCCTTTCCCTGGCCAACCTCCTTCTCTGACCAAGACAAAACTGCAGGTTCACTGTGGCGGGTGATTACAATGGACAGAGGGTTTGTTCCCGTACTCCATCTACCAGTGGTGACTTCCTTTCCCTTCAGCTCACCTGCTCCCCAAGCTCTTTGAAGAAATCTCAGTAATTCACTGAGATCAGAGTCTATCACCCAAGCATCCGAAATTGTAGCACACCGGGGAGCCTGCCAGGAAGGCCTACAATCAGATAACACATTCCAGCCCGGAGACCGTTCCAGAGGAAGGGTTAAGCTCCCAAGGTAGTTAGCGGAAATCAAAGAACTGCATGCTCTCATTATCTCATAACAAGCATACCAGGTTAATAGCTGTCGCTGCTGCTCTAAACCACGTGTGTTGTGTTTTGTGAGTGCTGACATGGGGCGTTCTTTCTCCCACCATATCTGCAACTTGACAGTGTCATCATGGTTCGGTGCTGGAGTCGCCTAAAGTGTTTTGCCTACTGTCTCCTGCACGTTGCCTCGAAGGATTTTAAATAATTGCTGTGTTGAATGGGAACTCCTTCCCCTCTCTAATCCCCTCCTGTAGAAAAGCTGGCCAGTGTGCCAGTGTGCCCGGGGGGCGTTTATTTATAGCAGGAACGAAAGTGGAGCATCCCAAAAGACTGTCTGCTTGTCCTGAGCTGGCAAGGAGCGAGGGTGGATGCCCAGCTGTCCTGGACCACCGCTTCCCATGGCTCCTCCAGCCTCCTCTCTTCTGCTTGCACCCTGGAGCTTCCTTCCAAGCAGGATGGGGGTGGGGGTGACAGAGACGGCCCCGGAAGGCAGGGACTGACCGTGGGGGACCCACAAGGCTTGTCAGGCCCCTCCCTCAGGCCCCATCAACCCCTGAGTGATGCCAGGGCCCCTGGGCAGGTGCTTCCAGGGCTTAGGACACAAGGACCTGCGTCCTGTGTGAATTTTGTGAATTCTGTGTGAATTTTGGCTGTCCATCTCAGGACCACTTTGTCCTTGGATAAGACAAAGTGGTTGTGAGGACAGGTGTGAGCAAGGCAGCCAGTAGACCTGGAGGCAGGGGGTAGGCAGCCCTCTCGACAGAACCCCATGAAATTCTTGCATGTGGAGATTTATTTGCACATGCCCCGAAATCCCACAAAACAGCGGTGACAAAGATGGTAGCATCTCTGTCCATGAGAGAAGGCTGGAGCTTCAGGCTCCTGGGTGTCCACCAGGTCTGGCCAGTGCCTGTCATGCTTGGTCTGGGTGGCTCTGGGCCTGCCTGATGTCCTCCTGCTGACTGGTCTTGGCTGGCTCCAGGACTGGGACCCTCCTGGGGGTGGCAGAAGCCCCTGAGCCTGAGGCCTAGAGGGCACACCTCTGATAGCAAGGCAGCAGGAGCCTACACTGAGGTCAGACCTGGGTGAGAAATGCAGCTCCCATTTTTACCAGCTGTGTGACCTGGAACTACCTTCCAAATCTCTCCTTGCTCTTGTTATGGGTGGCATTGCTTTGCCCAACAAGATAAGTTGGAGTCTTAACTCTAAGACCTTACTCAGAGATAGGGTCTTTACAGAGGTAATTCAGATGAAGTCATTTGGCCAGGCACGGTGCCTCGTGCCTAGAATCCCAGCACTTTGGGAGGCTGAGGAGGGAGGATCGATTGAGCCCAGGAGTTTGATATCAGCCTTAGCAACATAGCAAAACCTCATCTCTACACAATTTTTTAAAAAAATTACCTGGGCATGGTGGTACACATGGCACGCACCTACAGTTCCACCTGCTTGGGAGGCTGAGGCAGGAGGTTTGCTTGAACCCAGGAGTTGGGGTTGTGGTGAGCTATGATCGTGCCACTGCACTCCAGCCTGGCTCACAGAGCGAGACCCTGTCTGAAAACAACAGCAAGAACAACAAAAAGATGAGGTCATTAGGACAGATGGACATTAATCCAACATAACCGTACTCTTATGCAAAGGAGAAATTTGGACAGAGACGGGCAGGCTTAGGGAAGAAGAGGGTGTGGAGACACAGGAAGAGCGTCACGTGGAGATCAGAGTGATGCGGCTGCAAACTAAGGAAGGTGTGCGGCTCCCAGCAGCTGGAACAAGCAAGGGAGAGTCTTTCCCCGCAGGCTTCAGAGGGAGCATGGCACTTGACTTTGGACTTCTGGCCTGCAGAACCATGAGAAAATAAGCATCTGGGTTTGTTTGTTTGTTTGTTTGTTTTTTGAGACAGAGTCTTGCTCTGTCGCCCGGGCTGCAATGCAGTGGTGATCTCGGCTCACTGCAATCTCCGCCTCCCGGGTTCAAGCGATTCTCCTGCCTCAGCCTCCTGAGTAACAGGGATTACAGGCACCTGCCACCACGCCCAGCTAATTTTTGTATTTTTTTTTTGTTTCTTTGTTTTTGTTTTGTTGTTGTTGCTGTTGTTGTTGTTTCTTGAGAGAGAGTCTCGCTCTGTCACCCAGGCTGGAGTGCAGGGGCACAATCTCGGCTCACTGCAACCTCCGTCTCCTGGGTTCAAGCAATTCTTCTGCCTCAGCCTCCCAAATAGCTGGGATTACAAGTGCACGCCACCATGCCCGGCTAATTTTTGTATTTTTAGTAGAGACAGGGTTTCACCCTGTTGTCCAGGCTGGTCTCAAAATCCTGACCTCAAGTGATCCACCTGTCTTGGCCTCCCAAAGTGCTGGGATTACGGACGTGAGCCGCCACTCCCGGCTAATGTCTGTTGTTCCAAGCCACCAAGTTTATGGTACGTGGTGACGGGATCCCTAGGAAACGAATACAGCCACAGGTGGGTCGTCCTAAGGAGATGATAATACAAACCCCAGGGTGGTTGTGGAATGATGTGAGATCACAGGACGCACTTAGCATGCTGCTGGGCACTACAGACAGGCTCTGGAACTGACAGTGTCTATTCCCCAGGGACCAGGAGCCCTTTTCGCAACCTGCTGAATATTAGCTTGTCCTTGGAGCTGCACTACTTCCATTTTATTTCATGATATTTTATTTTGCTGACTGGGAGTGAGAGAAGGGCAGGGAACTCAGAGACCCTGCATGTAAATGTATGTAAAATTTGAAATGCAATTTAGAATGTGCAGCCGAGAGCCCTGAAACTCGAAAAGCACTCTGCCCCACACCCATCCCCGTCCCCACACACAGGGGTTGCCATTCTGGGTAGGACCCTGGCTGTGGCTGCCAGCCAAAGCTCATGAGAGAGGCACGGAACAGGACCAGGTAGGTGGCTCTGATCACAGGCAGCAAAGCGGTTACAGCTTCCTTTGCAAATAAGCCACCCCATCGTCTTTTGCTATCTCCTTTCTGGTACCTCTTCCCTCCCCGACCTCATCCACTTCCCCTTCCTAACAGATCCAACTTGCAAAGATTCCTGGCTTCTATGCACCTCTTGCAGCATACTAATTAAATGTTTCAAATGCTTCTTATCCATGGTTAAGTGAAGATAAAATTTTAATGATTTAATTAGCAAGCTCTAGGAAAAAAAATCATAATGAAGAAAGGCATTTGCAACTGTCCTAGGCTTTACGCATTTCTGCGTAATGCTGCACTGGAGTTGGAGGAGGCTGGGCCTGCAGTGTGCTTTGCCACACTGCCTGGAAGCAGAGACACCCCCAACTTGCTCCCCAGAGAGAGAGGGTGTCTTTAGCCAGGCTGGCTCTCATCTTTTGAGGGGGAAATGGCACCCTGAAAACGAGGGACCCATTAACTCAGAAATGAAGTGGAAATGCTTGAAAACGGGTGCTGTTTTCCAAAGTAGACTCTCGAAATTGGTCCATTTTTCACACGTCCTCATGACTTGTTTTCATTTTCCTTTTAGTGTGTGGCTCTCTTCTTTTCAACATGGGTAACTGATTTACTTTCAACCACGTGAATATTCAGAGTTTACTAAGAGAAAACTCTCATGGCTTCAGGGAGGATGGGATTTAAATGGAAAAATTAATTGCCTTGTTCGAAGACTTTTGGTGTTTCGAGCCTCGGGAGGCTCCCACCATTCAAAGTGATTTTTTGTTTGTTTGTTTGTTTGTTTTTGTTTTTAATACCAAGTGGTTGACATTGAGAGACCGCATGTGGAACGATCCTTTTCCGAGAGGCGCTAGCCTTCCCTGAGCACCCTGACTTCCACCATCGGGATCCTCTATGCACCCTGTTCTGTTCACTGCCAACTGGCCTCCTGTGCAGATCCACAAGTTCCCCAAATGGCCTTGGAAGATGCAGGGTGTGCCATGTTGGTTCAGCAGAAAATATCATGTCCCGAGAAGCCAGTGGACAGCGTCACCCTGGCCAAGCTCTGGCACAGGGAGCTGCAATATGTGTGCCAAGCTGCTTGGAGAACTGGCTCTGGAAGCAGAGCCCCTGGTGCCCAGACTGGAATGCGGGACCAGAAACATGTGCTTCTCGTCCTCCGGGGAGCAGGTGACGCCTGCATGCATTGGGGCTCCCGCTCCACCTGCCCTGAGCTGAGGCCCCACGTGCATGTCCCACACACCATGCAGGCAGCAACGAGTGTTTACCCCATTTCCCCTGCATGTGGGACAGGACTTTCTAAACAGGTTGCTAATAAGTAGTTGAATAAATGTGCAGCAGATGCCGTCAGTGCTCGCCCCTCAAGCTCCCTCTTTGTCCCCTCTGTCCTGACCATTTGTACTCACCACGACTTTCCTTTGCTATGTTCTGACGCTTTGATGTGTTGGGTCTTGCTGACCCTGGAGGGACTTTGCCTCCCAGGGCTAGCCGATCCCTAGAGATAGTAAATGACTCACCTGTGAGTATAGCTTTCATCTGCAAAGCAACCAACTCATCTCTGACCACTTCCTCTGTGGGGCTCTTACACTCTGGTCACCCATCCAACCTGCCCTGACCACCCCAGGGCCAGGTACTGGATAACAAGGGGCAGCTCCTGTGCCCCAGGGCCCGCTGAAATGATCCAAACAGCCAACCTGAAGCCTGCTCGCTCTGCCTCACCTGTGCTTTCCCTCGGAAATCACCCCAAAGACTCTCACACGCTTCCTCTCGCCCCTCTGTCTCCGGACTGACCCTGGGGCTGCTTTGTGTGGCCCTGTGCGACATGTCCTGGAATCTGTGAGTATAAAAAGCCTTTTTTCATGACCATCATTTCTGTGTCTGTGTGTCTTACCATACCTGAATTAAGACAAATCCCAAGAAACCTTAAAACACCGGCCAGGCATGGTGGCTCACACCTGTAGTCCCAGTGCTTTAGGAGGCCGAGGTGGGGCGGACTGCTTGAGGCCAGGAGTTCAAGACCAGCCTAGGCAACATAGTCAGAACCTGTCTCTATAAAACATTAAAAAATTAGCTGGGCATGGTGGCGCACTCCTGTTCTAGGTACTCAGGAGGCTGAGCTGGGAGGATTGCCTGAGCCCAGGAGGTGGAAGCTGCAGTGAGCCAAGATTGCACACCACTGCACTCCAGCCTAGATGACAGAGTAAGACTTTTCTCAAAACAAAACAACAAAAAAACCACCATCATAGTGTACTGTCCTGACTTCCAGCTGCCTGGGGGCCCTCTCTGGCCCCTGGGGTCCAAAAGAGCCTGAGAATGGATGGCCTTCTGCATTCAGTAACACTGAGCCAATGATTGACATATATAAATATATGTATGTGCAATATAACTCATATATATATATATATATATGTATATCATGTATCAAAATACAATGTAAGGCCGGGCATGTTGTAATCCCAGCACTTTGGGAGGCCAAGGCAGGTGGATCACCTGAGGTCAGGAGTTTCAGACCAGCCTGGCCAACATGGTGAAACCTCATCTCTACTAAAAATACAAAAATAAGCCAGGCATGGTGTCAGGTGCCTGTAATTCCTGCTACTCCAGAAGCTGAGGCAGGATAATCACTTGAACGTGGGAGGTGGAGGTGGCAGTGAGCCAAGATTGCGCCACTACACTCCAGCCTGGGTGACAGAGCAAGACTGTCTCACCAAAAAAAAAAAAAAAAGAAAAAAAATATAAATATAACTATACATATCCACATATTCCACACACCACACCGGAGTTGGAATCACTCTGAGGACATGGTCTACACTGAGTCACTAATTCCGAACCCAGCAGGATGAAGCCCAGGTGCCATGGTGGTGGTCGGCTCGGTAACACACTCTCTATTAGAGGCTCCTCCCCTCCCGCCTCACTTGTCTGCTCTCCTATCTATGCTTCCCTGGGCCACCTCCCAAATAAACTACCTGCATTGGCAACAACATCTCAGGATCTGCTCCTGGGAAATTTTAAAATCAGGCAGAATGAATGAATGAGAATACATCATTCCCAGACACGTATCCCCTCATCCCCCATGGAAGCAAGCATGCCACCTGCCAGCCTGGCCGGAGCAGCCCAGAGGCTCTCCAGCATCCTCTTGTATCATGTATTTTGGTTCTCAAATCTGAAATTCGGTCAATCAGATTCTCTCTTTCTTTGGAATTCAAACAAAGAAACAAGGACTTGATTTGACACTTGGTGGTGAGGCCAAAGCCATGGAGAGAGACTGAGTCGTGTCCGTGGTGGTGCTGCTACCAGGACCCCTTCTCAGATCAGACTGTGCGGAGGCCGGCCCTGAGAGCTGTGTTGGGTGCGCTTAAGAGCTACAGATATTCAACCCTGTGATCCACCTGCTCCTTTCGACTCTCAGCCCACAAGGATGATCTGCATGGACAGTATCAATGGCCTACCCTGGTTTTGGCTTCCCACTGGGTTCACCCAATGGGGATGCCCAGAAGCAATTCAGAGGGACAGAAGGAGCAAGGCCAGGGTGTTGATGTCCAGCTCTTTCCTCATGGGGTCGCCGTGGGCCTACCAACCATGGGCCCTACGAACCATAGGCCCCACCAACCGCAGGCTCCACCAACCACGGGCCCACCAATCACGGGGCCTGCCAACCCCAGATCAAAAATTTAAAAAATTTAAAAAAAGAAAACTACAACAATAAAAATAATACAAATTGCTAAAACAATGCAGTATAACAGCTATTTACAAAGCACTCACATTGTATCTGGTATTATAAGTAACCTAGAGATGATTTAAAGTACACAGGAAGATGTGTGTGGGTTACATGTAAATAACATGCCCTTTCATATCAGGAATTTGAGCATCTGAAGATTTTGGTATCCGTGGGGGATGCTGAAACCAATCTGCCATGGGTACCGAGAAAGGACTCTAATCTCTTTCTTCAGCCCTTCTTGGACTATCTTAATCCAAATTTACCATCTTTCCTTATGGATCCTGGTGGAGACCTTTTGCTTGGGCAAGCCTGCGTAGGTCTCTGTTTCTTGCAACAAAAGGCATGGCTTTGGGGCTCAACAGATGAGTGTCATCCCCAGAGAGCCCACATTCCAAGACAGCGTGGGAACAGGGGATCCTCTCCAGGGGGTCTTGGCTCTTTTATGTCCGCTTTAACTCCCCAAAGAACCCCATTCCTTTTTTCCAGAGAGGAGGACTCAAGGATGAGATATTTCTGCCAAAAAGCCTTTTTCTGTCATTAATATGTTAACAAATGCTGTCAAGTAACAGTCGCGGTTGACAGAATTTGCTGTTGGCAGAGGCTATGCACTGCCAGACAAGGCTGTGTCTATTCCACACAAGCCCGGCTCCCTCCACCAGGAGATCTTGGCATCAGAGGTCACCAGGGCCCACAGTGGGACCTACCTACCCTGTCAACAGTGACAATGTCTCATGTATGAATAATGCCTTCACAGAGCATTTCTAAATTCCTTCCTTCAACGGTGGCAGCAGAGATTACAAGAGCAGCGCAGTGGGAGGTAGGCACCAGCCCATGCCCAGAGGCAGGGAGAAGTGGGGAGAGGAGGAAGGAAGAGTGGATATAAAAGCCAAGCACAGGGGAGAGGGCACGAGGGCAGGAGAAGCCAGATCCAGATGCAAGAGATGACGTGGACTGAAGAAAAATTCAAAGGAGATGAAAACGTCGATACAAAGGAAATAGGTATTGAAAAATCAATGGTGGTGCTCAAGGGTCTTAAGAATCAATATTAGAATCACATGCAGAGAAACAATGGGTGGAGGTGTTGTGGGAGGTGCAGATGAGCCAGACATGTGGACCAGGGAAGACTGAACCATCCACAGGAATGGGGTGTATTGGTTAGCTACCTCTATAAAACTGCTGCGTAACAAATGACCCCAAAACTCAGTGGTTTAAAACAATAGTTATTTAGGCCGGGTGAAGTGGCTCACGCCTGTAATCCCAGCACTTTGGGAGGCCAAGGTGGGCAGATCACGAGGTCAGGAAATCGAGACCATCCTGGCTAACATGGTGAAACCCTGTCTCTACTAAAAATACAAAAAATTAGCCGGGCGTGGTAGTGGGCACCTGTAGTCCCAGCTACTCTGGATGGAGGCTGAGGCAGGAGAATGGCGTGAAAGGAGACAGAGCTTGCAGTGAGCTGAGATTGTGCTACTGCACTCCAGCCTGGGTGACAGAGCGAGACTCTGTCTCAAAAAAACAAACAAACAAACAAAAAAAACAGTGGTTATTTATTCTCATTGGTCAGAGGGCCAGCAGAGGCTTGGATGTGCTAGACTGGGGTTGGCCAGAGAGGCTCTGATCCACGCATCTCGTCTTCCTCCTGAGACAGTGGGCTGGCCAGGCATGCTCTGCTCATGATGATGGCAGAAGGAATAGAGAACAAGTGCAAAGGCATGGGTGCTCTTGAAGCCTAGGTGCACCATCACACCCACTTCATTCCACTGGACAAATAAGTCTCATGGGTAAATGTAAAGCCAGGGTATGGAGAAACAGATCCCATCCCTTTCATGGAAGAACTGCAGTCAACAGCAAAGGGCATGGATACGGGGAGGGCAGAGATGCAGTCTGTAATGGTAGGCAAAGGGGAGAGAGGCAGGCATGAAGACGGCAGCTGTGGGTTCATTTGCAAGCATGGATTTGCCTGGTTAGCTCTGGTTCTCTGCTCCCTTCTTTCTGGCTCTTTCTTTTTCTGGTTAGCGGGCTATAAATTCGCAGAGCAGGACTCGATGACATCCTCCTTATGGCCAGTCTTGGCACCCCAATGGGCAGCTGTTCAGACAGTCCACAGATATTTACTGTGGACCTTCTGGGTGCTAGGTTCTGTGGAACAGGAGGACAATTCTTCATTCCTTTATTGGTTCAATTATTTAGCATTCCCTAAGTGTGTGGATGACCAAAGGAAGGAAAGATGGGGTCCTAAGTTTTAAATTCTTTTAAACACTCTCAGGGCCAGGCACGGTGGCTCATGCCTATAATCCCAGCACTTTGGGAGGCCAAGGCGGGTGGATCACTTGAGTTCAGGAGTTGGTGATCAGTCTGGCCAACATGGCGAAACCCCATCTCCACTAAAACTACAAAAATTAGCCGGGGGTGGTGGTGCTAGCTTGTAATCCCAGATACTTGGGAGGCTGGGCAGGAGAATCGCTTGAACCTTGGAGACGGAGGTTGCAGTGAGCAGAGATTGCGTCACTGCACTCCAGCTTTGGTGAAAGAACGAGACTCTGTCTCAAAAACAAAACAAAACAAAAGAACCCCCGAACTCTCAGTATCTGAAACGCCTCTAATTTATTTATTTACTTATCTCTTTCTTTTTTTTTCATACCCTGTGACATACAAGGCAAGGGCCTCTAATTTCTAAAAACAAAAACAAATACAACCCAAAAACTTGGTGTTTGTGGAAACTGGGAGGTGGGGAAATCAATCTAATTTCAAATTTAAACCTTCAGACTTTTCCAGGGGAGGTTAATATGGCTTCCTCGATTTACCAATTGCTCTGAGACTTTCCATCTAAAGTATCCTGCCCCCCTACTGTGCATATTCCCAGAAAACATAGTTCCAGTTTTTCTGCTTTCTCTACAATATCTCTCTGACTTGCATTTGTATTCTGAGACCCAGAATAGCTCAAGTCAGATAAGGCTCAAACTCTGGACTTCACAAGCCCAGAGCCAGGAGGTCACGGTGTAAAAACGCTCTCTGCCCAGGTCCACGCTGGGTAGAACACATTTGCACCAGAACCCGGCTGCAGCCCCCCAAATGTAATCCAAGTAACTCCCCATTACACACAGGGCTCCATTCAGTGTTGAGTCACGTTATCAGAAACCATCCATTACATGACAGTGAAAAATAGTGCCAACAATGGATTTTTTTCTCTTAAAATACTGAAGGAGATAAAATTGTAAACAATAACAGGCCTTTAAAAAAATCAATAACAAAAACCTTCATTTTTGCTTCCCCGTGTGAAAAGAAGTCTCCTATTTTCCTACCTGTCACCTCACCTTCCTTTCCCAGACTTGCCTGGGCTCTCAGCCATCAGTAGTTCTTCCCCCCATCAGCAATGGTGGCTGGCTTCCCCCACCCTCCCACTGGCCTGTTGGGCAGCTCTAGGAAGGTTGGAGGACTCACTCGATGCTCCCTGCTCCTCTCCTCCCTCATCCCCGAGAGTCCTCCTGGGAAAGGTTGTTCTCCCATCACTCTGACCCACTCCACCCTCCCCACCCTGCCCCCTTGAAATCCTCCAGGGAAACTTCCGGCTAATAAAATTCCTCGCCTTGGCACATTGATCAAGCGCTGGTTGGGAGCCCTGAGTGTGTTTGGTGCTTTGGATTCACCGTAAACACCCCGAAGTAAATTCAGCTCCGGGATTTGTATCTGGGTGTTCCAAGGAGCAGGTAATGTATTCCAGGGATGACACCCTGTTTTCTGAGCATATTCGGAAGATTTTCACATGGCTTGCAATCTGTTCACCTCTCGCTTTGCAGCCCCGTGTGGCTCCCTGGCGGGAAATTGACTGGGAGAAGTGAGTCAATAAATCAGGGATGCTGCACAACATTTGTGTTTACTCCACTTAAACCGATATTAACTGGGGAGTCCACCTCCCGGGGCCCCTGCCTCCTCTCACAAAGGGTGGGTCTTTAAATGTCACTCACATGGAGCGAAACACTTAGGATCCTCATCATGAGAAAAGGATAATTGGACGGAGCAGATGGGGAAATTTCCCAAAGCAAACCTCCTCAGTCCATTACATATTTTATCGATCGGACCCAGGGGTTCTCTGCCTCTCTGCCAGAACCCTGGGAGGGGCTAATTTTTCCTGCTTTTAGACTTCCACAAGTCACGGTCATCATCTTTCTGGATTAGCAAGCAGGCTGGCAGCCCTGTTCCTCATTTTCCTCCTCCCGAAGGCTGAGGACGCAGGCCTCATTACAGGGGCTACTGGCCCGCAGAAAAATTCTTTGCCCCCACTGATAGAAAATGAAAAGGGGGCTTTAGAGGCTGCCCAGATAATTGCAGGCATCCACTGTGTCCCTGGGGGTCACTGGTCGCCTCTGCACCATTCATCTTGCTGACAGACCACAGCTAGGGTGTCTATGTAGGTTGAGCCCACACGCCCAGGGAATTGTACAATTTCAGATCTGTTGGCTTTCAGGCTCTGCTGCAGGGAAGAGGGAAGGATGGGGCCACAGAAATGGGGCTAGAGAGACTGTGCTGCCTCTTGTGAGGCAGAGTTCAGATTCTCAGGGCTTCTCTTGGACGAGAGGGTCCTTCCCTAAGTGCAGGGGAAATGTATCCCAAAGCCCGGCCACACAACACAGGGTCTGACACAGAGACCCCAAGCTAGGCCTTGGCCTCCACTGCCCCTGAGAAAACTAGCCCAAATGCAAAGACAAACAAAAGGAATTGATCATTTCCTTTTGAACTTCTTAAGGTTCAAAACTTCTTAAGGTCCTTTCCAAGCATTATATTGACTGTACGTGATTTTTACTTTGCAGAACTTTAGTTTTTAGAATCTGAACTCCAGTGAAATGTTGGCTGGGTGTGGTGGCTCATACCTATAATCCCAGCACTTTGGAAGGCCGAAGCAGGAGGATTGCTTGAGCCCAGGAGTTGGAGAACAGCCTGAGTAACATAGCGAAATGCGATCTCTACAAAAAAGCAATAACAAAAGCAAAACCCACACACGCATAAATTAGCCAGGTGTGGTGGCACATGCTTGTAATTCCGGCTACTTGGGTGGCTGAAATGAGAGGAATGCTGAAGCCCAGGAGTTTGAGGCTGCAGTGAGCTACGACTGCACTCCAGCCTGGGTGACAGAGCAAAGACCCTGTCTCAAAAAAAAAAAAAAAAAAAAAAGAGAGAAAGAGAGAGACAGAGAGAAAAGTGTGACTTTACTGTATTAGTTAGCAGCAAAGTCACCTCAAGCAGTGCCCTGATTTGGGAAATGTGGGAGAATAGCTTATGATATCCCCAACCTATCCCCCACTCCCTAATCGCCCACCCCCACCAACAAGTGTGCTTTGGAGGCCTCTGATCAGGGCTGACAAATGACTCCAGGTGTCAGCAACAGGGGATGAGGCAGGTGGGGGGGTCTGGTGCGAGCTGCCAACTTACTGGGATTTCCACCATCAGCCTGACGATTCTGCTAGGAAAAACCTTCAAAACATTTGATAACACCTGTGTCATGGGTTAAATGGTGTCCCCTCGAAGGGGAAATTGAAGTCCTAACCTCCAGTATGTGTGCATGTGATTTTATTTGGAAACAGGATCTTGCAGATGTCATCGGGATAAGATGAGGTCACACCGCATTGGGGCAGGCCCTAAATCCGATGACTCGTGTTCTTATGAGAAGAAGAAAATTTGGACACAAGGACACACGGGGAGAATTCCAGGTAGAGAAGGAGGCAGAGATTGGAATGATCTGTCTACAAGCCAAGGAACTCCCACGACAACAATTACTGGAAGCCAGGAGAGAACCATGAAACAGCTCCTCCCTCAGAGCCTGCAGGAGGAACCAACCCTGCCAGCACCTTGATTTTGGGCTTCTGGCCTCCAGAACTATGAGAGAAGAAGTTTCTGTTAAGCCACAGCCCCTGGTAAATTGTTTCAGCAGCTCCAGAAACTGATACAACCTTCCTCTGGGGAATTCCAGCCCCTATGCATTGGGGGCAAATAGACTCAGAGAATATTGGGAAGGTGATCTGGTGGTACCTGTCCAGATGTTTTGTTTTCCTACCTTCTGACCCTGTGGTTCCTCTACTAGGAATTTATCCTACAGATGGATTCACAGAGATACTCAGAAGCATTTCACAGCATCTTCTTTCCAGCATTGTAGAAGTTAGCAAAACAACCGCAAGCCCATAGGAATGTGCCTAAATAACAATGATACATTCACTCTGTGGAATATTATGCAGTCATGAAAAAGAATAAGAGAGTTATTTCTGTGCCATTACAGAACAATATCCAAGACATATTGTTAAGTAATTAAAAAAAAACCCACATAAAACGAAAAACAAGGCACCAGAGTACAGTATGTTAACCATTAATTTGAAACTAAAATAATTATACACAATAGATTTGTGTTGTTTCTAGTAGCTATGTTCTATAAAGTCACTACGAACTCTGAATTAGCAAATCCTGAACTATTGCTCCTTGAGGAAATACAGGATTATGTTCTTTCAAACCTCTGGTCACATTTTTATCAACCCAACAATATATAACCCCGCTTTATGTGTGTTTCTCTTTAATGACACCTTATTTCATACATATTGTTGGTTCATTCACACTGAACTCATGGCCAGCAACACTATAACTCACTCCTGAACAAAGCTTCTCTAACGCAAATAATTTCTCCGTGGGGCACATCACAGCCTTTCTGTGCGTAGGACCCTAGACAGCCCTTCAACGCTATGCTTGAGGGGCATTTACACAGCAAAATCGCTGACAGAAAGCATGAAAATAAGAAAAATGTGGCGTTAAACAGGCCTCAAAAAGGACATGGAACAAGAAGGCAGGGTGTCACCTTGCTCAGCCTCAGCTGGGACCGTGTATGGAGGATGACTCAAATCTTTTGTTTCTTTGTGCATGTTTGCAATTGACCTGGAAAACCCTAAGAGCATTAATTTCGAGGTTACAAATAAGTGTTAGCGAGTAGGTGAATTCCCAAGTACGAAATCCACAAATATGAAAGACAGACTGTATGTGCCCATGTGTATAAACAGGACATGAAGGCATAGTTACAGGTATAGATAGCTCTTCTGGAAGGACACACACATTGATAACAGTCTCTGTTTCCTTGGACAGAAGGAAAGGGGGATGGGAGAAGGAAGATGACTTACCTCTTACTGTATTTCCCCTTTTGTATTGCTTGAAATTTTTACTCTGTGCAAGCAATACCTAACTGTTTAAAACCTAAATGTTTTAGGCTGGGCGCGGTGGCTCGTGCCTGTAATCCCAGCACTTCAGGAGGCCAAGGCAGGTGGATCACCTGAGGCCAGGAGTTCAAGACCAGCCTGGACAACATGGTAAAACCCTGTCTCTACTAAAAATACAAAAATTAGCTGGGCGTGGTGGCAGGTGCCTGTAATTCCAGCTACTCAGGAGGCTGAGGCAGGAGAATCGCTTTAAGCCTGGAGCTGGGAGTTGCAGTGAGCCAAGATCGTGCCATTGAACTCCAGCCTGGGTGATAAGAATGAAACTTCATCTCAAAACAAAACAAATAAAACCTAAATTTTGTAAAAAAGTTCTTGCATTTTACAGTTGGTCATATTCTCACTTTATGAGCTGATTTTCAGGTTGCACAGTTTGAAGATGACTTTGGTGATTGTTAAATGAAAAAGAAAAAAACCATTTCTTGCAAGTCGCTAGCTGCAGGGGGGGGGGAGTTCCGGGTGGATCGGGGGACATTGCTTGGTGAGAATAGCACTCAAGTCATCTGTCTCGTGACACTGTCCCTGTTCAGCTTGATAACTTGTAGCTCTACACACGTTCCAGATGGTGCCTTGTGTTGGGTAACCCTGGGTGCTGTCTCATCTGGCATTGTTAGCTGTCTCCTGCTGGCTGCAGGCCTGTGGACCATACCCTTACCCAGCTTGCACTAGGGGATCCTGGGCGAGAAGTGTTGACTTCATCGCCAGGACCTAAGAGCCTAAGACCATCTTTACTTTCAAAGTCTTGCATTTCCAAGTCTTTGCTATTGTGAATAGTGCCACAATAAACATACGTGTGCATGTGTCTTTATAGCAGCATGATTTATAGTCCTTCGGGTGCACACACATTGTGCACATGTACCCTAAAACTTAAAGTATAATAATAATAAAATAAGAAAAAAAAAGAAAAAAGAAAAAAACAAAGTCTTGCATTTCCGTCGTCTTATCTCATGCTCAACACAAGTGAGGGGGGGAGAGAGGACTGCCATCACTGTCCCCATTTGATAGATAGGGAAACCGAGGCAGGGGTGTTTAGACAGGCTATTGGTGTCAGTGTGAGGGCTTCCACCCAGGTCTCCTGGCTATGACTTTGTACTGTCTCTACAGGTTCCTAAATGGCACTGGCAAACCAGAGACTAAGGCAAGAACTCAATGAGTTGGAATCCTTTTCAAGGTTGTCTTAACCTTTCCTCTGCTGCAGAATATCCTCCAGCAAGCAGCAGAGTGGGCCTTGTAAAATGTAAATCAGATCGTGCACTGCTCTGCTCTGAACCCCTCCACGGTTCCTCTCTCACCCAGAGTCAAGGCCAAAGTCCTTGCCGCATGCTTTAGTGTCCCCATAGCCTGTCCCCACTATGTGGTCTGACCTCGTCTGTCCTCTCTTAACTTTACTGCCCTGTCACTCCCCAGACACCTGGTCTCCTTGCTGCTCTTCAGCAGGCCTCAGTCTGCACTTTCAGTCCCTGGTCCCTGGAGCTCTGTCCCCAGATCCCTGCGTGGCTGCGTGGCTGTGGGCTGCAGTCTGCATGGCTGCAGGGCTGCGGGGCTCTCTCTCCAAATGTCACCTCTCTGTGAAGGCTTCTTTCAAGCCTTTGCCTGGTTGTCATTATTAGGTCATTCTCTTTACAGTGTTTCAGTGAACTGAGCAATTGTTTTCTGTGTGTTCTGCATGTTAATATTTAAGTGCAGTGGGCCACATCTGTAATCCCAGCTCTTTGGGAGGCTGAGCAGGGAGGATCACTTGAACCCAGGAGTTTGAGATCAGCCTGGGCAACATAGCAAGACCCTGTCTCTATAAAAAATTTTTTTAATAAATAAAAAATAGACATTTGTACTAAGTTTCCAGAATGCAAACTCCGTACACAAATCTCAGTGCATTTAGACCAGCTAAGTCAAAAAGCAAAACACAAAAACAAACAACAAACAAACAAAAACAAATAGTGCATACTGAATTGGTAGCCTCAAGTCTTTGGAAGTAATTTTTTAGAAGACAGGACAGCCTAAGAAAAGTAATTTTCTTAAGCCAGGCATGCTAGCTCATGCCTATAATCCTAGCAACCTGGGAGGCTGAGTCAGGAGGATCTCTTGAGGTCAGGAGTTCGAGACCAGCCTGAGCAACAGAGCGAGGCCATGTCAATCAATCAGCTGACTGATCCATAAATAAATATTAAAAAAATGAAAATTTCAAAAAACAAATGTTACCTGTCAGCAAGGCCCTCCCAACCAGGCTCATTAACTCTGAAAAACCACCCTGCACTCCTCATCCGCTTCCTGGCAGTGTCCTTCTAGAATTCAATACCACAGATTTATTATTTCATTTGTCTCTCTCTTCTGTCACCGGGATCAGAGTATCAGCTGCATGGACACAGGCATTTGTATGTCTTTTGTTCGCTTTTGTATAAGTAACTCAGACAAGAGTGCTCAATACGTATTTGTCAATTTGGGTCTGGCTCTCCTGGGACACGCACAGAAGCGTCTTGCAGCTTCTGAGTGTGTCTGGGCACCATGGGGACAGAGTCAATAGCAGGTTGGTGGCAGTTGCTCCTTTCCCCTCTTCCCTCCCTGAACAACGTTAGTGGGTCTGGCCTGTGACCCCAGATTTGTTGCAGCGATTTGTCCCCCTGCTTCTACCCTTTCTCTCTGAGAAAGTCAGTCCCTGAGTTTCTGAAACCAGCTGCGAGTTTGTAGCTGTGTTACCAGATATAACTAGTTACCTTTTGTTTTGTTTTGTTTTTTGTTTTTTGCTTTTATTTTTTGAGACAGAGTCTCTCTCTTGTGGCCCGGGCTGCAGTACAATGGTACGATCTCGGCTCACTGCAACCTCTGCCTCCCTGGTTCAAACGATTCTCCTGCGTCAGCCTCCCAAGTAGCTGTGACTACAGGCACGTGCCACCATGCCTGGCTACTTTTTGTATTTTTAGTAGAGACGGGGTTTTGCCATATTGGCCAAGTTGGTCTCGAACTCCTGATCTCAAGTGATCCACCTGCCTCGGCCTCCCAAAGTACTGGTATTGCAGGCATGAGCCACCGCGCCTGGCCTGTAACCAGTTCCCTTTGAAGCGGTTCAAAGGTTAAAACTTCCGAGGGCTACCAGTTATTGTCCTGGTGAGGGCCCCTTCCTGGGTCCGATTCCAAGGTCTCCACTGCAGGCTCCGGTATGTTGAGACGCAGTTCCTGGAGGAGAGGCCCTGCTGGCTCTGAGCTGGGAACCCGCCACGACGTGCAAAGTCGAGATTGCAAAGACAGCGCAGGTCACACATCCTGCCTGACTCCAGATTTCACGTCACCGTTTATTTTCTGTGCCCTGTGCCAGAAAACGAGATACGTGCCATATGCTCACTTACTTGTGAAGACTGAGGGATTCTACACACATTGCTGGCGTTCGCACGCATAGGGAGGTATGATCATCGTTGACACTGGAGCTTCCGTGTCTGTGCACCAGGAGGCTCCGAGATCTTTCCCGGCCACATCCAGCACTCACATATGGTGTTGAAGGTGCTGTAATTCTAGACACAGAGCATATGTCCTCGGAGCAGACAGGGTGCTAAATTAATTCTAAACGCCAGTAGTAAGTTTCTTGCCAAGATGCTCCCTCCCTGTATAAATAGTGTCTGTGCTGCAGTTTCCTACAGCAGGCTCCACGGAAGCCCAGATAACCTGATTTCAGCTTTATTTTATAGAATTGAACATTCTTCAAAATAGCCCATCTCCATAAAGGGAAACTGGGGGGAAATGATGATATGCTAAGCCGAGGAACATTCGCTAAGTCTAACTGGGTGTATACTCTCCTCTTCTTTCAATAGTGGGCATCTCGGTCCCTGAACCCTGAAGGATGCTCTTTGGAATCTTTTTTTTTTTTTTTTTTTTTGATTCAGGTTCTTGCTTTGTTGCCCAGGCTGGAGTGCGGTGGTACAATCACAGCTGACCGTAGCCTCAACTGCGGTCTCATCCTCCTGGGGTCAAGCAATCCTCCTGCCTCAGCCTTCCAAGTAACTGGGACCACAGGCGCATGCCACCATGCCTGGCTACATTTTTGACTTTTTGTAGAGATGGGGGTCCCACTATGTTGCCCAGGCTGGTTTCTAACTCCTGGGCTCAAGCGATCCTCCCACCCTGGCCTCCCAAAGTGCCAAATCTAAGGAGCAAAATCTCACTGTGGTTCTTTCATTCTGTTCTCTGGGAGAGGCTGTGTCCCCACTGAAACCTGGAGTCTGGGCTTCTCAGATGAGTCCTACCTCTTCTGCTGCTGCTGTAGGTCTGCTCCATATTTATACTGGCCCCATGAGTCATATTGGTGCCTCGTCTATGAACTTGGAAGACTCCAGCTTTGGGATCAGAACAAACTAGAGTCCTGGCCTGAGGATGCCAAAATGAGATGGAAAATGCCTCTGTGTGTGTGTGTGTGTGTGTGTGTGTGTGTGTGTGTGTGTGTTTAGAGGAGTGCGGGACTGACAGAGGGGCAGGACCCTTAGGGCTCAGCCTGAGTCTCAAGGCTTAGCCCCCCTCCTCCCCTCTGCCCACCTCCTGTTCCAGCCTCTAATTCTCAACTCATCTTCCCCAGGATGGGATCAGCCAGGACCACAGTTTGTCCATGTGGATATGTTGTGGGAATTAGAAAAAGGCACTCTTCTGGTTGGACACAGCTCTGTGGATGCTTAGCCTAGCAAGTGGACAATGCTTTCTGCAAAGGAAAAGTCTCTCCTTCCTCTTGGCAGATGCGGCTTCATGCAGGAACAAAGAGCTCAGTGAATGGAGGACAGGCTGGATTTCAGCTCCTACTCGCGCCTTCTTAGCTGCAATGCCTTTGTGCAGTGCACAACTGAACAACAGTTCAAGGCACGCCAGGGAACATATTTACTTCCTCTGAGTTTAGAAGAGACTTTTCCTACTTGCTACAGGCCTTTGCAGCAAATTATTTTCTCCAAGAAATGACAGCAACAGTATATCCCATTTCATATGACTTTACAAGGACACTCCTTTCCTGTGGAGATGGGGTCTACATTCCATGCCCTTGAATCTGGAAAGGGTGTATGACTATGGCAGAAGTAATGTGTTGTGACTCCTGAGGCTGGGTTATAAACAGTGTAAAGCTTGCCCTTGGTTCTCTGGGAGATTCACTCTTGGAACCCAGCTGCCATGTTTCAAGGAAGCCCAACTAGCCTGTGTGGAGAGATCATAGGGAGAGCCCACCCGTGGTGTCCCAGCTGACAGATAGCACCAACTGTCAGACAGGCAGGTAAAGAGGCTTCTGGCTCCTTCCTGCCCCATCCATGGAGTTGGACTCACCCTTCGAGTCTACCAAACTGAGGCCCTATATATTGTAGGGCAGAGACAAGCCAGTCTGCTGTGCTTTGTACAAATTCCTGGCTCATGGGTCCGTGAGCACAATAACATGGTTGTTTTGTGACACTAAGTTTAGAGTTTTAAAAATGACGCAGCAACAGTGAACAGGACAGCCTTCAAAACTCACTGCTCCGTCCTTCAAGAAGTCCTTCCTGATGCCTAGGCTATGTGAAAATATTCCTTTTTCATTTTTTAATTAACTTTTTTTTAATTTTTATTTTTTGAGATATGATCTTGCTGTCACCCAGGCTGGAGTGCAGTGATGCAATCATAGCTCACTGCAGCCTCCAACTCCTGAGCCCAAGCAATCCTCCTGCCTTAGCCTCCCGAGGAGCTGGAACTACAGACACACACCACCACACTTGGCTAATTTTTAAATTTTTTGTTGATATGATGATTCTCTGTGTTGCCCAGGCTGGTCTTGAACTCTTAGCCTTGAGCAATCCTCTTGCCTTGGCCTCCCAAAGTGCTGGGATTATAGGTGTGAGCCACTATGCCCAGCCAAAATACCCCTTTTCTGTAGCCTCCCTAATCCCTTCAACCACGTGACCAGGTCACAGCCCTTTTCACTGTGCACTGTCTCACTGAGTCCCCACATCACTCTGTGAGTGGCTGTTACTATCCCATTTTACAGACGAGGGAATGGAAGCTCTGGCTGGGGGCGTTCCCAAGGTCCACAGGGGCTGAGGGGCAGGGCTGGCCTCACAGCTGCTGTGATGCATAAAGTGAGATGCGTGAAATCCTCCACTGCCCGAGTCCTGGCCCTTCCCACTGGTACCTGTGGAGCTCTTGGTGAAGACCCCTGACAGAAGAGCATGAAGCCTACAGCCCCTCCTGAATGTAGCACCCCTCCCGTGAGGTTAGATCTCCTCCTGCTCCAGAGCTGCCCGATGCCAGTGAGGAGAAGGAGAAATGGATGTGCCATATCAAAGCCCTCCACAAACAATCAACACAGCCAAAAGGTGGGTTTCCAGCCACACAGCAGCAAGCCGGGAACATGGCTCCCACACGTGGCTGAAGGGCTAGCACCTTCTGGTCTCTCGGGACAGCTGGCTCCAGGCAAGGCGAGTACGATGAGAGTATGAAATGAAACCCTTATTGTCTTGGAGGCTTTTCTTTGTTTTCATGGACAGCTACAAAGCTCATTCTCTTTATAGCTGTATAGTTTTCCATAACATGATTGCATTGTGATTGATTTAAGCAAATCCTCCTTGGAAACAGATTGGATGGTTTCTAGTGTTTTGCTATTACCATTGCTCCAAATCGACATCTTTCTACTTACTCCTTTGCATATTCATGCATATGTTTCTTTTCTTTTTTTAAAATTTTACTTTAAGTTCTGGGATACATGTGCAGAACGCTCAGGTTTGTTACATAGGTATACATGTGCCATGGTGGTTTGCTGCACCCATCAACCCATCATCTAGATGTTAAGCCCCGCATGCGTTAGGTATTTGTCCTAATGCTCTCCCTCCCCTTGCGCCCCACCCACCGACAGGCCCCAGTGTGTGACATTATCCTCCCTGTGTCCATGTGCTTTCATTGTTCAACTCCCACTAATGAGTGAGAACATGCGGTGTTTGGTTTTCTGTTCCTGTGTTAGTTTGCTGAGAATGATGGCTTCCAGCTTCATCCATGTCCCTGCAAAGGACATGAACTCATTCTTTTTTTATGGCTACATCATGCAAATGTTTCTACAAAAGAGGCTGAATTGGTGTCGCGAGGCTAAGTGTGTGTGCATTTAAATTTTTATAAAACCGTCAAGTCGTCCTCTCCAGACGCCGTGCTGATGAACACCCCCTCCCGTTCCGTAGGAGAGCGCCTCGCACTCCACACTGCCCAGCCTCACAGGTTCTCAACCTTTTTACTCTTTCCGAGTCCAATGCGTCCAAGTTACGTCCCTGTTATTGCCGTTTGCAGTTCCCTATTTAACTGCTTAGGCTGAGCATAATTTCTTGTGTTTATTGGCCACTTGTGTCTCATCGATGACAGCACCTCTTCGTGCCTGTATTAATTAGAGAGCTTTGGAGAGCAGGGAACAAAAAACCATGACTCAACTGGCTTGGAAAATAAGAAATGTATCTCGTTTTTTTTGTGCGTGTGAGACATGAGGTCTCACTCTGTTACTCGGGCTGCAGTGCAGTGCCACGATCATAGCTCACTGCAGCCTTGACCTCCTGGGCTCAAGTGATCCTCCTGCCTCAGCCTCCCAAGTACCTGAGACTACAGGTGTGCACCACTAAGCCTGGCTAATTTTAGTATTTTTTGTAGAGATGGGGTCTCACTATGTTGCCCAGGCTGGTCTGGAACTCCAGGGTTCAAGCAATCCCTACACCTCGGCTTCCCAAAGTGCTGGGATTACAGGTGTGAGTCACCACACCCAGCCTCAGTGGCTTCATTTTTTTGGAGATGGGGTCTTGCTCTGTTGCCCAGGTTGGAGTGCAGTGGTGTGATCTCAGCTAACTGCAGCCTCTGCCTCCTGGGTTCGAGCGATTCTCCTGCCTCAGTCTCCTGAGTAGCTGGGACTATAAGTGTGTGCCACCATGCCCAGCTAATTTTTGTATTTTAGATATAGACAGGGTTTCATCATGTTGGCCAGGCTGGTCTTGAACTCTGGACCTCAAGTGATCCTCCTTCCTCGGCCTCCTAAATAAAGTACTGGGATTACAGGTGTGAGCCACTGCACCCAGCATCAGTGTCTCTTTTTAAGAATGAGGACAGGCTTTCCTTGCCACCCCCTATACCCCCAGCAGATGGACAAGACCACATCACTGTCTATGACCCAACCTATCCCACTGTGGTGGCCATGGTGAACGCAGACTCCCCAGCACAGGATCTGGGCACTCCCTTGAAGCAAGCATCTGCAGCGCACTGAGGACCTAAGAAACCGGGGCTCCCCTGGGGTGGGGAGGGAGAAACGGCCGCTGCCATCAGTAACCTGCTCGCTACCAGGGCTGTGGCATTTTTCTGTGGCATAGTTTGTCTTTTTCTTTTTGATTTGTAGGAGCTGTTTATATATATTTGAAAGGAAATATATATTCCTTTCAAAATATGTATGTTGAATCATATACATTTTTCTTTGGTAACTGCTAACAATATTTTTCCTGGCCTGTTGCTTTGCTTTGAGTGAATTGTATTTATTTAAGGCCAAGCCTTAACTGGAAGGATACTTTTTTTCCTCCCCAGATCTTGACTTCGTGAATAATAACAGCTGCTTCTCTCACTGAAAAACAAAACTGGAGGTGGCAGAGGGTGGGTGAGGTCATCGTTATCGGTTTGCAGGCTTTGAGGCAGAGAGCATCTGTAGGTAGAGGCAGCTGCGGAGAAGATCATCCAGGGAGGCTGCAGGGAGCGCGGTGCTGCTGGAACCTGGAGCAGGGAGACCGTTAAAGGGTCCAAGCCATTGCAGCCCCATGAGGAGGGGCCCACGCAGGAAAAGAAACTGTGCTGTTGGAACTTCAAGTCCTGCTGAGATGGTTTCCACCTGGGCTCACGAAGAAGGCTCCAGTGACGGGTTCGTTAGATGACAAGGCTGACTCCCAGGTGGTGATTGCAAACACGTAGACACATCTCAAGCCACAGGGGCTTCTGGGAGCCACACAGGCTGAGGTTGGCATGATGGGCGCAAGATCTGCCTTTGCAGAGGACGCCCTCCCTGGCGGGGGCTGAGGAAACAGCCCGTCGCCTTCCTGAGGCTCCTGGCCTCTTTGCATGGCTCTGGGAGGTAGAGGGATGTAGCTGACAGTTGTGTAGTGGAACAGAGGGGATGCTTGGATCCCTCATTGGTCTCATTCAACTGGTAGAGAGCTCAGGTGAGCAAGAGGGGCATTATTATTTATTTATTTATTTAGTGGAGATGAGGTCTTGCTGTGTTGCCCAGGTTGGTCGTGAACTCCTGGGCTCAAGTGATCCTCCCACCTAAGCCTTCTGATAAGCCATCCTCCCCAAACATTGGGATTACAGGTGTGAGCCATCATGCCCAGCCCAAGAGGGGCATTATTTATTTAACAGGGTTTCATCTGTAACCCCAAATCCCCCTTGCCAATGCCTTGATGTCTCTGGATACAGAGGTCTCCCTTCTGGCAGCCAGGCTGGAGTCAATCACCACAGCTCCCATGTATGTGCTGGTCTCGCTGCTCCAGGTACCGTGCTGTGCAGGTGTAACAACACTATGAGGCCAGAAACACCATTGCCCCCATTTTGTAGTTGGGAAAACTGAGGTATGAGGAGGCCAAAAAATCACCAAGCAATGCTGCTGCTTTCTCCCTAAGCCCCGGTCTCTCCTCCTATTTGTGGAAGCCTTTTTAAATTTTTTTGAGATGGTGTCTCACTCTGTTGCCCAGGCTAGAGTGCCATGGCACAATCTCGGCTCACTGCAACCTCTGCCTCCTGGGTTCAAGCGATTCTCCTGCCTCAGCCTCCCCAGTAGCTGGGGTTACAGGCACGTGCCACCATGCCTGGCTAATTGTTTTTGTATTTTTGGTAGAGACGGTGTTTCATCATGTTGCCCAGGCTGGTCTCGACCTCCTGACCTCAAGTGATCCACCCACCTTGGCCTCCAAAAGTACTGGGATTACAGACGTGAGCTACTGCACCCGGCCAGCAGAGCCTTTTTGCCAAAACCCAAGGATGGTCTCCAGAGTCCCGGTTTCTCTGCAGCTGGGGGTTATTTTTCTCACTTCAGGCCAGAGCACCAGTTTTCTGAAGTGAGGACTGTATCAACCAGATCTTAGACGGAGAAGATCATGAAAAAGGGTCTGCAGAAAGAGAAGAAAGGGGTGGTGCACTACGGAGGAGGAGGGTCCACTCCAGAGGCTGCAGGTGACACACGGGACCCCCTCCATGGATGGTGTTATGGTTTAAGTATATATGTCCCTCCAAAATGCATACATTGGAAACTAATACCCAATGTGAAGGTATTAAGAGGTGGACCTGGCCAGGCGCCGTGGCTCATGCCTACAATCCCAACACTTTGGGAAGCTGAGTTGGGAGGATCGCTTGAGCCCAGGAATCCATGACCAGCCTGGGCAACATAGGGAGACCTCGTCTCAACAAGAAATTAAAAAGTTAGCTGAGCATGGTGCTGTGTTCCTGTAGTCCCAGTTACTTGGGAGGTTGAGGTGGGAGGATCGCTGGATCCCAGGAGGTTGAGGCTGCAGTGAGCTGTGATAGCACCACTGCACTCCAGCCTGGGTGACAGAATGAGACCCTGTCTCAAAATTTTAAAAAAGAGGTGGTCATTTTGGGAAGTGATTCAGTCATGAGGACCCCACCCTCATGAAAGGATTCATGCCCTTGTAATAAAAGACGCTTCAGAGAGCAACCCAGCCTTTCCATTCCTTCCACCACACGAGGACACAACATTTGTCCCCTCTCAAGGACAGAACAACAAGGCACTGTCTTGGAAACAGAGAGAAGACCTTCCCCAGACACCACATCTGCCAGCACCTTCATCTTGGGCTTCCCAGCCTGTAGAACTGTGAGAAATAAATTTCTCTAATTTATCAATTACGCAGTCTAGGATATTTTGCTTAGCATCATGAATGAACTGAGATGCTCCCAGGCAGGGATGCAGACAGGCTCTAAAGTGGGGTGAGGAGGCCAGACTGCAGCCGGGGTCATGTCTTTGGTTGGAGGATGACAGGCACGTTAAACAGAGATATCACCCTTTGATTTCTTGCTCAGGGGTCTCGCTACTTCCTCTCACATCTTGATATGGTTTTGCTGTGTCCCCACTCAAAATCTCATATTGAATTACAATCCCTATAATCGCCATGTGTCAAGGGCGGGACCAGGTGAAGATAACCGGATTGTAGGGGGGGTTCCCCCATGGTGTTCTTGTGATAGTGAGCGAGTCTCATGAGATCTGATGGTTTTATAAGCATCTGGCATTTCCCCTGCTGGCACTCACTCCACCAAGAAGGTGCCTGCTTCTCCTTTGTCTTCTGCCACGATTGTAAGTTTCCTGAGGCCTCCCCAGCTACTGTGAGTCAATTAAACCTCTTTCCTTTATAAGTTATCCAGTCTTGGGTATTTCTCCATAGCAGTGTCAGAATGGACTGATACACATCTGTCTACCAGCACTTTAGCCATGGATGTGTCAACATATTACCTTAAAATTTGTTTACAAGGTACCAGCCTGGGAAGAAAGTGCTTCACCTGTCCCTGACAGCTTTTCTTCCATTCGGGGCATCTGCAAATATCTTGAAGTTGTAGGGCAGAACCGAGGTGTGAGTGAGCACATGCAGGTATGTGCATGTTTTCTGCAAAAATAATCCACAGCTTTCATCAGCCTTTCAAAGGCAACGTCTATGAGGCTAAGAAGCATTGTTCTGGGTTAATGATAGTTTCCAAAATGGGCAAGAAACAAGACTCTCAATCTAGAGATCACAGGATTCCAGGCTGGGCCTGTGTTGGGTAACAGCAGGAGAAAGGTCAAAACCACCCACCGACATCCTGTGTGACTTCAGGCTAGTTTCCTACCCTCTCTGAGCATTGTCATTTATAAAAATGTAAACAAACACAATACCTCCTTCCAGAGCAGGTGTGGGGAGTAAATGAAGTTATGTGCTTAGAGGCCCCTGCCCAGGTCTCCATCTCCCCACCTGCCTGCTTCCTCTGCTGTCTCCGACAAAACCTCTCTCCTCTTTTCGGTCTGATCCTCCAGCCTGTGCATTGTTTCTGTATCTTTGGGTTTTTTCCTTCCTTCCCAGTGCACCCACCCTCTGGTCAATATCACTGCTATTTCTATTTGCAACAGGGCAGGAGAAAGAAGTGGTGAAACTTTCCTTAATTTTACAACCTTGGAGCAGCCACGGTTGATATTTGGGGAGGAAGAAAGCTGAGATTATCAAAACGTCCAGGTCTGTGCTTCCCAATATTCCCGATGCTTCTTCCTGTACTGACTCCTCCCTGGTCATGAAGAATTTAAACTCTGGCCATGCTCAAATGGCCTAATGCAACCACTACAAGAAAACATTGGGGAAAATATCTTACAGGCTCCAGAAACACCACACCCAAGGAAGATATTTGCAAGAGCAGATGGTAACAGACACAGGTTGTCTCTTCAGCCTCATCCTGGCTTAGGCCAGCCATGCCCACACGGTTCCCATCTGCGTCTGGCCCAGGGAGGTGAGAGGAGGTTAGCTCGCTAGGCCTGGGCCCATTAATCTCACTCAGGGCCCTAATGCTGGAGCACATTTATGAGCCAATCAGTCCTTGGGCCTTTTTTCCTTTGAATCTCTACTTTGTTAACATTCAGCTCCCATATTTCCTGGCGACAAACTAGGTCATATCTATGGCAAAGCGTCCTTTCAAATTATATCGTGCTGTGTTGATATTAAGCTAAACATATACTGATCTCAGGTTGGTTATCTGTTCTTAATTCAGATGGGAAGAACAAGACCTGAAGTTGAGATAGTTAAATCCCCCACCCCCAATTTCCCAGCCATACCGCTTAGGTACCCCCAAGTGGCACCATGTGACTGATTCTGGCTATTACCCGGTGAACCCCAAAATTGGGGTTCACCCTGAGAGGCCACATGGGTTCTTGGCTTCATGCAGGAAGGAATTCAAGAGTGAGCTGACAGAGTAAAGCAAATTTATTAAGAAAGCAAAGGAATAAAAGGGTGGTTACTCCATAGGCAAAGCAGTGGCATGGGCTGCTTGACTGAGTATACTGTCAGTTCTTTGTTGATCATATGCTAAACAAGGGGTGGATTATTCATGAGTTTTTTGGGAAAGGGGTGGGAAGTTTCCCAAACTGAGGGTTCCTCCCCTTTCTAGACCAAATAACATAATTTCTGAATGTTGTCATGGTGTTTATAAGCTGTCAAGGTGGTGCTGGTGGGAGTGTTTTTTCCCATGCTAATGCATTATAATTAGTGTATAATGAGCAGTGAGGATGACCAGAGGTCACTTTCCTCACCATCTTCGTTTTGGTGGGTTTTGGCTGGCTTCTTTACCACATCCTGTTTTATCAGGGGGGTCTTTGTGAGTTGTACCTTGCAAAACCAGTCCTGCCAATTCCTGTCTCATTTATTCAAGATGGAGTCACTCTGGTTGGAAAGCCTCTGACATGGCCACTGAGTAGGGAGCAGACGTGGTAGGTGCCACTTCTGGGTGGAAGTATTTTAGAGCTGGTGCAAGATGTCCCTGGTCTGTGTTCCCTGCCACGACAATTGTGGGGGCCACATGTTGAGGTGTCAGTGTTGTGGGAAACTGAGAACCAGAGAGACCGATACGGAGAACAGGAGGATTGTTTATTTTAGGTATGTACTGGCTCAGTGGATTCGCATCCAAAAAGCTGAGCATTGAACAAAGACTGAGTGGGGTTTTTATAAGCAGACTTACAAAAGTAAAACAAAAGCAGTTAATCATATAGTGTATAATTTGTGGCCTTGTAGCTGCGTCAAAAGAAAAACAAGAACTGGCTAAATACAGACATTTGTAAAACATAATCATGCTTAAGAAGCCTGGGAAAGGAGTAACAGTAAAATAATTTATCTTTTTCTCTTTTTTTTTCCTTCAACCTTGCTCTGGAGGGGAGGGGTGTCTGAAGCCCATTCCTTTGGCCTTGGCTGCTCAAACAGCATTATCTTATAACTGTCCTTGAAGTGAGCTTGCTAGGCAGAGGAAAACTTGTTTTTTTCTTGTTAACCCTTGCCTGTTACTTTTCTTGGAGTGAATGAATGCATATTTATTTTTACATTTCTGCCTCATTAGAGCCACCTATGAAAGCAGCCTGGATCGCTGAGTCACTCGGTGGAAGCCTGTTTCAAAACATAGTGTATCAGTAGAAATTTTGAGGTATAGTGAAGCCAACAGATCAGGAGATGATTGCTATTGAAAAAGTAGTTTGTTACTCACAGTTCCCAGGAGGAGGGGACACCACCTGCCATGCCACACAGACCCACACGGGGAAGCACCAGGGTCAGTTAGGAGGTGGAGGGAAAAGAAGGCTTTGTTTGGTTTGAATGGGTTGTTTGCATCTGAAAAGTGCTCTCATGGCAAGTTGTAGCTCTACAAATTGGCTAACTCTAGGGGGTCAGCGAGGCCCCAGATGTCAGAGAATTGGAATGCAAGAAATAAAAGATGTGGTTAATACCAAGACAACTGTTCTGGAGGGCTGCACAATCTGTACTGGACTTCGTGGGAGGGGAAATTAAACTTCATTCTTTGAAGCATTCATACTTGGGGATTCATTTACCACCGGCAGTGTTCTACTGCAGGAACACAGGAGAAGCAGGGGCACGTGAGAAAACAGCAGTCTCAGCATAGGCATAGCATCTGCCACACTGACAAGGTTTGTTCATTTATTCATTCCGATATTCAGCCAGTGGTTGTTGAGCACCAGCTCTGTGTCAGGCCCAGGGCTGAGGGCTGGATCACAGACACCAGGCACTAACCCTGCTCCCACGGGGCTCTCAGTCTCATGAGAAAGGTGACACATGTGAAAGGACAAGGATGGGCTGGATGCAGTGGCTCATGCCTATAATCCCAGCACTTTGGGAGGCTGAAGTGGGAGGTGCTTGAGGCCAGGAGTTCGAGACCAGCCTGGGCAACATTGCAAGATTCTGTCTCTACAAAAAAGAAAAAAATTACCTGGGCATGGTGGCATGCACCTGTAGTCCCCTCTGGAGGCTGAGCTGGGAGGATCGCTTGAGCTGAGTTGGAGGCTGCAGTGAGCTGTAATCTAACAGTCACAACCTTTCCTTCTTAAATTCCCCCCACCTTCTTCAGTGGGTGTCCTATCAAATGATTAGGGTTCATTTAACCCCTCTTGTTATAGTTGGGGAAAAACCCCATAAGCTCCTCTAATCTGAGGCAGGGATAGTAAATGCCATCCTCCCTACCAGCACTCAGGGCAGACATCACCAATCAATCGACATTCTTTGCATCAGAGGCCAGATTGAGCCTCAGAGGCCTTTTCAACACAGCTCTTCAGGCAACAAATATCCAAGGGTCCAGATTGGTGTGCATGTCAAATTATATGCCATTTCTGTTTTAAGAGGTTAAGGACATAGCGTTCTCTTTCTAGAAGTATTTTTATTTTAGAAAAAAGAAACTGCAGGGTCAGGGCAAAATTTAATCAAAGAAATTAATAGCTAATGGTAGAATTTTAGTCTGCAGAAGTTTTGGGAAGGGAAGTCTGTGCAAGTCTCTCAATCCTGTCTCCGTTGTCACAAAAAAAATGTTTCTGTTGTTTATTTTCCGAGGCAAGGTAAACACCATGGAGCAAGAGAGAGTGTTTCCATGGTAAGCTCCACCCACGATATCTCCCTTTGTATCCCCCACAATGCCCACGATCGTTCAGGCAAAGAATAGGCGCTCACTAAATGTGTATTGATTGAATCTAAATTGCAATTTTATCCAACACCCTCAGGGAAGCCAACTGGAAACTAAACTCACCCCCATATATTGCTGAAACGCATTGATTACCAAGAAGCCAATGCTGTATGACAGCCCCAACTTGTGAGATACGTTTTTTTCCAAAGCCACGTGAATCGCGATTTGTGCAGCCCGTTGCTCATTCTGTGTCTTGCACCCTTGCCAGCCATTTGCTCTTCTCGTTAGCTCCTTGAGGACAGGGGTCACCGTTTTCACTGCTCAGCCTCCTCCTGCTTGGCCCAGCCCAGGGAGAGCCCTCAGTCAATACCTGTGAATGAATGAGTGACATTTACTAAGCAGCGAGATGAGTAATTCATCATTCCTACCCTCCTTCCCAACCTCCTGATCCAGGATGGCATAGACATGTGGGAGGGGCACATGCTGGGAGGGGTTTGAGTCCCCTGCCCGAGGTTGCAGAGTGCTTGGGCACTGGGGTGGGGGCGTGCTAGGGGCATCTGCAGAAAGGTCAGTGGGAGAGCAGTTTGGAGGGAGGTAAGGCAGGATGCCCTCAGTACTGGGCTCAGGGACTGTGATGTGCTGCTGGAACCTGCCTGGGGAGCTCAGGAATGAGGGGAGATGGGAAATAAAGACCTGGCATGAGGTTGGGGGCAGGGACAGAAATCACCCCGGTGTCCGAGGAAGGAAAGTGGAACCCTAAAGAGGTGAGATTACAGGGAAAGTGAAACAAGACAGAAAGGAGGGACGTGGAATTCGGATTACTGGGGTGGAAAGAGGAAGCCAGGTGGGGGAAGAGTCAGAGGAGGCGGAGGCAGAGGGCAGGAGGGGAACTGGGAGAGGACAGCGAGCCTTCGAGAAAATCCGGGGCTGGCACCTTCAACAGAAGCCAGGGAGCAACCCAACAGGAGCCTGGGAGACAGGGACTTGGTGGCTGCTGAAAGACAGTTTCAGTTAAGGGGCAGGAGTGAGAGCCAGCTGGCACTGCAGAAGGTGGGGGGAAAGGCAAGCAACCTAGACGGTTCCTTCAAGAGGTTTGTCAATAAAAGGAGCAGTCAATAGGACCCAGGACAGTAAGTTCATTCCTTCTTCTTTTAAACTTTTCTTCTTTCTGCTTCCTTCCTTCCTTTCCTTCCTCCTTTCATTTCCTTTCCTTTTTCCTTCCTTCCTTCTGTCCTTCCTTTCTTCCTTCTCTTTTCTTCTTCCTTCCTTCCTTTTTCCTTCCTTCTCTTTTCTTTTTCCTTCCTTCTCTTCCTTCCTTCCTTTCTTCCTTCCTTTCTCCCTCCTTCCCTCACTTCCTTCCTTTTCTTCCCTTACCTTCCCCCTTTCCCCCCTCCACTCCCGCTTCTCTCCTCCCCACTGGAACCTTCAGGAACCTACACCAGCATGTGATCTTGACTCACTCTTTTTCCCCTGCCCTACTGAAGGCTGGTTGGGGGCCCGGAGTGTTTGCAATGATGCAAGATGAGAAGCTGGGTCACTGAAACATTAACTCACAGACCAGGGTGGGTTGCAGCTGATCCAACAGGCTGGACAGCCGCATCAGTGCTTCCTAGAAAAGGAGATAGGAGGACAGCGTGAGCCCAGGAGCCTCTGCATGGAGAACTAGGGGCCGAGGAGCACAGAAAGCCCCAGTGCTACACATCTCGGGTCAAAAGTCACTGAAAAGATACTGATATCTACTTTTCTTTCTTTTTTTTTTTTTCACTGTCTTTTTCTGGTTTTAGTATCAGGGTAATATTAGCTTCATAAAATGTGGTGGTAAGTGTTCATTCCCCTCCTACATTCTGGGAGAGATTATGTAAAATTATTGGTCACTATAGAGATTATGACATACATACACAACTTACCACAAGCTACTGGTGTTGACACTGCCACTTTGAGTAAGTGTAGAAACCTTACTTCCATTTAGTTCTCTTTAGCTTCCCCACTTAAAAATATATGTGTCTTGAGTGTGTTCTTTACATACATTGAACATCACATAAGATGCTATTACAATTTTTGCTTCAATCATCAAATATGATTTCAGATACTCATGAGAAGTATAGTCTGTTATATTTATTTCTATTTATATACTACCCATAGTTTGTTTTTCTTTTCCGGAGCTCCAAGCATTCTTGAAACCAATGAGAAAAGTGGAAAAATCTCAGTACAGAAATAGAAGGTATAATTTTTAAATAAAAGCTTCTGTTCAGATAACATTTTTTACCCAATCTTTAAAGATACATTTGCCAACAATAAATGCTCTTAGTTTTTCTTCATCCAAGAATGTTTTTCTTTCTCCTTCATTTCTGAAGGATGTTTTCAGCAGATACAGTATTCACAGTTGACAGTTCTTTTTCTCAGTACTTGAAAGATGCTGAGCCACTTCCTCTGGCCTCTGTCATTTCAGATGGGAAATCCACTATCATTGCAACTAGTTTTTCCCATGTCAAAAATGTGTTATTTCTTTCCGACTGCTTTCAATATGTTTTTGTCTTTAGTTTAACTATTTAATTATGATGTGGATTTCTTTACATCCAGCCTGCTTGGGATCCACTAAACTTCTTGAATCTGTAGGTTTATGTCTTTTTCCAAATTTAAGAAGTTTTTAACCACTATTTCTTTGAATACTTTTAGTCTCACTCTCTTCTCCTTTGGGACTTAGAAGATATGACCGTTAGCTCCTTTCTTATTGTCTCACAGGTCCCTGAGACTGTTATTTCTTCAGTCTATTTTTTTTTTTTTTTTTGAGACGGAGTCTCGCTCTGTCGCCCAGGTTGGAGTGCAGTGGCGCGATCTTGGCTCACTGCAAGCTCCGCCTTCCGGGTTCATGCCATTCTCCTGCCTCAGCCTCCCGAGTAGCTGGGACCACAGGTGCCTGCCACCACACCCGGCTAATTTTTTGTATTTTTAGTAGAGATGGGGTTTCACTGTGTTAGCCAGGATGGTCTCGATCTCCTGACCTCATGATCTGCCCGCCTCAGCCTCCCAAAGTGCTGGGATTACAGGCGTGAGCCACCGCACCCGGCCTGTATTTTCTCTCTATTATTCTGACTGAGTGAATGCTATTGGTCTGTTCTTGAGTTCACAGGTTCAATCTCTGTCATCTCTACTCTACTATAAAGCCCATCTAGTGAGGTGTTTTATTTATCTTTTTCCTGGTTATTGTGTTTTTCAGTTCCTTAGTTCCATTTGGTTCTTTTTTATAACTTTGATTTTTATTGAGATTTTATATTTTTCGTTTGTTTCAGGAGAATTCATAAGTACATTTGAAGCATTTTTATAATGACTGATTTTAAATTCATGATAATCCCTCTGATTCATTTGCATTTTGGTGCCTGTTTGTTTTTTCATTCAAGTTGTAATTTTCCTTTTCCTTGACATGACAAATGATTGTCTGTTTTATCCTGGACATTTTAGGTATTATATTATGAGAGTCTGGATCCTATTCAACTTTTCTTTTTTGGCAGACTGTCTCCCTGTTAAGATGTAGCATAAGGGTTGTGTGTTAGTCTGTTCTTGCACTGCTATAAAAAAATACCTGAGACTGGGTAATCTATAAAGAAAAGAGGTTTAATTGGCTCACAGTTCTATAGGCTGTACAGGAAGCATAGCAGCTTCTGCTTATGGGGAGGACTTAGGAAGCTTCCAGTAACGGTGGAAGGCAAAGAGGGAGTGAGATGTCTCACATGGCCAGAGCAGGAGGCAATGAGAGGGGTGGAGGTGCCACATACTTTCAAACAACCCAATTTCATGAGAACTCACTATTGCAATGAGAACTCCAAGGGGGATGGTGCTAAACCATTCATGGCAAACCACCCCCATGATCCCAGCACCTCTCACCAGGCCCCACCTCCAACATTGGAGATTACAATTCAACATGAGATTTGGGTGAGGACACAAATCCAAACCATATCAGGTTGGATGAGTTGTATATTCAACCTCCCACTGGGCCCCACCAATGCTATCGTGGCAAAAGTGTAGCACTGATTTACCCTGCTTCATTGCAAATGGGTGGTTGGCAGTGAACTCCCATCTCTGCCTTGATGATACCTTCCCGTTGAAAGTGGATCATCAACTTGCACTGTCTTATTCTATCCAAGCTACCCTGCTAGGCTCTGCTGACCCAGGGATGGGAGAACCAGAGAGCTGGCTCCCACTGTTTTGTTGTGGCAGAGTGGGGCAGAAACTCAGCTCTCCACTGGACCCTGCTGGTAACAGGGTAAGGGAGAGGGGAACCCTTATGCTTCTTTGTTGTGTCATGTCCAGAGATTTTTTTTTTAGTTGTAAGATGGTGGACCCAGGAGAAATGGTGCTTCTCTATCTTGTCTAGAGTTAGAAGTTAAGCTTTCTATCTCTTCTGTTTCTTTACCTGTAAAATGGGAACAATACTACCTACTCTACCTACACTACAGAAGAGTTTTCAGAATTAATTAAGAAGTTCATGTGTATGAAAGTACACTGGGAAAATGTTATATCATGTTATGTTAGTAGACTGTTATTTCTGAGACTAGGGTCTGGCAAGGTGTAGCTTGAGAAGAGATAGGATAAGCGGCAGGGCACCTCCATATTCATCTATCAATTTAATGTTGGTGAAAACAAACTTCACAGCCAGAAGCCAGCCTTCTATTGTTTATTTCCCTGTTTCTTTTGAGTCTGTGGTGACCTTTCTCTTGACAAGCAGTAACCCTGGAGAAAGCTAGAGGAAAAACGAAGATTAGGGTCACGCAAGGAGAGAGTAATAAAGTAGCTTTAAAGAGCCTAATAAACCAGGATAATTGAATGTAGTAAGGATTGTGGCTGGGACAAGGAGGTGTCTACAACACCGTTTTCAGAAAAACAATCACAAAAGAAAAACAACACTGGAGCTGGGAAGGAAGGAACCAGTTGGAAAGGGAACCCAGAGGAGATAGGAACAGCCTCTCAGAATAGTTAGCAATGACCCTGCCTTACTTAGAGGTTATGGGACAGGGTTACCAATTGGAGGGACCTCAGTGTTACCAATCAGGATGACATAGATCTTGTGTGCTTTTGGCCCTTGTATTAGTCCGTTTTTGCACTGCTGTGAAGAAATACCCAAGACTGGGTAATTTATAAAGGAAAGAGGTTTAATTGACTCATAGTTCCGCATGGCTGGGGAGGCCTCAGGACACTTACAATCATGGCAGAAGGGGAAGCAGACATGTCTTACACAGCAGTAGGCAAGAGGGAGCGTGCAAGAGCAGGGAAAAGTGACTTATAAAAACCATCAGATCTCGTGAGAACTCACTATCATGAGAACAGCATGGAGGAAGCTGCCCCTGTGATCCAATCACCTCCCTCCCTCAACATGTGGAGATTACAAGTCCCTTCCTTGACAGCTGGTGATTACAATTCAAGATGAGATTTGGGTGGGGACACAGAACCAAACCATATCAGCCCTCATTCCAGGCAAGCAAAGGGCTCTGGATTAAGATTCGGGGAACCCCTTAACCCCTGTGAGCCTCAGGTTCTCCTTCTACAAGATGAAACTGGTAAAGGTGCCAACTCCGCTTGGTTGTTTGAGGGTCAAGGGTGGATCACCCAACCTGTTCATGGTTGGCAATCAATATATATAGTAGTTCCCTGCCTGATCCCAGGCCCAGAAATTTTGGCCTCTATCTAGGCTGGACACTGACTGTGGGAGGTTCCTCTCTAAGAGCTTACATGCTCTGCTGTCATTTCCTCTGTTTGCTGGCCCATAGTTGGGAGGGGCATGCCAAGGTGACCATGCCCTAATCTCCCTTCCTAAATCGTCTTCATTGCAGTCTTCTGGTTCTTCTTTCTCTCCTTTGTCCCAGAGGGTCTCCATTGAACTCACTGTGGGGGGATGGGGACTCTGGAGGCCTCGTCCTGGGGGCTGATCCTGAGGAAGGGGCATTCCTAGGCCAGAGTGAGGTCCTGGGGTGAACCACAGAGCAAGTTCCATCTCCCACCCTGCTCTCCTTGTCTTGAGGAAGTTGACTTTAAATAAAGCCCAACATGCCCCGCTAAACTGTAAGCTCAGAAGACAGGATCTGTGTCTGTCCAGTTCAGGGATCTCCCACCCCCATACCCCTTCCCTTGCACTGGAGTGCTGTGGCTGGAATCAGCTCCTGCCAGCTCGGAAGAGTAAATTCTTAATTTTCAGGAAT
This sequence comes from Pongo pygmaeus, assembly GCF_028885625.2. Classification (NCBI taxonomy): domain Eukaryota; kingdom Metazoa; phylum Chordata; class Mammalia; order Primates; family Hominidae; genus Pongo; species Pongo pygmaeus. The sequence continues at coordinate 3,258,194 of NC_072379.2, forward strand.
TTTGCAAATTGCTTGTTAAACATAGCCATTATTAAAAATTAGACTGGCTGGGTGCAGTGGCTCATGCTTGTAATCCCAGTACTTTGGGAGGCCGAACCAGGAGGATTGCCTGAGTCCAGGAGTTTGAAACCAGCCTGGGCAACATAGGGAGACCTCGTCTTTACTTTTTAAAATAAAAATAAATAAATGCACATAAATAAACGAAAATACAAATTAGACTATAAAAGCTTCCAATTAAATAAATTTTATTGAAACCAAAGGTAATGAATATTCAGAACATATCACTCCTTAATTATTTTGCTGTTATCTCTGCTCTACTCTTGGGGTTTGCGCCTATTATATCCGCAGAGTGGAGATTCTGTACCATGATGTGCTAGCAGGCATCTCTTCCCAAGTCTGCATATAGTGACGCCATATTGGCAGCTTCATATTGGCCATAGTGGAAATATTCACACCATGGGAATCAGCAGACACTACAAACCAGAGCTTGCCCTATTGTTTGGTTTGTTGTCTAGATTTAAGGAAGGGATGGAGAAAAGTATTAATAATGTAGATTAAACATAAAAGCATGTCATTGTTAAAGTGTAAACAGCACAAAGAATTTCAAAACTGTTTTTCCAGTATTTGATAACTATTATCAGGGCCTGGCACAGTGGCTCACGCCTGTAATCCCAGCATTTTGGAAGGCTGAGGCGGGTGGATCACGAGGTCAGGAGATCTAGACCATCCTGGCTAACACGGTGAAACCCCGTCTCTACTAAAAAATACAAAAAAATTAGCCAGGCGTGGTGGCAGGCGTCTGTAGTCCCAGCTACTCGGGAGGCTGAGGCAGGAGAATGGTGTGAACCCAGGAGGCGGAGCTTGCAGTGAGCCGAGATAGCACCACTGCTCTCCAGCCTGGGCGACAGAGCCAGACTCTGTCTCAGAAAATGAAAAAAAAAAAAAAAGGATTATCAGGTTAGATTCAGCAAGGAAGTCTATTATCAGATTCAGCAAGGAAGTCTCTCGTGTCATCGACAAAGGAGTCAAGTTCCAGCATGCACTTTTGTTGTTTTACTTTTGTCTTACTTGTTAACATAAATGAAAATATTAGCCATTGTAATCACAGTGAGTAATCATGGCAGGATTACTCTCGTAGAGCCCGTTGTTAAATAGTTACCAGCACGCTACTGTCTGGTGATTAGAATAGTACCTTGCTTAGAAGACATGCCCAGTTGGATGAGTCCGTTCTTGCACTGCTATAAAGAAATACCTGAGTCTGGATGATTATAAAGAAAAGAGGTTTAATTGGCTCACGGTTCTGCAGGCTGTCCAGAAAGTATGGCTGCGGAGGCCTCAGGAAACTCACAATCACGGTGGAAGATGAAGGGGAAGCAGGCATGTCTTGCGTGGCTGGAGCAGGAGGAAGAGAGAGAAGGAGGAGGTGCTACACACTTAATAAACAACCAGAGGGCTGGGCGCAGTGGCTCATACCTGTAATCCCAACACTTTGGGAGGCCAAGGCGGGCGGATCATCTGAGGTCGGGAGTTCAAGACCAGCCTGACCAACATGGTGAAACCCTGTCTCTACAAAAATAGAAAATTAGCCAGGCATGGTGGCACACACCTGTAATCCCAGCTACTCAGGAGGCTGAGGCAGGAGAATTGCTTGAACCAGGAGGCAGAGGTTGTGGTGAGCCAAGATTGCGCCATTGCACTCCAGCCTGGGTGATGAGCAAAACTCCATCTCTAAAATAAAATTAAAAAATAAAATAAAATAAAATAAAATAAAAAAACAACCAGATCTCGTGAGAACTCACCGTCATGAGAACAGCAAGGAAGAAATCTACCCCCATGACCCAATCACCTCCAACCAGGCTCCTCTTCCAACACTGGGGATTACGATTCGACATGAAATTTGGGCAGGGCCACAAATGCAAACGCTGTTACCAAAAAGTACCTTTTGAATGACTGAAACCAGTGAAAACAAGCTACAAGGGACATGTGGGGCCACCTCACCCCTTTTGCTTTAGCAGCATTGGCTTTGCACATTTTGGGTGCTGTCTGCCTCCCCATTCTTGTTCCAGGCCCCTTTGCCCTTGTTCACTTGTGCTCTGGCCCAGGGCTTCTAAGCTGTACTATTCATACGAAACACCTGGGTGTCTTGAGACAATGCAGGTTCTGGCCCAACAGGTCTATGGTGGGGACAAAGATTCTGCATTTCTAACAAGATCCCAGATGACGTTGGTGCTTGTCATGGAGCACACTTTGAGTAGCCAGGTTCTAGCCACCCTGTGCCCCTTCCCACGTGCCAAGATCAGGGTCCCCATGTGACCTTTCAAATTTGCCACAACCTTTACCTGGGGCACTGATCTCCCTGGTCTTCACATGACCTGCTTCCATGCAACATTGGGGTCTCTGTTCGGACATCACCCTTCAAAAACAGATCTTTTTCCTGACTACTCATGCAAACGTAGCTCACCATCTCAGTTCTCTGCATAATGTTACTGATAGTTTCTAGTTGATGTGTTGTCAGCTTTCCTCCCTAGAATGCAGGCTCCATGGGAGCCCCCCATCCCCACTCTGGTGGCTTTACAACAGCACGTGCCCAAAAAACACGTGTTGAATGATCGTGGTGGCGATGTCACAATGCTAAGGGTGGAGAGAGCTGGCATGATGTTGGGGATGGAGGCAGTGATGGAAGGGGGATGGTTATAGCTCAAATGCATGTAATTTTCTTTTCTTTTGTTTTCCTTTCTTTTATTTTCTTTTCCTTTTTGTCTTCTTTTCTCTTTTTTTGTTTACCTTTTTAGAGACAAGATCTTATTCTGTTGCCCAGGCTAGATTGCAATGGCACGATCGTGGCTCACTGCAGCCTCTGACTCCTGAGCTCAAGCAATCCTCCCTGCTCAGTCTCCTGAGTAGCTGGGACTACAGGTGTAAACCACCATGCTTGGCTAAGTTTCTCTTTTTGTTTTCAGAGATGGGGTCTCACTATGTCACCCAGGTTGGTCTTGAACTCCTGGCCTCAAGTGATCCTCCTGCCTTGGCCTCCCAAAGTGCTAGGATTACAGGTGTGAGCCACCACCCCTGGCCTAAGCGATTTTCTTAAATAATAGACACAAGAACTCTATAATCAATCACTTTGGTTCCTCCACAGTCATAACCCACTACCAAGAGTGCAAGCCCCAGGCCAGGCGCGGTGGCTCACGCCTGTAATACCAGCACTTTGGGAGGCCAAGGCGGGCAGATCATGACGTCAGGAGATCGAGACCATCCTGACTAACACGGTGAAACCCCATCTCTATTAAAAATACAAAAAATTAGCCGGGTGTGGTGGTGGGCGCCTGTAGTCCCAGCTACTCGGGAGGCTGAGGCAGGAGAATGGCGTGAACCCGGGAGGTGGAGCTTGCAGTGAGCAGAGATCACGCCACTGCACTCCAGCTGGGTGACAGAGCGAGACTCCATCTCAAAAAAAAAAGTACAAGCCCCACCCCACCACTGTCCCCATTTGCTCCCGTGGTGTGTGCAGAAGAAACAGTAAAGGACCCCAACCAAGGCCCTGAGTAAGGGCTGCAGGGTGCCAGTTCTCATAATGGTTTGTCTAGAGTTTTGCACAAACAAGAGGAATGGGGCCACAGACAGGCAGCACCCAGAGGCGCATTCTGGCCGGGCCTTGTGCCCAGGGTAGGTTTCTCCGTCGTGTTTTATTTCCAGAACTAAGTTGAGCTGTGGCTGGTGTTGCCTTCCACCTCTGACTCCGCCAAGAAGTGCCTGGAGCCCTTGTTTTTGGGGAGGAAGTCTCTCTGGTGGGTTTTGAAGTTTCTGTGTGATTTCTCTTAACATTAAATCAATACTGGAAGTGTCTTTTGTTATTTTTCTGTTTACGGAGCCAATGCTTTGACTAATATCAGCAGATACCACATGCTGAATGGCCCTGTTGTATGCCAGGCCTACATTTCATCTCATTCAATCCTCTCAACAGTTCTAGGGAACCCAATCTCATGTTATCCCACTTTAGAGACGAGGCAGTTGAAGCTAAGAGAGGTTAGGTCATTGGCCTAAGGTGAAACAACAGTTGGGGTTGGTCACTACTCCAGGGGTCACAAACACAACTGCCTAGACAGTGTCTGTGCAGCTATTCAGCTCTGCTCATGGAGCGCAAAAGCAGCCTTGGACCATCTACACACAAATGAGTGTAACTGTGTTCTAATAAAACGTTATTAACAAACACAAGTGTGGGGCCAGATTGGGCCCATGGGCCATAGTTTGCCGACCTCTCGCCTAGAGAGGCCAGTAGGGAAAATCAATGGGTAAAACAGGCCAGGAGCAAAGAATACTGAGGCGCTTCCTTGTTCTGGCTTCTGTTCTTCCCAGTTTTGATGGAGGCAGGACATGGCGCAAGTAAGTGATGCCTGGCTACTGGCACAGTGATGTGTCAGCAGGTGGTGGGAGGTAAGAGTGGTCCCCAGGTGTTCCAACAACAGGCAGTAGCCACACCCAACTTCAGCTGCCTGCTGCTGCCAGACACACAGCCAATGTGGCCAGTTTTTAAGAGAAGCTACAAGCCTGGATTTGGGAGCGTGTGTGTGTGTGTGTGTGCGTGCATGCATGTGTGTGAAATATCTCCTTTCTTTCTATGTTGGCTCAAATCAATAAAACAAAACCAGAAATCCTGTGCAAACCAAGTAGAAGACATACAAGCATCGCCTCTTGCCCTCAGACCAGCAGTTTACAACCTCTGCACTCCGAAAACCACCCAAACAACGCTGTATTTATTAAGTAATAATTCATCTGTTTCCCATATTTTATTTATCAAAGACCTCAGTAACTGTCAAGTAGAACTTCTTATCAGCAGGAACCGATCAGCAGACAAGTGTTACCTCCCAGACCGATGATCAATCTTGGCGAACCGGGAAACCCTGACATTTTAATTAGCTGGAACCTTCTTATCAGCCATCAATCCTGAACCTGCCGTTTCGCATTGATTGTGAGCCCCTAATTGGGAATCCCTGATTTGGTTTCTTCAGGGCCACCTCATTCACGTGAACATATCCTCATTATTTTACTGCGGCAGCTACCCTTAGATTATTCAGCACAGAGCTAACACCATCAGATGAGAGCAACAGCCTCAAAATGTGCTCGCCGTGTAGCCTCCTGAGTTGCTGAAACTAAAAAAGGAAGAAATGGGCATCTGTATGCTGCAGCACCAGGAAAAAAACCCAAAAAAACAAAAAACAAAAAACAAGCAAACAAAAAACCCCACAAAAAAACAGAAAAAAAAGTTTTTGTGCACAAAACAACAAATGATGCCAGACTCAGCAAGGTGGTAAACGAAACATCTTCTCTTATTTGGGGTCTTGGTGAAGTTTCAGAACCCTGTATGGGGACTGTACTGTGTAAAGACACTTTCAGTTACTCTCAGTGCACTGTGAAACCACAGATAAAGATGACACTGGCTGGGCGTGATGGTTCATGCCTGTAATCCCAACATTTTTGGAGGCTGTGTTAGGAGGATCGCTTGAGCCCAGGAGTTCAGACTAGCCTGGCAACATAGTGGGACCCTGGCTCTAAAAATAATTTTAAAAATTAGCTGGGCGCCACGTGAGGTGGCTCATGCCTGTAATCCCAGTACTTTGGGAGGCTGAGGTGGGTGGATCACCTGAGGTCGGGAGTTCGAGACCAGCCTGACCTACATGGAGAAACCCTGTCTCTACTAAAAATACAAAATTAGCTGGGCATGGTGGCGCATGCCTGTAATTCCAGCTACTCAGGAGGCTGAGGCAGGAGAATCACTTGAACCCGGGAAGCGGAGGCTGCAGTGAGCCAAGATTGCACCATTGCACTATAGCCTGGGTGACAAGAGTGAAACTCCATCTCAAAAAAAGAAAAAAAGAATTAGCTGGGCATGGTGGTGCATGCCTGTAGTCCTAGCTGCTGGCAAGGCTGAGGAAGGAGGATCCCTTGAGCCCAGGAAATGGAGGCTGCAGTGAGCCATGATCATGCCACTGCACCCCACCTTGGGCAACAGAGTAAGACCCTGTCTCTTTAAAAAAAAAAAAAAAAAAAAAGGTAAAGGAGTAAATGAACAACAATAAACAATTAGAGGTGGTTTCATACTTCTTCCGAATAGCCCATGTTTAGTTGATATGGACTTGTCACCTTCCTGAGCCTGCTAGAGGGATTGTCATGGTCAGAGCCATTTTTTGTTCCAGCTCTACCCCCTTGGGAGAGAAACAACCCACTGCTACCCCTATTGTCTAAGCAGCCATGGTTTCCATCATGCTGTAATTGCCCAATGAGTTCTTCCTGCTCACCGCACAGATGACCAATTCACTGAGACCTTGACATTGCAATAAGAAACAGTTTAATCGACACGGGGTCAGCCATGCCACATGGGAGACAAGAGTTATTACTCAAATCGATCTTCCCCAAAATTCAGAGGCTAGAGTTTTTCAAAGATAGCTTGACGGGCAGGGGTCTAGGAGAATGGGTGCCACTGATTAGTTGGGGATGCAATCACCGGGGTGTGGAAAATGGCCCTTTTGCACTGAGTCCAATTCTGGATGGGGCCACAGGACAGGTTGAGCCAAGACTCGAGGGTCCAGATGGGACCATCCGGTCATCAGAAACGCAAAAGCCTGAAAAGACATCTCAAAAGGCCAATCTTGGGCTGGGTGTGGTGGCTCATGCCTGTAATCCCCACGCTTTGGGAGGCTGAGGCGGGAGGATCACCTGAGGTTGGGAGTTCGAGACCAGCCTGTCCAACATGGGGAAACCCCATCTCTACTAAAAATACAAAATTAGCTGGGCGTGGTGGCGCATGCCTGTAATCCCAGCTACTCAGGAGGCTGAGGAGGAAGAATCACTTGAACCCGGGAGGCGGAGGTTGCGGTGAGCCAAGATCGTGCCATTGCACTCTAGCCGGGGCAGCAAGAGCGAAACTCTGTCTCAAAAAAACAAAAAACGAAACAAAACAAAAAAAAGCCAATCTTAGGTTCTACAATAGAGAATTGAGGAAGTTGCAAATCTTGGGACCTCCGGAACCATAGCTGGTAATTGTTTTGTTTTTTCTTTTAACTCTTATTTTAGGTTTTGGGGGTACATGCGCAGGTTTGTTACACAGATAAACTCGTATCATGGAAGTTTGTGGTACAGATTATTTCATTGCCCAGGTATTAATGCTGGGGGATGAAAAATAGTTATTTTTTCTGCTCCTCTCCCTCCTCCCACCCTCCACTCTCAAGTTGACCCCAGTGTCTGTTGTTGCTTTCGTTGTGTTCATGAGTTCTCATCATTTAGTTCCCACTTATAAGCAAGAACATGTGGTATTTGGTTTTCTGTTTCTGCATTAGTTTGCTAAGGATAATGGCTTCCATAACTATGCCTGTACCCTAGCAGAATTCAGGCTCCTCTCATCCTCGTAACCTGGTGGACTTTCATTCTTTTTTTTTTTTTTTTTGAGATGGAGTTTCGCTCTTGTCGCCCAGGCTGGAGTGCAATGGCGTGATCTTGGCTCACTGCACCCTCCACCTCCTGGGTTCAAGCGATTCTCCTGTCTCAGCCTCCCAGGTAGCTGGGATTGCAGGCATGTACCACCATGCCCGGCTAGTTTTGTACTTTTCGTAGAGACGAGGTTTCTCCATGTTAGTCAGGCTGGTCTCGAACTCCTGACCTCAGGTGATCCGTCCGCCTCGGCCTCCCAAAGTGCTGGGATTACAGGCGTGAGCCACCATGTCTGGCCCTTTCATTCATTTTATAAAGGCAGTTTAGTTTTGGGGAAGGGCTATTATTTAAACTATAAACTACATTTCCCCCAAAGTTAGCTTGGCCCTAGGCCCACAAAGGACCAAGGGCAGTTTGGGGTGAAAGGCAAGATGGGGATTAGTTAGATTAGATCTCTTTCACTGTTATAATTTTCTCACTGTTAGAATTTTTGCAAAGGTGGTTTCAATGCAGCCTCACCAGGCCCAGCCCCAGAGGTGAGGGCGTGACAGTGGGCAGCCTATCCAGGGGTGACCAGCAGGCTGCAGTGCAGTGTCACTGGATGAGAGGGGCCAGGCAGAGTCCCTCTACCGGGAAAAACTGAAGGAGGTTGGTTGGAGGTGGGCTCCAGGGCTGCCAGGCCATTGAGTGTGGGCCATCTGGGGGCCAAGTTCAAGGCGAGGTTATGGATCAGCAAAAACTAGGAGGAGACAGAGTCAGTGAGAAGCTCCAGGATGGAAGGAAAGAGTCGCTGGTGATCTCCCAAAGGATTTTTTTTTTTTTTTTTTTTTGAGATGGGGTTTTGCTCTTGTTGCCCAGGCTGAAGTGCAATGGCGCGATCTCGGCTCACCACATCCTCCACCTCCCAGGTTCAAGCAAGTCTCCTGTCTCAGCCTCCTGAGTAGCTGGGATTACAGGCGCCCGCCACCACGCCCGGTTAATTTTTGTATTTTTAGTAGAGATGGGGTTTCATCATATTGGTCAGGCTGATCTCGAACTCCTGACCTCAGGTAATCTGCCCACCTCGACCTCCCAAAGTGCTGGGATTACAGGCGTGAGCCACCGCGCCGCACCCTAAAGGCCCATTTCTAACATGCTCCTCCATGGAGTCCCTTTCCTTGAGCCCGACTGAGTGCTGCAGGAGTGCCTCTGTTTCTTAGGAATCGAGAAAGCCATCAGGAACAGGCAAACCCCAGGTGTTCCAGAGAACCACAGTTCTTGGGAGATCTTGGGAGATCTTGCACAAGGTCATCCGCCAACCTTGTCAAGTGAAAAAGACATTTGGATGTCATAAGGAGAGACTTTATCTGAAAGAGTTATTACAAGGGGGAGGGGGATGGCTCTTGCAATGGAGGGAGGGGGATTATTCCAATAGGGGGACTGTTCTGAATATAAAATCTGCAAAAATACTTTTTCTGTTTTTATCTTTAGAGACTAAGTCTTGCTTTGTTACCCAGGCTGGAATGTAGTGATGTGCTCATAGCTCACTGCAGCCTCAACCTCCCAAGTAGCTGGGACTACAGGTACACACCACCATGCCTGGCTAATTTTTTAATGTTTTGTAGCGATGGGGGGCGGGGGTGTCTCAGTATGTTGCCCAGGCTGGTCTTGAACTCCTGGCCTCAAGTGATCCTCCCACCTTGGCCTCCCAAAGTGCTGGGATTATAGGCATGAGCCACCGGGCCTGGTGGTTTTTCTTTTGTGGGGAGTAATAAGACTAGAAAGACCCAGTGTGAGGAAGTGACATGAATGTGTCCACATGGTAGGTCAGGGTCGGTTTTATCCTAGGGCAGCTGATTCTCAAGTGTCTGCTGGCTCACCCCGAGGGCGGGCCTGAGGAACGAGGAAGTTTCACCAAAGTTTGGTTCTCAGGCATGTTGTTCCCAGTGATCAGTGGAGACAAGCAGTTCAGCTGAACATTAGTGAGGCAAGGAGTAGGAATTTGGAGGGTCTGTGTCTGGCTTGGTTGTAAGCACACAAGGGGAACCTGTGAGCCTCATCTAAGCATCTAAGTCCTGCTGTTATAGTGGGCGGCTAGTTAGGTATGAGCAGGGCAGCAGACGGCTCCCCACGCCCCAGCGTGCACGCACACACACACACACACACACGCACAGAGTGTTGGGTGACCATCAGGTGATGGTCAGGCAGTTTTTTTGTTTTGTTTTGTTTTATTTTGTTTTGTTTTTTCAAAACGGAGCCTCGCTCTGTTGCCAGGCTGGAGTGCAGTGGCGTGATCTCGGGTCACTGCAATGTTCACCTCCTGGGTTCAAGCAATTCTCCTGCCTCAGCCTCCAGAGTAGCTGAGATTACAGGTGCCACCACACCCAGCTAATTTTTTTTTTTTTTTTTTTTTTTTTTTGAGACAGGGTCTCACTCTGTCGCCCAGGCTGGAGTGCAGTGGCGTGATCTCGGCTCACTGCAACCTCTGCCTCCCGAGTCCAGGGATTCTCCTGCCTCAGCCTCCCGAGTAGCTGGGATTACAAGCACCCACCACAGCATCAGGCTAATTCTTGTATTTTTAGTAGAAATAGGGTTTCACTATGTTGGCCAGGCTGGTCTCAAACACCTGGCCTCAAATGATCCGCCCCCCTCGGCCTCCCAAAGTGCAAGGATTACAGGCCTGAGCCACCATGCCCAGCCAGGTAGTTAACTGTTTCTGTAAAGTAATAATTGGTCACAGCTGGTGCCAGGGAAAGGCAGGTTCCTAATAGAAAACACCTGAAACTGATCAGCAGCTTCCCAGTAAGATCCGAGGAGCAGGGAGAAGTAACGTAAGGTTCTGGAAGTGTTCCAATGTGTAAAATCCCCAATCAAGGCGGGGCGCGCTGGCTCACGCCTGTAATCCCAGCACTTTGGGAGGCCTAGGCGGGCAGATCACGAGGTCAGGAGATTGACACCATCCTGGCCAAAATGGTGAAAACCCATCTCTACTAAAAATACAAAAAAAAAAAAAAAAAATAGCTGGACATAGTAGCACCTGCCTTAGTCCCAGCTACTCAGGAAGCTGAGGCAGGGGAATCGCTTGAACCCGGGAGGCGGATGTGGCAGTGAGCCGAAATCGTGCCATTGCACTCCTGGCGACAGAGCAAGACTCCATCTCAAAAAAAAAAGAGAAAAGAAAAAAATTCCCCAGTTAAGAGGCCAAGCTGCATACTTGGTTTCTCAGGGCACCTGCTGGACCCTCTTCCAAGTCTTACTTTCCTTCTTTTCTTGCCTTCCTTTCCTTTCTCTTCTAAAGCTTTGTAACACATTTTCACTCCTGCTCTGAAACTTGCCTCGGTCTCGCCTTCTGCCTTATGCCCGTCAGTCGAATTCTTTCTTCTTCTTCTTCTTTTTCTTTTCTTTTCTTTTTTTTTTTTTTTTTTTTTTTTTTTTTGAGACAGAGTCTTGCTCTGTCACCTAGGCTGGAGTGCAGTGGCATGCTCTTGGCTCACTGCAACCTCCACCTGCCGGGTTTAAGCAATTGTCTGCCTCAGCCTCCTGAGTAGCTGAGATTACAGGCACCTGCCATCATGCCTGGCTAATTTCTGTATTTTTAGTAGAGACAGGGTTTCACCATCTTGGCCAGGCTGGTCTTGAACTCCTCACCTCAGGTAATCCACCTGCCTCGGCCTCCCAAAGTGCTGGGATTACAGGCGTGAGCTACCTCGCCCGGCCTCGAGCTCTTTCTTCTAAGGAGGCGAGAATTGAGGTTGCTGTGATCTCTATGGATTCGCCACCAGTAACTCAGCTATGTCACACCAGTAACACTGCAGACAAGGGAGTTCCTTGCCATAAGCCATTTTCCAGAACACAAAAGGTTGTGGCGGGAGTTCTTGTCCACGCTGCCTCCCAGGAGCCCGGGGCTCAGATAAAATTCAACATCATCTATGGGCATGGTGACCCACTTGTAATCTCAGCACTTTAGGAGGCTGATGGGGGAGGATCACTTGGAGCCCAGAGTTCAACACCAGCCTGAGTAACAAAGCGAGACCCCATCTCTATAAAAAATTTAAAAATTACTCAGGCATGGTGGCAAGCACCTGCGGTCCCAGCTTACTTGAGAGGCTGAGGCAGAAGGATCACTTGAGATCAGGAGGTCAAAGCTGTAAAGAGCTGTGGTCACGCAACTGCACTCCAGCCTGGGTGACAGAGCAAGACCCTGTCTCAAAAAAAAACAAAAAAGACTGTCACCTCCAGGAGTCACTAAAATATTCCATGCCTTGTGGATATTATAGAAAAAGAAAATTAGCACATTTGCCAGAAGCCATCTGTTGAATTCTTTAGGTCTCTGGTCCCAGCTACTTGGGAGGCTGAGGTGGAAACATAGCTTGAGACCAGGAGTTTGAGGCTGCAGTGAGCTATGATGGCACCACTGCAGTCCAGCCTGGGCAACATAGTGAGACCCAATCTCAACAAACATTTTAAAAAGTAGCTAGGCATGGTGGTACACACCTGCAGTCCTGGTAGTTAGGGGGCTGAGGCGGGAGGATTGCTTGAGCTCAGGAGGTCAAGGCTGCAGTGAGCTATGATCGCACCACTGCACTTCAGCCTGGGCAACAGAGCAAGACCCTGTCTCTACAGAAAGAGACCTTCCAATTGTTAAAATGAACTAAATATGGCCTAAGAATGACTCTGTACTTCTATATCTGAGTCCTTGTGGATGAACTGCAACCTAGCTTAATAGGCAGACAAGATTGAAAACCTGACTTAGGAGTCTGCACCTGCAATAATAGCTGAGTCTTGGCCAATCCTAGCAGCCATAGTTCAACCACTCATACACTGCTGAGTGTTCAAACTGTGTTCAAATAAGGCAAATGCCAACCTGTAACCAATCTAGCTGTTTTGTACCTCACTTCTGATTTCTGTACATCATTTCCCTTTATTGTCTATAAATCTTCTACCACGTGGCTGTGCTGGAGTCTGTGAATCTGCTGTGATTCTGGGGGCTGCCCATTCGCGAATCGCTCATTGCTCAATTAAACTCCTTTAAATTTAACTCAGCTGGGCCAGGCTAGGTGACTCATGCCTGTAATCCCAGCACTTTGGGAGACCGAGGTGGGTGGATCACTTGAGGTCAGGAGTTTGAGACCAGCCTGGGCAACATAGTGAAACCCCGTCTCTACTAAAAATACAAAAATTAGCTGTGTGGTGGTGCGCACCTATAATCCCAGCTACTCAGGGGGCTGAGGCAGGAGAATCACTTGAACCCAGGAGGCAGAGGTTGCAGTGAGCCAAGATCACGCCACTGTACTCCAGCCTGGATGATAGAGACTTTGTCTTAAAAAAAAAAAAAAAAAAATTGATTTTGGCTGAAGTCTATGGAGTTCTTCTCAGGCCATATTTAGTTCACTTTAACACAGTGATACCCTGGACCCGTGGCCTCTACGCTTTTCCTGACCTCTCCCAGCCAACCAACAACAGACTCTGACCCTAGACACCAGGTTCTTTTGAAAAACCCCAAATCGCTTCCATTGTGCAAGTCAGACTGTAGACCTGGTGCCGGGAATTGTGTTGCCACAGTTGCAGAAAACTGAAACCTATTTCCAAGTGACAATGAAGTAATAGATATTATCCATATTTTTATACCCATTGTAACTACTGAAATTTCCATAGGCTTGACTATGTGCTGGACACTGTTCAAAGCACATTATCCATATGAATGGATTTATGGGATCTATACAACAGCCCGTGGAGATAGAAGGGCTTATACCCATTTTACAGATATGAGAACTGAGGCCCAGAAAAGTTGTTATGGGCCCAAAGTGACAGAGCTGGGATTTCAACCCAGGCAGTCTTGCCCCTTGGCTGGGATATTCTTTACCCCACACTCCCCATTCTCAGGGCCATAGGGTAGCACCACCTTGCTTCCCCTAAATAATTATTTCCCACTTCTTGGAAGGTGGTGTGGAATCAGGACCTCCATCATGAAGTCAGTGACGGCTTTTGCTGTGGAGGTGAGTGGGCATGTCTGTTCCCTAAAATGCTGCAGAAAGAAGCATCAGATTACCTCCAACGTACTGTGTCTAGACCAGTATTGGGAACATAGGTGCTTTTCCTTATAAGAGGTTTTCAGAGTAAATGAACTTGAGATTTCATTAAGATAGCTATTGTGTAAGAAAACTGGCCTGTCTGGCTGGACAGGTTTTGTGTTTTTGGGTTTTTAAAGAACTACCTGTTTTAAAATAAGATTAGTATCAATTTGGTTACCCTCTCTCTGCGAAGAAATCACCTCTCTCAGAGGCTCCTACATGTGCTAGGCGGAGGCATTACTGTGGCTGCTGCCTGTAGGGATTGTGACTTGGGGGTTCACCCTGGAGATGAAACAGTGTCAGTGTGAGGTCACTTATCCCAACAGTGAGGTCTGCCTGCTGACAATTGAGTCCTACTGTGTGCTGGGCAGTGGGTTAAGCCCCTCACGTACCTCATCGCTAACTCTTACTATAATCCCAGAGGTGTATCATGATTAAAAACTTGGGCATTGGAGTGGCCCAGAATTGGGCTAAATCCCCAGTCTACACTTAATAGCTGTGTGACCTATAGTAGGTTGCAGTCCCCTCTGTAGACTTCAGTTTCCTCATATAAAAGTGGGTATCCTAATGGCATCAGCCTAACAGGGCTCTTGTGAGAATAAATGAAATCGTGCATGTAAATAAAGTGTGCCTATAAAGCAATGACTACATAAATGTTATTCTAAAAATAGTCATCCTTATCCTCATTGTGCACAAGAGGAAACCGAGGTTCAGAGAGGTGAAATGACCTGCCTCCAAATTGCAAGGCTAGTAGCTGGTGGAAATGGAATTTGCAGATCCAGATTCAAATTCTAGCATAGAGGAAACAATTATTAGTGGGAGTGGCCAGGCACGGTGGCTCACACCTGTAATCCCAGCACTTTGGGAGGCCAAGGCAGGAGGATCGCTTGAGCCCAGGAATTTGAGACCAGCCTGGGCAATATAGCGAGACCCCCATCTCTACAAAAAACTTAAAAAGTTAGCCAGGTGTGGTGGTGTCCACCTGGCTTAGTAGAGGTGTCCCTCTACTAAGGAGGCTGGGGCTATAGGATTGCTTGAACCCAGAAGTTCCAGGCTGCAGTGAGCTATGATTGTGTTACTCCAGCCTGGGCAACAGAGTGAGACCGCATCTTAAAAAAATAAGTAGGACATAGTAGTAATGGTAACAGTGACTATTATTATAGGCTAATGGCTGCAGGCCCAGGAACCTGAGCCGACCCCCATCATGACTAACAGCCTACGGCAACTGCGAGAGTCAGGCTGACTGTGATAAGGGATTGCTGAGGAGGAAGGGCTTGCAAGTTGATTATCAGAAGCCGTGGCCCCTCACCTTGGCTTTGCCCTCTTCATATGCAGGTGAAGCAGAGGGTAAGCTAAAACTTACCTGAAGCCTCGGAATTCTTCTCCATTTACAGACAGCACTGCTACCCCAGCCTGAAATTAAAAAAAAACCCAGCACATATACTCAGGGAAACACATCAGGAATTTAAAAGATCTTCCAGGGATGATGTGAGACCCCTTGATTGATAAAAATAACAGTGACAGAGAGACCGTGTGGCCTAGTGGTTGGGCTGGGAATCCAGCTCTGTCACTGACTGGCTGTGCAACTTTGGGCAAGTTTCTTCTTCTTTTTTTTTTTTTTTAATTGAGATGGAGTCTTGCTCTGTTGCCCAGGCTGGAGTACAGTGGCGTGATCTCGGCTTACTGCAAACTCCGCCTCCCAGGTTCAAGTGATTTTCCTGCTTCAGCCTCCTGAGTAGCTGGGATTACAGGTGCCCACCACCACACCTGGCTAATTTTTGTATTTTTAGTAGAGACAGAGTTTCACCATGTTGGCCAGGCTGGTCTCAAACTCCTGACCTCAGGTGATCCACCCGCCTCGGCCTCCCAAAGTGCTGGGATTATAGGCATGAGCCACTGCACCCGGCCAATTTTGGGCAAGTTTCTTAACCTTCCCAAGCCTCAGTTCCCCCATCCATAAAATGGGGATGATAGTAGTTCCTATGTCAGAGAGTTGGGGTGAGGAGGAAATGAGATGCTTGCAAATGCCTGGCCCTTAACAAAGCCCACAATAAAGTTTAACTATTATTTGCAAAAGTGATTCCCTCTTGCCTCCCAGGGAGACTGGGGTAACACTTGTCAAGGGTGGGTGGGCTGATTCAGTGGTACTACATTCGTGTTGTCTTGTCTGTATGGTAGAAACATCAAATCCCACTCCTAACCTCTCAGAAGAAAGTGAGTAAATGAAGACCCTAAAGTTACACCAGAGAAAACCTGTCAATTCCCGCAACCTTCCCTTTGCCCTGCACCCTTTCCCATCCCCCAACGTACACTTGACCCCTCTCTAAAGTGGCTGAATTCTACAATACTCTGGGTAGAAAGTCAAGTTCTTAGCTATGACGTTGGTCTTTTTTCCCCCTTTTGTTAAAAAAAAAAATGATGAGAAATGTTTCTTTCTTGCATTCCTGCACCATCTCCTCTTTCTCTTCCTCAATTTCTTAGGAATGAAATCACCCAAGATATAAATAAAATGTTCTAAATAAAGCTCTGCCCAACTGCAGCGTAAGACATGTCTGTGTACGTTTGTGACTGTCAGCCAAAATAAGTTAACCTCCGATGGAAGTCATTTTCATGTAATTAATTATTCTTGTCTCAGCTGAAAGAGACAGGTGCATTATTGGTGTACTTTGGCAGAACTTCTGGATGAACTTGAGAAGGCTGCACTTCAAACACACCAAACAACTGGAGTGCAGCTATGGCTTTTGTTCTGATATTGTTTCTTGACTTGGAACCTTTATTTCTCAATTACTGCAAACTGAAAAAAAATCAAAACAAAAGAACCGACATCAAAGGCATTCTGAAGTACAGGAGGTACGTGACGTGCCAATTAAGCAACAGGAATGCTGTCTATTCTGCACCAGCTGATGTTTTCATTCTCCCACTCAGAAAAGGGGTTTAGGTTGTTTGGGGTTTTACAGAAAAGCCACTTGTGATCGGGTGAGTCTGTTACTAGCAAGAGTTTTCTTTGTGTCGTGGAGGTCAAAGCCCTGGCATGTTAACATTTTTGGACAAGAAAGAAACATAGCAGGATGAAAGAGAGCATGGCCAGGTGAATTGCAGCTTGTTGAATGAAACTGTTCAAGTACGGACTATTATGGAGTTGAGGGTCTCCAGTGGAATGCCTTAGGGCTCCTTCCTTAGCCTTCTGAAACTATTTGAGGCTGACCAAAGGGGGAAATGCCAGGAAGCTGAAGGAACAGTAACTACTGGGTGACAGAATTAGATCAACCCACTCCAAAGACTGGTATGATGGGCCTATTGAACCAGCTGTTTTCCAAAATAAATGTTTTAGAAAATAGCTGTTTTCCATTACTTTTAATGGCAAAAACTGCAATTACTTTTGCACCAACCTAATAAATTCTTGCCAAAACAAACAAACAAAAAAGCCCAAAACCAAAACGTACAGCATATGAAGAATTAACTTGAAAGCTACCTTACAATCTTACCCTTTCTAAGACATTTGGCGTTAATTGCTCTCATAAGCAGCATGGAATTATATTTTAAAACCAATTTGATATTTAACAGGTGAGTTTGACCCAATCGCATTTATTGTAATTGCTGTTACACCGAGATTTAATTCTATCATCTTATTTTGTATTTTTCTATTGCTATGTTTGTCTCCCTCTTTTTTTTTCTATGAATTGATGAAATTTTTTTATTCTCATTTTTTTCTTCTACTGTTTTGGAAATGACAGCTTATCTTCCTGTTCTTTCATCACTACCTGTACATTTTTTAAAAATACGTAGTGATTAAAATAGGTAGCCCTAAGAAGAAGGATAAGACATCAGTTTGAAAAGAGACCCTATCAGAGTAGCATGAATTCTGCTAAAAATTGAAGCAGGAACAAACATCAAGTTTATGATGAACTTTGGGTGAAACAATGGTGAAATCATTGATACTTTACAAAAAGTTTACTGCAACAATGCCACAAGGAAATCAGAAGTTTACAAATGAATAAATTGTTTTAAGAAGGGATAAGATGATGTTGAAGATAAAGCTTGTACCAGCAGACCACCCACATCAATTTATGAGGAAAAAATTAATCTTGTGGATGCCCTCATTGAAAAGAACCAAAGAGTAACAGCAGAAACAATAGCCCACACCTTAGATATCTCACTTGGTTCCACTTACACAATTCTGACTGAAGAATCAAAGTTGATCAAACTTTCCACTTCATGGATACCAAACTGTTGCACCCAGGTAAGCTACGGACAAGGACAGAGCTTTCAATGGAAATTTTGAGCAGGTGGGATCAAGATCCTGAAGCATGTCTTCAAAGAAGATGAAACACGGCTTCACCAGTAAAATCCTGAAGACAAAGCACAATCAAAGCAATGGCTACCAAGAGGGGGAAGTGGTCCTTTCCAAGCAAAAGCAAGAGTGAACCACTCATAAGCAAAGGTCATGGCACCAGCTTTTTGGGATGCTGAAGGCATTTTGCTTGTTGACTTTCTGGAGGGCTAGATTACAACAGCATCTGCTTATTGTGAGGGTGTTTTGACAAAGTTAGCCAAACTTTAGCAAAAAAGCTCCCAGGAAAGCTTTATCAGAAAGTCCGTCTCGACCACGACACTGCTTCTGCTCATTCCTGTCATCAAACAAGAGCAATCTTATGAGAGTTTTGATGGAAAATTACTAGGCATCCACCTTACAGTCCTGATTTGGCTCAATCTGACTTCTTTTTGTTTCCTAATCTAAAAATCTTGAAAGGGTACCCATTTTTTTCAGTTAATAATATTAAAAATACTTCATTGACATGGCTAAATTCCCAGGATCCTTGGTTCTTTAGGAATGGGCTAAGTATCATCACCTACAAACATGTTTTGAACTTGATGGAGCTTATGTTGAGAAATAAAGTTTATATTTCTTATTTGTATCTTTTAATTTCATTTTTCCATAAAGTTTTTGAAGTTCCTTCATATTTTTATTTTGTGCTCACACTGGAGCAATAACTTATCTGGGTATAGAATTCTAGATTGACAATTGTTATTTCTCCACAGTTTTGTGTTTTCTGGCATCTAATGATGAGATGTCTGTTGAGATGTCTGCCTAATTGTCTTTGCTTTGTGAGTAATCAATATATTCTCCCTGGCAGCTCTGAACCTCTTCCTGTCTATCCCTAGTAATCTGTAGTTTCACTAACATTGTCTACTTGTGAGTTTTGTTTGTATTTATCTTGCTTGGCACAAGATGCAAAATTTCTAACTAAGGACTTCATATGTTTTCACAAAAATAAACTTGAGCAGATAAAAAGACAACCCTTGTTCTTGGACAAGATGACTCAGTACCATATAGATGTCAATTCTCCTCAAGTTACTATGTACATTTAATATAATCCATAAAGGCCAGGCACAGTGGCTCATGCCTGTAATCCCAACACTTTGGGAGGCCGAGGTACGCGGATCACCTGAGGTCAGGAGTTTGAGACCACCCTAGCCAACATGGTGAAACCCCGTCTCTACTAAAAGTACAAAAATTAGCTGGGCATGGTGGTGGGTGCCTATAATCCCAGGTACTTAGGAGGCTGAGGCAGGAGAATTGCTTGAACCCAGGAGGCAGAGGTTGCAGTGAGCTGAGATCACACCATTGCACTCCAGCCTGGGCAACAAGAGCGAGACTGTCTCAAAAAAAAAAAAAAAAATCCATAAAAATGCCAAGTTTTTTTTACTGGAGTTAGACAAGTTGGTTTGAATGTTCAAATGGAAAAATAAACATGCAAAAATAGAAAGTCATTTAAAAAGGGCAATAAAGATTGACTAGCCTTCCAGATAGTAAAATATATTACATAGCCTCTATACTAAGAGTGTAGTCCTAGTACATAAATAGAAAGACCAATGGAACAAAATAGAAAATCCAGAAATAGGCACAAGGACATATGAGAATTTAGTATGTGATAAAAGTGACATCTCAAATCACTGGGGAAAAGATAGATTTTTTTAAATAAATGATTTTGTAATACAGATTTGAAAAAAAGATAAAATCGAATTCATTGCTCAAACTGTAAACTAGAGTAAATTGAAAGTGGATTAAAAGATTAAATGTAAATAATAAAACTACACAGCTTTTTAAATTATGGATGAATTCATTTGTAATCTGGATATGCAGAAATCTGTTTTAACTATGATGAAAAATCCAGATGCAATAATTTAAAACATTGATAAATTCTATTGCATGAAAAATATACCATGTTCATGGTTTAAAACATTAATGTAAGCAAAGTAAAAAACAAAGGAATAAGAAATGAGAAACTGGGGAACATAATTATAACCTATACTACAGATAAGGAGCTGAAAACCTTAATACATAAAAAGCATTTATTTATTTATTATTTATTTATTTACTTATTTATTTATTGAGACAGGATCTCACTCTCTCACCCAGGCTGAAGTGCAGTGGCGCAATCATGGCTCACTGCAGCCTCGAACTCCCTGTGCTCAGGTGATTCTTGCACCTCAGCCTCCAAAGTAGCTGGGACTACAGGTGTGTACCACTATCCCCAGCTAATTTTTTGTATTTTTTGTAGACAGACTTTTGTCATTGATATGCTTTGGGTCTGCGTCCCCGCCCAAATCTCATGTTAAATTGGAATTCCCAGTGTTGGAGATGGGGCCTGGTGGCAGGTGATTAAATCATGGTTGCAAATTTCCCCTTCGGTGCCGTTCTTGCAATAGTGAGTGAGTTATTGCAAGATCTGTTTGTTTAAAAGTGCGTGGTACCTCCCCAATCTCTCTCTTCCTCCTGCTCCAGCCATGTATGAAATGCCTGCTTCTAATTAACCTTCTGCCACGATTGTAAGTTTCCTGAGGCCTCCCCAGCTATGCTTCCTGTTACAGTATCAACCATGAACCAATTAAACCTATTTTCTTTATAAATTACTCAGTCTCAGGTATTTCTTTACAGCAGTGCGAGAATGGACTAATACAGCCATCTTGCCTAGGCTAGTATCAAACTCCTAGGCTCAAGCAATCTGCCCACCTCAGCCTCCCAAAGTGCTAGGATTATAGGTGTGAGCCACTATGCCCTGGCCATAAAAAGCTTTTTAAAATGGAGGGATAAAAGGCAACAGACAATTAAAAAATGAGCAAAAGACATAAACATATAGTTTATAAAAATCAATATACAATTGTCCTTTTAGACATATAAAAAGATGTCAACTTTACTCTTAAGGGAAATAGAAATTAAAACTAGTTTACACTGTAGTACCATCTCTTAGCTTTCATTTTGGCAAAAATTCAAAACCTTGATATTTTGTTGGGGGGAATGCTATTTAAGCCCTTGTGCACGTTGCTGGTGGGGGTGCAAAATGTATAAACCCTATAGCAGGGAATCTGGCAATAGCCAACAAACTACAAAACCTTTTCTCTTTGATTCATTAATCCCACTTTTAGGAATTCACCCTGAAGATACACCTCCACAAATATGAAGCAAAATATGAATAAGCCAGCTGTCACACCCTTATTTCTAATAGCAAAATACTGGAAACAACCTAAACGCCTATTCATAGGAGAAAGATTGAATAAATTATGATGAATACACACAGTAGAATACTATGCAAAAACAATGAAGAATCTCTAAGAACTCTGTTGAAATGATTTCCAGGATCCATTGTTAAGTGAAGAAAGCAAAATGCAAAAGAGTATTATAATATACTAGACTGTGTGTGTGTGTGTGTATATGTGTATATTTATTTGATTTTTCTTCTGAAATGGAACACAGGAAAGATAAAGCAGAAATTAATGAAGGCAATTATCCATGAGGTTTAAGGGACTGGAGTGGAAGTGATAGGAATAGAAATGAGACTCCTCTGATTACAACTTTTATAGTTGGGTTAATATCTACCATATTTATAACTGTTTTCTATTCATAGCCCTGCTCTTTTTTTCTTAATTTCTTTCTGTCTTTTTCTTTTCTTTTCTTTTCTTTTTGGATTTCCCTTCTTTTCATGTCTTCTCTGGTTTTAAGTGAGCATTTTATATGATTCAATTTTCTCTTATAGCATTTCAATTATATTTCTTTTAAGAAATATTTTAGCAGCATACATTTACAACTAATTCAAGACCACATTCAAATAATATTATACTGTTTCATAGGTAGTGCAGGTACCTTAAAACAGAGTACTCCCAATTTCTTGTTCACAACCTTTGTAATATTGTTGTCATACATTTCATTTATCCATAAGTTATAATCATCCAATACAATATTGCTGTTGTTTTTAACAAAGGTATATATTAGATCAATTAAGAATAAGACAAATAAATGATTTTTTATTTTATCTTCATTTGTTCGTTTTCTAATGCTCATTCTTTCTTCACATAGATCTGAATTTCTGACCTATACTACTTTCCTTCTCTCTGAAGAACTTATTTTTAGATTTCTTATAAAGCAGGTCTACTGGTGACAAATTCCATCAGTTTTTGTTTTTCTGAGAAAGAAGGTCTTCTTCACTTTTAAAGGTTAATTTTGCTGGATAGAGAATTACAGATTGGTATATTTTTTTTCTTATTTTACTCCACTCTCATTTTGCTTGTACAGTTTCTAAAGGGAAGCCTGATGTAATTCTTATCCTTGTTTCTCTTCAGGTAAGGTGTTTTCTTCCTCTGACTTCTTTCAAGCTGTTCTCTTTGTTTTCTAGTTTGAATATGACATGCTTAAAGGTTTTTTATTTGTTTGTTTATTTTGTTGTAGTTATTTGTCCTCCCTGATATTCTCTGAAGTTACTGAAACTGTGGTTTAGTGTCTCTCGTTAATTTTGGAGAACTCTCATGTATTCATATTTCAAATGTTTTGTCTATTCCTTTCTATGTTTACTCTCCTTCTGGTAATCCCGTTACATGTATTTACACCTTTTGTAATTGACCCATCATTCTTAAACATTCTGCTCTTTTTTTTTTTCATTCTCCTATTTTCTCTTCACTTTCCAGTTTGGGAAGTTCTCTTGACATTTTTCAAGTTCGCTGATTATTTTCATAGCCAAATACAGTTTACTGATGAACCCATTAAAAAATTATTTATTTCTGACACAATGTTTTTAATTTCTAGCATTTCTTTTAGATTCTATATTAGCATGTTCCTGTCTCTGTTTACAATTACCATGTGTTGTTGCCTGTCATTCCCTTTTTCCGTTAAATCCTTTAGCATACTAATTGTAGTTATATTAAATGCCCAGCCTGACGATTTCAATGTCTATGAGTCTGGTTCTGATGCTTGCTTTGTCTCTTCAGACTGTGTTTCACTGTGCTTTTTAGCATGCCTGCAATTTTTTGTTGGAAGTCAAATATGATGTATTAGGTAATAGGAACTGGGGTAAATTGGCCTTTAATTTGAGGTTTTATGCTTATCTGGATGGGAGTTAGGCTGTGTTTAACATTTGCTCTAGCTGTAGCTGTAGGTGTCAGAGGCTTCCTTGTTTTTTTCTCCCCTGTTGTCTTTCTGTTTCCCTAGAGAGATTATTTTTAAATAGAGTCTGTGTCTTACAGCTCTCTCAGTTGTAATCCATTATTATTATCCCAGAACCCTGTTGATATGGTGGTAAGATACTGAGGAGGGAAGACAGTCTATAATCTTATGATTAAATCTTAGAGTTTTTTTTTTAAAAGCAAAACACTGCTGAAAGAAATCATAGATAACACAAACAAATGGAAACACATCCCATGTTCATGGATGGGAAGAATCAATATTGTGAAAATGACCATACTACCCAAAGCAATCTACAGATTCAATGCGGTTCCCATCAAAATACCATCATAATTTTTCACAGAACTGGAAAAAAGAATCCTAAAATTCATATGGAACAAAAAACAAGCCCACATAGCCAAATAAATTCTAAGCAAAAAGAACAAATCTGGAGGCATCACATTACCAGGCTTCAAATTATACTACAAGGCTATATTTACCAAAACAGCATGGTACTGGTATAAAAATAGGCACTTAGACAAATGGAACAGGTTAGAGAATCCATAAATAAAGCCAAATGCTTACAGGGAACTGATCTTCAACAAAGCATACAAAAACATAAATTGGGGAAAGGACACCGCCTATTCAATAAATGCTGCTGGGAAAATTGGCAAGCCACATGTAGAAGAATGAAAATGGATCCCCATCTATTACCTTATACAAAAATGAACTCAGAATGGATGAAAGACTGAAATATAAGGCCTGAAACCATAACAACTCTAGAAGATAACATTGGAAAAAGTCTTTTGGACATTGGTCTAGGAAAAGAATTCATGACTGAGCCCCCAAAAGCAAATGCAACTAAAACAAACAAACAAAAACAAATAAATGGAACATAATTAAGCTAAAAAATCTTCTGCAGAGCAAAAGCTATAGTCAGCAGAACAGATAACCCACAGAGTAAGACAGAATATTTGCAAACACGAATTTAACAAAGGACTAGTATTTAGAATCTACAAAGTACTCAAACAATTCAGCAAGAAACACAAATAATCCCATCAAAAAGTGGGTAAATGTCATGAATAGACATTTCTCAAAAGAAGATATGCAAACAGCCAACAAACATATGACAAAATGCTCAGCATCACTAATCATCAGGAAAATGCAAATTAAAACCACAGTGAGATACCACCTTACTCTTACAAGAATGGCCATAATTAAAAAGTCAAAAAACAATAGATGTTGTCATGAATGTGGTGAAAAGAGAAAAATTTTATATTGCAGGTGGTCATGTAAATTATTACAACCACTGTGGAAAACAGTATGGAGATTCCTTAAAGAACTAAACATAGATCTACCATTCAATCCAGCAATCCCACTGGGTATCTACTCAAAAGAGAGGAAGTCACTATGAGAAAAAGGCACAAGCACACACATGTTTATAGCAGCACATTCACAATTGCAAAGATATGAAACTAACCTAAGTGCCCACTGATCAATGAGTGGATAAAGAAAATGTGGTACATATACATCATGGAATATTAGCCATAAAGAGGAATGAAATAATGTCTTTTGCAGCAATTTGGGTAGAGCTAGAGGCTATTATTCTAGGTGAAGCAACCCAGAAATGGAAAACCGTATTTCACATTCTCACTTATAAGTGGGAGCTAAGTTATGAGGATGCAAAGACATACAGAGTCATATAATAGACCTTGGTTGGGGGAGAGGTTGGGAGGAGAGGTGAAGGATAAAAGACTACATATTGGGTACAGTGTACACTGCTTGGGTGACAGGTGCACTAAAATATCAGAATTTGCCACTATAGAACTCATCCATGTAATAAAAACCATCTGTATCCCAAAAACTAAAAAAATGAAATAAAAAAAATAATAATAAAAAAAATCAGAGTTGTTTTTTGTTTTTTTTTTTTTTTTTTTTTTAGTGAGCCTGAGGCCCTGTGCTGTGACCTTCAGAAGAGTCTCTCAGGCTTTTTTTTTTTTTTTTTTCCTCTGCTTATGTAGTCAGGCAGCTAGAGTTGGCTGCAGGTATCTAATTGCCCCTGCCTAGATTCCAGAACAGATTCTGGAAGTTTTCCTTCAGAGTAGGACTTTGTTGTTGAGAACAGAATACTCTGGGTATGTATATCTATAAAGTGCTGGGATTACAGACATGAGCCACCATGCCTAGCCTGGGTATATTTTTAAATAATTACTTTTTGCTTCCTCCTGCCTGAAGAATGAGATGTTTCTCCTGTCTCCACTGGGAGAACCTGGGGAGTCTCCCGGATGTAAAACTCATAAAAGTATAGGGGTTCCTAAGACTGGGACCCCAGGAGTTTGTAAGTCCCCAGCTATACCGTGTTCAGTGTGCATAAATTACTCAATTACGTTTTAAGCGTTCCTACCAGTTACTGGCTCCAGAAGCTTCTGCTCCCCATAGGCTGTGATTTATCATATTCACCTGTGTTTCCAAATTCCAAAGCAGCATTCTGAGGCGTGACCTTAATTCTATTACAGATTTAAGAAGAGTTGTTGATTTTCAGTTTTTTCAGCTTTTTTTCTTGTTGTAAGGATGCGGGCGAAAAATTCCAGGCTCTTTATGTGTCAGAGCTAAAACTGAAAGTCAGTTTTCTGTTTTTCATTTCTGTTTTCTTATTCCTGACTTCTTGGGGTTACTTGGTCATTTAAAAAATTTCATTTTGATTTATTTATAGTGCTTTTGAATAAATCTTTATAGATGTATTAGTTATTGTTCTAGGTATTATATTGTACATACGTAACATTTCAGTCTACTGGTGTCGATATTTTAGAAGATCAAGTGATAGGTAGAAAGCTTACTTCTCAGCTGGGCACGGTGGTTCATGCCTGTAATCCCAGCACTTTGGGAGGCCAAGGCTGGCAGATCACTTGAGGCCAGTATTTTGAGACCAGCCCGGCCAACATGGCAAACCCTGTTTCTACTAAAAAGTACAAAAATTAGCCAGGCATGGTGGCACACACCTGTAATCCCAGTTACTTGGGAAGCTGCAGCACAAGAATCACTTGAACCTGAGAGGTGGAGGTGGCAGTGAGCCAAGATCACCCCACTACACTCCAGCCTGGGTGACAGAGCAAGGCCCTGTCTCAAAAAAAAAAGAAGAAGAAGAAGAAAGTTTACTTCTCTTTTTGTCCCTTTATCCTCCTCCATTTATGATATAATTGTGTCTACATACATTGAGAATCACATCAGAGTTATAATTTTTGTTTCAACCATCAAATATAATTTAGAAAACTCAAGAGGAGAAGAAGCCTATTGTGTTCTTTCTTCTTTCCTGATGTTCCAAGATTTCTTATTTTATCATTTAGGGAAATTCCATTGGCCATTTTTTTAGCATAGGTCTACAGGTGACAAATTCTCTTAGCTTCTCTTCATTCAAAAATGTCTTGATTTCCCCTTCATTTCTGAAAGATATTTTTGCTGGATACAGAATTGTAGATGGATAGGTTTGTTTTTTATTTCAGTGCTTTAAAATGTGCCACTTCCTTCTGGCCTCTGATGAGAAATCCATTGTTATATGAATTGTTTCTCTGCTGTAGGTAAGGTCTAATTTCTCTCTTACTGCTTTCAAGATATTTTCTATTTTCTTTTTAAACCAAAGAGTTTTTATTAAGTTCACTATGGTATGGATTGCTTTCAGTTTATCCTATTTGGGGTTTACTTAGTTTCTGAAATCTGCAAATTTATGTCTTTTGTCAAATTTGAGGATTTTTCAGCCATTATTCCTGTGAATATTTTTTAGCCCCACCCACTGTCTCCTCTCCTTCTTGGACTCAGACGACATAAATGTTAGATCTTTTGTAATAGTCCTACAGAGTTTCAAAGCTCTGTTCTTTTTTTCTTCTCTTTTCTTCAGCATATTTTCTCTGTTGCTCAGATTGGGTAATTTCTATTGTTTTATCTTCACATTTACTAATTCTTTCCTCTATCTTCTCCATTCTGCTGTTAAGCCCATCCATTCAGGTTTTATTTTGGTGGTTGTATTAGTTCGTTCTCACACTGCTAATAAAGACATACTCAAGACTAGGTAATTTATAAAGGAAAGAGATTTAATTGACTCACAGTTCAGCATGGCTGGGGAAGCCTCAGGAAACTTACAATCATGGCAGAAGGGGAAGCAAGCATGTCCTTCTTCACGTGGCAGCAGCAAGAAGTGCAGAGTGGAAGGGGGAGAAGCCCCTTATAAAACTATCAGATCTCATGAGAGCTTACTGTATTACGAGAACAGCATAAGGGTATCTACCCCATGATTAAATTACCTCTCACTGGGTGCCTCCCACAGTGTGTGGGGATTATGGGAACTACAATTCAAGATGAGATTTGGGTGGGGACACAGCCAAACCATATCAGTGGTTGAATTTTCCAGCTTTAAAATTTTCATTTGATTCTTTGCTTATGCCTTCTATTTCAGTGCTGACACTTTCTGCATTTGCCTGCATTTCAAGTGTGTTCATCACTGCTTGTTGAAGCATTTTATAACGTGTGTGTTAAAATCGTTGTCAGATAATTCTAACATCTGTGTCATCTCAATGTTGGGATCTGTCTTCGTTTGCTAGGGCTGCTGTAACAATTACCACAACCTGGTAGACGTAAAACAACAGAAATTTATTGTCTTAGTGTTCTAGAAGCCAGGAGCCTATGATCAGGGTGTCAGCAGAGTTGGTTCCTTCTGGAGGCCCTGAGAAAGAAACCGTCCCTTCCAGCTCTCCTAACTTCTGGTGGCTGCTGGCATCTGTGGCTTGTAAAGGCATCACTCCAGTCTCAGCTTCCATCTTCACGTGGCCTTCTTCTCTGTCTCTTCTTCTAATAGAGACACTATTCATTGAATTTAGGATCCACCCTAAATCCAGGGTGATTTCACCTTGAGATCCTTAACTAATTACATCTGCCAATACCTTGTTTCCAAGTAAAGTAACATGCTGAGGTTCCAGCGGATGTGAATTTTGGGAGGATGCTATTTAACCCACTCCAGTACCTGTCGATGCTCTTTTCTCATTCAAGTGGCTGTTTTTCTGGTTCTTGAAATGATGAGTCATATTTGATCGAAAATGGACATTTGGGATATTATGAGACTCTGGATTTTATTTAAGTCTTCTGTTTTAAGTAGACCTTTGCCGACACTTGTTCAGCTAACAAAGGGGATGCTCCCTTGTTACTTCCAGGTGGGATTTTCCCAAGTGGCCTCCAAGGACACCAGAGGGACAGGTGCTCTTCATTGCTGCTGGCTGAGGGTGTGGCCTCAGGTTCCCCACCAGGCCTCTGTTGACAACACATTGGCTGACAGGCACATGGGGACTTCCTTACTCCCTTTCATGCGATGTCCACTTTCATGGCGTGCAGGTGGCTTTGAACCACTGGATAGTGGTGAATATTTTGATTTTTCCACTTGTCTCTTCTGATACCAGCGCAGCAGGGGAGTGGATGGGCACGTCATCCTACCAGGCATGAGTGGAAGTCCAAGCTCCCCACATGGTCTCCACTGATACTGTTGAGTTGGGCCTTATTACCACTAGGCTGGAGTGCAAGCTCTGGCTTCGCACTCAGCCTTTGCTGGTGGGAGCGTGAGTGGGGCCATGGTTGTTTCTGTGGTGCTTTTCTGGTGTGGAGTGGTTACTGTCTAAAATTCTTTCATCTTGCTAGGCTGCCTCTTTCCTGATCCTCTTGCAAGAAAAAGCAGATTTTTCTTGGTGCTTTGGTTCACTTCTGTCTTTGCCTGTTGGTGTTTCCAGCTTGCCATGTTTTCCCACACCCAGTCCGGGATATGAGACGCAAAAGGAAAACTTAAAGAACTCATTACTTTGTCATTTCTTGGTTCTGAGGTCCCTAGAACGTCTGCCTTCTTCTCTCCACCTCTCAGCGTCTTCCTGTTTGTTTTATACATAACGTCCAGGGCTTTTAGGGAAAGTACATCTATGTCATCTTCCCATATGTGGAAGTTCCTGTTTCTAGGATTTTAAATTTAAAAAAAAAAAATCTTTCTTTTTAATTCACTCTTACCTGCCTAGCTTTTGTTCATTATCTTGGTCTCATTCTATGGGTCTTATTTTCTCCTTTATCTCTGAGGATTATACTTACACCTACTTAAAGTCCTTTTTTTTTGGGGGGGTTGTGTGTGTGTGTTTGAGATAGAGTCTCGCTCTGTTGCTCGGGCTGGAGTGCAGTGGCGTGATCTCGGCTCACAGCAGCCTCCACCTCCTGGGTTCCAACAATTCTCCTGCCTCAACCACCTGGGTAGCTGAGATTACAGGCATGCGCCACTACACCTGGCTAACTTTTGTATTTTTAGTAGAGACAAGCTTTCGCCATGTTAGCCAGGCTGGTCTCGAACTCCTGACCTCAGGTGATCTGCCCACCTCACCCTCCCAAAGTGTTGGGATTACAGGCGTGAGCCACTGCGCCTGGCCCTATTGAAAGTCCTTTTAAGGCTGCTCTAACATTGCGTGTCCTTGGTAGCCATGAGTTTGTTGATCATCTTCTATAAGGTGTGATTTGGATTTTAGTTTGAGAGCTTATCTTGAATAGAAGTTGTGTGTGTGTGTGTATGTGTGTATATGCATGTGTGTGTGTACGTGTGTGTATATGCATATGTGTATGTGTACGTGTGTGTGTACGTGTGTGTTTATATGCATATGTGTGTGGGTGTATGTGTGTGGGTGTGTGTGTGTGTGGGTGTATGTGTGTGGGTGTGTGGGGGTGTGTGTGGGTATGTGGGTGTGTGGGTGTATGTGTGTGGGTGTGTGTGGGTGTGTGTGTGTGTGGGTGTGTGTGGGTGTGTGTGTGTGTGTGTGTCGGTGTGTGTCTGTGTGGGTGTGTGTGGGTGTGTGTGCATGTGGGTGTGTGGGTGTATGTGTGTGGGGGTGTGTGTGTGGGTGTGTGTATGTGTGTGGGTGTGTGTGTGGGTGTGTGTGTATGGGTGTGTGTGGGTTGTGTGTGTGTGCGCGTGTGGGTGTGTGTGTGGGTGTGTGGGTGTGTATGTGCATGTGTGTGTGTGTGGGGGGGGGTGTCTGTGTATGTGTGTGTGGGTGTATATGTGTGTGTGTGTGCATGTGCATGCATGTGCGTCCCCTTCCTAGGATCACTCCTCTCTGACCAGTAGTTTTTCGGTTGTCTCCGTCTAGCCCACTGGGTTCCTGAGTAACTAGGCCTTATATTGGAGGCTTAGGCTTTTTGTCCCAAGGGACAGGGGTAGGGTATGATTTGGCCCCAGCTCAGCTCATTCCTGCTGCCTTAGGAAACTGCCCTGGGCCACTGTTGCAATGTTCTATTTATGGGTGGAAGCAGTTTCCCCAGACTGGACTCAATCCTGGATTATATGGAGACAATTCTATCCCCCACTACCTTGCAGGATTTAACTCTCAAAGAATCTGCATATTTTTAAAGAACAGTTAAGTCTTATAATATGTTTTTATATTTTATTCATTATTTCTATGATTTTGGAGATGGAAGGAGGAAAGTTTTGTGTGAACTCATGATGCCATTTTTATGGGAAGTAACCTTCTCTTCCCACCCACCACTTTGAACGTGAAGCTCAGTTTCAGGGAGCCTGGATGGCTTTGGCGTTTTGGTGACTATCTTAATTAGCTTGTATGCAGGCATTTGCTCAATGACTATATAATAAAGTCTGGATAATGATAGCAATCCATTTGGAAGATAATTTACTGATAACTTTAGATTTTTCAATCAAAAACCTTAAATTGCAAAATTACATATTTTGGGCATGTATTAACTTAGGTAACAAAAGTAAAGAGGCAACAAAGAATCTTTGAACAACATTGAACTTCCTGCTCTGAGGCAGAATTATAGTATTTTTGTAAAATCACAAAGAAAATAAGAGGATGTGATTTTTTTTTTCTCTCTCTCTCTTAAAGGCAATTTTGTTTCTACAGTATAAACTCGGGTCTGTAATCCCTGGAGCCACGCAGGGTTCCTGCTACCTGTTTGTCCTGATTGTTCTCACTCAGTCCAGGTGATCATCCAAGATATGTTTTGATGAAAATAGCAATTTTGCTCACCCCCAACCCACTTCCTTTTGTGTCCCCCGTCACTACCTCAATTTGGCCATAATTGTACCGTTCCCATAACAACAGCCAAATAACTGGATCTTTGTGGAGGGCTTATAACAGGGTTATCCACAAAGCCACTGGCAACGCCAAACAGACCCTGTATATCAGCATCTCACAAGAGAGACAGCTACCCGGGGAAGCAATTCTTGGCACCTCCCAATCAAACTTGCAGCTGACTGCTGATTACCTCTGCGTTTCCAATCTGAGGCACAGCACCCCATGTTTCTCCCACATTTCCTCCCTTACACTCAGTCTTAGGACCATCATTTCCTCATGGCCTGCCTGGGACGTTAAAACAATGCACACGCAGAGGAAAACACACAACAGAAACTCTCTGCATTGAGAGCACCAAATTGCAGCAAAGATCAGGGAGCCACGCAGTCTCAGGGCTGTGCTTCAGGTTGTGTGGTAGCTATCAGCACCAAGAATCAAAACACCTTTATGCGTATGGATACAGACTCCCTTTTTGCTGAGCCACTGGGTGATTTCGGGGAGCACGTTTGCTGATCAGCGTTATGAGAGCTGGCTGGAGAGGAAGCCGCCTTTGTTCCAGCCTGCACGTCACGTCAAGCGAAGTTAGATGTTTCCCTACCGACAGCTATTTTGATCTCTCGGTACTAAAGAGAGCCGCTGCAGGTAATCCTGGAGTTGAATCCCACATTCTGTCTGAGTTTAGGACTAGGACTTTGCAAATTGACAGCTCACATACTTTTGCTGGTGTGCCGCCAACACAGAGATGGGCTTCAGCCAAATTCCGGAGGGGGAGGGAGGGCAATGGAGGGGGAGGGAGCCGCAGGGGTGGCAAGAGGAGAAGGCAGGAGCAAGGAATGGTGCCTCCTGCCTGTCTTCAAACGCAGACTCACAGGATTTGGAGGTGGCCGCAGTGTCACACCTGGAGCTGCAGATGTAAGAGCCATCAGAGGGAACTGCAAGCACAGAGCCCAGTCCTCCCACCTCTGCCCCTGAAGAAAGAGGCGGTGGACAATCACCTGTGGTGTCTCTGGCAGCCAGGTGGGGTACCTGACACCTGGAAGCAAGGTGGGCCCTAAGGCCTGCAGGCATCAGGTTGGCCCCTTAGAAATGGGTGTCAAAGTGCCGGGCGCGGTGGCTCACGTCTGTAATCCAAGCACTTTGGGAGGCCAAGGTGGGCAGATCACGAGGTCAGGAGATCGAGACCATCCTGGCTAACACAGTGAAACCCCATCTCTACTAAAAATACAAAAGGAAAATTAGCCGGGTGTGGTGGCGGGCACCTGTAGTCCCAGCTACTTGGGAGGCTGAGGCAGGAGAATGGCATGAACCGAGGAGGTGGAGCTTACATTGAGCCGAGATCCACCACTGCGCTCCAGCTTGGACAACAGAGTGAGACTCAGTCTGAAAAAAAAAAACAAAGAAAGAAATGGGTGTCAAATGTGTCCCTTTGGATGAAAATTAAGTTTTTAACCTAAACAGGGATAATGTCAGTGTTTTGCATTTGTAGGAACTACTGCCGTTTCCAAGCAATTGCTTGTGTTTTACTAATGATTTGATCAACTCCATGCTTGTGGCTATATGCTTTGCTGTCTGATTGTGCCAAGTGTGGACCCCAGGCCAGCAGCTTTGGTGTCCTCCAGAGCTTGGGAGAGATTTGGACTCCGAGGCCCTCCCCAGCCATCTTGAATCAGAACCTGCGTTTTAATAAGATGCCCGGGAGATCCATGGCAGGGATGAATCATTTCCCTGTAAGATGTGCTTTGGAATTTTCTTTTAAAAGCTCATCTTGAATAAGTGTGTGTGTGAAGCTAGAGGGGTAGGTTGGGCCCTGTGCACTATGATAGTTTGGCTTTCATTTTTCAAAGCACTGGAAAGCCATTGAAGAGTTTTACACGGGCTTGATGACATGATCAGACTTGGAAGTAATCTCTCTGTCTGCAGTGGAGCAATTGGACCGGAACGGATCAGGGTGGGTGCAGCCAGAACAGTCAAGTGGCTACTTTAGGTGAAATGGGGGTAGCTTGAACAAATGTCATGGTTGTGGTAGTGGTGGTAATGGTGGTGGTGATGATGGTGGTAGTGGTGATGGTGGTGATGACGGCGGAGGTGGTTGATTGTGGAAGAGTGGTGATACTGGTATGGTGGTGATGGTGATGGTTATGGTGGTGATTGTGGTAATGGTCGTGGTGATGATGGTGGTAGTGGTGATGGTGATGATGACGGCGGAGGTGGTTGATTGTGGAAGAGTGGTGATACTGGTATGGTGGTGATGGTGATGGTTATGGTGGTGATTGTGGTAATGGTGGTGGTGATGGTGGTGGTAGTGGTGATGGTGATGATGATGGTGGAGGTGGTTGATTGTGGAAGAGTGGTGATACTGGTATGGTGGTGATGGTGATGGTTATGATGGTGATTGTGGTAATGGTGGTGGTGATGATGGTGGTAGTGGTGATGGTGCTTGTGGTAATGATGGTGATGATGGTGGTAATGGTAGCGATGGTGATAGTAGTAATTGTGGTGGTAATGGTTGTAGTAGTGATGGTTGTGGTAGTGATGGTGGTTGTGGTAGTGATGGTGGTGATTGTGATGGTGGTGGTGGTGATAATGATGGTGGTGGTAATGGCCGTAGTGATGGTGATGATAATGGTGGTAATAGTGGTGGTGATGATGGATAGTGGTGATGGTGATTGTGGTGGTAGTGATGTTGGTGGTGTCGATGGTAATGGGAGAGATGGTGGCAATGGAAAGAAGTAGAAATTTACACAATATTTAGAAGGTAAAGTCAACAAAAATTAGTGATTATTGGAAATGGAAGATGAAGAAAAGGTTAAGTCAAATTTATTTTGTAAAAAGCTTAGTGCTGTCTTAAGTTGCTCTTGGTTAGTTGAACATGCACATTTGTTCATCTTCTTTCTATAGACAGTTTAATACTGTGCCTCAAACAGTCACATTCAGTCTCCAAACCACCACCACCAGCACAATGCAAGTGTTCTTAGCGGCTGTGGTGGATTAAAGATGACTGCTCATTCTTTGACAATCCTTCCATCAAGAGATAGGGTCTATTTTCCTTTCCCTTTAATCTGGGCTGGCCTATCACTGCTTTGGCAAATCACTTATGGGAGAAGTGATGTGTAGAACTTCTGAAGCTAGGACATAAGAAGCTGTCCAGCTTCTGCTTGGGCCTGTTGGAGCACTCTCTCTGGAAGCCCTGAGCTACCATGAAAGATGTCTGACCACTCTGACACCACCAAGCTTGAGGGGCCCCATGTAGGTCTTCTCTTCAATAGTCCTCATCTTTCAGCTGGACTCACCAAATCCCCAGATAAGTGAGAAACCCCTTCTTGGAACCTCTGTATTCGTTCATCTGGGAGCTGAGTAAAACTGAGTGACTTCAGTCAAAGCCACATGGAGCAGAAGAATCACCCAGCTGAGCCCTGTTCAAATCGAGCCCACTATATTGTGAGATAGAATAAATGGATGTTGTTGAAAGCTCCTAAGTTCAAGGGTAATTTGTTAGGCAGCAGTGACTGGAACACCTGCTTTTCCATATGTGACAACAGAATGAGAGTAATAACTCATATTCTTCCTTACCAAGCCTATTCTTCACCCACTCTGACCAGTAGCATAGCATGCATAAACAAGGGTGTATTCTGGGATGTGAAACAGAACCATTTTAGCTATTAGATGATGCAGGTAGAGAAAAACAACATCCAGTGAGTGACTTAGTGGGTGGGGCCTCTCTTCCCCACCCCACCCCTACCCTGGCATCTTGTTCCCAGCCTGAGGAGTTGAGACCCTATAGTGGATGATCCAACCGACAGCCTGGTCCACGAGGGGTGCCATGATCCATTGCCTTGTCACTGGGGGTATTTAAATTACTCAATTGGAACAGTTCTCCCCATGGAGGAGATTAAATCCCAAGTAACAGAAGTGAGGGGTGCATGAGAAGTGAGGGGACAAAAATCTGTCAACAGTGTTATTCCTCACCAAACCTCTGCTCATTGAAACGATGGCTCCTCAGTGATTCTCAGACTGCGAAAGCATATGCAACTTTAGAGGTGCGCAAAATGAGGGAAATAAATTGATGACTGCACCTGGTAACTCTTAAAATGTATGTATGGTCCAGCTATGTTATTCTTGTTAACATTTTCATTGTAAAATGGCATTTCTTCGCAGGATAAAAGCTCATTGAAACGATGCCTTCCTGGGAGCATATGTACAAACGTCACACTCTGCCAATTTTATATCTGATTAAAACCTCAATGCATCAAAACATCCTTTGAAATAATTAAGAGCATTTCACCATTAGGGGCACGAAGCTAAATGTGTCCAAATATATCTGAAATCAGCAGATGGAACTAACGGAATTAATACAGTAGTATGACATTTTGCAATCATCTAAAAGAAAACGGAATTTGGCCTATGAAGGATATACTTTTTCATCTGGGGTAAAATAAGGTGCATTTTCCACTCAGACTAAGCACCCCATTCGTGGAAAGTTAGTACATGAAGTACAATTTATCTCCAGGTTGTTGAAGGGAAAGCAATCATTTACAGGGGTTCTGCTGCTCCCTGGGAAGGGAACCTCCAAGACAGTTTTGATCCATTGATGAGTGCTGTCTAATATGCTCCCTGAGGTACAGTTTCCCTAAATCTATTAGACTTTTACAGTCCTCCAGGATCCGTAGTCTGGAGATGCTCCATCATACTGTATTAACTTGACAATGTAATGTACTGCTATCTTTTATTTTCATAGGAAGAACTAGGTTTGACCTTGAAACTCTTAACCACACTTTATAATCCTCAGCCCATCCTGGCAAAAAAAGAGGCCATCCTAAGAAATCCATCCTGGCTAGACTTGAGTCTGGAAAACGTTGGATTCGAATGCATAGGACTAGGGGAGGTGGGAGAGTAAGTAAGGGTCTTGACAGCTCTGTCTCGATCTTCAGGGGCAAATGAAGTGGGGGAACTGAGGAGACATGAGTTATATTACCAGCTACAGTTCACTGAGCTCTTACCACGTGCCGAGCACTGTGCTTTACGTGGGTTATTCTAGTCACTTCTCATGAGGTTGACATTGTTCTTGTTTCATATTTGAGTGTGTTAATCCTTTTTCATGCTGCTGATGAAGATATACCTAAGACTGGGTAATTTATAAAGAAAAAGAGGTTGAATGGACTCACAGTTCCATGTGGCTGGGGAGGCCTCACAATCATGGTGGAAGGTGGAAAGCACATCTTACATGGTGGCAGGCAAGAAAGAATGAGAGGCAAGCGAAAGGGGTTTCCCCTTATAAAACCAGCAGATCCTGTGAGACGTATTCACTGCCACGAGAACAGTATTGGAGAAACCACCCCCACGATTCAGTTATCTCCCACCAGGTCCCTCCCACAACATGGGAGAATTATGGGAGCTACAATTCAAGATGAGGTTTGGGTGGGGACACAGCCAAACCATATCAATGAGGAAACTGAGGCTCAGAGAGGTTAAGCAAATTACCAAAGGTCACCTAGCTAGTAAATGGCAGAGCCCGGATTCAAACTCAGGTCTTTTTGACTCAAAAGCCAAAGCTCTTAAGCATGATTCTATGATGACTCATTCTGCAGTGAAATCTCTGCTCTTGAGAATAGGAAGTGGGCTTGGGCTGCACTTGACTGACTTGGTGCCTTCATGGGACATGGTTCAGTTATTCCTTTCACTTGCCATCAGCCCATAGCTGGACATTTCCTTCCTGGGTCCTTCCTGAGGAGCACAGAGTCCTTCCCTGGTGCTGGGAGTCATATGTCAGGTCTTCTTTCCTGCTCTAGAGACACCCCATGTGCCCCCCAGAGTGGGAAATTAAAAGGGCCTGAAATGGTACCTTCATGCAAGTCACCTGGATGCTGAGCCTACTCAGGGGCCTTCTCTGTGTTTCCCTGGACCATTTGGTCTATACTCAAGCACTAGGGGACGTCTGAAAGGCCCTGACCTCTGCAGACAGCAGTGTCTTTGGATGGGTGTATGGAGACCCCAGAGACCAAGCAGAAGGTGAACAGTCGCCCACCAGATGGTAGACATGGGCATTGGCTTGGGGGATTATTGTACAGATCCATGGTGGGTGCTCCCAAATTTGCTTCTTCCTGCAAACCATAAAGGCTTTTAATTATTGAAGAATGATTCTTGCGGCTGGCCAATTTATCAGCCTCTGGCAAGAATAAAGAGTCAACCAGCCATGAATCCTATCTGATTACTAATAAGAACGACATAAAATGACACAAGTGCTGAGGAATGCTCTCGGTTGGGCTCCAGCCAAGGCAGACCTGGATCAAATGAGCCCAGGTTAAACCAGCCCCTGCTTTCCCCGGTTGC
This sequence comes from Pongo pygmaeus, assembly GCF_028885625.2. NCBI lineage: Eukaryota > Metazoa > Chordata > Mammalia > Primates > Hominidae > Pongo > Pongo pygmaeus. The sequence continues at coordinate 3,295,522 of NC_072379.2, forward strand.
GGAGTGGATGCGGAACATTCTGTTTCCGAAGGGCAGATGCTTACAGGCTCCTAGCAGCAGAGGAAAGTAGGCAAAGCTGGTTTCTGGCATGGGCCACATGGCTTTTCCCTCCCAGGAGCATTCTCACTTCCTCCACCAACCAGGCTCCCCCGCAGCCGCCTCTGTGCATCTCTTTGCTCCAGGCCTGGGCCCTGGCATTCTGCAAGGGGAACTTGGAGCCAGGACACCGGGGTTTAAATCACATCATAAACAGCCCCTCATGTGTCCATCCACAGATGAATGGATAAACAAAATGTGGCATATACATATAATAGACTATTATTCATCTATAAAGAGGTATGAAGTGCTGATACATGCTACAACATGGATGAAACTTGAAAACATGCTCAGTGTGGCCAGGCACAGTGGCTCATGCCTGTAATTCCAGCACTTTGGGAGGCCAAGAGGCGGGAGGATTGGTTGAAACCAGGAGTTTGAGACCAGCCTGGCAACATAGTGAGACCCTGCCTCTACAAAGAGTTAAAAAAAAAAAATCAGTCAGGTGTGGTGGTGTGTGACTGTGGTCCCAGTTACTCAGGAGGCTAAAGTGGGAGGATCGCTTGAGCCAAGGAGGTTGAGGCTGGAGAGAGCTATGATTGTGCCATTGCACTCCAGTCTGGGTGACAGAGCAAGACCTTGTCTCCTAAAAAAAAAAAAAAAAAGAGAGAGAGAGAAAACATGCTAAGGCCGGGCACAGTGGCTCACACCTGTAATCCCAGCACTTTGGGAGGCCAAGGCGGGTGGATCATGAGGTCAGAAGTTCAAGACCAGCTTGGCCAAGATGGTGAAACCCCGTATCTACTAAAAATACAAAAATTAGCCAGGCATGATGGCAGACATCTGTAATCCCAGCTACTCGGGAGGCTGAGGCGGGGAATTGTGTGAACTCGGGAGGTGGAGGTTGTGCTGAGCCAAGATCGCGCCACTGCACTCCAGCCTGGGCGGCAGAGCGAGACTCCATCTCAAAAAAAAAAAAAAAAAAAAGAGAAAGAAAGAAAAGAAAATATGCTAAGTGAAAGAAGCCAGACACAAAAGGCCGCATCGTGTGCAATTCCTGTTATATGAAATGTCCAGAATGGGCAAATCCATGAAGACAGAAAGCAGACTGGTGACTGTCAGGAGGTGGGGGTGGGGCCAAAGGAGGAATGACTGATTAAGGGGTAGGAGTTTCTCTTCGGGGTGACGAAAATGCTTTGGTGCTAGACAGAGGCGTTGCACAACATCATGAATGTACTAAATGCCACTGAATTGTTCACTTTAAAATGGTGAATTGAATGTTATGTGAATTTCACTCCAACAAAAAACAGAAACAAGTCACATCAGGATGCTCCTTCAACAAGCACTTCCTGGGGAAAAGCTTTGAGACCCACGAGCGGTGAGCCCTAAGGCAGGCTGGGATCTGGAAGCGCCGTCGTGTCCTGGGAGAAGTTCAGTCCCAGCGGGCTCCACCACCCACACCAGGTCCTTCCTCCTTTGAACACAGAGGCTCTGGCGACAGTGGCAGGAGCCACGCAGAGCGGTGGAGTTTCCAGAATGGAGAGGGACACCAAAAGGACCTGCCTCCGTGCACCTGCTGAATCCACACCTGTGACTTGGTGTCACCACCTCCTGAGTTTTTGTTATTGAGAAGAATAGATTCGTATCTGTTGAAGGCACACTGAGAACAAGTCAACAGAAGCAATCATCTGCGAGAGCTTGCTGTGGGCCCCGTGGGAGACTCGCAATATGGTGGGAGACGGATTTAGAAACAAACGGTGGTGATTTTCATGCATTAAGTGCAACGCAAGAGCTGAAATCAGGCTGGGCGCGGTGGCTCACGCCTGTAATTCCAGCACTTTGGGAAGCCAAGGCAGGCAGATCACTTGAGGTCAGGGGTTCGAGACCAGCCTGGTCAGCATGGGGAAACCCTGTCTCTACTTAAAATATAAAAATTAGCCAGGCATGGTGGCGGGCATCTGTAATCCCAGCTACTCAGGAGGCTGATGCAGGAGAATTGCTTGAACCTGGGAGGTGGAGGTTGCAGTGAGCTGAGATCACGCCACTGCACTCCAGGCTGGGCAAAGGGACGGAAGCTCCTTCTCAAAAAAAAAAAAAAAAAAATGGAGCTGGAATCAGAGGCATGTAGGAGCCCAGAGAAGGGGTCCCTGACTGTCACCCATGTGAGGGGCCCTTAAGCCATGGAAGGCCTCCCTGAGTGCCTGAGGAGGGCCTTGGGGCCTGAGAAGGAGCGGGAGGTAGCAGAGAACAGAGACGACGGTCAGAGAAAGGCCTGGAGGAGAAACCCTGAGTGGCCCATGCAGGCACCATGCCACCTATGCAGGAAACGGATAACCAGCTCGGCTTTGCAAGAGTGTAGCATGCATGAGATTTTTTAAATGTTAACATCAATATCTACAATATTCTGGCCACCCTCCGTGCTGGCCTTTGCCATGCTGACCTGAGCAAGGGGTGGAGGGGACAAGGTTGGAAAGCCAGGGCTGGCTGCATGTCTCCACCTGGGGAAGGAGAGGAGGTGGGCTACAGGGAGAAGAGGGGGCAAGGGAGTGGCACTTGAGGATTAATGAAGAGAGACAAGGAAATAAGATGAGGGGCTCCCGTAAGGACTTGAGCTTTGAAGGGAGAGGTGTGAAAAGTGGGTTTTTAGGACAGCCCTCTACAGGTGTAGGTCTTCCGTAAGAAGCTGTCAGTAAAGACTCTCACTAGCTCAGTGTTTTTTGGAGGGGGATTTTCTGTTAGTTGCACTGCTGGCTGTTGGAGACTGAGTCCCCATTAAAATAGAAAAAAGAAGGCCCAGTTTCCTTTGGGTTATGGTGAGGTACAAGGCAGGGATGAAGGAGGTGAGGCAGGTGGATACACAGAATGTCACACCTCAGAGAATCTCTTGGGCCTGGAACTTTTCTGTAGACAGAAGGGAACTTTGGGATCTTGAGGAAATTTTAGCTTCTCTAATGCTCAGTTTCTTCTTCTTTTTCTTTTTTTTTCCTTCCTTCCTTCCTTCCTCTCTCTCTTTCTTTCTTTGTTTCTTTCTCTTTCTTCCTTTCTTTCCCTTCCTTCCTTCCTTCCTCTCTCTCTTTCTCTCTTTCTCTTTCTTTCTTTCTTTCTTTCTTTCTTTCTTTCTTTCTTTCTTTCTTTCTTTCTTTCTTTCTTTTCTTTCCTTCTCTCTTTCTCTCTTTCTCTCTCTCTTTCTTTCTTTCATTTTTCAGGATCTTGCTCTGTTGCCCAGGCTGGAGTACAGTGGTGCAATCATGGCTCACTGCAGCCAGAACCACCCTGGCTTAAGCAATTCTCCCGTCTTGGCCTCCCAAGTAGCTGGGGCTACAGGCACACACTGCCGTGCCTGGCTAATTGTTTTATTTTTGGTAGAGATGGGGTCGTGCTATGATGCCCACACTGATCTTGAACTCCTGGGCTCAAGCAATCCTCCCACCTCAGCCTCCCAAAGCACTGGGATTTCAGCGTGAGCCACCACACCTGACAAGTTCCTTCTTTAAAATGAAGATCATAATGATCCCTGCCCTATAGTTTTATTACAAGTATTACATAAAACCACATGTGAGAATAGACCTAACCTACTTCCCGGCCCAGAGCAGGCCCTTCATTCAGGCTTATTGAATCTGGACCTGCTTTGGCCCCACCCAAACCGATCTGCCCCAGGTCCTGTTTATTTAGGGGCAGCCCTCACCCTATGGAGCTGATCCAGTGTTTGCCCCACAGCATCATAATGGCATATGCAACAGGACAATGTCGCATTTCACAGCAGCCTTTATTCCCTGCTCTGAAGGAGGGAGCCAGATGGACGTTTTAGTGGACAGAGGAGAAACACACACATGGTTTGTGTCATGACAAGGCTCTGCCATCGCACTGGCTCAAGATTAAGGGCCTAAAGTGAGGAACAAAAGGCTAAGGCACACCAATGCAATAGAACAGTAACAGCATGTACTGCTCACTTGGGTCCTCTACCTACCCTGTGCAATGTCTTCCTCAATCTTTGCAACACCCCTATGACATAGGTCAAAAAGTGCTCTTTTTGTTTGTTTGTTTGTTTCTGAGATGGAGTCTCGCTTTGTTGCTCAGGCTGGAATGCAGTGGTACAATCTCAGCTCGCTGCAACCTCCGCCTCCCAAGTTCAAGCTATTCTCCTGCCTCAGCCTCCCTAGCAGCTGGGACTACAGGCATGTGCCACCACACCCAGCTAATTTTTTCGTATTTTGAGTAGAGATGGGGTTTCACCATGTTGGCCAGGCCGGTCTCGAACTCCTGACCTCAAGTGATCTGCCCACTTCGGCCTCCCAAAGTGCTGGGATTACAGGCATGAGCCACTGCGCCCAGCCTCAAAAGTGCTCCTTTTTTTTTTTTTTACCAATGGAGAAACAGCCCAGAGAGGAAAAGCCATTTGCACAAAGTCACCACAGCTAAAGACTGGCAGATCCAGGCTGTTTGCTGTCAGTCTGAGCTCTCGAATTCTAAGATGAGCCACTTCTCTCGGGAAGCCAGGAAGGCTCCTTGCAAATCCTGGTGGAGAAGTGGTTACCTCAAAGCCCTTTAAGCACAGTCATAAACTTACCTTGAAGGGCCAGGTAATCCGATTATAGAGCTGGCATTCAAAAAAAAAGAGGTATTGATATGTTTATCCTCACCCTCATAACCTGTTCTATTCAAATAAATTCACTGTGCTCAGTTCTGCAGGGAGCAACAGAGCTGCCCCGAATCAGATGGTGTCACGCACATCCTATTTCTCTTGCGGGATCATTCCTGGAGGAGCTTCCTGCAGCCAAATGACATCAAGTGTGACCATTTCAAAGTATAAACAGGATTAAAAGGAAAACATCTGTACCTTACTAGGCTGCACTAACTCAATTACAAACAAGCTGTGTAGATATCCAAATGAGCAGTGACTTTTGCTGCAGAGGTGGCTGGTGACCATCTGGACTCGGCATTGATTAGAAGATAACTGGACATTCCTGTGACTGCATCCTTGGTGGGGGTCAGGGCACAGAGACATATGTTTGATTCCACAATGTCAGTGTGACTTGGAGACCCTTTTGTTGTTGTTGTTGATATTACAGTGAGTCACCCACTACGCCTCCCTCCTTTGATGAAGTCCTGAGCTGTAGAATGACTCCAATCAGGCACGACTGCTTTATTAGCATGACTTGACTCCCATACAGGGCTCTGAACATCAAACAAAGTTGGCTAGGATTTGATCCTCAGAAGAGAAGATGGGATCCCATCAAGACCTCCACATGCCTAAAGCCTGTTGGTCCAAAAGAGTCTCATTTTGTAGGGGGAAGAAACTTAATTACCGCGCAGGAAGCGACTCTCAGAACATGTGGTTTTCGGTTTTGCCAAGATTCCAGGCCAACTTATTACTCTATTATTGTTGTTGTTAATCTTTGGTTGAAAGATGCATGAAGTCAGTAAGTCCTTTCTTAAGGACACCAAAGCTGGGAGTCTCTGAAAAACAGGACCAAACAGTGGACCACTGGTCAGAGGCACGATGTGAGTAAAGAGTAGCAGAAATATTTTTGTCATATATCCACATTAAAGGGTGACTATAAAGTATGTTCCATAATGGCTTTTTTTTACCCCCCTCAACAAAGAAATAGCACTCTGTTTTGTTTGGAAAACCTACTTTGATGCCTCAAAAAATAATGTGCTTTTCTGATTCTGATTTTTCCTCTTTTCTTTCAGCAACTGTGTTCTGCCTATCTCTAAACCAGTACTTGGAAGGAATGTCTCTCTCTCTCTGTTTATACTTCTATGTTTCAGAGTCAACGTCATGGCTAAAGGAGACGTGATTTGCAAAAAGGCTTGTTCTCTAATAGCCAAGGAAAATTTTTTCTTTTTTTTAAATCTTGCTAATGCATTAGTTTTGGCATCTTTAAAACTCCTTTTTCCTTTTCTTTTTGGGAGGTAGGAGGACACGGTCTTGCTCTGTTGCCCAGGCTGGAGTGCAGTGGTGCAATCATAGCTCACTGAAGCCTTGCTCAAGCCTTCACTCCTGAGCTCAAGTGATTCTCTTTCCTCAGCCTCTCCAGTACCTGAGACTACAGGCATGTGCCACCATAACCACCTAATTAAAAAAAAACGTTTTGTAGAGATGGAGCTCTCCCTATATTGCCCAGGCTGGTCTTGAGCTGGCTCAAGCAGTTCTCCCGCTTCTGCCTCCCAAAGCGCTGGGATTACAGGCGTGAGCCACTGTGCCAAGACTTGTTTTTCTCCTCTTTTTGTGATCCCTCCTAAAATTTGCTGTCAATAAACTGTGTGGTCCTGTGAGTGACTCAGGGCAGAGACAAGCATTGTAGCCCCGTCACCAACTGGTCAAAGATGGCTGCTACATGATTTCCCTTATCCAATCTAAAGGGGGCTATCGGAGTGGGACAGAGGGCCATCTGTGTCCACAAAACGAGCCCAGAATTGGGACTGCTGGGACTATACACATATGTGACCATATGTCTAGTTGAGAGTTGTCATACATAACCAGACAGTGGAGAAGCATGGTGGCCAACCTAGAAATGATGAGTTGGGTTCTAGGGCTGACAGAGTGAAGGCTTTATGAATGACCTTTTCACTTCGTTGACACATAGGTGACCCCTGTGTCCTCTAAATGGTGCAGGCCAGGCATATTTTCCGAGACCTAATGGTTCCTTCTCTTTTATAAATGGCCAGATCGAAGGGCATTAGTGCTCTCAGGGGGCTAACTCTTTAAATGCCTCTGGTACAATGGGCCTCAAAGGCCCCTGCCTCCTTCCTAAATGGGCCTTACTGCAAAACCCTAATGCACTTCCTCACACTGGGACCTCAGCTGGCTCTGCGCACAGGCCTCCCTGCAGCACAGCAGTCACTAATGAATATTTTATCAGTCGCTGTGCCTCTCTCTGCAGGCTGTATCTGGAAGTCATCTTTGCTGTTTTGACAGCCTTTCTGCCTTAAAGGAGCCACCAGCAATGATATGTTGCCATCTGTTTAGAAATGAGGACTCAGCCAGCCTCCCAGTTAAGCTGGAAAGCATGATTCTCTCTCAGAACAGATCTTTGAAAAGAGGGCTTTGCTCTCATGAAAGCCCACAGTCTGCCCCCGCAGTTCCCTTGTCACTAACTCCAGTGGGGGAAAAAAATTAAGAAATGTAGACCTAGAAGATCAGAAGATTGCCTCTTCAAAAGGCACTAGTTTCTAAGAGTAGTATTCCTATTCTTTTGTTTTAGAACTTGGGCGAATTCATTTATTTCTACAACAAATGTTTATCTAGTTCCTACTTTGTAAGGCAAAACACTGGAACTCAGCCCAGAACAGGAAGAAGCTGACTTTGCCCTCAGAGAACAGACAGCCTAGTGAGGAATTCACTGACTTGCACATTCATTTATTCAACACCTATTTACAGAGTGACTGTGATGTGTCTGGCATTGCTCCAGGGACAGGGACACACAGTGAACAAAACAAACAAAAATCATTCTGTTGGAAGACAAAATATAATCACACAATGTATATAATTATTAAATGCAATAAGCACAATGATGAACATTTCCTTACAAATGCCTTTCCTGAGATTCTATATCCAGCTAAACTATCATTCAGCAGTAAAGACAAAACCGAGACATTTTCAGATATACAACAAATAAGAGAGTTTCTTATGAGCAGGTGCTCACTGTCAGAGGAAAGTGAACAAAGAAGTGAACAAAGAAGAAAGAAACAAGAGGCAGCACAAAAATCCAGGAAATACATTAACAAATGCCATGAATGACTGCAGTTTTTGTATTTTAACAGAGAAAAAAATGAACATTCCTGAAAATAGTAAAATAGAGAACCAAGATAAAGGAGAAAGGATTTTAAAAATCTGACTTTTTAGTCAAACAAAGAAAGCAAACAAGCCTCTAGCAAGATTGACTTTTAAAGAGTGGTAAAAAGACATAAATAACAGCAGGAATAGGGCCAGGCACAGTGGCTCATGACTGTAATCCCAGCACTTTGGGAGGCCAAGGCGGGTGGATCACGAGGTCAGGAGCTCAAGACCAGCCTGATCAATATGGTGAAACCCCGTCTCTACTAAAAATACAAAAATTAGCCGGGCATGGTGACGGGTGCCTGTAGTCCCAGCTACTCGGGAGGCTGAGGCAGGAGAATGGCATGAACCCGGGAGGCAGAGGTTGCTGTGAGCCAATATCGTACCACTGCACTCCAGCCTGGGTGACAGAGCGAGACTCCATCTCAAAATAATAATAATAATAATAGCAATAATAAATAAAAACAGATGCAGTTGAGTTTTTTATTAAATTAGAAGAGTGCAATGAATACCTTTATGCTAACAAATTTGAAAACTTAGATGAAATGAATCATTTTATAGAAAAAGATAGACTACTAAAATGGACCCACAGCCTGGGCAACATAGTGAGACCCCCATCTTTACAAAAAATCAAAAAAGTTGCTGGGTGTGGTGGTGTACGGCTGTGTTTGGGAGGTGTACTCAAGAGGCTGAAGTGGGAAGACCACTGGGGCCGAGGAGTTCAAGGCTGCAGTGAGCTATGATCACCCCACTGCACTCCAGCCTGGGCAACAGAGCAAGACGCTGTTTCAAAAAATAAAATCTCCCAGCAGTTTGGGAGGCCAAGGCAGGTGAATCGCCTTAAGTCAGGAGTTTGAGACTAGCCTGGCCAAAATGGTGAAACCCTGTCTCTACTAAAAACACAAAGAAAATTAGCCATGCGTGGTGGCACGTGCCTGTAATCCCAGCTACTCAGGAGGCTGAGGAAGGAGAATCGCTTGAACCCAGGAGGCAGAGGTTGCAGTGAGCTGAGATCACGCCATTGCACTCCAGCCTGGGTGACAGAGCCAAATAAAATAAAATAAAAAATAGACCCAAGAAGATTTTTAAAATATGAAATAAATCAACAACTATTAAAGAAATTGAACTGGCAATCAAGAGTTCTCCCACAACCACTCCCACACCTCCCCCATCCCTCGCCCCCACCATACACACAGACAAAAGACAGATTGTTTTCCAGGCAAGTTATAGCAAAACTTTGAAGAATAGAAGGCCCTCATTTTATGAAAACGGTTTCAGAGACTAGAAAAAGAGGGGAAGGTGTTGAAAGAACTTGATAAAGTTAGTATAATCAGGAAGCCCAAACCAGAGCCTCATGGTACCACCAGGAGAGAAGGTCCTAGCACCTTTGTTCTATCAGCTGGGGCTCTGCCTGTCATGCTGGAAACAAAGGTTTCAATTACACAGAGTAACTGTCAGGAAAAGGCAGGTTAGCTGTTGGCTGTCTTTCACATCAAACTATGTGTTAAAGTGACAACTTTCTTTACTCCACACGGATCTCACACTAGACCTAGATGAGGCTGGGCCAGAAGCAGGAATTTCAAAGAGGAGCTTTACCAAATGCATCCTAGTTTATGTAAATGCAGGTGCCAATAAGATCACTGGGATGGTGGCTCATGCCTGCGATCTCAGCACTTTAGGAGGCCGAGGTTGGGGAATGGCTTAAGCTCAGGAGTTCAAGACCAGTCTGGGCAACATGGCGAAACCTCATCTCCACAAAAAATACAAAAATTAGCAGGACATCATGGCCTATGCTGCTCATCCCAGCTACTCAAGATCCTGAGGTGGGAGGTTTGCTTGAGCCCAAGAGTTTGAGGCTGCAGTGTGTCAAGATTGCACCACTGCACCCTAGCCTGGGTAAGAGAGCAAGACCTTGTCTCAAAATAATAATAATCATGTTACTTCACTAAAAATGAGAGATCTGGAGCCAGGCACAGTGGCTCACGCCTGTAATCCCAGCACTTTGGGAGGCCAAGGTGGGAGGATCAGGTGTTCAAGACCAGCCTGGCCAACATAGTGAAACCCCATCTCTACTAAAAATACAAAAATTAGCCAGGCGTGGTGGCGGGCACCTGTAATCCCAGCTACTCAGGAGGCTGAGGCATGAGAATAGCTTGAACCCGGGAGGTGGAGGTTGCAGTGAGCCGGGATCACACCACTGCACTCCAGCCTGGGTGACAGAGCGAGATTAAGTCTCGGGAAAAAAAAAATGCTGAGACAAAATGGGATGATTTTGTCTAATTGGGACGAAATGGGATGCCAGGACAACTGGCAAAAGCCAGGACTCTGCTGAGCCAACCAGGAAATGAAGGTAAATCTCACACTAGCAAGAGAGTTAATGTTCTGGATATAAAATCAAAACACCAAGTCAAAAGCATCCCTCCACAGCAATAGAAAACACTTAGAAAGTGTAATAGAAGGAAAACACACATGAAGGTATCAAAGGAAAAACACACACAACAGCCACCGAAAGTATTTATGGCTGGGCGCAGTGGTTCACACCTGTAATCCCAGCACTTTGGGAGGCCAAGGCAAGTGGATCACTTGAGGTCAGGAGTTCAAGACCAGTCTAAGCAATGTGATGAAGCCCCATCTCTACTAAAAATACAAAAATTAGCTGGGCATGGTGGCATGAGCCTGTAATCCCAGCTACTCAGGAGGCGGAAACAGGAGAATGGCTTGAACCCAGGAGGTGGAGGTTGCAGTGAGCTGAGATCATGCCATTGCACTCCAGCCTGGGTAACAAGAGTGAAATTATGTCTCAAAAAAAAAAAAAGTATTTACAGCAACTGTGAATATATCTACTTTAAAAGAACTTTATAAAGAACAGTATAAAACATGATCAGAAAAAATATTTTTAAAAGCATCCAGAAATTATATCAAGTATACCTGGTCTTGTTGTACTTTGCTTTATTGTGTTTTGTGGATACTGCATTTTTACAAATTTAAGGTTTGTGGCAACCCTGCGTGAAGCAAGTCTATTTGAGTCACTTTTCCAATGCATTTGCTCAGTTTGTGTCTCTCTCACAGTTTGGTAATTTCCCCAAGATTTTGAACTTTTTCATTATTATTATGTGTTGTGATGATCTATGATCAGTGATTTTTTTTTTTTTTTTTTGAGATGGAGTCTCGCTCTGTCGCCCAGGCTGGAGTACAGTGTCACAATCTCTGCTCACTGCAACCTCCACCTCTCGGGTTCAAGTGATTCTCCTGCCTCAGTCTCCCAAGTAGCTGGGATTACAGGTGCCCACCACCATGCCTGGCTAATTTTTGTATTTTTAGTAGAGACAGGGTTTCACCATATTGACCAAGCTGGTCTCGAACTCCTGACCTCAAATGATTCATCTGCCTCGGCCTCCCAAAGTGCTGGGATTACAGGTGTGAGCCACCGCATCTGGCCCGATCAGGGATCTTTGATGTTACTATTGTAATTGTTTTGGGGCACCAAAAACCATGCCCATGTGACAGCAAACATAATCTATACATGTGGTTCGTGTTCTGACTGCCCCACCAACTGGCCTTTCCCTGTCTCTCTCCCTCTCATTGGGCCTCCCTCTCCCCTGAGAAACAACAATATTGAAATTAGGCCAATTAATGACCCTACAATGGCCTCTAAGTGCTCAAGTGAAAGGAAGAGTCACACATCTCTCACTTGAAATCAAAAGCTAGAAATAGTTGAGCTTAGTGAGGAAGGTGTGTTGAACGCCAAGACAGGCTGAAAGCTTGGCCCCTTGCATGAGTTAGCCAAGTTCTGAATGCAAAGGAAACTTTCCTTCCTCCCTTGAAGGAAATTAAAAATGCCGCTCCAGTGAACACAGGAATGATAAGAAAGTGAAATAGCCTTATTGCTGATACGGAGAAAATCTGAGTGGCCTGGAAAGAAGATCCACAACATTCCTTTAAGACAATTCCTAACCCAGAGCAAGGCCCTAACTGTCTTCAATTCTATGAAGACAGAGAGGTGAAGAAGCTGCAGAAAAAAAAGCTGGAAGTGAGTAGAGGTTGGTTCATGAGGTTTAAGGAAAGAAGCCGTCTCCATAACATAAAAGTGCAAGGTGCCAGGCATGGTGGCTCACGCCTGTAATCCCAGCAATTTGGGAGGTTGAGGTGGGTGGATCAAGAGGTCAGGAGTTTGAGATCAGCCTGACCAACATGGTGAAACCCCGTCTCCACTAAAAATACAAAAATTAGCCAGGTGTGGTGGCACACGCCTATAATCCCAGCTACTCAGGAGGCTGAGGTAGGAGAACTGCTTGAACCCAGGAGGCGGAACTTGCAATGAACCAAGATCACACCACTGCGCTCCAGCCTGGGTGACAGAGTGAGACTCTGTCTCAAAAAAAAAAAAAAAAAAAAGTGCAAGGTGAAGCAGCAGCAGATGCTGATGGAGAAGCTGTAGCAAGTTCTCAAGAAGATCTAGCTAGGATCATTGATTAAAGTGGCTACACCAACCAACAGATTTGCAATGTAGACAAAACAGCCTTTCATTGGAAGAAGATGCCATCCAGGACTTTCATAGCTACAGAGGAAAAGTCAATGCCTGGCTTCAAAGTTTCAAAGAACAGGCTGGCTTTCTTGTTAGGGGCTAATGCAGCTGGGGACTTTAAGTTGAAGCCAATCCTGAAAATCCTGGGGTCCTTAAGAATGATGCTATATCTAATCTGTCTGGGTTGTGTACATGGAACAGAAAAGCCTCAAAGACAGCTCATCTGTTTACAGCATTTTTTTGTTTGTTTGTTTTGTTTTTTGAGACGGAGTCTCGCTCTGTCGCCCAGGCTGGAGTGCAGTGGTGTGATCCCGGCTCACTGCAGGCTCTGCCTCCTGGGTTCATGCCATTCTCCTGCCTCAGCCTCCTGAGTAACTGGGACTACAGGCACCCGTCACCATGCCCGGCTAATTTTTTGTATTTTTTAGTAGAGATGGGGTTTCACCGTGTTATCCGGGATGGTCTCGATCTCCTTACCTCGTGATCCGCCCACCTCGGCCTCCCAAAGTGCTGGGATTACAGGCGTGAGCCACTGTGCCTGGCCTACAGCATGTTTTACTGAATATGTTAAACCCATTTTTGAGACCAATTGCTTATTAGAAAAAGATTTCTTTCAAAATGTCACTGCTCATTGACAATGCACCTTGTTACCTGAGAGCTCTAATGGAGATATACAATGAGATGAATGTTGTTTTCATGCCCGCTAAGACAACATCCATTTTGCAGCCCATGGATCAAGGCGTAAGTTTGACTTTCAAGTCTTATTATTTAGGAAATACATTGAGTGAGGCCATAGCTGCCGTAGATGATGATTCCTCCAATGGATCTGTGCAAAGTCAACTGAAAATCTCGAAAATGTTCATGATTCCATGGCTATTAAGTACACTCAGTATTCATGGGAAGAAATTAAAATAGCAACATTAATGGAAGTTTGGAAGAAGTTGATTCCATCCCTCATTGAGGACTTTGAATGGTTCAAGACTTTACTGGAGTAAGTATTTGGCTGGTGCAAAAGTAATTGCTGTTTTGCCATTACTTTTTTTTTTTTTTTAAGTGCAGATGTGGTGGAAATAGCAAGAGAACTAGATACAGATGTGGTAGAAATAGCAAGAGAACTAGAATTGCACATGTGGTGGAAATAGCAAAAGAACTAGAATTAGAAGTGCAGCCTGAAGATGTGATGGAATTGCTGTAATCTCATGATCAAACTTTGTTACAAAAATAATTTTAGACTTTTATTTTAGATTCAGGACGTACACGTGCAACTGCGTGATGCTGAGGTTTGGGGTGTGAATGATCCTGTCACTCAGGTACTGAGCATAGTACCCATCAGGTAGTTTTTCAGCCCTTGCTGTCCTCCCTCTGTCCTATCTCTGGTAGTTTCCCGTGTCTGTTGTTTCCATCTTTATGCCCATGTTTACCCAATGCTTAGCTCCCACTTATAAGTGAGAATATGCAGTATTTGGTTTTCTGTTCCTGTACAATTTGCTTAGGATAATGACCTTCAGCTGTATCCATGTTGCTGCAAAGGACATAATTTCATTATTTTTATGGCTGTGTAGATGCACCATGTTTTCTTTATCCAATGTGCCATGGATGGGCACCTAGGTTGATTCCATGTCTTTGCTATTGCAAATAGTGCTGCAATGAACATACAAGTGTGTGTGTCTTTTTGGTAAAATGATTTATTTTCCTTTGGGTTTATATCCAGTAAAGAGATTACTAGGTTGAATGGTAGTTTGTTTTAAGTTCTTTAAGAAGTCTCGTAACTGCTTTTCACAGTGGCTGAACTAATTTACATGCCCACCAACAATGTATAAAGCGTTCTCTTTTCTGTGCAGCCCCACCAGCATCTGTTATTTTTTGACTTTTTAGTAATAGCCATTCTGACTGGTGTGAGATGGTATCTCATTGTGATTTTGATTTGCATTTATCTGATGATCTGTGACGTTAAGCACTTTTTCATGTTTGTTGGCCGTTTGTATGTCTTCTTTTGAGAAGTGTCTGTTGGCCAGGTGTGGTGGCTCACACCTGTAATCCCAGCACTTTGGGAGGCCAAGTCAGGAGGATCACTTGAGCCTTGAACCTTGAGGAGTTTGAGACCAACTGGGGCAACATAGGGAGACCTTGCCTTTACAAAAAATGAAAAATTAGCTAGGTGTGCTGGTGTGCTTCTGTGGTCCAAGCTACTCACAAGACTGAGGTGGGAGGATCGCTTGAGCCCAGGAGGTTGAGGCTGCAGTGAGCCGTGATTGCACCACTGCACTCCAGCCTGAGCAAGAGAGTGAGACCCAGTCTAAAAAAAAATTCCCAAAAAGTGTCTGTTCACATCCTTTGCCCACTTTTCAATGGTGTTGTTTGTTTTTGCTTGTTGAAATTGTTTAAATTTCTTATAAATTCTGGATGCTACACCTCTGTTGGATGCATGAGTGGATGAGGAGTTGCTCCTTATGGATGAGCAAAGAAAGTGATTTCTTAAGATGGAACCTACTCCTGATGAAGACACCGTTGTAGGGGCCAAGAAGAGAGTTCTCCTTGGCTCTGTGATGGTTCACTGAAAAAGTCACCTCTTAAAAGGCAGATTAACTGGAGAAAAGACATGCACATTTATTTTAATTGTATACAAGGAAACTTTTAGAATGAAGACCTAAAGATACAGGGAAAATTGTCCGTTTTCTTTTCTTTTCTTTTTTCTTTTTTCTTTTTTGGAGACAGAGTCTCACTCTTATCACCCAGGCTGGAGTGCAATAGCATGATCTCGGCTCACTGCAACCTCCACCTCCCAGGTTCAAGTGATTCTCCTGCCTCAGCCTCCTGAATAGCTGGGATTATAGGCGTCTGCCACTATGCCCGGCTAACTTTAGAGACAGGATTTCACCATGTTGGCCAGGCCGGTCTCGAACTCCTTACCTCAGGTGATCCACCCGCCTCGGCTTCCCAAAGTGCTGCGATTACAGGTGTGAGCCTGCGCATCTGGCGTCCATTTTCATGCTTACGTTCAACAAAGTATGCACAGCCATGTAGAAACATGATTGGACAAAAAGTGTGTGATCTAATGGTAATAGACTTAGTGGGGAAAGCCAGTGAGACCTGTCTGTCTAGATTCTTCTAGGCCTCTCTGAGAGTGAATTCCTTAGGGGGCAGGATACTTTCTGGAATGGGAATCTTATGACCTACAGTCAAAAAAGGCAGATCAGATAATTCCTTTATGGCCAGTTTTTACACAGATAGGGCAGAGGGAAAGTTAAGTAATCTTTTTCTGGTTTTATGGCTGGCTTGGGGGAAAAAGGGGTTCTGGTTTCTACGACCTGCTTTGGGGAAGAGGGATTCTATTTTCTGTGGTGCCTCTGGAGAGAATGGGACTAAAAGACAGGCAGGAGGGCAGAGAAAAACCTTTTGCTTCTGAGGCCCTCATCTTGGAGTATTGTTTTCTGAGTCTCAACACTGTAAACTTTGTTGAAATGACAACAGAGGATTTATTAATAGCACAGTATCATAAATGTACTCAACATAAACTTAGTTGATAAAGCAGCAGCAGAGTTTGAGAGGATTGGCTCCAATTTTGAAAGAAGTTCGACTATGGGTAAAACACTATCAAACAGCACCATATGTTACCCAGAAATTTTTTGTGAAAGGAAGAGTCCATCAAGGCTGCAAACTTCATTGCGGTCTTATTTTAATAAATTGCCACAGCCAGCCCAGCCTTCAGCAACCACCACCCTGCTCAGTCAGCAGCCATCAACATCGAAGCCAGACCCTCCACCAGCAAAGAGATTATGACTTGATTAAGGCTTGGATGATCATTAGCACTTTTTAGCAACAAAGTTTTTGTTTGTTTGTTTTTTTAGATGGATTCTCACTCTGTCACCCAGGCTGGAGTGCAGTGGCACGATCTTGGCTCACTGCAGCCTCCGCCTCCCAGGTTCAAGCAATTCTCCTGCCTCAGCCTCCCGAGTAGCTGGCATTACAGATGCATGTCACCATGCCCAGATAATTTGTTTTATTTTTAGTAGAGATGGGGTTTTACCATGTTGGCCAGGCTGGCCTCAAACTCCTGACCTCAAATGATCCACCCGCCTCAGCCTCCCAAAGTGCTGGGATTACAGGCATGAACCACCATACTGGGCCAACAAAATATTTTTTAATTAAGGCACGTTCATTGGTTTTTTAAATATACATATATATATATTCTAAAATTCTATTGCACACTTAATAGACTACAATATAGGATGAACAAATTTTGTCTGCCCTGGGAAACCAAAAAATTTGCATGACTTGTTTTATTGAGGTGGCCTGGAACTGAACCTATGATATCTCTGAAGTATGCCTGTACAAGCTTGGGAATCCTTAATATAATAAATTCTCTTCCAACATAATATGATATAATCTATAATTATACATAATAATATAATAATTATAATAGTAGGATAGACTAATTATCTTCCAATTAATTTATAAATTGAATTCAATCCCAAGATGGTTTCTCAAGGAGCTTTCAAAGCTTATTAAAAATGTTATATGTGCTTTGGAAGGCCAAGGCCAGAGGACTGTTGGAACTCAAAGTTCAAGACTAGCCTGGGCAACATAGCAAGACCTGTCACTATTCAATTAAATAACAACAAAAAAAGAGTCTGGGCACAGTGACTCACACCTGTAATCCCAGCATTTTGGAGGCCGAGGTGGGCAGATCTCTTGAGCCCAGGAGTTTGAGACCAGCCTGGGCAACATGGCAAAACCCCATCTCTTCTAAAATACAAAAATTAGCCAGGCATGGTGGTGTGCACCTGTAGTCCCAGCTACTTGGGAGGCTGAGGTGCAAGGATCACTTAATCCCAGGAGTTGGATACCAGCCTGGGCAACATAGCAAGATCCCTTCTCTACAAAAGAGTAAAAAAAAAAATTACCTGCACATGGTGGTGTGGGACTGTGGTCCTAGCTACTTGGGAGGTTGAGGTGGGAGGATCACTTGAGCTTGAGTGGTGGAGGCTGCAGTGAGTTATGATTATGCCACTGCACTAAAGCCTGGGCGACAGAGTGAGGCCCCGTCTGGAAAAAAAAAATGGATAAGACTCAGAAATAGCCAAGTGGAAGAGGTGCCGAGGGTGGGGTATGGGGCGCAGCATGGAGCTTCCAGCCCTCCTCTAGGCCCACCATCCTCCCAGCACCTCCATGTGTCCATCTACCCAGAAGCTCTCTGAACATCATCCTTTAGGGTTTGTATGGAGGTCCCATTACATGCGCATGATAGGTTAAATCTTTGGCTATCAATGATTAACTCAATCTCCAGCCCCTCTCCCCTCTCAAGGTGAGTGGGGGGCTGGGGGAGTGAGGCTAAAAGTTCCCACCCTCTAATCACAGGGTTGGCTCTTCTGACGACCAGACCCCATCCTGAAGCTATCTAGGGGCCCACCAAGAGTAACCTTATTAGCATGAACTCAGGTATGGTTGAAAGAGGTTTGTCATAAATAACAAAAGAAGCTCCACTACCCCTATTACTCAGGAAATTGCAAGGATTTTAGAAGCTCTGTGTCAGGAACCATAGGAAGACCAAATATATATCTCTTACTGTGTCCCCATGCCCTGTAGGAGCTCCTACACAGCTGCATAGTAACACAGGTCCAAGAAAGTCCATTGCATTACTATTTGTAATATTTCCCAAATGCTCTGTTAGTAATGATAACATAATGTTCAGCTGCTAGTGATGGAAGTGTATCTCTAGAAGGGTTTATTCTCTCAAGTTAAAAAAAAAAGTTGAGGCCTGGTGCAGTGGCTCACGCCTGTAATCCCACCCCTTTGGGAGCCCAAGGCAGGCGGATTGAGGTCAGGAGTTCGAGACCAGCCTGGCCAACACGGCAAAACCCCATCTCTACTAAAAATACAAAAATTAGCTGGGTGTGTTGGTGGGCGCCTGTAATCTCAGCTACTCGGGAGGCTGAGGCAGGAGAATTGCTTGAACCCGGCAGGCGGAGGTTGCAGTGAGCCAAGATTGTGCCACTGCATCCAGCCTGGTCAACAGAGTGAGACACTGTCTCAAAAAAAATAAAATAAATAAATACATTAATTAATTAAAAATCCAAGGCTGGGATGAAGGCTCCACAAAGTCACCAGGGACCTGGTTGCCTTCTGTCTTCCTGCTGTGTCATACTGAGGAGGGAGGCTTCATCCTCAGCATCACTGCATGGTCTAACGTGGCTGCTGGAGCTCCAGCTATCAAATCTGCATTCCAACCAACAGAAGAGGGCGAGGGAGGGAGGAAGAGCAAAAGCGAATGCCCCAGTTTTTCCCTCTTTGGAGGAGGGTTCTCATATATCCTCCCCTGAAGGTTCTGTTTATATGGTGGTGACCAGAATATATGTGTAGCCACACCTGGAAGCAAAAAAGGTAAAGAAATGTAGGCTTTTAGCTGGGCACACTGTTGCTTTGCGTATCTGTTACTAACGGAGGGAAAAAGTATTTGGGAAGCAACCAGTAGTCTTTGTCACTCAACTTAAATATCTTTAGGAGAATGGATAAATTAATTACAGTGTATTTGTGCGATGGAGCACTATATAGTAGTTAAAATGAAGGAAATAGAGCTACATGAATCCACATGGATAATTCTCAAAACAAAATCTCTTGCCCGAAAAAGCGAGTTGCTGAATTCCAACTTTATGATGCCACTCATATAAAGTTTAAAAGCCTGTAAAACAACACAATGTATCTTTGATGGCTACATAAAATATATATGTTGGGAAGATATAAAAACATAAATGAAAATGAAAAATACTAAACGCAAGATGATGGTTACCTCTGGAGAGGGAGAGCAAACAGTGTCATCAGAAACAGAGACATCCAGGCTTTCGATTACTACCTGTAATGTTTTATTTCTTTAAAACACAAGAAAAAATTTGGAGGAAACAGCAAAATGTTAAGGCTTGTTAAAGTTGAATTGTGAGTACGCGCATTTAACCCACCATTCCCTATACGTTTCTGTATGTTCCACATTTGTCATTGTATATGAGCTAGATAAAGAAGGAGATCAAGATCGTCTAGAGGCATAACTTAATGAGATGTGACTCACATATGGTGAATTCCCACCTGTCAAGGATACAGCATGATGAATCTTTACAAAGTAAATTCCTCCAGAGAATGGTATAGAATCTAGCATCCCAGAAATTTCCTCTCAGTGGTAGCCCCAGCAAAGAAAAAACACTATTGTGATATCTACCACCATTGATTGTATGGTTTTTTTGTTTTGTTTTGAGACAGTCTTGCTCTGTCTTGCCCAGGCTGCAGTGCAGTGATGCAATCATAGCTCACTGCAGCTTTGAGCTCCTGGGCTCAAGTGACCCTCCGGCCTCAGCCTCCCAGGTAGCTGGGACTACAGACATGTGCCGTGACACCTAGCTAATCTCTTTTATTTTTTTGCAGAGATGGGGTCTCACTATTGTGAAACCCAAAAATCAGAGACAGGTCTCAGTCCATTTAGGAAGTTTATTTTGCCAAAGTTAAGGATGTGAGCCCATGACATGGCCTCAGGAGGTCCTGGTAACGTGCCCAAGGTGGTCAGACCACAACTTGGTTTTGCACATTTTAGGGAGACATGAGACATCGATCAACAAATGTAGGATGAACATTGGTTCGGTCCAGAAAAGGCCAGATGACTCAAAGTAGGGAGGGGGCTTCCAGGTACAATTGGTTGTATTTTACTGAGTTTTGGATGAGTCTCTCCAAAGGAGGCGTTCAGATACGCATTCATCTCAGCGAACAGAGGAATGACGTTGAATCGAATGGGAGGCAGGTTTGCCCTAAGCAGTTCCCAGCTTGACTTTTTCCTTTAGCTTAGTGATTTGGGGACCCCAAGATTTATTTTCCTTTCACGTTGTGTTTCCCAGGCTTTTCTGGATCTCCTGACCTTAAACCACCCTCCCTCCTTAACCTCCTAAAGTGCTGGCCTTACAGGCATGAGCCAGCATGCATGCATGGCCTGTGTTTTGTCTTTTGCAAGAAGGAATTGTCAGAGGTGTGTGAACGAAAGCAACTCCATCTTAAATAGGAGCTGGGTAAAATGAGGCTGAGACCTACTGGGCTGCATTCCTAGGTGGTGAAGGCATTCTAAGTCACAGGATGAGATAGGAGGTCAGCACAAAATACAGGCCTTAAATACCTTGCTAATAAAGCAGCTTGCAGTGAAGGAGCTGGCCAAAACCCACCAAAACCAAAATGGCCACGAGAGTGACTTCTGGCCGTCCTCACTGCTACACTCCCACCAGCACCGGGACAGTTTACAAATGCCATGACAACGTCAGGATGCTGCCCTATATGGTCTAAAAAGGGGAGGCATGAATAATCCACCCCTTGTTTAGCATATCATCCAGAAATAACCATAATAATGGGCAACCAGCAGCCCTGGGGGCTGCTCTGTCTATGGAGCAGCCGTTCTTTATTCCTTTACTTTCTTAATAAACTTGCTTTCACTTTGCACTACGGACTTGCCCTGAATTCTTTCTTTCTTGAGATCCGAGAACCCTCTGTTGGGGTCTGGATCTGGACCCCTTTCCTGTAACATATTTATGGCGATCTCAAAGGGATTAAAGTGCAGAAACCCTACAGAATCACGCCAAATCATATGGTATATTCTCGTGAATGGCTGACTTCATTTTCTCAGCAGTATGTCTCTGGAGTTCCTCCGAAGAGGCCGTTTTCTAATCTTCAGCACTCATCCAATCAAAAGGCTGGAGCTCTGCGCTCGACATAAGGAAGAACTTCATCATTAACTCCCCGAGCCCTGCAAAGCAGCTGGGAGGGAGATCTAAGTTTTTGGAGTGGATTTCAGGATCCTCTGTACCCACAGCTGTTTAGGGAGCTGGCATCCTGCTGACAGCTGTAGGTGGATTGAAATGTTCCCAAATTCCCTCCTGGCCCTCAGTTACCCATTTCTCTTCCTCTCCTGGTGTCGGCTCTAAATAAAGAAACAACCAAGTGTCAGAGGCTGCAGAGAGGCTCCTGAGAATGCTCACATCTCAGCCCTCAGACAGCTCACCAGGGGTGTTAAAATAATTAAAGCTGAAAAGGGAGATGTAGGTATTATTTTTAGACAAGTGTCTAAGGTTTACCTGTTATACGTGCCCTTCATTCCTGTCCCTCATTCACTGCCAGCCATCTTTTTTTTTTTTTCATTAAATAGAACAAAAATACACTTAAATTTTATGGCATGGCTAATTTAAAAAAAATGTTTAGTTGACCTAATTTCATCAAAGATTTGTGGTGGGATGACCCACTGTAGTTTTGTTGATTTGTTTGCTTTTTTAACAGACTTTATTTTTTACGGTGGTTTTAGGTTTACAGAAAAATTGAGCAGAAGGTACAGAGAATTCCCATATACTGTCTGCCTCTCCAACACACACACAGCCTCCCATGCTATCAACATTCCTGCCATCGTGGCACATTTGTAATGGAAACCAAGAGTCTCTGAGACAAGTCTCATCCAATTTAGAAAGTTTATTTTGCCAAGGTTAAGGACGTACCCATGACCCAGCCTCAGGAGGTCCTGATGACATGTGCCCAACCTGGTCAGGGTACAATTGGTTTATACATCATAGGCAGACATGAGACATCAGTCAAGACATGCAAGATATGCTTTGGTTGAGGCTGCAAAGGTGGGACAACTTGGAAACAGGGGCGTCCAGGTCATAGGTAGATTTAAAAATTTTCTGATTGGCAATTGGTTGAAAGAGTTATTATCCATAGAAAGGAATGTCTGCGTTATGATAAAAGGTTGTGGAGACCAAGGTTTTTTTTTTTTTTTTTTTGAGATGGAGTCTTGCTGTGTTGCCAGGCTGGAGTGCAATGGCATGATCTCAGCTCACTGCAACCTCCACCTCCTGGGTTCAAGCGATTCTCCTGCCTCAGCCTCCCAACTTGCTGGGATTACAGGTGCGTGCCACCACACCCAGTTAATTTTTGTATTTTTAGTAGAGACGGAGTTTCACCATGATGGCCAGGATGGTCTCGATCTCTTGACTTCGTGATCCGCCCGCCTCGGCCTTCCAAAGTGCTGGGATTACAGGCGTGAGCCACTGCACCTGGCCCAGACCAATGTTTTATCCTGCAAATGAAGCCTCTAGATATCAGGCTTTAGAGAGAATAGATTGTAAATGTTTCTTGTCAGACTCAAAGAGTCTGTTTTATCAGCAATTCGAAAAGGCAGGAGGGGATAATGAGGCATGTCTGGCTTTCTCTTTCCAACATGGCCTGAACTAGTTTTTTCAGGTTAGCTTTGGAACGCTCTTGGCCAAGAGGAGGGGTCCATTTAGATGGCTGGAGGGCTTAGAATTTTATTTTTGGTTTACAGAAATAATTGATGGACCTTACACTGTACATCATCATCACCCACAGTCCAGAGTTTACATTAGGTTTCACTCTTGGTGGTGGTGTGTTTTCTCTGGGTTTGGACAAATGTCTAATGACATTATAGGATCATACAGAGAGGTTTCACTACCCTAAAAATCCTCTGTGCTTCCTGCCAGCATTTTTTAACGTCATCTCTTTCATGTTGTTTTTGTCAAAAATGTTAAATTACCAAACACAATGCGGCGATATGTTCTTGCAAAAGGTAAAGGCTACAGATACGTGCTGATGGGTTCTCTCCACTGGTCTGGAAGGATGCAGCACTTACAAAGGATCCTGACATGGGATCTGTTTCCTGCGTGTGCAGTGGTTGGTGGGTTACACTCCACCTGCCTGCTTCCCCATGTGTGGGAACTACACGGTGGGCCACAGTTCCTGGTCAGCCACCATACCCAGCCAAAGGCTTCCGGAGACTGCTCACAGGTCCCTGGAATCCATCAGTGAAATTGTCAGAGGCATCTGAACCACAGCACCTCCATCTTGAAGAGGAACTGGGTAAAATGCGGCTGAGACCTACTGGGCTGCATTCCCAGATGGTTATGCATTCTAAGTCACAAGATGAGGCAGGAGGTCAGCACAAGATACAAGACATAAAAACCTTGCTGATAAAATATGTTCCAGTAAAGAAGCCGGGCAAATCCCACCAAAACCAAGATGGCAACAAGAGTGACCTCTGGTCATTCTCACTGCTACACTCTCCCACCAGCATCATGACAGTTTACAAATGCCATGGTAAAGTCAGGAAGTTCCCCTATATGGTCTAAAAAGGGAGAGGCATGAATAATCCACACCTTGTTTAGCATATCATCAAGAAATAACCATAAAAATGGGCAACCAGCAGCCCTTGGGGCTGCTCTGTCTATGGAGCAGCTGTTCTTTATTCCTTTACTTTCTTAATAAATTTGCTTTCACTTTACAGGCTCATCCTGAATTAATTAATTAATTCTTTCTTCTTTTTTTTTTTTAATGGAGACTAGCTCTGTCACTCAGGGTAGAGTGCAGTGGCACAGTCTTGGCTTACTGCAACCTCTGCCTCCTGGGTTCAAGGGATTCTGCTGCCTCAGCCTCCTGAGTAGCTGGGATTATAGGTGCAGGCCACCATGACTCGCTAATTTTTGTATTTTTTTTTTTAGTATAGACAGGGTTTCACCGTGTTGGCCAGCCTGGTCTTGAACTCCTGACCTCAGGTGATCCACCTGTCTCGGCCTCCCAAAGTGCTGGGATTACAGGCATGATTACAGGCGTGAGCCACCGTGCCTGGCCCACCTGGCTAATTTTTGTATTTTTAGTAGAGATGGGGTTTCACCATGTTGGTCAGGTGGTCTTGAATTCCTGACCTCAAGTGATCCACCCACCTCGGCCTCCCAACCAGGTCCAAGAACCATCTCTGGCGGTCTCGATCAGGACCCCTTTCCTGTAACATCTTTCTGGTGTCCACAGAAGGGACTACACTGCAGAAACACCCAACCCAAAGGCTAATTTTGGGTAAGTGGTGGGATCCAGTAACAAAATTAATGGACCGATGGAAATCCAATCCAAACTACAAAAGTAACAGAGACTTGTATAAAACACATGCACACACAGAAACACACACTGCACGGAACCCCGCAGAGAATTCCATTTTTGAATTATTCATTTTTCACTTCCATATTATCATTGTTTTATCTGCAGTGGAGGGAGAATTCCCTGTTGCTGGTGAGGTTCATCAGAGTCTTATATGCTATGATCAGAGGAAGTGTGGATCACAAAATATGACAGTCTGAATTTGACTGCCAGATCTATTTGCCCACGCATTTAAACCCCATTCCCAACTTAGCTAAAGAAGTTATCTCATAATGGTTTTGTTTTCGCATTGTGCAAAATGACAGCACTAATTATCCTGGTAACTTAGGGCCTCCTGAAGCTCAGAAAACATTCCTGGAAAGAACACAACGAATAGTCACCTCTGCGAGAGGGGAATGCAGAGCTGCGATGCTGACCGGGAGAAAAGAGGCAATGCTGCTTGCCTTAGTGAAGCCGATTCACTCTCTGTGCAAGGGAGATGTTGAGCTTATTTCAACAAAGAAGCAAAAATGCGATTGAGTTCATTCCCCATTCTGTGTAACCCAAACTGCATTCAAGGATAGTGTCTATTTGCTTGTAATTCCTCTTTGACTTGAGAAGGAAGAATCACGACTCTGGAGAAAGGAAGAATGGAAGAGCAGCAAGGTGCTGATTAGATGCCGGCTGAATTATGGAGAGTCTGTCCAGAAGAGGGGGGAGTTGGTGTACTTGAAGATTCAGTCGAGGAGAAGAGTGGAAACCAATAAATTATTTTTGGCTGCTGAGAATAAGGACCTGTTGGTGGAAAATGTTGGGAATGGAGTACCTGGGAAGGGAGGGAAGGGAGTGTTGTCAGATTTCGATGCAATGTCAGCATCTCTAAACTTGTAAGAGACAGCAGGCACATGGCCAGGACACAGATCCTCTGTCTGCAGCTCCCTGGGGCCGCACAATGCAGTCCAGCTTTTGCCTTTGCCACCTGGAGTTAGGAGAGAAAAGCTTCATGTTAAAACTTGAGCCACTTGTACATTTATCAAATCTCAGATCTGCAAGTGTGTGCCTGCACCAGGGATTAGCAAACAACAAAATGCCATTAAAAGCTAAAAACAAAAACAAAACAAAACAAAAACCAGCAACAACTCTCTTTGCAGCATGTAGGTGCCTTTGCAAAGTTCTCTCTAAGCCAAAGTTCGTGGACTTCCAATCTTGTTGAAATCACTACTAATTAATACCTTTTCACTTCCCACTGAAAGAAAAACAATTTACAATTAAGTCAGGCAGCCTACGCATAATCACTCTAACACCTTCTATGTATGTTTTGAAACGTAATCTCACATTTCATGATCTGTTTATTTTACACAATGGGTAAACTGCAGACAATTATGGTGATAATACGGCTGAGGTGTTTGGTTTTTATCTGTTCGCAGTAAATTGTGGTTGTTCAAGCCTTCTCAGTAATGATTTCCATCCCTCTCTCAATCTCTTCCTGTCACCTGGTGATAAATAGAATGTTTTTTAAAAAGAATGTTAGTGTATTATTATCATTATCACCTATTCAACTAGCAATATAATTAAATAATTTCTTGGTAGGTATGACTCAATTAAATTAATTACATTAACAGATATTCCATGGTACACGCCTCTAAAAATATAAAGCGTATTCACTCTGTTGTGTGTCATTTTTCTCTGTATTAGGCAGGAAGTGCTATCTGGATAATTGAGCAGGCAATTTTGCTTTTGAAAGATGCTATCAAAGTACGCAAGGATTTAATTTCAGATTTTTTATTAGAAGACAGTGCCTTCTGCATGTAATTCTCCGCGGCTGATGCATTTCAGAGGTTCATGAGCAGCGGACAGAAAGATAAAAACTGAAAGCCAGGGCTATGGGAATAGCTGGACCATCAGTGGAGTCTTGGCATCTTAGACCTGGGCTCTTGACTGCCTGTTCCTTCTGAAATGTCCTTAGGCCACTTTGGCCAGAGGCATTCCCGGACTTATGGAAAGGGGAACCTGTAGGCTGTTTGTTGAGGTCTAAAAGGATTACGATTTGAAGGTGACACCCCTGTTGGGATAATCTCCCTCAAAACTCTTCTCTAAACAACTGAAGATAATATCCTTATACCTTTTGCCTGTGGTTCTCTCCAGGGGATGGTCTCAAAGTGTTCTTGAAAATGTGTTTGAAGAAAATGGGCAATGTATTAGTGTGATTTAAAGATTCCCTCCCAAACTTTTCACTTCCACAGGGCTTGGCGGGAAAATATGGTAATGTACAGTGAGCCTCTCTCCCTGGTGACATGGGTGGCCTCCTATTAATTAGGTTAGGGAAATGCAGAACTAAGTTGCCATTTGGAGAAAGTCACATGAAATAGACTTTTTTTCCACCTCCAGAATTTTGAATTCATTGAACATGGCCACAGCAAGAGTCATTCTTTACAACCCTCTGACATTTGAAAGTAAGAAACTTTAGACTTTATTCTAACGCTCTTTTACCTTCTTCCCGGTCCCCGACAACTGTCACACCAGGTCCACAGAGAGAGCCACAACTCTAAAGGGTCAGTTATATGGTAATAATGACAGCTAAGCTCCACCAGTAGCACTCTAAATTTTACAAAGTAGCTTTGCAAATATTAGCTCATTTGTTTATGAACCCAAGATCCCTAGCACTTGGCAGGGGTGGTGGTGGGGGTGTGAGTGGGAAGTGTGTTGGATTTCATTTATCTTTTAAAATCCTAATTGGGCTCAGTGTGGTGGCTCATGCCTGTAATCCCAATGCTTTGGGAGGTGGAGGAGGGAAGATCACTTGAGGTCAGGAGTTCAAGACCAGCCTGGCCAACATGGTGAAACCCTGTCTCTACTACAAATACAAAAATTAGCCAAGTGTGATGGCACACCCTTGTAATCCCAGCTACTCAGGAGGCAGAGGAACGAGAATTGCTTGAACCTGGGAGGCAGAGGCTGCAGTGAGCCAAGACTGGACCCCTCCACTCCAGCCTGGGCAACATAGCAAGACTCTGTCTCTACAAAATATAAAATTAGCCAAGCATCGAGGGGGTCTTAGCATCTTAGACCTGGGATTAGTGGTGTATGCCTGTAGTCCCAGCTACTTGGGAGGCTGAGACAGGAGGATTGCTTGAATTCAGGAGTTCAAGGCTGCATTGAGCTATGATCTCACCACTGAACTCAAGCCTGGGCAACACAGTGAGACCCTGTCTCAAAAAAAAAAAAAAACAAACCAATAAATAAAAAATAAAAATAGGGCTGGGCTCAGTGGCTCGTGTCTATAATCTTAGCACTTTGACAGCCCAAGACAGGAGGATTGCTTGAGCCCAGGAGTTCAAGAGCAGCCTGGGCAACATGGTGAGATCTTGTCTCTACTAAAAATAAAAAATTAGCCAGGTGTGATGGTGCATACCTGTGGTCCCAGCTACTTGGAGGCTGAGGTGGGAGGATTACTTGACCCCAGGAGGTCAAAGCTGCAGTGAGCCATGATCACACCACTGCACTCCAGTCTGAGTGACAGCACAAAACCCCGTCTCAAAAAAAAAAAAAAAAATATATATATATATATGACCAGGCACGATGGCTCACACGTGTAATCCCAGCACTTTGGGTGGCTGAGGCAGGCTTATGACTTGAGGTCAGGAGTTTGAGGCCAGCCTGGCCAACATGGTGAAACCCCATATCTACTGAATATACAAAAATTAACCTGGCGTGATAGTGTGTGCCTATAATCCCAGCTACTCAGGAGGCTGAGGCAGGAGAATCACTTGAACCTGGGAGGCAGAGGTTGCAGTGAGCCGAGATCACACCACTGCACTCCAGCCTGGGTGAAGAGCGAGACTCCATCTCAACAAAATAAAATAAAATAAATGAAATTAATTAAATAAATAACTAATTTAAAAATAAGATCAATCATTATAGGAATCAAAGCAAAGGGAAATCTACTCATTCTTCTTTGTAGAATGTTCTCTGCCTGTCTCTCTCTCTCTGCATTAATTTCAATTCTGTATTGAGCTCCACGGGTTCTGGACAGATTTTATTTGGGTGCTATGCTTTGGGGCCAATGTGCTCTCTGTAGTGGTGCTGAAGGTCTATTGCAGGTGACCACGTCCTGACTCTCTTGTGATCACCCACTCTGAAATGTGATCTAGCTCTGTTCTTCTCCCATCCTTATTACTGATGGAACAGATTTACCACTGTGAGGCCAGCACAGCTGTTTCATGACTCACGGGAATATCATATTTAGCATGTGTTCCCTAGTGAAATGTATTTATTTAGATGACACATAATATTGTTGAAAAGCCAAGTCTGCATTGCTCTTAAACCCAGCCTTATGGATGAACACGGAGGAGTGCAAAAGGCAGAATGAGCTCATTTGGGAGAGGCAGCTGGTCAGAAAGTCCTTTTGGGCCATTCATGCAATGAGCTCACACTAGAAATCTAAACAACAGGGAAATTGACCCTGGGTACTGAACTACGGGGCACAAGAATAGGAAGCAGCCTTATAAAGCAGCTCATCCTAAGCATTTGTGGCTCACAAACATTGCCACTAAGCATGGGGGACCGTTGATGGCACACCAGCCTTCTGAAGAGAAAAACACAGTCATCTACCACTTGAGTTGACAGGGTAGCATCTTGGGAATTGATAGCAGCATTATGGCTTTTATCCTCTCTGGAGGTCATCCTCTGGAAGGTAACAAGGCCATTAGCCCTGAACAAGCCAGATGGCCCACTCAGCTGACAGCGGGCTCCCCTCTTAACGCCCTACCCCCACCCCCAATTCATCTTCCCAGGCTTGGTGTTGCTGTGCCTCACTGAGTGAGGGCTCAGAACATCTCCCCAAAGACAGGGTATTGGAGGGAAGGTGTGCTAATGAAGTTAATGTGTAAAAACATGAGCAACCTTCCGGCTGGGCATGGTGGCTCATGCCTATAATCCCAGCTCTTTGGGAGGCCGAGGCAGGCAGATCACTTGAAAATCAGGGGTTCGAGACCAGCCTGGCCAACATGGTGAAACTCCCATCTCTACTAAAAATATAAAAATTAGCCAGGCGTGGTGGCACATGCCTGTGATCCCAGCTACTCAGGAGGCTCAGGTGAGAGAATTGCTGGAACCTGGAAGGTGGAGGTTGCAGTGAGCCGAGATTGTGCCATTGCACTTCAGCCTGGGTGACAGAGCAGGACTCCGTTTAAAAAAAAAAAAAAAAAAAGAGCCACCTTCCCGTTGTGTTTTTAATATCCTTCTTGGTGATGTCTGGAGCCCGTGACTCTGCCGAGACAGCGTGCTCAGGGCCAGTCTCCAAGAGCTCCCATTTTCTTAAACGCATCGCCTTGAACTTACTCACATTTGATCTCATCTCCCTCCTTCCTTCCCACTGATACAGAGTCTTCAGATCTTTCTGTTTTCCTGTCATCCTTTGCCCACCCCTCATCCTTTCATCTGCAAACCTAGAGCTTTCTCTGCTCCCCCCAGCCCCACCTCTTCCAGCTCTTGTAAAAGAATATTAAATAAAACCAGGGCTGGCACTGATCTTTCAGAAATCTTACTCTTGACACATCCCTATCAAAAAAAGGCTCTGTCCCTTCATCCCTGGCTTTTTTTTTTTTTTTGCTTTTTAGTATTCTCTGATTGTGTCACTGTAGCTCCCATTTCAATCAATTGGTAGTTCAATTATCTCCAAATTCCTCGAAGTCATGAAAGTTCAAGCAAGTATTTTTCAAACTTTTTTGCAGCAGTGAAACCCTGTTACCCTGCTGTTGTGCCACCACCAGACATCCAGAAGAGTGTGAATTTATAGATTAAGACCAGAAAAAGTACTCGAGCATCTTGTAGCTGATTGTGAATATCAGCCCAGGGAATGTGCAACACAGAAAACAGCCCTTTCAGGCTGGGCATGCTGTTGCACACCTGTAGTCCCAGCTACTTGAGAATCTGAGGTGGGAGGATCACTTGAGCCCAAGAGGTCGAGGCTAGAGTGAGCCATGATTGTGCCACTGCACTCCAGCCTGGGCCACAGAGTGAGACCCTGAAAGAAAGAAAGAAAGAAAGAAAGAGAGAGAGAGAGAAAGAAGGAAGGAAGGAAGGAGGAAAGGAAGGAAGGAACGAAGGAAAGAAAGAAGAAAAAAAGGAAAGAAAAGAGAAAAAAAGGAAAGAAAAGAAAAGAAAAAAAGAAAACAGCCCTCTCCTCCTCAGGTTGTCTTTGAGGCTTTGCAGAACTGGCCTCAGATGTAGGATATAGAGGACCCTATCTTCCCCAGGCTGCCCTTCATCTTGCCTTTTCTACCCACTCCCAAACCAGGGTCTTGACCACCAACTTCTGATTTCCTGCACAGTCAAAGTCAGGGAAACTGACTTTTTCCTGACAAAGTCAGGAAACCATATGTGTGTACATATATATATATATTTGTTTTTTTTTAATTTTTTGAGATGGGGTTTTGTGCTGTCACCCGGTGATCATGGCTCACTACAGCTTTGACCTCCTGGGCTCAAGCAATTCTCCCACCTCAGCCTCTCTTTGTTTTATTCTGGAAAGCAAGGGAGATTGCCACAAATTTCCATGGGTGTAGTGTTAGTGATGGTGGTGGTGATGGTGATATTGTGGTGGTGGTGTTGATGAGGATGGTGAAGATAATGATGGCAATGATGTTGGTGGTGATGATGATAATGAAGATGATGATGGTGATGATGATGGTGGTGATAAGGATGGTGGTGGTAAGGATGATGATATTCATGATGATGATATTTGTGGTGTTGGTGATGATAATGAAGATGATGATGGTGATGATGATGTGGAGATAATGTTGGTGGTGGTGAGGATGATGATGTTGATGATGATCATATTGGTGGTGGTGGTAATGATGATGATAGTGGTGGTGAGGAAGATAATGAAGATGATTATGATGGTGGTGATAATGATGATGATGATAATGGTGGTGGTGATGATGGTAGTGGTTGTGGTGACAATAAAATAATGATGATGGTTGTGATCATAATGGTAAAGATGATGGTGATAATAATGATGATGGTGGTAATGATAATGATGATGATGATGCTGGTGTATGTATTAGGCAGGGTTCTCTATAGGGACAGAACTAACAGGATATATATATATATCTATATATATAGATATATATACAGAGAGATATATATATATAGATAGATAGATAGATATACCGATATATATATATAAATGGGAGTTTGTTAAGGAGTATTGACTCACACAATCACAAGGTCCCACAATAGGCTGTCTGCAAGCTGAGGAGCAAGGAAGCCAGGCTGAGTCTCAAAGCTAAAGAACTTGGAGTCTGATGTTCAAAGGCAGGAAGCATCCTGCATGGGAGAAAGATGTAGGCTAGGAGGCTAAGCCAGTCTAGTCTTTTGACATTTTTTTATGCCTTTTATTCTGGCCTTGCTGGCAGCTGATTAGATTGGGCCCACCCAGATTGAGGGTGTGTCTGCCTTTCCCAGTCCACTGACTCAACATCCTCACAGACACACCCAGGAACAATACTTTGCATCCTTCAATCCAATCAAGTTGACTCTGAGTATTGACCATCACAGTGGTGATAATGATGGAGATGATAAAGGTGGTGGTGGTGATGAAGATGATGGTGGTAGTGGTAGTGATGGTGATGGTTGGGGTGATGATGAAGATGATAGTGATGGTGAAGATGATGGTGGTAGTGCTGGTGATAGTGGTTGTGGTGATGATGTTGGTGGTGGTGGTGATGATAATGAAGATGACGATGATGGTGATAATGATGGTGATGATGATGATAATCATGGTGGTGATGATGGTGGTGGTGGTGGTGGTGAAGACGATGGTGGCCGTGCTGGTGATGGTGGTGGTAGTGATGATGGTGGTTTTGATAATGATGATGACAGAAGCAGTTAACAGTGTAAGGCATCATTTGTAGTGGTTTGCATGTATTAGTTCAGGAAGTCCTTATCAGCCAAGTATTATTATGATGATCTACCCCATTCTACAGATGAGGAAACTGAGCCATAGAACCATTAAATAACTCCCTTAAGATGACACAGCTAGTAAAGGCGGAACTAGGACTTAGACCCAGGCAGTCTAGCTCCAGAGCCCACAATCCCAGCCACTCACTAATGGTGCAAGTGGTTAAGAGTCTTTGTGGTGGTAAATCTAGAAGCAAATGAACTTGTATTGCATTTAAGTAGAACCATCATTAATTATGTTAAATGACCTCCACAAGCAGTAAGGATGGAATGGAAGGTGAGGGGACAGAGAATCCCACCACGATATACTTGTTCACAAAAGGAATCTTTTTTTTTTTTTTTTTTTTGAGAAGGCGTCTCGCTCTGTCACCAAGGCTGGAGTGCAGTGGCGCGATCTCAGCTCACTGCAACCTCTGCCTCCTGAGTTCAAGCAATTCTCCTGCCTTAGCCTCCTGAGTAGCTTGGATTACAGGTGCACGCCACCATGCCTGGCTAATTTTTTTGTGTATTTTTAGTAGAGATTGGTTTTCACCATGCTGGCCAGGCTGGTCTCGAACTCCTGACCTCAAGTGATCCACCCGCCTCAGCCTCCCAAACTGCTGGGATTACAGGCATGAGCCGCCTTACCTGGCTGAAATCTTATGAAGAAAATAATTACAAGTAGAACTGTTTGAGGGGAAACAGGTAAGGGGGCTGCACACTTGTTTCCTGATCTCTCCGATGACATTCTGCAGAGGCCAAAAAGGCTTCCAGAGACCCCAGGGCTCTATAGAATTCAGCTATACTACTCATCAGTTGCAGATATAGTAGATAATCCTTGCTGTCACTTATGACCCTCCTGCTAGGTACTTTTCTTATGAGTTTTAATCCTCAGAACTGCCTTTGGAGTGAGGTGTGATTATCCTAATTTTACAGGTGAGGAGAATGAAGCTCAGGCAAGGTTTGCAACCAGACCAAGTTCACAAAGCATAAGTTGGTGGCAGAGCTGGGATTTGAGCCAGGACAGTGTGACTCAGAAAATCTACTGTTTTCCAGATAAATCGGCTGTTTGCTGTACATCTCCCAAGTAGAAATCAGATCCATCAGTTTCCCTTTGTACACACACTGACTCACCCTCTTGGGCCTTGGAAGACTCTAGTACAGCCATCAAGTATGATTTCTCTGGGCAGCACCTGCGTGGCAGCTCTTTCTCCCACTCTCCATTCATTCCCTGCCCTGTAGGTTATTTTTAAGTCCACAGGCTTCTCTCTTTTATTCCAACTGCCACCAGCTTGGTCCAGATGGAGGCTGAGAGCGGACTCATCTGCAATGTAATTCCCCAGGCCCCTCTGAGCCACTCTTATGGTCAGGGTCACATCTGTGAGCTGACATCCTCTCCCGTATAGTGGCCGTTTGGGCTGACAGGTCCCACATTCCTGCCAACCAACCATCCCAATTTCATCCATGAGCTCCTGCAGCTCTCTCAGGTGGATGCCATCTGCTTGCAGTGATTGATCTGCACTTCCTTCTTTTCAATCTGGCTTAGAACATCCTGGTATTGGCCACGGTGTGATCTAGTACCTGTCTGTGTAGAGGCTATTCAAATAGCCTCTGTAGACCCAGGCTAGAAGTCCATTCAATCCATTAACTGTTTTCTTTTTATCCTTTCCTCTGCAGGGAACATCTATTAGTCACACCATCCTTTCCAAAAATGGAGTGAGCAACTGAGTTGGTGGTTTGTGCTCTCCTTGCAGGATACTGACCTTATACTGTGATCAGCAGGTTGTGTTGCTTAGTGAATGAGAGTATCGGCATTAGAGTCAGGCTGACAAGAGCTGAAGTGCTGTCTCCGTCATTTCCCACCTGTGAAGCTTGTCTGGCCAGTACCACTTTTCCCTCTTTGGGGAAATGCTATCCTCCACACGCCATCATGGTAGTTCTACTGGAGATCACCAAGCACAGTACACCTCCTCCTTGGCCACAGAAATCAGCCCAGGGATGGGTCACTAGAAGCTTCCCTAAATGTTTCTAAGTGGAGCCCATGGGGGATGCTGTTTCTGATCATATGGACAATTCCAGAGCTACTCATGACCCTTTCCTCAGTTTTCCAATGGAGAGACATGTTTGAAGCACATAAGAATGATGCCAATAAGCACAGAGAATGAGAAGCAAGAGATAGGGGTGAAAAGAGACATAGGGCATGATTAGGAGAGTGTCATCCCTAGAACTCAGCATCTGTGGTCCCCCAAACCAGCTCTATCCCTTGCCTTTCCAGGCATATGAGCCAATAATTCTTTTTTTTTTTTTTTTTTTTTTTTTTGCCTGAGCTAGTGTGAGTTGGGGTCCTGTAGATTGCAGCCAACGTCCAGATCAATGCAACCTCACAATGAGTTTCTTGCTAAGTCTCTAGAAGTCTTTCCTCTTCAATATCATTGAAAGATCTTTTCTCATGCAATTGGGTTGAGAGTCTCTTGCAAGCTACACAACAAAGTCTTGGCCAATTATGTCTGGCTTTGCCTCAAAGGATTCTCTACTTCTGTTTGAACAACTTGTCTTTTTTTTTTCTTTCAGTGATCTAAACTATGTACAAAGCACTTTGACACCCTGTGCCTCAGTAAGTGCTGCCAACCACCCTTTGAGACAGGAATCTGTTCATTCAGTCAACAACCTTTCTGGTGCTACCAGTGTTCTTGGCACTGAGAATATACTGGTGAATTAAACAAAGCTCCCACTTCATAAGCTTACATTCCAGTGGGCGAGACAAACAAGTGAGTAAATACATAAATAATAAAACTTCCAGAGGCAGTAAGTCCTCTGAGAACAAATGGCGTGGGGAGGTTGGGTGCCATTTTAGACAAGGTGAACACAAAAAGTGACAGGTAGTCATAAGTGATTGTAAGGTGTATTAGTCTGTTCTCATGCTGCTAATAAAGACATACCTGAGACTGGGTAATTTATAAAGAAAACAAGGTTTAATGGAGGCTGGGCATGGTGGTTCACGCCTGTAATCCCAGCACATTGGGAGGCCAAAGTCAGTGGATCACCTGAGGTCGGGAGTTCGAGACCAGCCTGGCCAACACGGAGAAACCCTGTCTCTACTAAAAATAGAAAATTAGCCAGGCGTGGTGGTGCATGCCTGTAATCCTAGCTACTCGGGAGGCTGAGGCCGAAGAATTGCTTGAACCCAGGAGGCGGAGGTTGTGGTGAGCTGAGACTGTGCCATTGCACTCCAGCCTGGGCAACAAAAGCAAAAACTCCATCAAAAAAATTAAAAAACTAAAGAGATTTAATGGACTCACAGTTCTACGTTGCTGGGGAGGCCTCACAATTATGGTGGAAGGCAAAAGGCACGTCTTACATGGTGGCAGACAAGAGGGAATCTGTGTAGGGAAACTCCCCCTTGTAAAACCATCAGATCTCATGAGACTTATTCACTATCAGGAGAACAGCACAGGAAAGACCCACCCCCAAGATTCAACTACCTCCCACCAGGTCCTTCCCAGGACATGTGGGAATTGTGGGAGCTACAATTCAAGATGAGATTTGGGTGGGGACACAGCCAAATCACATCGGTAAGGGTTCATAGAAGGCCTTCCTTCTTTCCTTGCTTCCTTCTTTCCTTCTTAAAAATTTTTAAATGTTTTTTGGAGACAGGGTCTCACTCTGTGGCCCAGGCTGGAGTGCAGTGGCACAATCATGGCTCACTGCAGCCTCAACCTCCCAGACTCAAGCAATCCTCCCACCTCAGCCTCCCAAGTAGCTGGGACTACAGGCATGCACCACCATGCCCAACACATTTTTAAATTTTTGTACAGACGGGGTCTACCTATGTTGTCCAGGCTGGTCTTGAACTCCTGGGCTCAAATGATTGTCCTGCTTTGGCCTCCCGAAGTGCTGGGATTCCAAGTGTGAGCCACTAAGCCTGGCAGAAGGCTTTTCTGAAGAGTTGACTTTCAATCAGAGATCTACACAAAGTCAGGGAGTAAGCCCATGAAAAAGAGTATTCCAGGGAGATGCTACAACAAGTCCAAAGACCCTGAAGCAGGAAAGAGATTGGCATGATCTAAGAGAGCAAGGCCAGCTGGATGGCGTGAATGTGAGGAGTGAGTCTAGGCAGCTTTTAGCCCATATGGTACAATTATGTTTGTTAGAAAAAGGTGCCCCTTCTGGGTAGACTAATTACCACTGACATCATTGTTCAGGACACACCTGGACAACTGTACCGGGTAATTGTGGAGACAGACTTAGGAGACAAGGTCAGAGAAGGACGGGAGCCAGAACACTGGATTTTACTCTAAGTTGATGCTGCCTGAGAAAAACAGGACATGATGTTCTGTATGTAACTTAAAATTTTCCAA
The DNA here is from genome assembly GCF_028885625.2 of Pongo pygmaeus. Lineage (NCBI taxonomy): Eukaryota > Metazoa > Chordata > Mammalia > Primates > Hominidae > Pongo > Pongo pygmaeus. The sequence continues at coordinate 3,332,096 of NC_072379.2, forward strand.
AAGCCACATTATGAAAAAAAACAAAAAGAAAGAGGTAAGGCTGGGCGCGGTGGCTCATGCCTGTAATCCTAGCACTTTGGGAGGCCAAGGCAGAAGAATTGCTTAAGTTTAGGAGTTCAAGACCAGCTTAGGCAACATAGTGAGACCTCCTCTCTACTAAAAATTTAAAAAATTGGCCTGGTGTAGTAGGGCACACTCATAATCCCAGCACTTTGGGGGGCCAAGGCAGGAGGATTGCTTGAGCCCAGGAGTTCAAGACCAGCCTGGGCAATGTAGTGAGACTCTGTCTCTAATAAAATTTCAAAAATTAGCCAGTTTTGGTGGGCCATGCCTGTAGTTCCAGCTGAGGTATGAGGATTGCTTGAGCCCAAGAGTTTGAGGCTGCAGTGAGCTATGAACATGCCACTGCCCTCCATCTAGCCTGGGTGACAGAGCAAGCCTCGTCTCAGAAAAAAAAAAAAAAAAGAAGAAGAAGAAAAACAAGAGGTAAAATAATTTAAATAATAAGTTGTTTAGCCAGTATATCTAAAATGTTAACATTTCGACATGTGATCAATGTAAAAAAATTACGAGATATTTTAAACTATTTTAAAAATAAAATTTCTTCAAAATCTGGTGCATATTTTTATACTTACAGAACTTCTCAATTAAAAATAAAAATAAAGAAAAAAAGAAAACTTCTTAACTCAGGTATTAAGTTTTGTTTTTTTTTTTGAGATGAAGTCTTGCTCTGTTGCCCAGGCTGGAATGCAGTGGCACGATCTCACCTCACTGCAAGCTCTGCCTCCCAGGTTCACGCCATTCTCCTGCCTCAGCCTCCAGAGTAGCTGGGACTACAGGCACCCACCACCACGCCCAGCTAATTTTTTGTATCTTTAGTAGAGACGGGGTTTCACTGTGTTAGCCAGGATGGTCTCAATCTCCTGACCTTGTGATCCGCCTGCCTTGGCCTCCCAAAGTGCTGGGATTACAGGCTTGAACCACCACGCCCGGCCTAAATTTTTATCAGAAATACTTAAGCAATATTTGGATTTCTTAGGTTTATGGTGAAAAGTAGATTCACACACCCAGGTTGTTCCAATTATACTTAAACAGTTTGAAATAATAAAACTGGACATCAATTTTTAAATTTAAATTAATTAAAAATAAAACTAAATTAAATATTTCCTCAGTTGCACCAAGCCACATTCCTTTTTTATTTCTTCATATGTCTTGTAATAACTTATTATTTTCAGATTGAGGACAATTTTTCATGATTGTTATATATGAATTGGAAGTATTTGTCAAATTTTAAGGTGACAACATTGACATTCTTGTTTTCATTGTGCTTTGATGAGTCTGTATAGAACTTGCTTTTTGTTTTTTGTTTTTAAATTTCAACTTTTATTTTAGATATGGGGGGTACATGTGCAGGTTTGTACATGGGTAGATTGCACCCAGGTAGTGAGCATAGTACCCAATGGTAGTTTTTCAATGCCCCCACATCCTTCCTCTTCCTTCTAGTATTCCACAGTGCCTACTGTTCCCATCTTTATGTCCATGAGTGGTCAATGTTTGGCTGCCATTTACATGTGATAATAAGCAGTATTTGCTTTTCTGTTCCTGCATTAATTTGCTTAGGATTACAGCCTCCAGCTCCATCCATGTTGCTGTAAAGGACATGATTTCATTCTTTTTCATGGCTGCATACTATTCCATGGTATATATGTACCACACTTTCTTTATCCAGTCTGCCATTGATGGGAAACTAGGTTGATCCCATGTCTTTGCTCTTGCGAATAACATGGTGGTGAACATATATGTGCTGCATCTTTTTGGTATAATTATCTGTTTTTCTGGGTGTATACCCGGTAATTGGCTTGCTGGGTCAAATGGTAGTTCAGACACTTCTGAAAGGAAGACATACAAGCAGCCAATCATCATATGAAAAACATTCCCATCATCACTATTCATCAGAGAAATGCAAATCAAAACCACAATGAGATACCATCTCACACCAGTCAGAACGGCTACTATTAATAAGGTCAAAAAACAACAGATGCCAGTGAGACTGCGGAGAAAAGGGAATGCTTACACACTGTTGGTGTAAGCAGATGGTTGGTGGGGATGGAAATGAGTTCAGCCACTGTAGAAAGTCGTTTGGAGATTTCTCAAAGAACTTCAAATAGAATTTGTTTTTAAAAGCATACAAGCCATGTTTCAAGTGCTCAACGGACACTTGTGGTTGTTATCGTCTTGAACAGAGCAGGTCTAAGTGTTCTGGGGGCCACTAGATGGTTGAGAACAGGGAATGACATCATCTTGTTACCCTCTAGAACAGGGTGTCCAATCTTTTGGCATCCGTGGGCCACACTGGAAGAAGAATTGTCTTGGGCCATACATAGAATGCACTAACACTAGTGATAGCTGATGAGCTAAAAATGAAAAATGTAAAAAAACTCATGTTTTTTTGTTGTTGTTTTGTTTGTTTGTTTGTTTTGAGATGGAGTCTCACTCTGTCATCTAGACTGGAGTGCAGTAATGCGTTCTTGACTTACTACAACCTCCGCCTCCCGGGTTCAAGCGATTCTCTGGCCTCAGCCTCCCGAGTAGCTGGGATTACAGGCATGCACCACCACAGCTGGCTAATTTTTGTATTTTTAGTAGAGATGGGGTTTCACCATGTTGGTCAGGCTTGAACTCCTGACCTCAAGCAATCCACCCATCTGGGCCTCCCAAAGTGCTGGGATTACAGGCGTGAGCCAACACGCCTGGCCTGAAAATCTCATAATGTTTTAAGAAAGTTTATGAATTTCTGTTGGGCTGCATTCAAAGCTGCCCTGGGCCACATGCGGCCTGTGGGCCATGGGTTGGACAAGCTCACTCTAGAAGAATTTTCCTGGAAACTTCATGAAGAACAGACTTGTACAGGGACCAGAATGAAAGCAAGGAGAACGGTGGTATCAGTGCAGGCGGGAGGAGGTGAGGACAGCACCAGGTGTTAAGGTGGTGCTGAGAGTGGTCAAATTTGGGATCTATTCTGAAGGCTGGGCTCACAGCCTCTGCTGCCAAAATAGACATCTCATGGAAGACAAAGGGAGACACTGAGAAGGGAGAAAGAGAGGGGAAGAGAGAGGGGGGAGAGGGAGGGGGGGAGAGGGAGAGAGGAGGAGGAGAGAGAAAGAGAGAGAGGGAGAGAGGGGAAGGGAGGGGGAGAGAGAGAGAGAGAGAGACGGAGACAGAGATACTCAGAGTTGGGAGGGAGAGAGGGGAAGAGAGAGTGGGAAAGAGAGAGGGAGGGAAAGAGGGAGGGAGAGAGAAGAAAGGGGAGAGACAGGAAGGAGGGAGAGAGGGAGGGAAAGAGAGAGAGGAAGACAGAGAAGGGGAGACAGAGCAGAGGGAAAGAGAGAGGGAGGGAGAAAGAGAGGGGAAGGGAGGGGGGAAACAGAGAGAGGAAGGAGAGGGAAAGATGGGGGAGTAGGGAGAGAGGGGAGAGAGAGAGGGAGACAGAGAAAAAGGGAAAGAGGGAGAGAGTGGAGAGACAGGGAGGGGATGACCAACTGTTAACACTTAAGCACTTCGCTCTGTCAATACTGTTAAGTGTTAAACTGTTAACACTAGGGGAAAGGTATATGTGTTCATTGTACTAGTGTTTACACTTTTCCATAAATTTGAATTTTTTTTTTTTTTTAAAGAGACACTGACTTTCAAAGCCACTTGTCCTTGACTTTCCGTTCAATGAGCAATTTGTCCGGCCCATGGCCAGGCGGTGGTTAATCCATGGTCTCCATCAATCCCAGGACTCCCCTGGCCATATCCCTGCTCCCAGTTAACGTTTCTCTCCACCTGCCATCCCGACCGGTGCCTGGCAGTATGCATGGAGGACGGAGGTGTGGGTGAGGAGTGCAGCAAATTCCCTCTACGACTTGAGACAGAATGTCCAGTCCTGGGATCCCCTAGTGCATCCTTCAGTGGGGCAGGTGCAGGGGCTGCCCTGATATTTATGTCATCCTTCTCCAAGTAAGGTTTCTCCCTCCATTTGCCTGTCCCTCTTTTTTTTTTTTTTCTTTCTTTTTGTTTTTTGTTTTTGTTTTTTTTTTTTCGTTTTCTGTGGTTTTTTCTGAGATAGTCTTGCTCTGTCACCCAGGCTGGAGTACAGTGGTGCGATCTTGGCTCACTGCAACCTCTGCCTCCCGGGTTCAAGCGATTCTCCTGCCTCAGCCTTCTAAGTAGCTGGGACTACAGTCTCATGCCACTATGCCCGGCTCATTTTTGTATTTTTAGTAGAGATGAGGTTTCTTCATGTTGGCCAGGCTGGTCTTGAACTCCTGACCTCAGATGATCTGCCCACCTCGGCCTCCCAAAGTGCTGGGATGACAGGTGTGAGCCACCATGCCCAGCCATGTTCCTTTTTTCTTGGGTAGTTTTTGGCCTAGAAGCTCATCTCATCGATTGTTCTCCTGCCACCAGTTCTCTGCGATGCCAGCTATGCCAAGATCTCCATTTGCTGCCAAGGAGCTGTTCAAGCCACCCTGTTATGAAGGCTCCTGGCATTGGGATCTGCAGCCTGGCTTTGTTTAGTTTATCTGCTCTCTGGTTACCTAATGTCTCATTGAATAGGTCAGCTTCTGTCTATTCCAATTATTTTCTTAAGAAGGCAACAAGGCTTTCCTTTTGGCCTCTCTAACAGATGCTGCATCAATCTTGATCACATACTTAACCCACACTCGCTGGCTTTCTCCCATGTTATTTCAAGTTTAGAAAATCCACAGTAATAAATGGTGGATCTTTTTAAACTCTTGTAATATATCCTCTCTTAGTTAAGCTGTGACTTCAGAAGGATCGTTTGTATCCTAATTCATTGTTTCCCTGTGTATATTCCAAGCTGTAAGTTCTCTGAGGACAGGGATTTATTCTTGTCTGATTCTCTGACCCTTAAACTGTGTCTGATGCATCGTAGAAATTCAATAAATGTTTGTTTAATGAAAGAAATGTCCCTATTGCTACAACCATAACCCCTTGTTAATTGGGCCATCATTCAGTAGGAACAAGCCATTTCCCCGGAGACATCAGATGGTTAACAATTCATAAAGACCTCTCTGGCCTCTTCAGCCTTCAATGCCATTGTTATGCCAAAAGTGTTTGCAGGGGATATTTTTGGGCAGCCTACATTTACTCAGCGACTACCCATCAAGCGATCTTGCTTTCCTTTCACAAACATTTTGGGGAGCCAGGGAGCCGAGCACTGTGCTGACCTCCAAGGATAAAAGATGAAGGGCGGAGGATCATTCGAGCCCAGGAGTGCAAGACCAGCCTGGGCAACATAGTGAGACTCTGTCTCTACAAAAAATTGAAAAATTAGCCAGGCGTGGTGGTGTGCGCCTGTGGTCCCAGCTACTGAAGTGGCTGAGGTGGAAGGATTGCCTGAGCCTAGGAGGTTGAGGCTGCAGTGAGCTATGATTGCACCACTGCACTCCAGCCTGGGCAACAGAGCAAGACCCTGTCTCCCAAAAAAATTAAGACGAAGGGCCACTGGTTGCTCTTAAGGTATATCCAGCATTTTAGGGGAGGAAGACCCCAACACACAAATGACAATCAGGCAACGCAGAGAAAGATTAATGCCATGAGAAGAAAGGTGAAAACATTACCCAGATAGAGGCCCACTTCTGAAACAATCTCAAAAGCTCTCAGGAAAATAAATTCGCAAAATAAAAGAACAATGATATTTGTAGATCTTATTACGATCCAATAGTCTTTGACAAGGCAGAGATTCTCATCATCTGTGAAGCACAAAATGTACTCCTCATTCTGTAGAGGATACTGAGGCTCATGGAGGGAAAGAGACCTGGCCTGGATCTCACAGCTGAGGAGCCGCTGAGCTGGGACCTCCCCCAACCTCACTTCCCCACTGGGTGGTTCTCTCTGGGGAGAACTGGTGTGAGGCACTGGTTTTCAGTATTGGTTGAACAGAAAATCATCTCAAATCATCCCTAAATTCTGACTCAGTTAGCCTGGGGTCCTGCTGTTTCTAAAGCACCCTGAAAAATAGTAATGAAAATTACTGTGCATTACTGATGTCTTTTCATTCTGTATTTAATTAATTATTAATTAATTAAGAGACAGGGTCTGGCTCTGTTGCCCAGGCTGGAGTGCAGTGGCACAATCACAGCTCACTGCAGCCTCAACCTCATGGGCATAAGTGATCCTCCTGCCTCAGCCTCCTGAGAAGCTGGGACTTAGATGCTTGAGCCATTGTATTCTACCTGGCCCTCAAATCTATTTTAAAGCCTTTAGTTAGGATACTATGCAGTGAGCATTGTGGGCTTATTAAATGACTTTAAAAATGACTTAGAGACAGGGAATAATAAAGAGGCCACTCTGGCAGGAACAGTTTCATCTGTGGGGACCCTGGTGTGGAGCATTGCAAGTGATCTTGTGATGTTTTTGCAAATGCTCTGGAAGAAAATGTGCCCAGTGAAGTCATTGACGCAGCACGTGACCTTGGATCTTCCCGGGTGGTGGGATGTGAGGCCAGTGGAGGCCAACATTAGGAGGTGTTCAGGGCTAAGCGTGTGAGCAGGGAAGTGGCAAATAAGCTTCTCTGAGGCAAACCCTGGAAATGCAGCCAGGGAAAAATAACTTGGAGATGTCAGCTGCAACCCAAGGAATGAGCAAGAAGGCGCTGTGCAGTCCTGCTGGAACATGTCAGCTGAGATGAGATCAGAATGCTGGACCTTAGCAGGCGGGGCATCAGGTCATTGGAGGACAGAGTTCATTATTCCATTGCTTTCGAAATGCCTCATCTTCCATCATTTCCTCCCCAAACCCTGCACCCCAGTACTGGTGGCTCCTCTGAACTTTTTTTTTTTTTTTTTTTTAGATAGAGTCTTGCTCTGTGGCCCAGGCTAGAGTGCCATGGCATGATCTCAGCTCACTGCAGCCTCTGCCTCCTGGGTTCAAGCGATTCTCCTGTCTAAGCCTCCCGAGCAGCTGGGATCACAAGCACCTGCCACCATGCCCGGCTAATTTTTGTATTTTTAGTAGAGATGGGGTTTCACCATGTTGGCCAGGCTGGTCTCGAACTCCTGAGCTCTAGTGATCCTCCTGCCTCAGCCTCACAAAAGTGCTGGGATTACAGGTGTGAGCCACTGCTCCTGGCCATCCTCTTAACTTGTGTAACTGTGCTTCTGAATATCATCTTTCCCTCCACAGCAAGTACCTCTATCTTGTAAATTTCCAGCACCCTTTAAATCCCAACTTAAAGGCCTCCTTTGAGCTGGAATTTAAAGGGTGGAATTTAAAGGTAGAATTTGCAAGATAGCAAGTACCACTACCTTGCAAATTCCCAGCACCCTTTACATCCCAACTCAAAGGCCCCCTTCTCTAGGAGACCTCACACAACCACGCACCGGGCCATGACTGCTCAGAATGAATCACCCCAACTCTGCTCAGACCTGTGGAAAGTGCATTAAAGTGATCTGTTCAATGCTTGTGTCACACACAGTGAGCTACTCATAAGCAAGTGATGTGTCCTACTTGAGTCAGTACTCAATAATTACTTATGGGATGCATCAATGGAGAGAAGATAAACTGTGTTTCAAGACAGACACACAGAGCTGGGAAAGGTCCCAAGTCAGCCACGATGACCTTGGGGAGGGAGGAACCACCAGAGAGATGTATGTCTCTTAGGATTGAAGAAAGATGGCTAAGATAGGTGCAAGAGATGCATCCAAATCCTCGAAAGGTGTGGAGAAGGTGAATAAGGCCCAGCTCACCACATCACAGAGTCCTGGAAAAAGGAGGCAACTTTTGATGTTTGAAAAACACTTCAGGCTGGGCCCAGTGGCACATGCCTGTAATCCCAGCACTTCCAGAGGCCCAAGCGGGAGGATTGTTTCAGTCCAGGAGTTCAAGACCAGCCTGGGCAACATAGTGAGACCTTGTCTCCACGAAAAATTTAAAAATTAGTTGGGTATGGTGGTGTATGCCTGTGGTCCCAGCTACTCGGGAGACTGAGGTGGGAGGATCACTCAAACCCAAGAAGTCAAGGCTGCAGTGAGCTATGATTACGCCGCTGAACTCCAGCCTTGGCAACAGAATGAGACCCTGTCTCAAGATAAAATAAAATAAAATAAAATAAAAGCTTAACATTTGTTTTTTCAAATGAATGAAAGTGGCCATGAATCATTGTGGGTACAAAGCATGCTTTTAAAAAATCAGCTTTGTTTTTGTAAATTACATACAATTAAATGCAACTATTGTGATCGTGTAGTTCCATACATTTTGACAAATGTATACACCCACAACACCCATGTAACCATCACTGCTATCAAGATCGGGACTATGTCTATCACTTCTTGTACCCCTTTAAAGTCATTCAGCTGCATCCCCCACCTTGGGCAACCACTGATCTGCTCTCTGTCACTCTAGATTAGCTTGTTCTATAGCCTCCTGTGTGCATTTTTGAGGCTGTATTAATTCCTTCATCATTGTATTTTTGAGATTCATCCCTTTGGTATGTAACAGGAGTTGGATATTTTTCATTGCTGCATAATATTCTATATGGACCTTGGTACAGTTTATCCATTTACCTGTTGAAGGTATTTCAGTTGTTTCTAGCTTTGGTCTGTTAGGTATAAAACTGCCGTGAACATTGTGTACACATCTTGTTGTGGATGAGACACAGTGTTAACAAAAAAAAATGAAAGAGAATCTCAGAGCTGGGCCCTGGTGCAGTGGCTCACACCTGTAATCCTAGCACTTTGGGAGGCTGCGGTGGGTGGATTACCTGAGCTCAGGAGTTTGAGACCAGCCTGGGCAACATGGTGAGACCTCTGTCTCTACTAAAAATACAAAAAATTAGCCAGGGGCATGGTAACACATGCCTGTAATCCCAGCTACTCAGGAGGCTGAGGCAGGAGAATCACTTGAACCTGGGAGGCGGAGGTCGCAGTAAGCTGGGATCATGCCACTGCACTCCTGCCTCGGTGACAGAGCCAGCCTCTGCCTCCAAAAAAAAAAAAAAAAAAATCTCAGAGTCTCAGAGCTGGAAGGGAGAGTTAAGCGGGACGTTAACTTGCTAAATCCAACCCTCTTCCTGCTGCTTTCCCTCCTCTATCACACCCCTGAAAACTGGCTATTTGGTCTGCATTTGCTCCACTGACAGGGAACTCACTACCTCCTAAAATAGCCTCTTCAGTGAATGCTTCCATTGCTAGAAGGTTTTTTTTTCTTTTCTTTTCTTTCTTTCTTTTTTTTTTTTTTTTTTTTTGAGTCAGAGTTTTGCTCTTCTTGCCGAGGCTGACAGTGCAGTGGTGCAGTCTTACTTCACAACAACTTCTGCCTCCCAGGTTCAAGTGATTCTCCTGCCTCAGCCTCCCAAGCAGCTGGGATTACAGGTGCCTGCCACCACGCCTGGCTAATTTTTTGGATTTTTAGTAAAGACAGGTTTTCACCATGTTGGCCAGGCTGGTCTCGAACTCCTGACCTCAGCTGATCCCCCTGCCTCACTGAATTGCAAATGGCCAGTAGACACGGTTTGCCCTCAGTGGTGCTGCAGTGAAATCTAACTTATCTACACAGTCAGATATTTGAAAACAGCCCCAAATTCACCTCCGGTCTTCCCCAGTTTAGGCTACATATCCTTTGTTCTGCCAACCACTGCATCCAAGACTGACTCTAGCTTGTGGCCGTTCCTTTTGCAGTGCACCATCAGGAGCTGAACACATTGCTCCAGCCACAACCAGGCCAGCTCATTGCTGGCCAGAAATCCCTGCTTCTGCCCACCATGCAGAAGTGACTCTTGCTGGGGACCACCACCACACATCGCTGACTCCCACAGAGCTCACAGGCAGCACCAGAGCAGCCTCCGGGCGTTTCTCACATGCGCTGCTATCAAACCATGGCCCCTCCACCCTGTGTTTCACACAGTGGGGAGCAGATTTATGGAAATGGAACAGGCTTGGAAATACAGATAGCTTCAAAAACGACTCAGACAACTTCATGGTTGAGAGACCCATAATAGCTTATTATGGCAAACTGGGATGTTCTGTTGTATATTTCTTGTTTTTCCGGCTGACATCAAGATAAGTAACTGTGTTGGACTGATGGTTTCTGAGGCCCCTTCCAGCTCTAAAACTTTGTGACTCTTTGTCCTCCCACCAAATGTTCTTTGGTGCCAATGTTGGCCCCAGAATGAAGCCAACTGGACCAGGGATGGACTTAATTGTAATGTTCTCTGCAAGGAGAAAGTAGAGGAAAGAGAAAGGAAGGAGAGGGTAGCAAGAGGCAGCATTACTAAAAATTCCAAACACCATTCAGCATGAGTTGGACAAAGTCTGTTCTCCTGCATCTGGGGAAAGACAGTTGCCAGCACCACCCCCACATTAAAACATAACTTACTGGAGTTTCCTTACTATTTATTATAAAGTGAAATGTATTCATCTTGGGATTTTTAGAAGCAAAGGATAATTTTAAAGAAAAAGACCATCTTCAATTCTATACAGGAATGACCACAATTAGTATCTTGGTGCATTTCAGCCGGGCATGGTGGCTCATGCCTGTAATCCTGGAACTTTAGGAGGCCGAGGTGGGTGGATCAGGAGTTTGAGAGCAGCCTGGCAAACATGGTGAAACCCCATCTCTACTAAAAACACACAAAAATTTAGCCAGGCATTGTGGCTTGTGCCTGTAATCCAAGCTACTCAGGAGGTTGAGGCAGGAGAATTGCTTGAACCCAGGAGGCGGAGGTTGCAGTGAGCTAAGATGGTGCCACTGCACTCCAGCCTGGGCGACAGAACGAGACCAGGTCTCTCTCTCTCTCTCCATATATATATATATATATATATATATGCATTTCCTTCCAATTCTTTTTAAATGTTTATTTATCTTTAGATCTATCTATCCATCTGATATAGTTTGGATCTGTGTCCCCACCCAAATCCCATCTTGAATTTTAAACCCCAATGTTGCAGGTGTGGCCTGGTGGGAGGTTATTGGATCCTAGGGGTGGGTTTCTCATGAATGGTTTAACACCATCTCTCTTGGTAGTGTCCTCACGATAGTGTGTGACTTCTCGTGAGATCTGGTCATTTAAAATTGTGTTGCCCCTTCCCCCCTCTCTTGCTCCTGATTTCATCATGTGACATGCCTGCTCTCTCTTCACCTTCTGCCATGATTGGAAGCTTCCTGAGGCCTCCCCAGAGGCTGAGCAGATGCCTGTGTTATGCTTCCTTTACAGCCTGCAGAACTGTGAGCCAATTCAACCCCTTTTGTTTATACGTTACCCAGTCTCAGGTATTTTATTTATGGCAAGGCAAGAATAGCCTAATACACCATCCAACCCATCAACATATGCCCATGTATTCCAGTTTTTGCAGGAGAAAAATGGCATAAACGATTTTCCCAACTAACACTGTCTTCACCGTTTTCCTACGCCATCAAATTTTTTTTTAATTTTTATTTTAAGTTCTGGGGTACATGTGCAGGATGTGCAGGTTTTTTGCATAGGTAAACATGTGTCATGGTGGTTTGCTGCACCTATCAACCCATCACCTAGGTATTAAACCCAGCATGCATTAGCTATTTATCCTGATGCTCTCCCTCCCCCGACCCCACCCCTGACAGGCCCCAGTGTGTGTTGTTCCCCTCCCTGTGTCCATGTGTTCTCATTGTTCAGCTCCCACTTATAAATGAGAACATGTGGTGTTTGGTTTTGTGCTCCTGCATTAGTTTGCTGAGGATGATGGCTTCTAGCTCCATCCATGTCCCTGCAAAGGACATGATCTCATTCCTTTTTATGGCTGCATAGTATTCCATGATGTATATGTACCACATTTTCTTTATCCAGTCTATCACTGATGGATATTTGGGTTGATTTCGTCTTTGCTATTGTAAATAGTGTGGCAAAATACTGTTTCAAAATACAAATTATTCTATAGCATTCCATGAAGTTGATAAACTGTAATGTGTCTCATTGTTCAGCTCCCACTTATAAATGAGAGCATGTAGTGTTTGGCTTTCTGTTCTTGCATTAGTTTGCTAAGGATAATGGCTTCCAGCTTCATCCATGTCCCTACAAAGGACATGATCTCATTCCTTTTTATGGCTGCATAATATTCCATGGTGTATATCCATCTTAGACATTCATGTTGCTTGTAATTTTTTCCTGTTACCACAATGCAGAGACAACCATTCTTGTAGATGGATCTTTGTATTTTCAGTTATTTTAAAGATACATTTGCTGAAATATAATTTGGGGCCAAATAATATGAACTTTCTTAAGAGTTTTCATATGTATGTGTCACCCACTTATTCTCCATAATCCCTCTGTGCCTCTGCAGTCATGTGCCTCCTTCCTCTGGTAACTTTTTAGAATAATGGAGCAGGTCAACTCTCAGTTTTATGCCTTCACTGAACAAAGCCCAGAAGAGTGAAAGGTAAAAATGACATGCAGAATGCTAAGTTTCTCTCCAAGGATCCTAGGCCTCATAAGTGAGGGGAAAAAACACAAAAGGTCAGAAAGAAAATTAGAGTTAAATTGACGTAATTGAAACAACCACATACTAAATATCCTAGTGGAAGCCAGAATGCCAAAGAGCATTGTTATGTCAAGAAAATGTCCCTTAAGCAAGAATGGCAGGTCCGGTACCATTAGCGCGTGGCAGCTTTTAGAGATGGTGCCCATATGGCTAAAGGAACCTAGTCCCTTGCTGTGTTAGTCAGTGAGGGCTGCCATAGCAAAACACCATAGACTGGGAGGCGTAAACAACAGACATTTATTTTCTCATAGTTCTAAAAGTTGGAAGTCTAGGCCCAAAGTGTTTGCAGGGTTGGTTTCTCCTTGGCCTCTCTCCTTGGCTTGTAGATGGCATCTTCTCCCTGTGTTCTCACACGGTCCCTCTGTGCATGTCTCTGTCCTAATTTCCTCTTCCTTTTTTTTGGTGGGGGGGAGAAGGAGTCTTGCTCTGTCACCAGGCTGGAGTGCGGTGGCATGATCTCAGCTCACTGAAACCTCCACCTCCTGGGTTCAAGCAATTCTCCTGCCTCAGACTCCTGAGTAGCTGGGACTACAGGCACATGCCACCACGCCTGGCTAATTTTTTTTTTTTTTTTTTTTTTGTATTTTAGTAGAGACGGGGTTTCACCATGTTGCCCAGGCTGAGCTCATGCAATCTGTCTGCCTCGGTCTCCCAAAGTGCTAGGATTACAGGCGTGAGCCACCACACCCTGCCCTAATTTTCTGTTCTTATAAGGACACCAGTCAGATTGGATTAGGGCCCACCCTAATGACCTCATTTGAACTCACCTCTTTTTGTTGAGACAGTGTCTTGCTCTGTTGCCCAGGCTGGAGTGCAGTGGTATAACCATGGCTCACTGCAGCCTCGACTTCCCAGACTTAACCTTAACCTCCCAAGTAGCTAGGACTACAGGCATGTGCCACTATGCCTGCCTAATTTCTAATTTTTTTTTTTTTTGTAAAGATGGGGTCTCACTGTGTTCCCAGGTCTGATTTCAAACTCCTGGGCTCAAGTGATCCTCCAGCCTTGGCCTCCCAAAGTGCTGGGATCAGAGGCATGAGCCACCATGCCCAGCCTTAACTTACCTCTTCAAAGGCCCTGTTCCTATACAGTTGTATTCTGAGGCACTGGGGATTAGGGATTCAACATTTGAATTTTGGTGAGCCATAATTTAGCCCATAATCCTCACCTAGTAGAAGGACTGGTTTATGTGGACAGGGCTTTGTGTTTGTAATCTGGTTTCACCAGCTTCTAATGCAGGACCCCAGGCCCTTGCAAAGTACCCTTCCTTCAAATATTTCTGGGAGTCCTTCAGGGAGTATCAAGCAGATTGTACTTTCCACGATGGCTGCAACACTATCTCGTATCTTATCTGCTCTTCTGCAGGGTGACCTTGGCTTTTCCCACATCAAGACGTAGAGTCTAATATCCATTCCTCTGGAGTCTGGGCTAGCCTTGGTGACTTGCTTGCAATGAACAGAGAACAGCAGAAATGATGCTCCATGATCTCTAAGGCCCGGTTAGAAAAGGCCATGCAGCCTCCAGATATTCCCTCTTGGAGTCCAGCTGCCATGTTGTGGGGAAGCCCAAGCCACAAGAAGCCACAAAAACGCACTCTGGCTCATAGTCCACACTGAGCCCAGCTAGCAAGTGATCCCAGTTCAGGCATCCCAGCTGAGGGAAATACCTAGCCACTTCCCAGCTGTGCCCTGAATGGATTCCTGAGCCCCACAACCTGTGAGCATAGCAAAATGACTGTTTTTTAATCATTTTTGGATGATGCAGCTAAAGCCTAAAGAGGTATTGCTGCTCGCTCAAAGTTATTTTGCTGATTAATGGAGCTGGATTAAAATCCAGACCTCATAAATTTTCAATCAGAGCTCCTTCCACCATTTATTCTTTCAACAAATGTTTATTGTTACTAGGGCTCCACGTGCTGTTTTGGGCACTGGGGAGGTGGCAGTGACCCCTGACTCTAGCTCCAGAGGACAGAATGAGGACTGATGGGTGATCCCTGTGGAGAGGCTGGTTACAATTCAGTGTAGACAAGACCTCTGGAGCAAGGAGAATTTTCTGCAAATGGAATGACCTTGAGGGGTGACACACAGAGGAGCTGGATGCCTGGGACGGATGATTACATTTAATGAGCATTGAGATCAGCCCCAACTCTCCCTTCCAACTCGGGGAGTCTATTACTTCCAAACTTTGTTCCTAAAAGGATTTAAAGCAACTTTATTTTATTTGACCCACAACTACCTTTTTTCTTTTTTCTTTTTTTCTTTTTTTTTTTTTTGAGAGATGAAGTCTTGCTCTGTTGCCCAGGCTGGAGTGCCAGTGGCACGATCTCGGCTCGCTCCACCTCTTCGGTTCCAGTGATTCTCCTGCCTCAGCCTCCCAGGTAGCTGGGATTACAGGCACACGTCACCATGCCCAACTCATTTTTGTATTTTTAGTAGAGACTGGGTTTCACCATACTGGCCAGGCTGGTCTTGAACTCCTGACCTCAGGTAATCCATCCACCTCGGCCTCCCAAAGTGCTAGGATTATAGGCATAAGTCACCAAGCCCAGCCAAAACTACCTCTTTCAAACAAGGTGCTCTTTAAGAAAGAGTTCTTCAGCCAGTGTGGTGGTGGGCACCTATAGTCCCAGCTACTCAGGAGGCTGAAGTGAGAGGATCACTTGAGCCCAGGAGTTCGAGGCTGCAGTGAGCTATGAATGCATCACTGCACTCCAGCCCAGGTGACAGAGCGAGATCCTGTCTCAACAAAACAAAAAGAAAAATAAACCCAAAAGCAACCAAACAAAAAACATTAAAAAAAGGAAAACCCTTCTACTAAATTTTATGATGTTGTCTGTACAATATTTGTCTTGTCTACCCTCAAAGCAGAAGACATCATCAGGAGACACAGGTTCAAATCCCATCTCCACCTTTCACTAGCTGGGTGGCCCTGGACAAATGATTTAATATCTGAGCCTCAGTAAAGTGGAAAAACACACTTTCCATCACACAGGGATTGTTGTGAGGATTAAAATACTTATGTAAAAATCAGGTAGAGAGATGTCTATTGAATCTGTTGCTAAAGCCTCTCCTTTTCACCGAGTAAATATCTCAAACTTTCTACGTCTGTTCTGCCCTCAAAGGCTCCCAATTCCCTCCTCACCTCACACTGAACAGGTGACCTAGCTATTTTAGAGAGAGAGTGAAGAAAATATCAGGTGCATCTCCCTAAATTTCCCTGATAATTCTTCTAAGCTATGACCTCTCCCTGGTTCTTTCTGCAGTGGACTAGATAGTCCTCCCCGACCTAAGACTAACCCTCCACTTCACAGAACGTTCCAGAGATTTGAGGCCGCTGAGCTGTTGGTGACCAACCCCTTCTCCTGGGTCCCCCTTTCTACAGAACACAAGCCCATATATTTCCTGCCATCTTCTGTCTAACCTTTGCATTAAACCTCTTGAAAATCATGTCCGGGCCCGGCGCAGTGGTTCACGCCTGTAATCCCAGCACTTTGGGAGGCCGAGGCAGGTGGATCACGAGGTCAGGAGATCGAGACCATCCTGGCCAACATGGTGAAACCCCACCTCTATTAAAAATACAAAATATTAGCCAGGCGTGGTGCCACACACCTGTGTAGACCCAGCTACTTGGGAGGCTGAGGCAGGAGAATCGCCTCTACAACCTGGGACTGGCTCAGGCTCCTGTCAACACTGTACTCACGGGGTCTTTGAAGGAGCTCTGTTGCTCAGCCTACAAGTCACTTTTCAGTCTTTCACTCCTTGTCTGTGTTGCCTTTTTTTTTTTTTTTTTTGAGACAGGGTCTCATTCTGTTGCCCAGGCTGGAGTGCAGTGGCACAATCTCAGTTCGCTGCAACCTCCCCCTCCTGGGTTCAAGCAACTCTCATGCCTCAGCCCCCTCCGAGTAGCTGGAATTACAGGCATGTGCCACCAAGCCCGGCTAATTTTTTGTATTTTTATTACAGACAGGGTTTCGCCATGTTGGCCAGGCTGGTCCTGAACTCCTGACCTCAAGTGATCTGCCCACCTTGGCCTCCCAAAGTGCAGGAATTAGACTTGAGCCACTGCACCCAGCCCAGTGTTGCCTTTGAAGTCATCTTCCTCTGCTCCTTCCTTCTCTGTATTATACCCAACATCCACATGTCTAATGATCATATCTGCCTGCGGATGTCCTGCTGACACATCAAATTTAACAGATTCAAATCAAACATGGCATTGTCCTCCTTATCCCTCCAAACCTCCCCCTCCACCTGTGTTCTCTCCCTTCAGAAACAAAATGGCCATTTTTCCAGTTTCCTAAGCCAGAAAACAGAACATTATCTGCAAATCTCTCTTTCTTAGCTATGGATTCTCTCTCCTAGATAGCTTTTTTGTTATTGTTGTTGTTGAGACAGAGTCTTGCGCTGTGGCCCAGGCTGGAGTGCAGTGGTATGATCTTGGCTCACTGCAACCTCCATCTCCTAGGTTCAAGCGATTCTCCTGCCTCAGCCTCCCAAGTAGCTGGGATTACAGTGTGGGCCACCACGCCCGGCTAACTTTTTTGTATTTTTAGTAGAGACTGGGGTGAGGGGGGGCGGTTCACCATGTAGGCCAGGCTGGTTTTGAACTTCTGACCTCAAATGATCCGCCTGCCTCAGCCTCCCAAAGTGCTAGGATTACAGGCGTAAACCACTGTGCTTGGCCATAGATAGCTTTTTAATCCGCCACTTCTCTCTCGTCCCAACTGCCACCATTACTTCATATTTGAATTGCTGCAATGGTCTCCTAGCAGATTTCCTGGCTCCCAGGCTTGCCCAATCCCAACCTAGCCCACAACCTGAATTACTTTTCTTTTTCTTTTTTTCTTTTTTTTTTCCCAAGATGGAGTCTCACTCTGTTTCCCAGGCTGGAGTGTAGTGGCGTAATATCAGCTTGCTGCAACCTCTGCCCCCCGGGTTCAAGCGATTCTCCTGCCCCAGCCTCTGGAGTAGCTGAGATAAACAGGCACGTGCCACCATGCCAGGCTAATTTTTGTAATTTTAGAGGAGACAGGGTTTCACTGTGTTAGCCAGGCTGGTCTTTGAATGACTTCTCTAAAAATGTTTGATTCTGTGGTTTTTCAAATCCCCATGCGTCTCCATTATTCTCATGCTCAAGTTCAAACTTTGGACTTCAAACTTTTGGCAGGTGCTGTTCCCTCTGCCTGGAACACCCTTTCTTCTCCTGACTGTTGAGGGATGAACTCTTAACTCATTCTTCAGGTCTTAGTTTAGACACTACTTCCCCTGGAATACTTTCCCTGTTTCCTCAAGGCTGTTAGATCCCTTCTGATATTCCCTTAGGTGATTTCACTTATCATATGACTGCAATTACTCTAATTGTTTATTTCACTCTTGCCTAGTGCTGGGGCAGGCACCAATCAGTTATTTGACAAACACTTGCTGAAAAGTCGGCATGGAAGGAATTGCTTTCCACTATGGGTATCAAGCTTGAGTGTATATCAGAAGCACGTGGGCCGGGCATGGTGGCTAACACCTGTAATCCCAGCACTTTGGAAGGCCGAGGCGTGTGGATCATAAGGTCAGGAGATTGAGACCATCCTGACCAACATGGTGAAACCCTGTCTCTACTAAAAATAGAAAAAATTAGCTGGGCATGGTGATGTGTGCCTGTTGTCCCAGCTACTCGGGAGGCTGAGGCAGGAGAATTGCTTGAACCTGGGGAGGTGGAGGTTGCAGTGAGCCAAGATGGCGCCACTGCACTCTAGCCTAAGGACAGAGGCAGACTCCGTCTCAAAAAAAAAAAAAAAAAAAAAAAAAGTAGAAGAAGCACCTGGAGGGCTGGTTAAACCATAGCTTGCTGGGCTCCACCCCCAGAGTTTCTGGTTCAGTAGTGTGGGGCGATATCCAGGTGATACTGATAACAGCTGGTCAGGAAACTCTGCTTCTTGCAATTTAAGGCACCCTGAGAGCTGAGGGACAGTTACTATTAAAGACAGCTGGTAGGCATTTTTGGATGCTTGGTACATTTCTGGTACCGCTCTTCTTCATAGCTTCCTTAATAAGAGCATTTAATCGGATTTTAGCTTTTGAAGATATCTCAGGAAACTAGGTAACCAAAGCACGCACCCCATTAGGGCTCAAAGCTGCACCTGGAACTGCACCCTGCTCGTTAATGGGTTGCCAGGCAACAGAACAAAGGTGAGGCTGAGGCAGGATCTGAGAGTGAACCACTGAGGCGACTAGAGGTTGGAGTTCTCATCAGGACAGGACCTTAGGAACCAGCCATTAGGGGCCCCCAGGATGTGGACTGGGAGCCTTGCGTTGCACATGGGAGAGCATCACATCCCCAGGTGGACAAGTGCATATTGTAACTTGGCCTCTGATAGGATTGGGGATTATTTTTCTCAGAAGTAGAACCATGGGAACCCATGGGGGAGATTTCCTAACGAGTTATAGGTAAGAAAAAACTTTTTAGGCTCATCACCTTTCACTTCTTAAAAACAAGCTTTATTAGTGTTTTTTTTTTTTTTTTTGTAAATTATGAAATACACATTCACATTTGGAAATTTAAAAAGTACAGGAAAGCACATAATTCCATGTCCCCTGAAGGAAACTATATACATTTGGCATTCATCCTTTCAAAAAGAAAAAAAAGAATAAATGAGATTCTCTATATATTTGCTCCATAACTTTTGAAACACAGAACTGTGTATAGCAGACATTTCTACATCAGCGCTTTTAACAGTCATCCAGAAATGTGTGGATATGCCATATTGCACTTTTTTTTTTTCTACTAGTGATGCTGCAATGGACAACCTTATCCATATGTCTTTTTGCATGTGTGAGGTATAATAGATCAAAGACAATTCATATTTAAAGTTTAACTACCGGCTGGGCACAGTGGCTCATGCCTGTAATCCCAGCACTTTGGGAGGCTAAGGTGGGTAGATCACCTGAGGTCAGGAGTTGGTGACTAGCCTGGCCAACATGGTGAAACCCATCTCTACTAAAAAATACAAAAATTAGCTGGGCGTCGTGGCACGCCTATGTAATCCGAGCTACTCGGGAGGCTGAGGCAGGAGAATCGCTTGAGCCTGGGAGGCAGAAGTTGCGGTGAGCTGAGATCACGCCACTGCACTCCAGCCTGGGTGACAGAGTGAGCTCTTTCTCAAAAAACAAATTTTAACTACGGATTGCAGGTTTCTCTCCACGGTAGCTCTTTAGTTTGTACTTACACTAAGAATAAATGAATGCTCATTTCCTTATAGTCTTACCACACATTTGCCATTATCAGTCAGTCCTTAAACATTTTTTATAAGCCTCATTGCTTTAATTTTTTACTGTTAAGATCAATTTCTGGCTGGGCACGGTGGCTCACGCCTGTAATCCCAGCACTTTGGGAGGCCGAGGCAGGTGGATCACTTAAGGTCAGGATTCAAGACCAGCCTGGCCAACATGGCAAAACCCCGTCTCTGCTAAAAATACAAAAATTAGCCGGGCATGGTGGCATGAGCCTGTAATCCCAGCTACTTAGGAGGCTGAGGCAGGAGAATCGCTTGAACCTGGGAGGCAGAGGAGGTTGCAGTGAGACGAGATCACACCACTGTACTCCAGCCTGGGTGACAGAGTGAGACTCTGTCTCAGAAAAAAAAAAAAAAAAAAAAAAAATCAATTTCTTTGTGCATCTCTTCATTTATTTTCTCTCTATATCTCTCTGCCTGTTCCTATTCTTTGGTCTTTTGTTTTTTGAGATGGGGTCTCGCTCTGTGGCCTGGCTGGAGTGCAGTGGCACAATCGTGGCTCACTGCAACCTCCCAGGCTCAAGTGATCTTCCCACCTTAGCCTCGAGGGTACCTGGGACTACAGACACATGACAATTTATTTATATATTTTTTTGAGAGATGAGGGTCTCACTATGTTGCCCAGGCTGGTCTCAAACTCCTAGGCTCAAGTGATCCTCCCTCCTTGGCCTCCCAAAGTGCTGGGACTACAGGCCGGAGCCATCACATCCAGCCTCTGCTCATTTTTCTATAGGGCTTGTTCATTTATTTTTCTTATTGACTGATAAAAGCTCTATGTCTTATTGACTAACATAGATAGTAACATTTTCTCCAGTTTGTTAGTTTTTTTTCACAGTGCCATACAGATGCTTTTGGTTTTGAGTTTGTATACAGTTCAATCTACTGATGTTCTAGAAAGTTGCAAATTTTTCTTTTAAAATAAAAACAATACTTCCATCATTTAAAAAAGGTTCTCTTTTATGTCATGGCCCATATGAAAAAGGAGGAGAAAGGACAGAATGAAGCCAAAGAGGAATGAGGGCTCTATTATATTCCTCAGACTCAACGGGATTGATGAGATTAGTGATTTTCAAACTTTAATTTACATAGGAATCACTTGGAGATCTTTGAAAATGCAGATTATGAGTCAGCAGGTCCGGGACTGGGCTTGAGATTTTGCACATCTAACAACCTCCCAGGTGAGGTAGATGGCCCATGGGCCATACCTGGAGCAGCCAGGCTTTAAAGCATAACAAGGGAAAGCACTGTTGGTTTCATGAATCATCTTAATGACACGAAAATTATCATCTGTTTTGCAAACTCTCCTTTCTCTCTTTTTAATTAAGCACGGAAAATTCTAACTTCTTATTCTGGAAAGTAGGAGGTGGCCAGGGCTCATTGGGGGAAAGAGAAGAAGGAAAAGAAGGAAAAGGAGAAGAAGAGGAAGAAGGAGAGGAAGAGGAAGAGAAAAGGAAGAAGAAGAGGAAGAAGAAGAATAAGAAGAGGAAGAAGAGGAAGAAAAGGAGGAGGAGGAAGAAGTAGAAGGAGGAGGAGGAGGAGAAGAAGAAGGGGAAATAATCAGTTTTCATGGATTAACATCCCTCCACCTCATGGCCTTTAGCATATATGGTTACAATTTTTAATGGCAAGTATGCAGGTATAAAATGCTCACTTCTTGAGGCCCTCTTGTAGGGCTGGGCAAAATGAAGTTGAGAGATCATTTGGCCTTTGGGGCAGAAATATTCCAGCCCTGTCCTGGCTGTCTCCCCTCCCTGGCATTATAAAGGGGTTTCTCTGTATTATTGTTTGAGAAAGAATAGCTGTAGTCTAAACACACACCCCAAAATAGTAACCTAATGGGTCCTGTGAAAAGCAACATAGTCTGGGCGAGGAAAATCAAGTCTTAGAATAGGACTCAGGAGAGCTGGATGCTTGTTCTGGCTTTAACACAGTTGCTTCCCATGTATTAAACTTTCTTGGCTTGGCTTCTCCAACTGTAGAATGGAGACTAGGTAGAACCTTACTTCTCAAGACTGATATTGGGATAGGAAGAAAAAAAAATTTCTCGGAGAGGTTTCCAGACCTTCTTTGGTCACTGATCTTTTTTTTTTTTTTTTTTTTTTTTTTTTTTTTTTTTTTTTTGAGACAGAGACTCACTGGGTCACCCAGGCTGGAGTGCAGTGGCACGATCTCGACTCACTGCAACCTCTACCTCCTGGATTCAAGCAATTCTCCTGCCTCAGCCTCCTTAGTAGCTGGGATTACAGGCGCCCGTCGCCACGCCCAGCTAATTTTTTTTTTTAAACTACAGATGGGGTTTCATCATGTTGGCCAGGCTGGTCTCATACTCCTGACCTCAAGTGATCCACCCACCTTGGCCACCCAAAGTGCTGGGATTAAAGGCGTGAGCCACTGCACTTGGCCTGGTCACTGAGCTCTTATAACCTGGTGTGTACTAACTTGGCTTTCCAATTTCCAAGCAAGTTTCCACAAAGCTTTCTGCTACCTGCAAAATAAGTCATGGCAAAAGAGGCTCTGGGTAATTTTGATGTGTCCTAAAGTCAAGAAGCTGCTTGAGTTATGTTCGTGCCTGTGTGGACTAGAGCGGTATATGGGCACAGGTTTCTACGTGAAAGTGGTAGACATAGATCGATATTGGAGAGGAAAAGTTTAAATGTGCACCAAACTCAACTGGCGGGCAGAGCAAGGGTAGCTTAGGACAAGGATTGCCACGTTAGTAGACAGAAAGGAAAACCAGCATTTACTGAGTGTGAATTATCTCACTCTCTCTCTACTACCCTGGAGATGGGAATTATTCCTAACTTTTTACAGGAACTCGGAGTCAGCGATTTGCCCAAATTTCACAACTACAAAGGGTGGAGCTGAGTGAGACCTCAAAGCCCCATGACCACTCTTGGATCACCAGCCCTCTATCTCCCAGCAAAGCAGAGGTGGTTGGGGTTCGTGAAGAGGAAAGGAGGTGAGCTCCCGACCTTGGGCAAAACACTTCACTTCTTTTATTTATTTATTTTTTGTTTTTTTTTTTTGAGACAGGGTCTCACTCAGTCACCCAGGCTGGAGTGCAGTGGCAAGATCTCGGCTCACTGCAACCTCCACCTCCCAGGTTCAAGCAATTCTCCTGCCTCAGCCTCCCGAGGAGCTGGGACTACAAGCGCACGCCACTACGCCCGGCTAATCATCTTCTTCTTTCTTTCTTTCTTCTTCCTCTTCCTTTTTCTTTTCTTTTTTTTTAACTAGAGACGAGGTTTCACCATGTTGGCCAGGCTGGTCTTGAACTGACCTCAAGTGATCCGCCCACCTCAGCCTCCCAAAGTGCTGGGATTACAGGTGTGAGCTACCGCGCCCGGCCCACTTCATTTCTTTATGCCTCAGTTTTTCCATCTGTACCAGGGCCAGCACCTCTCACACAGCAGGTGGTGAAGCTGCTGCTGCTGCTGCTGCCCTGGGCTGGCCCACAGTGAGTGCTCACTGCACAGGAGATATTGCTTCCCCCCGCCCCGCAGGTTCTCATTATAATCTTGCAAGTTTGAAGAAACCCAGCCTTGCTAGCGAAAGAAGATAAAAACAGACATGTCTCTCTGCCTCCAGTCTCATCCCCATGTCCTCAGGGCGCTGTCCTCTTCCGGCTCGTCCCACCTATGTGCCCTCACCATATCCTCAGAACAGGGCACCCGTGGCTCCTTTTACTTTTTTGCCCCTCCTAGCATGGTGTGGAAAGGAGGCAGAGGGCAGGCCTCTTTCTGAAACCACCTCCTGTTCGGCGGCTGTACTTGGACCTCAGTTTCCCTGTTTCGTTCACGTGGTCATTGTTAAGTCTTAGGGAACGTGTACAGAGGCTAATATTGAGCCATCAATCAGTTGTTTGACAAATACCATAGGCGCTCTGTGAGCAGGAGCTGGCTCCTATCCCAGACCCCAGACCTGTGACCTGCTCTCCACTCGCCCGGGGTCTTTCTTGGCTGGGACAATAAACCTACTAACGGTATCAAGTCCGCATCAGGTGCTTCCTGGGGAGCCAGCCCCGTGCTGGGCTCACACCCAGACCCTCTGCCTTCATCTCTTACATGATCTCATGCAACCATCATCACACGCCCCCAGACTCCTCCCGGGCCAACTCCAGAGGCAGCGGAGTGCGTGTCACCTCCAGCTCTCCGCCCACAAAAATGCTGGCCTTCCAGCCTCCAGTGCGCTTAGTTCACCCCATAAACTCTGCTAATGCTTACCACATGCTGAGCGTCGGCGCCCGTCCCCACCCCCAGCCCCACAGGCTCCTGGGTCCCGCCCTGGGAGACCCTCCCACTGGCCGACCCTGCCCCGAGACTCGCCCACTCCACGGTGGGAAACCTGCAATATGTCCCTCCCTCCTCCGCCCTCCTCCAGCCCCGGCCAAAAGTGACCTTGGACGCTTCTACAATGCCATGTCCACTCCTCTGAACAGGAGGCGAGTTTGCACCCAGTGGTGCCTTTGGTTGCTAGAAATTAAAAACCCGATTGCGCGTGTTTGCAATTACGGTAACTTAGCGCGTCACCCCCAAGCACTGAGCTCGCTGGTGGGAGCCGGGCGCCTCTCCGCCCTCGGCCCGGGGCTCCCGCACGATCTGCGCGTCCTGCTGCACCTGAGCCCTCCCCACCCGGGCGCCCGCACCGCCGCGGGGCCGGGCGAGGATGCGCCACCCCCGCCCGTCCTCCCGCGCACGCCTGGCCCGCGAACCCGCCCCGGGAGCGCGTGCTGAATCGGCGCCGCCTGCAGTCCCCACTACGGGTCCCTAGGGGGCGCAGCCGGCGCGGGAAGCCGCCCGAGCCGGGCGCCGGGGCCGGGACGAAATTGCAGGCGGGCGGGCGCCGTGACTTTGAAAACAAGCGAGGGCTTGGGGGGCGGGCCCTGGGAGCGGGCGCCGCCTCCCTCGGCCAATCAACGGCGGGCGGCGGGCGCGGGCGGCGCGTGCGGCCGGGCTGTGAATGGGGAGCGGCGGCCGAGGCGGCTGAGGGCGAGCGCGACGCGCGGGCGGGCGCACTTTCTCCTCAGCGCCGGGCGGGGGCGGCGGCGGCGGCTCCTCAGCGCCCGGCGGACCCCTCGGAGCTAGCGCGGCGGGGCCTGGCACCCCGGCCGCGGCGGGCTCGGGACTGCGTGAGCGCCGGACGCGAATTTCCCCCGCTGACAACTTCTCGCCCGGCTCGCCCCCGGCCCGCGCCGCGCCCCTCACGCGGGGACCCGGGACGCCGCCCCTCAGCGCTGGGCGGCCGCTCACCTCGTGCCGGGGGGCGCCGCGCCTCCCGCGGAGTGGCCGCGCCCGCTGGGAGCCGTCCCGCCTGTCCTGCCCGCCCGTCCGTCCGGCGCGGCGCTCGTGGTGGCGGCTGCTCGGCATGGCCCGGGGCGCCCGGCCCTCGGCGGCCGGTGGCGGCGGCGGCGCAGAGCCCCCTGAGCGCGCGGGCCCCGGGCGGCCGCGGGGATCCCCGCCCGGCCTCGCCCGCCCCTCGCCGTCGCCGCGTCCCGGCCCCGAGCCCTCGAGACCCCGGGTGGCGCCCGAGACCCCCGGCGGGGACACGGCGGGCGCGGGGCGGTGCGGCGAGCGGCGGGCGGCAAAGTTGGGGCCGGGCCGCCGCGGCTGGTGGGCGCTGCTGGCGCTGCAGCTGCACTTGCTCCGGGCGCTGGCGCAAGGTAGGTGCGCGCTGGGTCGCGGGCCGGGGGCGTCGTCTCGGGGCGCGGAGGCGCGAACTTGAGCAGCGAGAGTGTGTCCGGGGTCCCCCCGCCTCCCGGCCTGGGTCGGGATGCGCCTTGCTGGGGTTGCAGGGAGCCCAGAGGCTCCTATACGCCGGACTCGGAGGAGAGGGAAACTGAGTCCCGTAGAGCCTGCACCCCGTCTGCTGCTTTGCATTTTATTTTTTTTTTACATCGCAGTAGCACAGACAAAAATTTTTAAGTTGAGGACCCATTCCTCAGCTCCTTAAAAGGATGCCGGAGTCCCCTTTCCATTGCACGGATGAAAAAGGGGCTGGTCTGTACCTGAGTCTTTGCACCGCAGGGTCTGGTTTCCGGTGAGTGACATCCACAAGACTTGCAAATATCAAGTGCCAGTCGCTGTGAAAAGCCTTTTCCAGCCCCTCCCCAGGGCCCCATCCTCTCCCCAGTCCCCGCCTGCCCCTGACTCCCCCAAGTCCCGAAGCCCGACCCCAAGTGGGTGCTGCGCGGCCGGTGGAGCAAAACTTTCAGTGCCCACAGCTTTTGCACTTGGCTTTGTTTTTCTCCCTCTGTTGGCTTCTGTTTAGAATACAGTGGTGAGCTCTGAAATAGGGAAAGAGGATCTGCTGAATGGAAATGACCTTTTGAAAAGGGAGATGGGATCTCTTGTGAAGCGAGCTTTCCCTCCCAAATCTGGGCTTCCCTCCACCCCCTCCCGGCCCCCGACAAAACCGGTAACATACCCCTGCCAGCTAGCATCTTTTCTTTTGAAGTTTGCTGGTCTTTAAGCCAAAACACCCCCCTCAACCCAGAAATAACTATTTTAATACGTCCTTTGGTAAAGTCTTTAAAACACATTGGTGAACTGGTTTTGCTGATGGTAGTTTTAGGAAAATTAACTTAGTTGTATTCCAAGATACAGCTAACGAACAGTCACGGTAAGGAACTTGGTATTCTGAGATTGACAAAGATGAGAGCATTACACTTAAATTAGATGTGTTCTGTGTCTTGTGAAGATGATTTATGTGTAGTAACATGACTTAAATGTAATAACATTTTAAAGGTCTGAGCTCAAAACTATCATCCAATAGCTTAACAACTAATTCATACTTTTTTTATTAATGCTTATGTAATGTTATCTAAATTGTGCCCCTCCACCCCCTTCCAGCTTTCATAAATGCTCCCTCTTATGTTTTACTACATGAAAACAAATTGCCATATTTCTGGTGAATTTAACTCCTCCATTACTTGGAAAATTTTCATTTCACTTATTTGTGCTTTTTGCTTGATGACTTACTCTGGAAGAAAAGCATTTATTAAGTCATTTTGTCCAGTGGGATCTGTAGATTGTTAGAGAAACCAGGTTCAAGTGAAGAAATCTAAATCACTTAGGATGACCTTTAAAATGTGTTTATTATTAAGTTTTCTTTTTTTAAACAGTGACTTGCGTTTTGCAGTAAGACCTGTACGTTCATACCTTTGAAGATTCGTGCACAGACTGAAATGGTGGGGAAAAAATCTGCCAGTGGCTTTGTTTTGAAGAATATTACATAGATTTCAAGTTTTTATCAGTTGCATTTGAAGGCTGTGTAAAGCATTGCATTTTAACAACTGAAATGTTAATGAAAATACATTTTTAAAAATATATTAAGGCAACAATCGAACTTTGTTAGGGAGGAATATTTTATTCCTTTTTGGCAGTAAAAACATTGGTACCTGTTTTACATTTATATCGTTTATGAAAGTGTACAGATCTTTTAGTGTAAAATTTCAAATAGGTTGTCACAAATTTTAAATTCATTGATGGGTTTCTGTTCTCTGTGCTCTGTGAAATGTGTAATATATCTATCTTTTTTTATATCATATTGAAAATTCATGTTACAGAGGAGATGTCACCATTTGACAAAAGCTCATGTATCTTGAAAATGAAAATTCTGGTGCTGTTATAAGAGATTTCTGATGGGATGATGAGTTGGTCTTATGCGCAGGAATGCATTCTCTTGAATCTTATCAGTTGTAACATTCTAAATGGAATAGTTACCACTACGTTGGAACGCCTCCTAAGTACCATATTATTACATTGTAGCTAAGTGAAGCTATGCCTAATTTCTCTGCACCTCATGTAGGTAGGCTAGGTCATGTATCTTGGGAAAAAAACATGTGCAACATTGATCAGTAAAAGTTACATTTTTATAACCTAGATTACAGACCCTCTGTGTAACTGATCATGATGTGAACCGCCAGGTTCAGGTCTTCCAAATGTAACTTTAATATGCCCTGGAGTTTCTTCTTTCTATGCGATGATGAGAATTTCTGAGTTGTATGCTCTGCTTATTGCTGTGTGTTTAATTGCTTGTGACTTTCCCGGATTCCTAAAAAGCCAAGTCTTTAATTCTGGAAGGCAGGTGGCAACACATGCTTTCTTTATGCCATCCACCAAGGAGCCAGCTGTGAGTGGTTTGGAAGGATGACTTCTGAGGCTAAAGATGTATAAGCAATCTTATGTGTGAAGTCCGTGGTGCCTTTAGCTTTACTGCTGGACCCTTTACAGGCTTATTGATTCTGGCAGTATTCAGTAGACCTCCTAGATTGAGCTTGCATTCCTCAGGCCTAGAAAGGATAGGAATGTTCTTGTCAATTTCTCCGTGGGGCTGTTCATAGTCCTCAGTTTCTCATTTGAAATTATCTCCACTTGGACCTATGGTTCTCAAGCTTTGGTATGTGTTAGAATCACCTGGGGAATTTGATGAAACTCTAGAGTACCTACTCTTCCTCTTCCATGAGCCACATTTGCTTTCCATGTGATTCTAATACACATTGGAATTCGAGAACTACTCACTTATTACCTTGTGTTTCCCCCCATTCCAGACACCCGCTGACTTCCTGGAAACTCTCTAGCCCAGTGTTTCTCAAACTTGGTTGCACATTGGAATCGCTTGGAGCTTTAAACTACTGATGCCTGGATGTCACTCCTAGAATTGGTTTTAGTGAACTTGAGGTTTGATCTGGGCATCAGGATGCTGAGACACCCCCCCTCCCTCCAGGTGATTCTCATGTTTAGCCAAGTTTGAGAACCACTGCTCTAATGCTTTTACGTGAGACCACATGGCTTGATTTCCCTTTCATGCCTTCCTGGGCTTATTGTCCTCCCCCAACAATTGCAGTGACTTTTATGGACCTTGGGACTGTGTTCACTTATACCTGTTCCAGGTTCATGAACTGAAACTTAACAGAGTACACTAGCTTTTCACGTATGTATTGTTTATTCCTACTGAAACTGTTGAGCCCCTGCTTTGTGCTGCCTGAGGTGTACATCGGAATCACTGGTGAAAATTTAAAATATAGTCATCTGGGCTTCACCTCAGACCTGTTGGTTCTCAGAAGCATGCATTTAAAAACTCTACAAGTGATTCTTGTATATTTGTGTTACTTTATTTTTATTTTTAATCCTCGTGTTGGTTAATCCCATAATCTCACTCAATTTCTCTGTCATCCTTAGCCTGATTTTTCTGTGGTCTGGGTCACTTTTCTCAGGCCAATTCCCAGCCTTGGACAAGGTCTACTAATTAGGCATTTCTGCCACTTGTTTGCTGGAGTGTTGAGTTCACTACAAATCTAGCTTCCTTTTGGGCCCATGTTGCTTTCCATTAATCCAGAAGTACTTTGCTTCCCCTCCTCCTAACCTACTCCCTTTACAACTT
This sequence comes from Pongo pygmaeus, assembly GCF_028885625.2. Classification (NCBI taxonomy): domain Eukaryota; kingdom Metazoa; phylum Chordata; class Mammalia; order Primates; family Hominidae; genus Pongo; species Pongo pygmaeus. Next base: position 3,361,274 of record NC_072379.2, read on the forward strand.
TGTAATTTGAGTTTCAACTGGAACTTGAGTTCTAGACTCCCTTACTTTGAATATCATCTTAATAAAGAGTCTTGCTTAGTGAGTGCTCAGATACTTAATTAAATTTTATTAGGCCACTGGGTATTTAACAGACAACTGGTCTCTTGGTTGGTTAGTGTCTTCCAAATCCACCAATAAGCAGTTATTATCCTCTATGCAGTCTACATAGCCATCTGTAGCTGTCCTTTATTGAACCTTTATCTGCCAAGCACTAAGTGCTCATTTATTCTTCACAGCAGCTCCTGAGAGGTAGACAGCATTTTTGTTCTCATCTTACCTATGGGAAAACTGAGGCATTCAGATGTTAACTAACTTTGCTAAGGTCCCAGGACTAGGAGTGGTGATGCCAGAATGAAAAGTCTGATCCAGAGTCTGAACATAACTTGAGTTCATAACCCCTGGGCTGGAGCATTTCCCATGTAGCCTCTGCCTTTATAAGGAGAGGGAAAAACGGGCAGCAGTCAGATCTGTACCAAAGGGAAAGATGGTGGTTGATATTTTCTAAATACAATATTGAGTAATCTGACCTCAAGTTTTAGATTAACCTTATTTACGATTATGATTGCAAAATAAAAATTACGTAATTTGGAAAATAGAGATGAGGGATGTATGTAACCCCTTCCATCTACCCATCCGTCTCCTCTAAGAAAATGGCCATCATCATTTTGATGTATTCCCTTACCCCAATTTTTCTTTCATAACATAACATGAATTCTAGCTCCATGGTGGTCTGTTGGCAGAGATTAGACCACCCCAGAATGGACTACTGGGAGTGCACCAACCATTTCTTTGAGGAACATTTGGAAAATTCTTTTATCTGCACTCAAGTGTATGAATTTGAGTCCTTTAAATAAGGAGGTGGAGTTTGTAAAGTACTGATCTTTTATTAGTTTGCCTTAGCACACATTTTATGTAAACAGTTAAGTTTAGGCTATATACTGGGGTTTATGCCTAACCAGAAGTTTCCTGGGCCCTCAAATACTGAGGTAAAACAACGTGGAAGCCTGCAAGTTAAGTGGGTAATTAAGTGATATCAAGTAAGACTGTGTAGTTTAATTCTCCCTACCAGTTGCCTTTATGTTATTTCCATCCTCAGAGCCCCTGTATTGCTTGTATTGGGATACATAGGATTTGGCGTCTAAGGTGGCAGAGGTGTGTGGCATGTAGTGTCTTTCTGCCTGCCTGCCTTACGGTGTCCCAGAGACCAGAGACTGGTAATGTCAGCTGACTGAAACTAGAGAATGGAATGGACACAAAGTGAGGATTCTCATTAGGTCATGGCTTAAATTTCTCTAAGAAGTAAAGAAAGTGGTAGTTGTAAGAGTAGACCTCCAGGTCCAAATGCATTGAAAGTTGAATTAAGCTCAAGGTGGGGAATGAAAATCACATTGAAAGGTGTAGTATAAAGAAAAATTAAGGGTTATTTACAAAAGAAAGCTGTTGATGTTTTGTTATTTGATTAAATACTCCTGGTAACCAATTATACATTTAACCCAAAGTAACCGAGCATTTTAATTCGCATAGTTTCTAAAATTTTATTTGACTTCATTTCTGTAAGGCATTGTCTTAAATTTCCCCCTAAGTATGTACATCTCTCTTTTTTTTTTTTTAAAAAGGCATAAACGTTCATACCCATAATCCTGAGGGAGGACATATTTTGTCAGTTGGGACAGCAAATATGGCACCTCCTGCCATCCTATGGTAGCACGTAGAAGGAAGTTACAGGTTTTTCAGTGAATCCCTGAAATGCAAAAGTCTGTCACAGTTAGGTACCTACCTGCCAGTTATTGATCCTATACCTGAGATCTGTTTTGGAGAGGTTACTACTCTTAGAGCTTCATTATGTGAACAGTGTTGCCACTAAATCCAAACACAAAAATCATGATTATTATGGGAGCATTGCTGTAGGAAACCCTTGTTTATGTAAGTGCAATTCTAGTATTTAGGTGGTTGGCTTCCTGACAGAAAGCTCCAAAGCCAGAAACTCATTCCATCAGCCTGGTCCCAATCTCCTGTGGGTATTGTGGGAATGAAAGCATTTTTTATAAAGCTTTCCTAGAAACATAGATATGGTAAATATACATCGGGCTAAGTATCAGTAGGCCTTGTTTATACTTCATTCTGTAACTACCTTGCAGTATGAGCAAGTCTATTAGTCTCTCTGAGTCTGTTTTCTTACCTATAAAAGGAGGGATTAGACTAGATGTTCAAAATTGTTCTACTCTGATTCTCTGATCTTCTATATGTTGTCTTCCTTTCTGCCCATCACTAGACTCTGCATGTGTCTCCTGTCTGGGGATTCTGTAACTCCATATGTCTTAGCTTAGAACCTAATTTTCTTCATTTTACTTTTCTCAGAGTATTTACAATGTTGAAGACAACTAAGATGCAATGTAGTATTTCTCCTTAGGTGCTGCCGTCTAACACATGATATATTTACTTTAGCCTAAAAATGGTTCATGTTCAAAATTTTAGGTTCTGTAAAACAAGTTAGTGCCATAATTTATCAGTATAAGCCTGAAATTTGGAGAAACAAATTTTCTTAAAATGTGAGATGCTTATTTATCTACATGGCTGGAAGAAGGGGCAAGACTAATAGAATTCTGGAGGTAGTTAATGCAGTGAGAAACTTAAAAAGATATGAGAAAATAGCGATGGATGAGAATGTTTATATTTACTGTACAGTGACCATCAGTAATTAAAGAGATTAGATGTTGTCTGTTTCTGTGCTTAACATAATGTTATGTTGGTTTAATTGTCTTCATTAGGGGCTTTTAGTAAAACAAAGGGTCTTTAAAATTGACGCAATAATTTTTCACTTAAACAGGCTTAACTGGCACTTTATTGATATACAGACAATGTCTAGTGAAGGTAACAGCTATCAATTAAATAGTCTAATTTCTTGAAAACAGATATGTCAGTCAAGTAAATCTATTTCTGATTTTTGGAGATTAGCTTGATGAACATGGGCTAAGACTATAGTTTCTGCAGTGTTTTTGGCTTTGGTTCATTTTCAAAAAAAAAATTTTTTTTAATGGATAAGGCTAGGCTTTAGAGTTGTGGGTTCAAAGAATGGGCTAGACCCTGGGGTCCATATTATTACGTAGAATTAGTCTTTGTGCAATGTTTGGTTGCCTTTTCTCCTTTCTATAACTCTCCATGGTATTCTAGACCTAATTCTTTACCTTGAGAGGGTTGGAAGCTCTCAAGTATGTAAGCTTAATTTTACAACGATGAATAGTCTTTCCGATAAGAAAAAAATATAGGGAAATAACCACGTAATGACTGTGGTGATTTGGGGAGGAATATGGAAACTTGGGGAGCTCTGGTAGTTGCCTTTATTAAGAATAGTTGGTAGCAGGAATTTTATCAACCCAAGCAGGCTAATTAGAATATATTTCAGTTTTGGAGTAAGGAGGGATTTTGTATCACAAAGGTATAACCTGTCATACTTAACTAAGGGTGCTCATTTCCACAGGTGGTAGTATTTGTGAGTCCCTCTCTCTGGTGTGATCCTTAATTTATTTTGTGTGTTTGTGAGCCTGTTTTCAAAGTGAAGGTCAGTTTTATCTTCTTTCTAGGTGTTAGGTGCGATGCAAAAAGAATGAAAGAGATTTTGATAGGGTATGACCAAGCCCTTCTATACAATGGATGTCAGTGTTGATTTTTATATACAAACCACCAGATGGCAACAGAAAAAGTGTTTATATAGGATATAATCTGTGGTTTCCACAGCCAAGTTTTTTTTTTTTTCCTTCCATGATTTACCACTTTTTAGTATGCTTAGGTAACATGTACAATTTCTGGCTAAGAGCAAGGCGAGTTTATAATACCCAGCTATGTGAAATCAAAACCAGGTAATAGAATAGTGGCAGAGTGACACTAGAAAATTTTTTTTTTTTTTTCCTGAGTGTATAAACTGTTCCCAAAGGGAGCAAGTTTCCAGGGATGCAACTTCGATTTATATTATTGTATAGTCATGCTTTTACTTCTGATTTTTTTATTCATCATTTATTCAGCTCTTACAGTAAGCTGTAATGATTTGCAGAACATAAAAGAAAATATGGCTGTTACCCTAAAGCATTTTATGTAACACCTTTAAAAGGAAGAGATACATGAGTTTACAAACATTAAGCATATTTATGTATTTGCCGGCCAAAGGTATTTTTACTCTATGTAGAATTTGTTTTATTTTTGCCTTGTAGGCGTATTCTCTTTTTCTAAGCGTGCTGTCTTGGCTCTTCTAAAATGGTTGTCTTAGCTAAAACTCCTGGTTACAAGCTAGAAACTCAGTCTGAACTACTTAAGAAAAAAAGGATTTTATTGGAGGAGTCCTGGGGTATCACAGTATAACTAGGAGAATTTCTTTACATTTGGCAAGTTTAGTATTCACTTCCACCTAGGGAATAACTAGAGCCACGTGCTCAAAAGCTCCCGGGTACTGTCCTTTTGGCCATCATCTCTCAGTTTGCTTCTGTGTCTGTGCTGGCATCATTCTGGATTCACTGGAAATTGCTTTCTTTTTGTGGCTGAAACCTAGCTGTCACCACTCTTTGCATTCCTATTACTTCAGACCCTCAAATAAAGATAGACTTAAATCTTTGGTACTGAGTCCAAAATCTGTGAAATGATCAGATTTGTATTTTAAAATCATCTTGAGTGGGGGGAATAAAGCATTATTTTTGTTGGAAAATTGAGAATGGGTTGGAAGAAACCAGAATGAATGACTGTAGATGTGTTGGACTGTAACAATTGAGGTGAGAGAAAGTAGCAGCTTGGGCTAGGTGGTGGTGCTGGAGATGGAGAGAGGTAGATGCACTAGAGAGAGATTTAAGAGGCAAAAAATACATGGGATTTGGTCATAGGTTGGGTATGGAAGGTGAATGAGAAAATATCAAAGGTGACGTCCAGGTTTCTGGCTTGCATGACTAGTTGGCTAGTATAACCGTTCACTGAGGTTGGACCACCTCTGGGCAGCATGATCATTATTTTGGTTTTGAATTTATTAATGTGAGGTACCTTTGAGGCATCCAGACAGAGCTGTTAAGTTGTGTGGATAGATGAGTTTTGCAACCAGAGGAGGGTCTGAGCTTTTGGTATAAATATTTGTGGAGACAGTATAGCATACTGTTTAAGAGGATGGGCTTGGCATAAAATAAAACAAACTAACCACTTGCTAGCTTTGCATCCTTGGGTTGGCTCCTTAATCCTCATTAATCTCTACTTTTCTTATCCCTGAAGAATTGTGTAATGATTCTACCTGCTTCCTATAGTTGTTGTGAGGGCTGATTGATATGATTGTAGGTAAGGTGTTTTTATCACGTTACGAAGTACATAGCATGCATCCAGTAAGTGTTAGGTGGTGGTATTTATTCTTTTGTGTAGAGGAATCCTGCCTTATTCATCTTTTCTTTTCCTGTAATATTAGGGAGTGATGAGTCACAGTAGTAGAGTGGGAAATATGGACAGTTGACATGACTGGAGAGGTATTATAGTAATATTAACCTGGCTGGGATACAACCTGGATAAATTGCAGGGTGATGGGCCTGGGGGGAGAGTAGAGTGGTGGAGATGAGTTAGGGAATGGTTGTGATAATATAGAAATAATATTTGAACTGCGGTATTATTGGGATGGAAAAATTGGAATGGTCAGTCTTGCTCAGAGAGGTAAATAGATGAGAACAAAAGGCCATTGGATTTGTTGATTACGTGGGTAATGGTGATCTTTTTGAGCTCAATCTCACTGGAGTTCTAGGAGTAGAAAGTAGATTGAAGTTCATTATGGAATGAATGGGTAGGGAGAAAATGGAGTCAACTGGTATGTTCTTGTTCTATTGAAATTCTCAAGGAAAGAGAACTATGGAGGCGTTTGAAATACATAGTGACAAAAATGATCTTAAAATGCCTTGGGAATATTTTTTCCAAATTTGAAATCTATTATTGAGGCTGGGAAAAAAAATTGTCATTTGGCGGAATGGTAAGTAATTATCACAATTCTCTGAAGTGATCATTTCTGTTTCATATGTTGTGACTACTGGAGGCTTCTAGCAACATTGTCCCCAAAGCTGAATGTGGAGGACTCCCTTCACCACCCTGCTATAAACACACAGAAACTGTGGACAAAATATAACAGGAACAAACAAGCGTTTCTGAAGTTTAAAGTACCAGGGAATCCCTAGATGCCAGCTATGAACAGAAAATTCAGAGCTAGGGCGTTAATCAGGAGCTCAAGGCCTGTGGTGGTTTCTGATCTGAATACAGGCCCCAATGGCTTAGTCCTGAGGGTCTCATGAAGGAGCAGGAGGCATGGCCTTGAGTCTGCATAGACTTGGAAGGTGGAGTAAAGGTTCTCTAGCATCAAACCTTGAAGGGCTTTTCCATCTGTAAAAAGAGAACTAGAAAAACTTTGCCTATTTGTTTGGGAAAGTGTAGGAAACTTGCTGTCCTCCTGGGGTTGTGATAATTAGGAATAAAAAAGGGACATCTAAACTCCAAGATTGCACCACGTAATTGGGGTGGATTCAAATTTAACGTTTCTTAACAGTGCACCTAACCTTTCAAGCTGAGACAAATTAGCACAAAATCTGGTCTAGAACTATGGAAATGAATAGAGTCCTCAAAAGTAAGTCTGAAACTGACCTGCAGAGCAAATTAAAAATCTAAGACTCTTGCAGAAGAAACAAGTCATGCTATAGATGAGCTTGCAATACAAAAATTGCCCAGCTACACAAGGAAATGAATCACCATGAAGGAGAGTCAGCAGATGAATAGTATTCCAGGAGATTGAGATGATAGGACATATGAAAGAGATTACTTGCTTAAAATTATGAGAGATGAAAGGGGTAAGATCATAATGAAATAACACAGATTAGAAAAATAACATGGAGTTGGAGAAGAACCCAATAGGACTTCTAGAAATGAAAATAATGGTCATTAAGTTTTAAAAAAAAAAGTAACCTCAATGGACAGGTTAAAGAGCCAGGTAGATATAATTGAAGATAAAAACTATATTGAAAAATCAATAGATTTTTAAAGGAGATCTGAGGAAATTACTTGGAATACAGTAATGGGGATAAAGAAATGGAAAATGAGTGGTTACGATTCATGAACTTTAGAATGAGGAAGTCCCATATTACCTTCTGTGAGCTTCCAGAAAGAGGAAATAGAGTAGGAGAGACACTATTAGAAGATAGAATGGCTGAGACTTTTTCATAATCAATACAAGTTCTGCCTGAGTTCTTATTTTCAAGAACCGTAGTAAACCCCACACAGGATAAATAAGAATAAATTCATACCTAGACATATTGTAGATGAAGCCTTAGAAAATAAGAGGAAAGCAATCTGAGTAAAGTTGATGTCTAGACTGGCAATCATTTTGTTCATAGCAGAAGATGATTGAATAATATCATCAAAGGCTGGAGGTGGAAATCCACCACCAACCTAGAATTCCATGTCCATATAAAGTATTATGATACTCAAGAGTAAATGAAATGGGTTGGGCACGGTGGCTCATGCCTGTAATCCCAGCACTTTGGGAGGCCAAGGTGGGCAGGTCACGAGGTCAAGAGATCGAGACCATCCTGACCAACATGGTGAAACGCCATCTCTACTAAAAATACAAAAATTAGCTGGGCACAGTGTCATGCACCTGTAGTCCCAGCTACTTGGGAGGCTGAAGCCGGACAATTGCTTGAACCTTGGAGGCGGAGATTGCAGTGAGCTGAGGTTGCGCCATTGTACTCCAGCGTAGCGACAGAGCGAGACTCCATCTCAAAAGTAAGTGAAATAAAGATTGTAGATAAAAAACAAAGTTGATGATTAGTAGTTGGAACTACTAAAAGATGCACTTCAAAAAGAAAGAAATTGAAACCAGGAGTGAGGTACAGATTGTAAAGTGCTAAATGATAGGAAGCAGTGTTGCAATGTGCCCCTTAAATTTATATGTAATTGCTTTGCAGTTTGAGAAAAGTGTCAGCAGTTTCCACTACAAGTACTCATACTGTAGAGTATGAACGGATTAGCAAGAGAGTAAGCAGTAGGGACGGGTTTGGGAGATGTTGGTCAAAGGATACAAAATTTCATTTAGAAGGAATAAATTCAAGAGATCTGTTGTACAACATGGTGACTATAATTAATGATAACGTGTTTTATTCTTGATTTGCTAAAAGTAAATTTTAAGTATTCCTACCACAAAAAAGTATGTGAAGTAATACATATAATTAGCTCTATTTAGCCATTTCACAATGTATATGTGTCAAAACATGTTGTACACAATAAATATATACAAGTTTTTGTCAAAATAAAATTTAAAAATGTATGTGAGCAGGAGTTAATTCATCCAGTGCTTCAGTGAATAAAGTGCTGTGTTAAAGGTGTAGTGATCAATAACAGTTGCTTCCTTCAGAGAGCTTATAGTTTTTTAGGGCATAGACACACCAAAAAATACAGCGCAGATGTGCAGATGACCCTGGAGAGCCCTTTAAGCCATACAGGGGATTCAGCATCTGGTAGATAAGTGTTAAATAGGACCCTAGCAGGGATACATGTAGGCAAGCCATGTTGGAATCTGGGGACTCAGATTGGCATGTGGAAACATAAAGATGAAGGATTCAGGTGGAAAGCTGCTGATCAACAGGAGTGAGGAACCCAACACCTAGATCAGAACAGGATTCTTGCCAAAGGACCAAACATCAAGACCTTCATATTTAGCCAGTACATTCCAAGTGACCTTTACATTCTGAATTAGGGTCTTATTGTCATAGCTGTAGGAAATGTGGACTTGGATCTTGGCCAGCAGAGAGTTAGATGAAATGTGCAGGATGAAGCACTGTTCAGAGCTGAGATAAAGCATACACAAAGAGGCAAGTGGTTGAGATGGAGCAGCTCAGTGGATGAGAGTTACTGACAGATGAGATTGTAGCCATTTGCATTTTTGTGGCAACTTGATATGATTGGTTGATGCTCATCAATTCCTGAATTTTGAAAATTACTTAAATCTGTATCATGGAATGTTATAGTTGGAAAGACAAGAGGCCATCTGCATCTCTAACTTTGCTGTCTTCTGTGGAATCAAAAGCATGAAATATAAGTTGTGCTATGCTTTTATATAGATGAATACTTCATAGCAATTAAAATATTATAATCTAGCGTTTTATTAGATGTAGAGATGCCTGAAGAGGTTTTATTTTAAACCCACAATTGCTTTACTTCAAAAGTTGCTCTTTCTTGGGTGAATAACCTGAATTTCATCATAGATCCTATTGGCAACAAAAACTTTTTTTTTAAAAGCTAAACTTCATTTGGCCTGTGAATTGTCCCAAATCAGCCAGCGAGGAAACATTATTGGGAGTCCTAACCCACTCTGACTTTTTCCTTACTTTAGGGAGCAAGCTGGGTTGGCTGGAGTCCTCCATCCCTATGTGTGTTCGTCAACAGCAGGTGACCTTAACAAATGATGAGGACCTGAATGCTTCTGGTGGCTTTCACAGTGGCTGATGTGGCACATGAGAAGACTACAATGTTAGTATTAAAAAGGATGTTTAGAAGTAGCTCTAATTGACATGGAAGGATTTCCGAATATATTAGGTGAAAAATGAGGTTAGAGTTCTTTGTAGAGTGTACTAGCTTGTTTTTATAGAGTGCTTTTCTTGGCATCAGGCATTGTGCTAAGGCCTTCAAGTTACGCAGTATCATACATCCTTACAACCCTATTTTATAAATGAGGAAATTGAGGTCCAGAGAAGTTAAGGTCACTCACTTCATACGTGGTGGAACTGGTCTTTGAATGCACCCCTGTCTCTGGAGCCCCTGTTCCTAGTCCTCTCCACATGACCAGCCCTTCCTGGGAGTCTCCAAGTACCAGCTTTCTCTGACATAGGGTCACACATGCACATGCAAGTAGAAAAGGGTGTGGAAGTTGCATATTATAAAACAGATAAGAAATTACTGTTTTATAATATGATGCAGTGAGAATGATTAAGAAATAGACCAGCCTACTTAATGTGCTTATCTCTGTTATGGGGATTTCTCTTTTTTCCTGAATGTTCTAAGTTTTCAAACATTAAGCATTTATAACTTTTTAAAAATTATGAAAGCAATTAGAATTATTTACCATCATGTATTATTACTGGATTTTAGGAGGAATATGGTACTAAAGTTGTTTAGTGGTTCAGACTGAGAGTGCATTAATGGGAACCTGGGATTTTGTTTGTTTGTTTCCTATTTGAGGGAACTTGAATTATTGTTTTGGGCCTTATTTTGTTCATCTGTTGGGGGGCATGCCATATTTTAAGTTACAGGCTCATTATAAGAATAAAAAACTCCTTTGAAAGATGGGTTGATAAACACATTTGTACCATCGATTTCTGGTTAGTGCTGTTTAATCTTTATGATTCTAGTGTCAAATTCTCCCCACAACTCTGATATAGAGTCAATTCATACATTCAAGTTAATGGTGTAGATAGTATGCATAAAAAATTTGGAGCATGAAGTTGTACATGAAAATTAGGAGTTAATTTAATTTTCAATATACATAAATTTTGTATTTAAAACTTTCAGTACATTCATGTACCCTACAATGACATTTTGGTCAATGACAGACTGCATATATAATGGTCCCGAAAGATTATAATTCTGTATGTTTATGGTACCTTGTCTCAGTTCAGATTTGTTTAGATACATAAATACTTGTGGTATAGTTGGCTACTGTGTTCAGTACAGTAACATGCTGCACAGGTTTGTAGCCTGGCAGCAATAGGCTATATACCATATAACCTAGGTGTGTAGGAGGCCATAACGTCTAGGTTTGTGTAAGTGATGTCTGCGATGTTCACGCAATGACAGAATTGCCTAATAGTGCATTTCTTAGAGCATATCCCCATCATTAAGTGATGCATGACCTGTATATTCAATATAATATAAATGTAAATTAGAGCATTATGTATGTATGCTGTAGTGTAGTAGGCAACAATTGGGTAGTGCTTGGATCACAGAAATGGGCCACTTTCTGAGAATGCCCTGGTACATGTACACAGCAGGGGCCTCACTGGCCATTTTTCTGCCATGTCATCTCTTGGCCCTTTTTTATGGAGCTCTACAAATGACTGCAGCCTGGAACTGGTTCTTGCCCATCCTGAGGTTTGGATGTTCAGTTTCTCCTCAAGTTTACAGTATTTGTTTTCCACGGTATCCCCCTTTTTTGCTTAAACTAGCCAGAATTGCTTTTTTTGGGCAAACACTATTTAAACCTTTTAAAAAGGGGCTGGGGGTCTGGGTACTGTGGCTCATGCCTATAATTCTAGCATTTTGGGAGGCTGAGGTGGGCAGATCTCTTCAGGCCAGGAGTTTGAGACCAGCCTGGGCAACATGACAAGACCCTGTCTCTACACAACGTACAAAAACTTAGCTGAGTATGGTGGTGTGCACCTGTCGTCCCAGCTACTTGAGGGGCTGAGGTGGGAGAATCACTTGAGCCTGGGAGGTCAAGTCTGCAGTGAGCCATGACCACACCACTGCATTCCAACCTGGGCAACAGAATGAGACTCTGTCTCAAAAAAAAAAAAAAAAAAAAAAAAAGGCTATCATGGGAGTGCTTAATAAACATTGCTAGCAATTTCAAATCCCATTTTAAATATAAGATTATAATAATTTTAAAAGTAAGGTTTTTAAGGCAAGCAAAGGAACATGTATTGATTACTGAGTATATTACACATTTAATTACAACAAATGAAACTGGCCATCTTGTGTTTTTATTTTTGTTTTCATCTTTCTGCTTTCCAGACTAATTGGGGAGCAAGAATTCCTTTTCCTTTCCCTGTTTCCTTTAGATGGTTCTGCCCCTTCATCTTCGCTCCTCATTTCTGTAGCTTGACTTTGTTCTGTAGCTGTGTGCTATTCCCTGGGGGCCTGCCAGGAGGGGGCTTGCTTCTGCCTATTCCTCTCTCCATTCATTGACTATCTTTAAGTGGCCTTTTTTCCTTCCCTACCTGTATTAAGATTTTCTACTTGCAGACTGTTCTCCCATGTTCACAGGAGCTGGTTTTTCCTTGTTGTGCATGGAGGCGCCTTTGGTTCATGTTTAGGATATGAGCATTGTTGACAGGCATTCTTAACAGGTGAAAACATCTCAAAAGGATGCTTGATTAAACTAAGTATTTTGTTGTTCATAAGCCTCTTTATTTGGCTTTGGTAAACTGGGAGGCTAAGGTAACCTTTCATTCCAGTTTTTTTAGTTTTTGTGGTTATATTTTTATTATGCAGTGCTTATTTCTTATGACAGAATATGAGTAGTTTAAATTCTTACCGTATCAAAATGTAGTAGTGAAAGTCTCTACTTTTCTGATCCTCAGCCCCCTAGTTCCCCCTGCTTGAGGCTATCACTGTTTCCAGTTTCATGAGTATTTGTTCGCTGATATTTTATGCATATACAACTATATATGTCTTTCCTTGCAACCCTTTGACGTTATACAAATGGTAGCATACTCTTAGCTTGGAGGCTAGTCCCAGCACATTTTTTGCCTATATTGTGTCTTAGAGATCATTTCATATTAGCACACATGGGTATACCTTGTTACAAACATGCACACACAGAAAATATGCTTTAAAGCCATCTGCTGTAGTGCATTGGCATTATAACATAGTGTCATGAGTCGTAGAGCTGGATTCAAATCCTGGCCCTGCCATTTAAGAGCTTGTGACCTTGGGCAAGTTGAATTGCTTGTCTGTGTTTCAGGTGCTCATTTGCAAAGCAGAGTTAATCTCTCTCTCACAAGGTTTTTGTAAGGATTAGAGGAGATAATGTATGTAAAGTATTTAGCACAGTGTCTTGCTTAATAAATCATAGCTATTATTGTACTCATTAATTTATCAGATCAAATGAACCCCTAATGTGTTTCCTTTCTCAACTAAAATACACAGAAGGCATTACTTATTACTTGTTTCGTGACCTTTTGTCTTACCTTGGTTGTCCTTTTCTTCCAATTCCATAGTTTATCTTCTCTCCCACTTCCCTCCTGAACTTATCCCCAACAAATGTTACGTATTTCTTTTACTTTTTGAGTTTTCTTGGCCTGTTGATGAATATATTGACCTAGCATAGCTCTTGCCGTTGCATTAGGTACCATCATTGGTGGTTTAGTAGTAGAAAAACTCAACAGAGAAGGAATATTTTTTTGGTGATGCTCCAGAGTGAATTTAATATGGACAAACAAATTTATTCAAGTCACTAGACAGGATGATTCCTTTTGTGATTGGGATTTCAGCTGGGATAGAACTGAGATTTGGATACAGATGGTACCTGGCAGACAGGAATAAATGTGGGGCTGAAATGCCACAGAAGCAGTTAGCAGTGTGGGCCTATCTGGGGGTGGCCTGAGGAAGGACATTCATGAGGGGTAGTAGGTGGGGATGGGAAAGACAAAAAACTGCATTGTTAAATTAAAATTGGCGTGACAACTCCGGCAGTGGGGCCTCACGGAGAATGAATGATATGCAGGGTGTGGTGTATGTATGTGTGGAAAATAGAAAACTGTGGTGTGTAGAAACTGGAAGAACTGCCTTCCTGGGCTATTTTAACGTTCTGCTTCAGAGTACAAGCAGTTTAGCTGTGGGAGCCCCCACCCTTTTCCACAGGAGAGGGATGGCTCTCATTTGACACATATCTCATTTGACACAGCTGTCATGCTTGGAGCAGTCAGGATTGTTGCACCCAGAAATGCTTGTGGAGGGTCTTGTAAGGGGTTGAGTGCCTGTAAGAGCATCTGGGGGCTTAGACTGGTGGCGCTCGAGATATTAATTCCTTATCAGTGTGTTCCCATCTACACCCATGGCTGGTGTGGCCTAACCAAGCTGGCTTACCTTTTAGAAATTTCTTTTTATTATCTCCTCAAGAGTACATGCTCTGGCTTCTTGGCCTGGCAGGCTTTCATTACTTACATGATACATATATGTACTCTTTGATAATCTTATGTTTTTGTCCCTTGTAAGTTTCTGCCATTGTATGCTGCATTGATGAAGGGAGGGTCTGTTCTCCTCTCCCAGGGTGTCTAGTGATGGCCTGCGTGTCTCTGGTCTGTTTATTGCGAACTCAAGTACCTTTTTTGCCATTCCATTGTGAAAGAAATAAAAATGTAGCATTTTGAAATACATTTGAAATGTTCTGTTTAAGGATTTCACTTTAGTTATACTGTTTCTACTTTATATGACAAATCTGGTTTCCTCTTCCATTTGCCTAAATCTAACCCATTCTTAGTCTTTTTTTTTTTTCTTGAACTTGCTTTTCTGAAAATTTGAGCATTGAAAGAGATGGCAGCTTGACGATGGACCAGGGCTTTCTGAGAATGCAAAAAAATGAATTTCACCTTGCCTAATAGAATTGCCTGGATGTGGTGGAGGGATATGGTGAGGCAGAATCACAATTCTTCTACACTTTTGAAATTGTTCTCCCCAGTTTATTCCCCCTTTCCTCATTCTCTTCTGATGTATGGGTTTAGGAAGCTCCGGATGACTCTGTTTCACACACACACTCCCCTCTCATTCTCCCCTGCCCGTCCACTGCACACGTGCGCTGAAGGAGGGGAGCACTCTGGAGACCTGAGTCTCATTTCCAGATAGCTTTGCCATCCTTTGCAGTTACAGCTATTTTTTTCTATTTTTTTTCCCCTATCTCTTGTAAGTTCTTATATTATACATACTTTGAACTCTGGAGATAGCTACAAGTAAAATAAAAGTATATATTTTTATATTCTGTGGAGTAAGAACTCATGTTACTATAGTAACATGCCGCTCTGTAGCAGTCAGAATTGTGTATTTCAGTGTCAGACTTCCTTGTTAAAAAATTAGCCTTAATGTTGATTTCCTCCTGCCCCCACCTTGGTTGGTATATGAAAACCCTAAAGATGAAGCGTTTTTAACTAACTTTTGTTCTTTACACATAATCAGAAATCAAACTAAATCCATCTGTGATGCTAACCCATGGTCTTTCTAGATTTTAGCCAAAGATCTTGTATATTTTAAGCAGTTGCCCTGTTTTAATATTAATCATGGGCATCCCAGAATAAGTCCTGCTTGACACAGGGCATTTGTTCAACTACTTATCTTTGTTAAAAAAGGAAGTACTGTAAGACCAGTCATATTTTGCTGCATCTAGAGTGAGACCAAACTTTATAATATAGTGATAAGCTTGACCAAAAAAATGTTTAGCAATTTTGGTACATTTCAGGAATTGGAGAAATTAGTATGTTGGTACTGTAAGGAAAAATGTGGGTTAAAAAAAAAAAAAAACCCAGCTAGGACTCAGCAGTCTTAATTTAAACCTTGTGCTTGACAAAAATTGAATGTTGCCTGTATACTCCAGACACAATCATGAAGCTCTTGAAGTTTCTGTATTTTTCTTCTGAAATTTAACTTCTGCTAATATAACATAGGATATGTGGATGTCTTGCAATCCTAAAATTTTAAGATATTTCAGGGCTTATCAACTGAAGGCTCTTGAAGTGAAAACTACTACGTGTATTTATCATACATGAAATAAAATCTTTTTGAAACTAAAAAAATCCTTTAAAAAATTCACAAGCAAGATGATACTATAGAATTTCTTTTGACAGATTTCTTAGAAACGTCAAAATCAAAGTGAAAACAAGTTGGAAAATCCTCTTTGATTTTGCTGGATCACTTAATTTGAGCTGATTTCTTCAGAGCACATAACGTTTCTTAAAGTACAGTACTAATGACAGAGTCCCAGGTGGCCAGCCTTGTGAGCTGTGAACTTTGGCCTGTTGTACTACCTCTGGCTCTAGAGACTCAGCCTAGGAATGTGAATCGGGTGAGAATATGTCAGAACCTGGCTTCCTATTGTAGGAACTCAATGCACTTACTTGGTTGATACTGAGTCGCTATAAAAATCATTGACATGAATGACAAGTTGTGTTTTTTTCCCCAACAGTTAAAGACATTTTACATAGAGTATCTGAAGTTACTTCCCAAAGAAACATTCTTCATGTTTTGACAGGTTATTTTTTAAACCTAATATTTAATGCAATGAATATGGGTTGGTTTCTCTTCTTCCTTCTTTCTTCTTCCTTCTCCTCCTCCCTCTCCCCTCCCCCTCCCATCCCCCTCCCATCCCCTCCCCCCTCCTTCCCCTCCCTCCCCCTCCCATCCCCTTCCCATCCCCTCCCCCTCCTTCCCCCCTCCCCCTTCCCCTCCCCCCTTCCCCTCCCTTCTTCTCCCATCCCCTCCCCCCTCCTTCCCCTCCCTCCCTGTCCCCTCCCCCTCCCATCCCCTCCCCCTTCCCCTCCCTCCCCTCCCTCCCTCCCTTCCTCCTTCCTTCCTTCCTTCCTTCTTCCTCCTTTTCTCTGTCTCTCTTTCTTTCTCTCTCTTTCTCTCTCTTTCCATTGTAAACATATTTGCAGGATTCAGAGGTGAAACTGTAGCAGAATGTATACACAGAAGCTCTGCTTATACCCTTGTTCCCCCAACATGTTTGCCCTCTCCCTCTACAGGTCATCATTTTTATTAGCTTCTTAAGTATTTTTTTTTTTTTACTTACGTGCCACACAGCATCGAATGAACTATTTTAAAGTGAACAGTTGAGTAGTGTTGAATACATCCAGAGTGCTGTGTGATCACCACCTCTAGTTCCGGGACAGTTTCATCCCCCACCAAAGGAAGTCCCATACGTATTAAGTAGCCCCTGATGACCATCCACCCGTGTTCTGCTTCTATGGATTTATCTATTCTGAATATTTTATATACAGGAATAAGACTTTGTGTCTGGCTGCTTTTGCCTGGCGTGATGTTTGAGGTTCATCAGGGTTGTGTATTGTCAGTACATCATATCTTTTTATGACTGAATAATATTCCACTGTATGTGTGTGCCGCAGTTTGTTTATCCATTCATGTGTTGATGGATAATCTGTGTTGTTTCCACCTTTTGGCTATTGTGAATAGTGTTGCTGTGAACATGTATGTGTGTTTGAGCACCTGTTTTCACTTCTTTTTGGTATATGCCTAGGAGTTGCATTACTGGGTCATATGGCAATCCTGTGTTTCACTTTTCAAGGAACCACCAAACTCTCTTCCACAGTGGAAATGGAACAATTTCCACCAACAATGTACGAGAATTCCAGTTGGTCAGATTGTTGCCTACGCTTACTTTCCTTTTTTAAAAAAAATTCAGTGGCATTCAGGGATCTTCATAATCTGAGCTTTGTTTTCCTTTGCAGTGTAATCTCTTCCTGGTTTCACGTGACACTTTCAGAATACTGGATTATGGTAGTTGCACTCTTTTGCTCCCTTCTCTTTACCTAATGTGTTGTTCCCGCCTGCCCTTTCCCCCCCACCCACAAGAACTTATCTCTGTCTCTGTCGCCCAGGCTGGGGTGCAGTGGTGTGATCACAGCTCACTGCAGTGTCTACCTCCCAGGTTCAAACAGTCCTCCCACCTCAGCCTTCCAAGTAGCTGGGATCACAGGTGTGTGCTGCCACGCCTGGCTAATTTATGTTTTTGTTTTTGTTTTGCCATGTTGCCAAGGCTCGTCTCAAACTCCTGGACCCAAGCAAGCCCCCCATCTCGGCCTCCTAGAGTGCTGGAATTACAGGCGTGAACCAATGCACCAGACCAGGTTTTGCCCTTTTGTTTGCAGGTCCCTTTAACTGTGATGCTGTCTCCTAGCCCCCTTCCCCCACTCCACCAAGGGCCAGGCAAATTCCAACTCATTTGCTGAGTTTCAGTCTTCACCAAGTCTGTGAACTTCAAAAGGCATTATTCATTGTTACATTCCCTGCGCCTGGCACAGTACCTGATATCTGATGGGACCCAATACACATTTGAGTGAATAAATATGTTGTATAATTCTTTTTTCTTTATCACAATTGCTGCTGGTGCCGATTGAATTTCCAGAGCTTGCTGTAAAAGATAGGAAGAAAATATGTGGTAACATTGGCCAGTGTTTGGGCCGTAAGATGTCTAGAGGTTCTAAGGAAAAATACACTTCCAAACTCATTCACATTGCTGGTCACGTTCAGTTCCTGTGGCTGTAGGACTGAGGCTCCTGTTTTCTTGCTGGCAGTCAGCTGGGGCCACACACTGCTTCTAGAGGTCAACTTGCATTCCTTTTCGTGTGCCCCACTCCATCTTCAAACCAGCCATGGTGTGTCAGGTCCTTTGTATGCTTTGAGTATTTCTGACTTACGTTTTTAGCTGGAGAAACTCTGGGTTCATGTACCTAGATCAGGTCCACCTTAACTATTTCCCTGCCTTCAGGTTAAATGTGCCGTAGAACATGACATCGTCACAGAAGTGAGATCTCATCTTTAGTTACAGGTTCCAGAGTATGGGGCAGAACATTTTTGAATTCTGCCTAGCACAGTGTTCATAGTTTAGTGATCTGTAGATAGATTGGATAAAGGTTCTTCTTCAGCCAGTAAAATGTCATCTTCTCTGTCTTTTGATTGCACGGTTTCTATTACCTATTTCCATTTCTTTAAGTTGTTTGGTCTCATATTCCTCTGTGTATTACAAGAATTCTGTCACGTGATCTATTTCATATAGAAGTAAGCATGAGAGAAATGAGTGTAAATGGGCTGTTGGCCCTCACAGTAAAATCTGATATCTATTCTAGGGAGATACTCATGTTTTTCTCCTTTTTCACATTGCTGTCGTGGGGTCAGATTCATTTTTCGTGATCATTTTTCTGGTTCTCTTTTAGCATTTGAAATTGAGTAGATTGTTTTGATTTTAAGAATGTTTTTTAAAAGTAAATTTTTATTAAAATGTATATATGGAAAGGAAGACAAATAGTATATTGCTTGATAAATTTTCACAAAGAGACATACACATGTAATTAATACCCAAATCAAAGTATTAGAATATTTACTGGTACCCTAGAAGCCTTACCTACTCAATAACTCCCTTAAAGGCAGTTTTTTACTTGCCTGTTAATTTGATGAACTTTCAGCCTTTGAAAAGTCGTTATAAAAAGCCGATGTGTAAAATGTTTGGAGGATAGGGTAAGAATAGGAGGTGGCTCTTGGAAGTTTGTTTGCTCCTGAGTATGGGACGTAGTGATCAAAGACGAAGTGGAACTAGATACTTTATCTTCCCCATAATAGGAAATACGCTCCCATTGTATAACTGTAATTTTTAGTTATAAAAATGGGTTTTGCACTCAAAGCAAAAGTAGGCTCTTACTTTTACCGTTAAAATAGAAACTGGAAAACTGTTCTTTAGAAAAGTCATCCTAATGGGTTCAATTTGAGGTGGTTGCTGGTTTTTATATTTTTATTTTTTTGACCAGTGCTTTCAGTTTTTCTCCTGTAATTTTATTAAACCTATGCCCAGAAATAAGTAAACGGCAAGATTTCAGAATCTGAAAGTTCTTATGGTCACACGTTTGAAAGAAAGTCCTCCCATGCTTCATTTTTCCTAACAGAAGGTAAACTTTCCATGCTGAACTTTTCTTTAACAGAGGACAAGCTTTAGGAAACTGTATTCAAGCCACATATAGTGTGGTAGATTCTGGTGGTGGAGCAGCTATTAGTTATGTTTCTCTGGAACTGCATTTATCATCACTGTTACCAAAAGCATCCTAGGTTCCTTGGGAAGAAGATCTTAAAGTTCTCTACCAAACCACTTTTTTTTGGTGATGCTTCAGTCTCACAGGTGATGCTTAAAACACAGATTCTGATGTGGAGATTTGAGATCTTACAACCATAGACCATATCTTAAACATTGAATACACAAGGATTTGTGATCTGAGCATTAATAGCCTGTTTTTTTCCTAATTGCGTGTTTTATAATAATCCTAGCCTTTAATATATAAGATCCTAACCTTTATATTTAACGTCTTAACCTATTGCTCTGTATTTCTTTAATGCCATGGATTATTGCTTACAGTTATAAATGAAATAAGTAATGTTACATTGTATTTTCATTAACATTCAACGAATACCAATTTAAGGAGAGAAAGATAGATATACTTTTAAAGAATTTAAGTGTGGCACTTAAAATTCTTTTTATTATAATAAGCATGTGAAGAAGCTCTTTTTCTGTAATCCTAGTTCCCAGGGGCCAAAATGATGATTAATTACAGACAATAGGTTTATAAAAGTAACCGTTTCCGTCATAGACTGTCATAAAAGATTAAAGGGTGTATCAACAAAATGAACCAGCTTCCTGTGTAAAATTATTAATATTGCTAAATAATGTAGCTTTATATCTGTTATAAAAGTACCAGAAAAATTGCTGGATAATGTGTTACAAATTTTTTACAAAGTACATAGATAATCCTCAGTTCTGTTGAATTTCTCTGACATTCTGCTCAACTGGTTTTTCCTGTGCAGGAAAATCTTAACAGGTTGTTGTTACAGGAAAAGTGGCATGCTTTTAGAAACCATGACTAGGCTGCCTGAATCAAACATCCTCCCTTCGAGAGGCCTAGGGAAGACCCATCTCACTTGGTTGTATCCAGGGTACACTCTCATAGGGATAAAGAGCCAACCAAATAAAAGGGCAGACATATACTTAGCTGTATCTATCTATCCTAATGTGTGTATATATAGTGAAGCTATTGTACAATATTTCTTAATGTAACTTAATAAGGTGGTTAGTTTTTTTTGCCTCCTAATGGCTTAGTGTTTATAAAAATGATACTTGTTCACTGCAAATTGTAGAGTATATAGAAGTGTAGAGAAAGTAGATATCAACAGAAATCCTTTTCACGAGATAACTGTTGTTAACATTTTGGTGAACATGTTTCTAGAAATCTCTATGCTTATATACATATGTAAAAGTGTACATATCTAATGGGATCAAATTATATACTGTTTTGTATTCTCTCAGTCCACAACTTGCCAGTTTTCAAATCTATAAATGTAGATATACATTATTTTCAGTGGATGTATGTTCTTCCACTGTGATTCATAGTTTGGTTTACTCTGATATCACTAGACATTGAAGTTGTTTTAGTTCTTCATTATAAACTATGCTGTGATGAATACAGTTGTCTGATAATTCTGTTAGTTTAAGGTAAATACTTTGAAGTAGGATTGCTGGCTCATATAGTATGTCTTGTTTCCCGCCACAGAGCTGCGCTTTGGAAAGGTAGTGTTAGTTTACACATCCACTGAGTCCTCATTACTACATCTTCTCACCAACACTGCTTTCTAAATTATTTCAATTCATTTATTTTTTATTTAATTTTTTATCATGGAAAATGTAAATACATGCAATGGTGGAATACGCATCTATCACTCAGTTTAAGTAATTTCAACTCATGTCTAATTTTGGTTCATCTACATCCCACCTGTTTTCCTTCTTTTCATTTTGTGAAGCAAGAGGCTTCTCAGGCTATCATTTAACCTGTGATACCTCACTTTTCTTTATATCTGTTTATTACTGAAATGAGTATCTTTAAAATATACTTATTGGGTACAAAGTGGTTATAAACTTTAATAGTGAGTTAATTGATTTTCTTCCTGTGGGTTTACACCAATTGCAAAAGTGTAATTTAGCTCTTAGGTTGAATAATCTTAAGCTGTCAGATGTAAAGATAATCTTCAGTTCCAGAAAGGTAACCAGACTCTGAGCTGCTTAGGTAGCATCTGCAGCGTTTGGTCCTGGGTGTGACATTTTAAGAAGAGCATTGACAAATGAGCATTTCCAGAAGAGAGTGACCAGCATGGTGATATTAGAGAATAGTGTCACACAGGGAATGGTTGAAGGAACCAGGTGGGGATCTTCAGTTTAGAGAAGACAGAAATTGAGGGAAGAGGCTGATGAATGGAGACAGCTATCTGCAGATGTGTCATGTGGAAGGTTTCAGGGATAACAAGGAAGAAGCTGCTAATTAAGTAGCAATAAATTTTATCTCCTCTCTGGCTGCTTAGCTTTTACTGATTTTATTTATATACAGCTGCTGGAAGCAAGCGACTGGTTTTGTGATTAAAATGATGCTTTTGGGTTTCTAGGAAACCCTGAGATGATCTTTGTCAGGTTTTACTTCACATACCCATCTCTCCAAACAGGGATTTAGCTTTGAGATTTAAAGCGGTTTTGCTATATAACAAAATATTTTTCAGTAGAGAAAAATAATATTCCAACTGAAAGCTGCCCAGTATAGGCCCAGAATCCCATATCTGCAGTTCCAAAATAAAAAAAAAATTCTGACAGCAGAATGTTTCCTAACTCATTTAGAAGCAAAACTTGACCTGAATGGCTCTGTCTTTATTTATCCTACTTGATGTGAATATTCATACATTTCTTTGCAGAAATAGTAATGTGTTTGATTACGGTATGCTTTTCCATACCCCAGGAATATTATGTAATGCTGTAATTACCCATCGAAAACCCAAGTCTGAATTCTTGACACTTCTGGCACAGAGGGTTTGTGTACCTATAGTTGTCGTTCTGTTGTATGTTGAATGATATGCGGTGTATTTTGATACCCTATCACTATGCATGTGTAAAAAGGGAATGATAGTGCTTTTCCTGTTTGTCTCTCTGGAGGCTGTGAAAATTAGATTACTATGTGGAGCATATTCAGAATAGAACTGCCTAAAAATAACGTGTTGCTAGTATGGTATTCTTATTCTGTGCGTGTTTAACTTTCCGCCCGAAGATAATTGGGAAGAATAATGTGGAAATCTGTAGTTGAAATATTATAACTGTTGAACAAAGAGATGTCTTCCAGAGGCAAAATGACAAACGATATTTAAAAAATATTTTCACTTTATCCAATCTGATTAGTATATTGTGGTGTTATTTTGAATTATTTGAAATGAAGTAATATATCATAAAACAGAATTAGGCTTATTTTAAGGTCTACATTTATGAGCTGTTACAATTTGCTTTTAGACATATATATTGAAGTTGCTTGTAAATGATGATGATGATTTCATTTTAGATCATGCTAACGTTCTAGTTCAGATGATCTGGGTTGCTTGTATTTCTGTGGCAAGACCCAAACTTCACACAGAAAGGAAAGGCAGTATGATTTCTAAAATATTTATTTATATATATAAAAAAAACTTGGTTAAAATCAAACAGCAGAAAAATGTATTATATGAAAGTCTCCTTCCCCTAATCCTTGTACTCAAAGATAACTGGTATGATTTTTTTTGTGTATTTTTTTCCATAAAATCTTTTTATGTCAGTATATATTTCAAAAATTCATACAAATAGGATCACACGCTCTCAATTTCATCCCTCTTTTACTTATGTGCCTTAGAAATCTTTCCATGACCACACACATAGATCTATTTTCCTTTTAGTGACTGAAGTATTCCACATGGACTGTACAGTTCCCTTAGTTCAGCTGATGGGCTGTTAGGTTGTTTGGTTGTCTTTTTTGTTTGTTTGTTTTAAAGTAAGTAGAAGTGATCATGCAGTGAACAACTTCGTGTAGTTTGACATATTTTTCTAAGAAAAACAAAAGGTAGATTCCTAGCATGGAAATGTAAGGAATCATTTAAATATACTGATAATGCTGGATTACCCAAACCAAAGATCTCATCAGTGTAGTCTTTTATGATGTTCACCGATGCCGTTTATCCCTCCCTTGCTACTGCTAGACATTATTTAAGTAGTTATGTCTTTAAATGCTTTTTTTTATTTAAATTGATTTATATTTTGTTAATGACAAATTAAATTTGAAGAAAAGGTTATGTATGTATGAGGCATACCATTTTACATTTTGCAGATAATGGTTGGTACTCATTTAAGCTCCCAACACTCTTGGTTCTAAACCATGTCCATGAGGCACTCTTTTATGACTTTGGGGAAAAGCAGATTCTTTCCTCTCTTCTCATTTTGATCTCCTTGGGAGGAAACAAGCTCCTTTTTCATATACTTTTTTAAAAACAGCTTTATTCAAGATACAATTCACCTGCCATATAATTCATCTATTCAAAGTGTACAATTCAATAGTTTTTAGGATATTTAGAGTTCAACTCTCAGTAGTCAATTTCAGAATATTTTCTTCTCCCTAAAAGAAGCCTCACCCTTCTTAGCTATAATCACGCCACATCTTCACACCCTACCCTAGGGGAACCATCAATCTACTTTGCATCTCTATAGATTTGCCTTTTCTAGACATTTCATATAAGTAGAATCATCCGACATGTCATTTTTGACTGGCTTCTTTAACTTGGTATGCTGTTTTCCACACTCATCCATTTTGTGGTATGTATTACTACAGTCGGTTCTCTGTATTGGTGCGTTCTACATCTGGTGTTCAACCACAGATTAAGAATATTTAAAAAACTGCATCTGTACTGAACATATGCAGACTTATTTTTGTCATTATTCCCTAACCAATGCAGTGTAACAACTACTTAGGTAGCATTTATACTTTATTAGGTATTATAAGTAATCTAGAGATGACTTAATATATGAGAGGGTGTGCATAGCTTATATGCAAATACTATGCTGTTTTATATCAGCTACTTGAGCATTCATGGATTTTGGTATGCATAGGAGGTCCTGGAACCAATCCGCTATGGATACCAAGTAGATGTCTATACTTCATTCCTTTTTATGGCTAAATAGTATTTCATTGTATGTATATGTCACCTTTTTTCCCCCATTTACCAGTTGATAAACAGATATTTGGGTTATTTTCACTTTCTGGTGGCTGTGAATAATGCTGGCACATACTAATTTCGTGTGGACATACGTTTTCATTTCTCTTGGGTATGTATCTACAGGTGGAATTGCTGGGTCATATAGTAACTCTGTTTAAGCATTAGATGAACTGCTAGTTTCCTAAGTGGCTGCATTAGTTTACATTCCCACTACCAATGTGTGAGGGTTCCAATTTCTAACACTTACTTTCCTTTTTTGAAATAATCATCTGCTGTGGTTTAAATGTGTTCCCTAAATTTTATGTGTTGGAAACTTCATCCTCAAATTCATATGTTGATTGGAGGTGGGCCTATGGGAGGTAATTAGGATTAGATAAAGGTCATCAGGGTGAGGCCTCCATGATGAGACTGTTGGCTTTGTAAGAAGAGAAAGAGATTTGCACTGACATGCATGTGTTTGCATTGTTTTGTCATGTGATGCCTCCTGCCATGTCATGATACAGCAGGAAGGCCCTCACCAGATGCCAGCGCCATGGTCTTGGACTTCATAGCCTCCAGAACCATGAGCTATGTCAACTTTTCTTTATAAATTACCCAGTCTAGGGCTAGGTACGGTGACTCATGCCTGCAGTCTCAACACTTTGGGAAGCCAAGGCAAGAAGACTGCTTGAGAATAGGAATTCGAGACAATGTGGGCAACATAACAAAACCATTTTGCTTAAGAAAAAGAAAAAAAAAAAAACCAGGTGTGGTGGTGCACCTGTAGTCCTATCTACTTGGAAGGCTGAGTTGGGAGGATTGCTTGAGTCCAGGAGGCTGCAGTGAACTTTGATCCTGTCATTGCACTCCAGCCTGGATGACAGAGTAAGACCCTGTCTCTTAAAAAACACAAAAATAGGGCTGGTTGCAGTGGCTCACGCCTGTAATCCCAGCACTTTGGGAGGCCGAGGCAGGTGGATCGCAAGGTCAGGAGTTTGAGACCAGTCTGGCCAACATGGTGAAACCCCGTCTCTACTAAAAATACAAAAATTAGCTGGTTGTGGTGGTGTGTGCCTGTAATCCTAGCTACTTGGGAGGCTGAGGCAGGAGAATCACTTGAATCTGGGAGGCAGAGATTGCAGTGAGCCGAGATTGCACCACTGCACTCCAGTCTGGCAACAAAGCGAGACTCTGTCTCAAAAAAAACAAAAAACAAAAAACAAAAAACAAAAAACCCCAGTCTATGGTGTTCTGTTATAGCAACAAAATATAGACCAATGCATGATCCTGGTAGGTGTGAAGTGGTATTTTGTGGTTTTTACTTGTACTTCCTCAATGGCTAATAATGTTGAGCATCTTTTCATGTGCGTATTGTCCATTTGCATATCTTCTTTGGGGAAATACGTATCAGATCCTTTGCCCGTTTTTTACATTAGTTGTCTTATTGAGTTGTAATAATTCTTTTTATATTAGATATAAGTGCTTTATTAGGTATGATTTTCAAATTCTCATTCTGTGGGTCCTCTTCACTTTCTTGATGGCATTCACTGAAGTGCAAAAGTGTTTAATTTTGATGTCCAGTTTATCTTTTGTTGTGCTTTTGGTGTCTTATCTGAACACAAGTCTTTAAAGGATGAATTTGCTTGGTGAAACACCTTTCCTTTGGATACCAGGTTCATAAGATTGGACACAGTCAACATTTTTTTTTTTTTAATCTCAATCATGTATTCCTTGAAGATGATCTCAGATGCAGCTTATTTTAAGGCAGTACCAATTAGTTGACTTTCAGATGTGTTGTTTGGAAATACTTTTAAAGGTATTTTGATAAGAAAATCTAAGTTTTACAATAAAATGTAATCTTGCAATGTAGATTTGCATTTTATGGTAAACATTAGTTACTGCTTACTTCACAGGTACTAAAAATCAACTTAACTACTTCAATTTCAGAATGTAACTTTCTCATGCCTTATTTTATTTCGACCAGTATTAAGCCTCTTTATGCTTAGAAGATGGTGTTGAATCTGTTTCAGGTTAAAAAATACTTATTCAAACTATTATTTTCTTAAAAGTTAATATGTCTAAAGTTTTTGAAAGACACTGATGACTGAGATTTTTGGAAATTTAAACTGATTTATTTTTGGTTATTCATGGAAAACTTAAAAAAATTTCTTTATTGAATTATAGTTTTAAGACTCCTTATTTTATTCTTGATAATTAATATACAGGGTGTGGCTTACTTATAAGTGTGACTAAAGTTGTACAAATTAATCCTAGCAGGGTTCCATCCTTTAATGTCAGTGCCGTCAATTGTTCTCCCCTTATTCCTATTATTCTGGCATTGTATCTTATCTGTATGTAAATTCTTATTTTGTGGGTGAAAAGGGATATGATTCAACAGGATTCAAGAACTTAAAAATTGCCCTTTTTCACAGTTTTCATAAGTAGTAAGTCTTCTAAAGCGAAGTCAGAGTCATTATAAAGGCATGATAATGGAATCTGTTATCTATTTGGAAAAACAAGTTTTATTGCCATTTATAATAAATGTAAATGGCCTGCCATTTATTTTAGAATTATTCTGTTTCTAGGCCCTAGAAAGGCTCTGCATTTTGTAATTAAAGTTAGTAGAGGCTAGAACAACTTATAGGAATGTCATAATGTGCTGTAGGGGACAGTGATACTTTTAAAGGTTCTGACATTCAGCCAGTAAGGCGCTTCTATTTCCGGATAACTTCTTTTCCCTCCAGGAATAGATACAGAAAATATTTTTGGTAAGTCTGCCAAGTTTTTTATGTGATTCTCATTATGTTAAATTTTATTAACAGTTCCTAAATAATGCTAACATTTTAAGTTAAACAGTTGTTCAGCTTACCACTTTGACATTACCACCGATTAGAATTGAAGGCTAAGTTGAGCCTGGGGAACGAGCCTTTTTGTCCAAAAAAGGGCTCCTAGATTTTTCCCTGTCAGTGTATCGTAACCTTTTATAAGGGCCGCGCCAAGAAAGGGGAAGCTGCTACTTGGGGCAGTGTGTTTGACTTTGGTATTCTCACAGGTATGCTGTCTAGGAAAGAGTTCAGGTCTCCTGCTTAAGAAATTGGGAACTAGGCTGCTTCCTGTGGTTCTGTTGCTTTGCCGGGGGAGGGAGGGTACCTGATTTCTACTGAAGGCCAAAATGCAGAGTCAATACGGCCAGTTCTTGGCAAAAATTATGATATTTAGAAACTTTTGGAATGTCTGCAATGTTTTCTGGACATTCTGGGGAGGTCACTGGCGTTTGGAAAGTACATACAAATGGTGTATGAAAGGAGTGTGCCATTTTCTGCAGAGGTGTTCGTTACATTTCATAACCTTATGTTGCCATTTAATGAAGTCAAAGAGGTTTCTTGACTGTGACTATGGAATGCTTATCTTTTGTTCTGTCTTGATGTCCTACCTGTCTGTGTCTCTCATTATCTCCGACTACTTGTATGTTGGCAGTGGCTTTATTTCCTTTCACACTCAGCCTGGATTCCAGGCTCATCTCTAACTCCTACATCAGAACCCTGAACTGGCTTGTCTGTTTTGTAATCTGCCCTACCATGCATACCCCTAACCTAGCACAAACGCCCTACCCTTCCCTTCTCTTGTACCCATGTGGCTCAGCACTTCTGGATAAATTAGAACAACTTTGACGATGGTATTGGTCAGGGTTCGATTGTCGAGAACAGACTCTAATTTTTCCTACTTTAAGCAGAAAGCAGTTTATTACAGGGAATTAAATTTCTTGGTGAATTGTTGAGGGTACTTAGAAACGCTCCTAGCAGGTCGTGCTAGAGTATAATTCTCAAGGCTGCCCTGTGGAACTGGACTGCCAGGGTGGCCAGCATCTAGCCCAGGCATGGGGCTGCTGATTTGGCTGTTGCTGCTCCACTGCTGGCCCCAGAACCACATCACCTTGGCCGCTGTCCACAAGAGCAAAGTGGCTACATCACACTTAGTTTCTCTTCCCACTTAGTTCAGTTTCATTCTTAACCCAATTGGACCATACCATTTGTGTTTTGCGTGATTCACGTTTATCATGATCTGACAGAACCTAAATCAAGAGCAGAACCCCAATGTGGTTTTTCAGCTTTCCAGACTTTGCAGGGCTAGAAGGTGGGAGAAGATTGAAGTGAGTCAGTCTGCAGTATTTTCCACATTTATGGTTTCCGAGTATAGCTGGCTCTTCAAGATTGTTTTGTAGTCCTTTCACCTTTCCTTGATAGGTTGACTTGTTTGTTGCTGAAAGCAGCAGTTCTCATTCTACGCTGGCCTCTTTCACTCTCAGTAGATGGTGGAGCCTACGCTTGAGAGAAGAAGCGTCGGGTACGAACTCCACTTATTTGTCCTCCTGTTCTTCCCTGCCGTCCCTTTCAAATGACCATAGCTGTCATAGCCCCGTAGAGAGTGTGAGAAAGCAGAGGCAGGAGTCAGCAAGGTTGCTGGGAGGACTGAGGCTCTCGGAGGTGGATCCTGGAGGTGAGAGGGCCAGGTGTGAGGACAGGAGCACATTCAAGAGGCCCCACAACAGCCTTGCACAGCACGTGGCACCATTCTTCACTTACAATCCAGGGCACTCTACTTTCCTGTCTTGTTGGCGGCAGCTCATTCTCTTTCCTTCGTTGAATCTTCTCTTCCTATCCTCAGGTTCAGTCCTTATTCTGTTCTTGACTTCTCTTCTCTTTGTGGACAATCTCTTTAGTTTATCTCTAGCTTCAACCTTTCCCAGAAGTCTAGAGGTATATTTCCAATGGTCGGTCATCTTAGGTATCTCATAGGCTTCTCACATCTAATATGTCTGAAACCACTCTTGATTTTTCTTTTTTTTTCAAATCTCTCTCACTTAGTGTCTCCCATTTTAATAAGTGGCTTTATCATTTACCCAGTAACTCAGGCCCGAAATCTTGGAGTTATCCTTCACTTTTTTTCTTCTCTCATTTATCACACTGAATCCCATTAGTAAAATTCTGTTTTCTCTGCTTTTAAAACATACCCTGAAAGCAGTCACTTATAATCAGCCTTATTACTGCCATTCCAGGCCACCATCATCACTAATAAGCCTTATAAATGGTGGCCCTAACTTTTAACTTCTGTATCGAGTTGCCAGAGTGACTTAAACCTAATCATGTCTTTCCACTGCTCACTTAGATTATAAATCCTATTGTACTTAGAATACAATTTAAAATCCTTGCTGTGGCCTACAAGGTTCTGTGTGGATGGTCCCAGTTATCTTTCTTTACCCCCTAAGCGTTATCCACCTGGCTTACCAAGTTACTTCCAAGCTGTCTCCTGATTGTTCTCTATTTAAAACAACTGCTTTATTAACTTACTGGGATAAGATACATAATGGTACTTATCTTTTTTTTTTTTTCTGTTCCCCAGTAGACTATAAGCTTCATAGGGTAGGAATGTTATTTTGCTACTTGTCTTATCTTTTCTTCACCTGGTACATAGTAGGTACTCAAATATTTGCCGAATGGAAGATGAGGACAGGGAAATTATTCTACAGATCTTGTCTTAATTGGAAGATTGAAGGATAAGAGGGTCTTTGTGGAGAAAGTAGTCTGTAAGAAATAGTAGTAAAATATGGAACTGATCACTACTGCCAGGAAGAGGAAAGTAAGCACTAGAACTTTCAAATTCACAGAAGCAAAAATGACATTTGGGTTGGTTCCAAGTCTTTGCTATTGTGAATAGTTCTTTGCTATTGTGAATAGTGCCGCAATAGACATACGTGTGCATGTGTGTTTATAGCAGCATGATTTATAGTCCTAAGAAAATGTGGCACATATACACCATGGAATACTATGCAGCCATAAAAAATGATGAGTTCATGTCCTTTGTAGGGACATGGATGAAATTGGAAATCATCATTCTTAGCAAACTATCGCAAGGACAAAAAACCAAACACCGCATGTTCTCACTCATAGATGGAAATTGAACAATGAGAACACATGGACACAGGAAGGGGAACATCACACTCTGGGGACTGTTGTGGGGTGAGGGGAGGGGGGAGGGATAGCATTAGGAGATATACCTAATGCTAAATGACGAGTTAATGGGTGCAGCACACCAGAATGGCACATGTATACATATGTAACTAACCTGCACATTGTGCACATGTACCCTAAAACTTAAAGTATAAGAAAAAAAAAATTCACAGAAGCAAAAATGAAATGAATAGTAATCCAACCAGACCAGTGGGAGTCAGGAAAGGAAAAGTAGAAACTGTGCCAGATAGCAAACAAAGATGAAGAAATGGGAATGGGCCAGAGATTTACTGTCTTACCGAGGTGGAGCAGCCGCATTTCTCTCTACCCTCTTAGGACTCAAAATACCTGGACTTCATATAACGAAGAAGCATAGGAAGATGCTGAAAGGTGGAGAGAAGACTGTGGCCACTCTAGAGTCCTGGGGACTTGAGAAATGACAAGGGGGTCAGTTTCTCTCCTTATTATCTCCCACATGTCTAGTACAGGGCACTGCAGAAGCCTCCATCCCTGAACCACCAGTAGGCACAGACAGCAAAACTCTTGAGAAGAGCGTGTTCCCCATAGCCAGAGGACAGGGGAAGGGAGTGTGGTCTAACAAAACAGCTTCTGTCCGTACTCACTCTGCTCCAGCTAAACCAGGGAAACTGCCCTCCTCCCTTCCCAGGCTTCGAGAGCAGGCAGCGTGCTTCCGTTCCCCACCCAGAGGCTGGAGGCATGCCTTAGCAGAGAGTTAATCTTTCATTTCCTGCCTGGCAGAAGCAGGTGGTACTTCAATTCCCCTGCCAGGTGGTGCTGACAGCACCTAGTGGGGAGCTGATCTTCCACCCTCTGCCTGGTAGGAGCAGGTGGTGCTCTGACTTCTCTGCCAGGGTAGTGTCAGCAAGGCCCAGCTTAGGGCCATTTCCAGCCCCCACCATCCCACAATGAGGTGGTGCTAGCAGGAGGCTAATTACCATTACACTTGACCCCTTCTATCCCCATCATCCCCTGGTGGGGAGGTGTGAGCCTCCACACCCACTGGTGGCAAATGAGGTATGGAGGAGTGGAGCTAGCTGACACTCCCCACCTCCCTGCCCCTCCTTTGGTATAAATAGGGCCCACGGGGGTCCTGAACTTTGCTCCTGGATGCAGCAAGAAACTGGCGTGGCTTAGCCCTTGGCTTTCCCTTCCCTGTGGTAGCTTGGCCCAGAGGGTAGCTGATCTTACACAGAGGCAACAGAAATGGTGAGTTGGAGCCACACTTTGGCTGGGAAAGTGTCAGTGAGCTGAACTCTCACCGCATCTGTCTGCAACAAGGCAATGTGAGTCATCACCCCACTTTTGTCAGGGTGATGGCGGGGAGTGGGGGGCTAGTGAGTAGCTGAATGTGCATACCCACTCATCCCTGGTATTAATGCCTTTTTAGCAGGGAAGCTGCCCGCTAAAAGATTAAATTGGATCTGGGGTCTCTTAATATCAAAAACATATAGGATACAATTCATACCAATTTATACAATTCCTACAGATCACTCATACCAAGATCCAGGAATATCACCTATGAATGAGAAAGGACCATCAGCAGGTGCTGACTGATTTATCTGACAAGGATTTGAAAGCTGCTATGATAAAAATGTTTCAACAAGCTATTACAGATTCTTTTGAAACAAAACATTAGAAAATCTTAGCCAAGAAATCAAAATTATTTATTAAAAACCAAAAAGAAATGATAGAACTGAAAAATAATCATACTTTAAAAATGCTGAATGGGCCAATAGAGTGGCAATGGCTGGCTGAGAATCAGTGGACTTGAAGACAGAAAATTAGAATCTGCCCAATGTGAAAAAAATAGACTGGAAAAAAAAAAAGTCTCATAGACCTCTGGAATGATGATAAAAGAGATAACACTTGTGTCATTGCAGTTTCAGAAGGAAAGAATAGAGTGGGACCAAAAAAAAATCTGAAGAAATAATCTGACTACAACTTCTCAAATTTGGTGAAAGACAGAAAGCTATAGATCTAAGAAGCTGAGTGAGCCCCAAACAGGATCAACCCAAAGGAATCTGTGCCAAGACACATCCTGATTAAACTTGTGCACGGTAGACACAGGAAAGCGACTGAAAGTAGCTGGAGTTTAACAATGTGTAATTTGTAGGGGAAAACCAGTCCAAACGAGAGGAGTCTTCTCATCTGGAATGATGGTGGCCAGAAGAAAAGCAGCACAACATTTTTCAAGTACTGAAAGAAACAACCATTAACCACCAATTCTATATGCAACAAAAATATCTTTCAGGAATGAGGGGAAAAGGAAAACTTTCTTGCATGAAGGAAGACAAGTTATGGTTACCAAGCATACCCTTAAAGACTAGGTAAAAGTTCTTTAAATGAATGGAAATGAAAACATAAGGCTCTGAATTTCAGAAAGGACTGGAATGGGCAAATATAGGGGCACATGTAATAGACTTTTTATGAGTTATATTTGGTTGAAGCAAAATTTTAATGCAATATGATGTTGTACTAAATGTATGCCGAGGAAATATTTAAGACATGCTTAAAAAGTGGGGAAGGGCCTTTTGGCTGGAACCAACCATCTTCTGTTAATTTGCCAAAATGATGAACAACAAAGAGAAAAGGGAGAGGCACCCGATATGTTCTCTAGGCCTTGTAGAAAACATGGACTTGTTCTTTTGGCCACATACCTGCAAATCTATAAGAAAGGTGATATTGGAGACATCAAAAGAATGGGTACTGTTCAGAAAGGAAGCCCCACAAGTGTTACCATGGCAAAACTGGAAGAGTCTGCGATGTTACTCAGCATGCTGTTGGCATTGTAAACAAACAAGGTCAGGGCACGACTCTTGCCAAGAGAAATAATGTGCGTGTTGAGCACATTAAGCACTCTTAAGAGCCAAGATAGCTTCCTGAAACACGTGAAGGAAAATGATCAGAAAAAGAAGGAAGCCAAAGAGAAAGGTACCAGGGTTCAGCTGAAGAGCCAGCCTGTTCCCAGAGAAGCACACTTTGTGAGAAGCAGTGGAGAGGAACCTGAGCTGCTGGGGCCTCTCTCCTATGAATCCATGGCATGATAGGTGTTAAAAAAAAAAAAAAAAAAAAAAAAACCAAACCAAAACAAAAAAATACTCTGGACTGTGTTTAAAAAAAAAAAAAAAAGGTGGGGAGAGTAAAGGCAACTTACATGGAAGCATGGAAGCCTGTTTTTCCTATTTTGCTTGTGCTGGTAAAAATGTTGATACCGGTAGAGTGTGGTAAGTTACATATGCTTACTGTAGTCCTTAGAGCAGCCATTATGAAAATTGAGTGATATACTCGAGCACTATGAATAAATCAAGGTAGAATTATTAAAAAATTGACACAATCCACAGGAAGAAAGGAGAAACAGAAGAAACAAAGTAACAGAAATAATTAAATGGCAGGCTTAGGCTTGTCATACTAATAATTGGCTTAAATATAGATGGTCTGAATACACCAATTAAAGGATAGAGATTGGCACGGTGGTTAAGAAAACATGATCCAAAACTATGTTGTTCAAGAAATTCTCTTAAACCAATGACACAGGTAGGTTGAAAGTAAAGGATGGAAAAAGGTGTGCCATACAAACATGAATTTAAACAAGAGGTGGCCATATTAACATTCGAAAATAATTTCAGAATAAATAAATTACTAAAGACAGAGACATAAGGATCAAATAATGGACACATTAGGAAGACATGATGATCCTAAATATGTACACACCAAACAGAACCTCAAGATATATGAAGCAAAAACTGAGCTGAAAGGAGAAATAAATTTAACAAATACTGCATACATATAAACAAATTTAATAAATAACTGAAGTCTTAAACACCATATTCTTAGCAGTTAGTAAAACTATACACCAAATCAGCAAGAACATAGGATTTACATGATTGACCAACAGAATCTGACATTTAGAACACTTTACCCCAAAACAATAGAATATCCTACTTTTTAAGTGCCCATGGGACATTATAGACATTATTCTGGGCTATAAAATAAAAAATGTAAAAGGAATGAAATCCTACGGAATTTGTTCTGTGACAATAATGGAATCAAACTAAAAATTGTAAAGGCAACAGGAAAATTTCTAAATAACACATTTATAAACAATTCATAGGTCAGTCTCAAAGGAAAATGTTAAACATAAAAATGAAAATACATTATTAAATATGTGGGATGTAGCTTAAAGCAGTCCCAAGAGGGAAGTTTATAGCACTGTTATAAATTAAGTTGAAAAGTGGAAAGGTCTCAAGTCAATCTAAGCTCCTACTTCAAGAAACTAGAAAAGAGCAAAACAAGCCTAAGCAAGCAGAACGAAGAGCAGAAGTCAATGAAATTGAAAAGAGGAAAAAGAAAAATCATAAAAGGCTATTTCTTTGAAAAGATCAATGAAATTGTTAAATTACTAGCAAGACTGACACAGATAAAAAGGAATAAGACCCAAATCAGTGATCAGGAATGAAATAGAGGATATCACTACAGAGGCTGCAGCCATTGAAAGGATAATTAGGAAATGCCACAAATTACTTTGTGCTCATAAATTTGACAACGTAGAGGAAATATCTTTAGTTTCAGTTAGCTTTTTATTTTAGTTTTTCTCAAAAACTAAAACTTACTGAAACTCAACCAAGACAAAATAGACAATCAGAATGTAGGCATACCTCAGAGATGTGGCAGATTTGGTTTCAGAGTACTGCAATAAACCAAATATGGCAATAAAAGGAGTCACAGAAAGTGGTTTCCCAGTGTATATAAAAGTTACATTTACTCTATAAAGTGCAATAACATTTTATCTAAAAATACAGTAATGGTTGCTAGAAAATGCTGACACAAAGTGAGCACATGCTGTTGGAAAAATGGTGCTGATAGACTTGCTGAAAGCAGCATTGTCACTAATCTTCAATTTGTAAAAAAACAAGTAAAATTAAAAAATTGGCCAGGCGTGGTGGCTCACGCCTGTAATCCCAGCACTTTGGGAGGCCAAGGTGGGTGGCTCACGAGCTCAGGAGATCAAGACAATCCTGGCTAACCGGTGAAACCCCGTCTCTACTAAAAATACCAAAAAAAATAGTGGGGCATGGTGGCAGGCGCCTGTAGTCCCAGCTACTCAGGAGGCTGAGGCAGGAGAATGGCATGAACCTGGGAGGCGGAGCTTGCAGTGAGCTGAGATTGGACCACTGTACTCCCTGGAGCCTGGGAAACAGCAAGACCCCGTCTCAAAAAAAAAAAAAAAAAAAAAAAAAAAAAAAAAAAAAATCATCTATGAAGCACAATAAAGTGCAGTAAAACAAGGTATACTGTAATGTTAAAGCCATTACAGAATTTGAATTCTTAATTGAAATGCTCCCTTAAAAAAGAAAAAATCTCTGGGCCCAGATGGTTTCACTGGACAATTTACCAACATTTAAAGAAGAATTAACACCACTTTTATTCAATCCCTTCTAGAAAACAGGAGAGAAGACCTACAAAGTCATTTTGTGAGTCTAGTATTACCCTGACAGCAAAATCAGAGACAGCAAAAAAGGAACTCCACAGTTCAGTATCGCTCATGAAGTTAAAGGCAATGACCCTCAAGAAAATATTAGCAAATCAAATAGAGTAATTAATAAAAAATATTTAACATGACCAAATGGGATTTATGCCAGCCATGCAAGACTGGTTCAACGTTCGAAAATCAGTGCTACCCACCATATCAACAGACCAAAGAAAAATCAGTATCTATCAGTTGACCTATAAAAAGCATCTGACAAAATCCAACATTCATTCATGATTAAAAATTCAGAAAACTAGCAATAAAGAACTGTCTCAACTAGAAAAAGAGCATCTAACAAAAGCCTCCTCCAGCTAAGACCATACTTCATGATGAAAGATGGAATGTCTTTCCTCTCAGGTTGGGAACAAAGCCAGGATGTTCAGTCTTACCTTTGCTGTCCAAAACAGTAGTACTAAAAGATATCCAGACCAAAAAGAAAGAGCAAAACAGTCCCAGTTTACGGATTACATCATTGTTTATCCTAAGAAATCTAGAAAAAAACTTCTTGAACCGAGGAGTTCAACATAGTTGCTGCATACAGGATCAACATAAAAACCATGTTTCTATACCCTAACAACAAATATGCAGAAACTGAAATTAAAAACACAATGCCATTTATGTTCTAAAAATTATGAAAAAGATACAAACTTCAACATGTGTAGGATATTTGTGCTGAAAATTACAAAACTGATGAAACAAATCAGAGGACCTAAATGTTGCCACAAACCATATTGACATACTGGTATATTCAACACGGTAGATGTGTCAGTTCTCCCTGAATTATCATAGCTTTTATGCAGTTCCTATATAAAATCCCAGCAAAGATTTTTGGTAGATACATAAAAAGATTATTGAAAAACCTATGTGGAAAGGCATAGGCCCCAGAATAACTGAAACGATCTAGTAAAAGAATAAAGCAGTTGGAATCACTCTACTGATATTAGAGCTTTCCCTTACAGTGATAGTAATCAAGATACACAGATCAATGCGGTGGAACAGAGAACTAAAAAAATATATAAATATGCCAAATTAATTTTTGAGAAAGGTGAAAAAGCAAATTCACTGATAGATTATTCTTCTTAACAAATGGTGTTGGAGCAGAAATTGGACATCCATAGACAAAATGATCAACCTTGATCTAAATTTTATATTTTATACAAAATTAATTCAAAATAGATTATGGACATAAATGTAAAATTGTAAAACTCTTAGGCAAAAAAGGAGAAAGTCAGCCAGGTGCGGTGGTTCATGCCTGTAATCCCAGAACTTTGGGAGGCCGAGGTGGGTGGATCATCTGAGGTCGGGAGTTTGAGATCAGCCTGACCAACATGGAGAAACACTGTCTCTACTAAAAATACAAAATCAGCCAGGTGTGGTGGCACATGCCTGTAATCCCAGCTACTCGGGAGGCTGAGGCAGGAGAATCGCTTGAACCCAGGAGGTGGACGTTGCGGTGAGCCGAGATCGCACCGTTGCACTCCAGCCTGGGCAACAAGAGCGAAACTCCATCTCAAAAAAAAAAAAAAAGAAAAAAAAAAAAAAGGAGGGTCTTCAGAATCCAGAACTAAGCAATAAATTCTTAGTCTTTACACCAAAATCACAATCCATAAAAGAAAAACTTGGTAAGTTAGAACCAGTTAAAGACTTTTTCCTCCATGAAAGAGCATATTAAGTGGATGGAAAGACAAGCTACATACTAGTAGAAAATATTTGCATCCAATATATCTGCCAAGAGACTAGTATTTAGAATATGTAAAGAACTTTCAAAATTCAATAGGAAAAAACAATCCAGTTGGAAAATAGACAAAAGACATCAACAGACTTTTCACCAAAGAGGATATTTAAATGGTAAATAATCACAGAAAAAGACATTCATTCAGTATTACTAGCCATTAGGGAAATGGAAATTAAAGCCATAGGGAGAAAACTTCTGCTAAATTGCTGGAAAAAAAAAAAAGACAACACCAAATGTTGGTGAAGATGCAGAGAAACATTGCTCATGCATTGCTAGTGGGAATGTAAAATGGTACAGCCACTCTAGAAAATAGTTTGGCGGTTTCTTATAAAACTAAACGTAGAACTACCATACAACTTGGCAGGTGTACTCTTGGATAGTTATCTCAGAGAAATGAACACATAGTCATGCAAAAACCTGTACACCAATGCTTAGAGAAGGTTTATTTATAATAAATACCCCTACACAGGAAACAGCCCAGATGTCCTTCGGTGGACGCATTATTAAACCATAGTACTTCTGTATCATGATTATTCTCACAATAAAAAGGGCCAAAGTATTGATGCACCTACTGTGAATCTCCATGTCGAGTGATAAAAAGCCTATTCTAAAAGGTTGTATGTTGTATAATTCCATTGATGTAATATTTATGAAATGACAAAAATTCTAGAACTGGATTAGTGGCTTCCAGTGGCTAAAGAGCAGAAGAGAGTAGGAAGGACATGGATGTGGCTAATGAAAGGGCGACATGTGGGATCCTTGTGGTGGTGGAAATACTCTATCTTGGCTGTATCGATGTCAGTAACCTGTATGTGGTATTGCACTAGCTATTCAAAGTGTCATTGTTGTGGGAAACTTGGTCAAGGGTGAATGAGATCTCTTTGTAGTATTTCTTACAACTGCTTGTGAATGTATAATTATCTCTTAATAAAAAGTTTAATTAAATGTGAATGGGCTGACTTCTATTAGAAGACAAGATTGGAAAGTGCCTTAAAATACACCTGATAACAAGTAACACTTCAATTGTTAAAGGGGAAGATGAAAGTGAAGAGATGGGCAAAAAGATACCATACAAACAAAAAACAGAATGGCAGTGTTGATATCAGATCAGTTGAGACTAACAGTTGAAAGCAGTAAACATATTACAAGACACATTATTGATAAAAGACATTTATGAAGAGGATAAACAGTGAAGGTGTATAGACACTAAACCGTAGTTGCTAAACACATACAACCAAAAAAGCAAAACCAAAAAAAAACTAGAAATGCATGTATATTTTCACCAAGTTTAGTTAGATCAAAAAGCAATAAAAGGAGTATTTCGTACCAAAGCCTATGGACACAATGAAAACTATGTGCAGGGAAACAAATCTACAGAATTAAATGTCTTCAGGATTAGAGAATACAAAGTAAAAAGTGAACGATGAAACTCCCTACATGTCCAGTTTTAAAAAATGTTTTAAAAATTGTGGTAAGATACATCCTAATTTTTCATCTGAATCATTAAGTATACAGTTCAGTAGCATCAAATATATTAACATTATCATGCATCTAGTCTCCACAGCTGCTTTTATCTTGCAAAGCTGAAGCTCTGTACCTAGCTCAGGATCCAATTTTTTTTTCTTGTTGTGTAAGAAAATTCCGACTTACTTAAGTAGTGGCAGTTATTAGCTTTTGAAAACAGTTTCTCTTGCAATTTCAAGATGTGCTTTGCTTATGTTGATATGGAAGCTTAAAAGAATTGTAGACAGTTTATTTCCAGGCTGAATAAAAATGTGACAGTTGCTCTTGTTATCATAAATAGAAGATATCCCAAAATTTTGCAACAAACGTTAAAAATGCGTTACCATTCTCAGAATAGGTGGATATTGTGTTCTTCTTTGTTGTTGCTGGACTGAATGTAATGGCATGCTGAAAGCACGTTTCAACCAGATGGGCCTGAGCCCTGTCTAGTGTATAATTTACCTTTTCACATATACTGCAGGAGTGTACCTGGTAGTAAGTTCTGTGAGAGTGAACGTAAAAGTTCAGCAGTCCTAAATTCAGAAAATGATGAGTGGTGAGCCTTTGTAGTTAATGACATGATTACTGCCAGTCTTACTGTTGTACAGTAATAACAAGAGATGCTTCATTTCCAGGTCCACACAAGCACAAATTGACCTACCACATGAGGTAGTGCTTTGGGGACAACTTATGTAAAAATGTGAATAGTACTCATCTGATTATGACTGTTGTGCTTTATTACAGATTTTAAAACATGTTGCAAGAAGTTAAGCGTTTATAGAAGTCTGTGAAGTCTTGCTGTAGAACTTCGGGTCTCCACGGAATGTGGTTTGATCACTGCTGCATTGAAGTACACAGAGGGAGTGTTATTAGGAACTGCATTTTGGATTTGGAGGATTTTATTTTCAGATAACTTATGGATTTTATAGTGAAAATGCTTATGCTGATATCTGTTTCCTGGTTTCTCTGGGACCTGACTTGTTCCAGATAAATAATATCTTCAAAAGAATACATTGAAAAAAGATATTGGGACATGACATATGTTAGGAAACAAAAAGAGACTGAACTAACCTTTTAATATAAACGTAGTATGTCAACAAACCAAAGTAGCTGTCATTAAGAGGTGAGAATTTCCTGAAAAAAATTATGTAAAATCCTACTCAGTGATATTAACACATTAAATATATTTAAGTTAGACATTCTTAAAATAAGCATGATTTGCAATGCCATTTTATTTAAATGGCAGAAAAACCCCACCATTCAATAACATGAGTTATCTTTTTTCCGGGAAATTATTTCTGACTTGAAGATGGGAGTATAGTAGCGTGTCAGGGCTTGTAACATGTTTACAGAAATCCAAATTCCAGGATGGTGGCACGGCTGAAAAGACCCCTCAGCGTTATCTGTTTTCCCAGGCGATGCTTTGCCGTCTCTTTCCTGTTTCACTGCTTCTCTAGAGTATTTCCTCCTTGGTAGTAAATGATGTTGTTCCATGAAATTTGAGATTTTTCATATTAAATAGCTTCTCACAGTAATGTTTGATCCTTTAGGATGCAGGTCACCCCATCTAGATGACACAGCTTGGGCTGCTGTGACATCGGTAGTCAGGCGTTCAGTCTGTTGGAATTGCAGTGTCATCACCCAATGCAGTTATTCAGTTCTTGTTTTCTGTCTTTTAAGCATAATAATTAAAACAATTCTTTTAGAATAACCCCATTGTTAGATGTTTCTGGCACTTGTACTCCTAGATAAGATGTTTTTGGGTCTAATTTTTAAGATTTAGAGTCTCAGTTTTTCCACATTGCAACTTGTGATACTGCGTCTTCTTCTGCTTAAAATCTTTCAGGGAGGTTCCTACTGTCTTAAGAATAAAATTCAGACTCCTGTGCATGCACAACTGCTGCTCATAATAAAGCTGATTGTGCCCTGCATGTGGGCACCAATGAGAAGAGGAGTCCTGCCAGCTTGTCTGCAGCTCTGGGGCTGGTTTCGGTGGGTGGAGACCTTTCCACTTCACTGAGAGGTGTCACCTGGGCTAGTGGAGCTCCTGTGAGCCTCCGTGCAAGGCTGTTCATCTAGCTTCACTTTATTCCTAGGCTCCACCTTGTCTCTCCTTCCTGCCAGCACTGCAATGTACGTATGGTCCTGATCGATGAAGCTACTTCAGATTCTACAAGTGTGCTGTGCTCTCTGGTACCCTTGTGGTAATAACAATAGAGTTAACATTCATTTATTTTTAATTTTTTTAATGGTCAAGGTCTCACTCTGTCACCCAGGCTGGAGCTCAGTGGTGTGATCATGACACACTGCAGCTTTCAACTCGTGCTCAGGCAATCCTCCTGCCTTAGCCTCCTGAGTAGTTGGGACTACAGGCATGTACCCCCACACCTGGCTAATTTTGTTTTTTTGTTTTTCTGCTGTGTGTGTGTGTGTGTATATGTGTTTGTGTGTGTGTGTGTGTATGTATATATATATATATATATTTTTTTTCTTTTTTTTTGGTATAGCAGTGTTTTGCTATGTTGCCCAGGCTGGTCTCGAACTCCTGGGCTCAAGTGATCCTCCTGCTTCAGCCTCCCAAAGTGCTAGAATTATAGGCATGAGCTACTGTACCCAGCCCTGAGAGAATTATTTATTCTCCTCCTTCTCTACTAAACTAATTGGAGAGAGTTTCACTTCATACACCAAAGTCTGCAGTTAAATTCTTGCTGTTCCCTGAAAGACTTTGCATCTTCGTGCTTCTGTCGGTTGCGCATGCCATTCCCTCTGCTTGCTTTCACTGCCTTTTGCATCCAGATGTTAGCCTATTAAGTGGAGTTGTACTTGATGCCACTCCTTCTAAGAACTCTTCTCCAGTTGCATGAACCAGACTTTTTTAAATATTCTTTTAGCAATTTTGTAGTACTCTGACAATACTTGGCACACATCTTCTTATACTCTTTTGTATATGGAGCAATATTTTTGTAGGTGAAAGAGTCTAATTTTGCATTATTAGCGTATATATGATATATTGGATACCAGTTGGAGATCTGGTGATGTCATAAAGCCGTTGCTCTTACTATGCCTTTCCCAGAAGTACCTGATGAAGCTGGAACAAAATAACTTTTTACCTGTTCTCTGATTACTGCAGTCAAGGCTCTAGGACCCTAGCCATTGGGCTCAAATGTGCTGTTGAAGGTGATTTTCTATCCCTAGATATTTTCAACCTCCCTGTTTCATTTCTGACAAATTTTTAGCGCCAGAGGCTAATCCACTAGAACAGTATTTCCCTGTGGCATGGTTTTTAATTTTGTTCTGAATTTAGTTTATATTCCTAAGTGGCTTTACAAGTTTTTTCTCCCCATGCCCTCAGAGGAAGTTACGTTCTTCTGAACCTCCCGGGTACCGTTTTAGTAAATTAAGAATTCAGTTCACTGAGTGGTACCCCTGTGGCCTGAAAGAGTTAATACAAGTTTCTTAAGT
The DNA here is from genome assembly GCF_028885625.2 of Pongo pygmaeus. Taxonomy (NCBI): domain Eukaryota; kingdom Metazoa; phylum Chordata; class Mammalia; order Primates; family Hominidae; genus Pongo; species Pongo pygmaeus. Next base: position 3,404,127 of record NC_072379.2, read on the forward strand.
ACTTTATTAACTCTCAGGGAATAATTTATGCACTAGAGCGTGGCTTAGTATCTAGCCAGTTACAAACACACTAAATATGTTTTTTTTTCCTTTTGTGTAGTAAGTTTCTGAAAATAAGTGGAGGTTCACTTTAAATCTAAGTATCTTGCTTCCTAAGTGCTTAAATATGTATAATTCCACAATGAGAGAAGAAGTATTATAACAGAGGATGAGATGGATTCAGGTCCTAGCTCAGCCCTGCACTTCTGTGAGGCCTTGGTGTGTTTACCTCCCTAAATGTCTCTCACCTCTAAAGTGGGGACGATGTTTACATCAGAGACAGCAAAGCTCCATGGTGATGCACTTAGGTTTTAATGCATAGCCCAGGCTTACTGCTTGGGTTTGATTCTTGGCTTCACTACTTGATAACTGTGTGATCCGAGGCAATTTTATTACCCTCTCTGACTCAGCTTTTTCCACTATAAACTGGAATAATACTAGTACCTGACTCACAGTTGTTACGAAGGTAAGTGTGCAGTAAATGTGAGCCATTCATATACATCATGAACTACTGTGCAGCCATAAAAAGGAACAAAATCATGTCATCTGCAGCAAGGTGGATGCAGCTGGAGGTCCTTAGTGAATTAACACAGGAACAGAAAACCAAAAACAACAAGTTCTCGTAAGGGGGAACTAAACATTGAGTGCATGTGGACATAAAGATGGGAACAGTAGAGACTTGAGACTACTAGAGAGGGAGGGAGGAAGACGCAGTGCGGTGAAAACCTACCTGTTGGGTACTATGCCCACTACCTGGGCGATGGCATCGTCTGCACCCCAAACCTCAGCATCATTCAGTATCCCCATGTAACCTGTGTATGTACCCCCGAATCTGAAATAAAAGTTGAAATTGTTTTTCAAAAAGTGAGCTGTTATTTTTTTTAAATACTCATTTGGAGGACTTTCTGAGCTGATCAAATGAAATAAAAAGTACCAAGTACTATGCCTGGAACATGGCAGCAAACAGTGAATAGAGGATGGCTTTTGCTTTTATTAACTACTTAAGGTTTATCTATAGCAAGTCCCAGTCTTAAGATGCACATGTGAAAAGCTGCCTGTCACATGAAAGAGTTTGATGCCATGTAGCTTGTCATGTTGTCAGGCTCTGTCCCTGGAGTGTGCCCTCACATTTTTATGCATGTCATTGTGGCATTTGTGTGACTGGTCTGCACCTCTTTCTCCTTTTACCCCTTTGGCTGCAGCATGTTGAAGTGCACTTCAGTTTTGTCGTTCTCATCTCCCTTCTGGATTCCTGCCCCTCTCCTACTCTTGCTGCCTCCTTCCTCAGTCCCCCATTGCCTTCAGCTGCCCTGTGGTTGTAGTTAAAAAACAAAAACAAAAAAAACAAAACAAACACACAACACCCTATTTAGATGTATACCTTTGACTTTATGAGGGCTGTGGTTTTGTGGGAAGAGCAGGGTCTCAACCTTATTAGACTATGGCTCATTATCACTTAAAGAGAATGTCATTCTTGGAGTTAGTCATCTGAAAAAGAAGCCTGCTCCTCCAACCGGAAGGGGAATGGAGCTGGGGAGGGAGGAGGTTACTGTTGGATGGAACTGTGCTTGGCTGTTGGACCTGAGTGACTGAACACAGTGTCCATGAAGGAGCTGGCTAGGCATGTGTTCTGGGGGGACCAGTCTTGTGAGGGCAGAGGACTAAGAAGCGAAGGATATGGGCAAGGAAACTGTGGAAGTCATACCTGCCTTTTTGGGCCAGAGTACATGTATCTTTTATTTTTTTTTGAAACGTAGTCTTGCTTGGTCGCCCAGGCTGGAGTGCAGTGGTGAGATCTCGGCTCACTGCAAGCTCTGCCTCCCGGGTTCACGCCCTTCTCCTGCCTCAGCCTCCCAAGTAGCTGGGACTACAGGCACCTGCCACCACGCCTGGCTAATTTTTTTTGTATTTTTAGTAGAGACGGGGTTTCACCATGTTAGCCAGGATGGTCTCGATCTCCTCACCTCACGATCTGCCCGCCTCGGCCTCCAAAAGTGCTGAGATTACAGGCATGAGCCACCGTGCCTGGCCTAAGAGTACGTGTATCTTAAGACCACATCCTGGATTGGTAGATACAGAAGGTTTACTCCTTGGGCAGTGTTGGACTCTTGATGAAGTAGCAGGTAGAGGATGAAGTTTAGGGACTTTGTGCCTCTCACATTTATGCCTGCTTTTTAATGTAGCCCAGTAACAAAAGGTCATGCTATTGGTGACGGATGGGTAAGGTACCTACTAACAGTAAGTTTGGCTGAGGAGAGGTAAGCCATTTTAAGTCTATGTAATGGATCAAAGAAGGAGAGAGAGGGTGACTCTCAGTCTATCATAAAACATAGGAAGGATGTGCCACAGAGGAAGAAGTTGTCACTTAACAATGAGTGTGGAAAAAAAGAAAGTTTATCAGTGTCTGTGTAGGCATTATTTATTTGGGGACAGCATCCTAAGGCAGGCATATTCCCACAGTGGAAATGGATGTGGTGTGATGCCATGAACTTCTGAAACAAGTAAATCGCTCTGTTGTGATTCCAAATTTACTCAGCACATATCTGATTATTATCTGCTCTCCAGTGTAGCTCTAGTGGGACAGATTACATTGACCAGAAGAGTTTAGTATTTAGTCTTCTTGGTGGTTATTTTCTTGTAAATTAATAATACTGATAATATGTCATTTTGCTTTTTATAATTGATTATCTTTAACTTTGCCCTGAGGCATTTTTCCTAATCAACTCTAGACCACGGTAGAGCCTTTGGGCCACAAGACTAACAGTCTTGCCTTGAACCACCAGTCAATGAGGTGTTTGGGAAAACCTTTTCCTGGTGATGTCTCATCTTTTCCTTCTGTAGTCACCAACGTCGTATTTACTGTGTTATGATGCTAGGCTTTGTACTGGCTTGTTTACTTCTCACTATTTATCTTGCAGTATGATAGTTTGTGTGACACTTAAAAAAATTAGTAGGACTGTTAAAATAGTTTTTTTCCCCATTAAAAGTGGAATGACACTGTTTTGCTTCTGAAGAATTTGGCTTTAACTGGTTTTTATTTTGAGCTGGGTATTAAAGGAGAATTATGATAGGGTAAACACAATTAGTGACATCTGATTGCCCCAAGAATCAATAATATCTGATACTACATACATAAATAGATATCTATGTTGTGATAATATATCTTAGTTTCATTGGATAAAAGTAGAAGAATAAAAAATTTGAAAACAGCTTGGTTATGACTAAGCTGCAGCAGTTCTGAGAGCCTACTGTTGTCATTTTTAATGGGCAGCCTTGTACTTCCGTAGATTGGTTAATCTTAAAGGCCAGATGGTAGTTGTATTGTAATTTCATAAAGATTTTATGTCCTATGTTTTGCTATCAACTGGAAGCATGAGAATTTAGGAAAGTTATATTTAGATATATAAATAATACAAATTGATGAATCATTTTACCTAACAATTTATTGATATTACTCAACACAAGGAGAAAAATTAGAAAATTGACCTTAACACCACTGTCTACTATGAAGAGAGTATAGAGGAGGCAGGAAAAACAGAAAGCACACAATAACATGATAGCTATAAATCCAAGTGTCAGTAATTACAATAAATGTAAATAGACTAGAGGATTCTGCTAAAAGACAGGTCAGATTGGATTAAAAACATCGGAGATACTGGGTTTACAAGAAGCATATCTAAAAGCATAAAGATACAGAAGGCAAAATAATGGAAAATTTTATTTCAGGCTCACTTTAAGGAAAATAAAGCTGGTATAACATGTTGATATCAGATAAAATGGAAATCAAGGCAAAAGGCATTAGAGATGAAGAGGATCACTGCACAGTGGTAAAAAGTTCAGTTCAGATATAGGTACATATTATATAAAGCAAAAATATACAGAAACAGAAGAAAAATAGCTGAATGCACAATCCTAGTGGGAAGTTAACATACCTTTCTGAATAATACAACTTGCAGACAGAAATCTTAGAATATGGAAGACTTAACATGATTAATGAACAAATTTGACCTCATGGACATTCATAGAATGTTACAGTTCCTGTATAATCCATTCTTTTGAAGCACATGGAACATCTGACATTGATTACATATAGGACTATAAAGCAAGTATTGATGAATTTCGAATGATTGAAATCATGTAGAGTATTTTTCTTATGGAGTTATAGAAGGAATCAATCAAAAGATAACAGGAAAATCCTTGTATGTCGAGAAATTAAATATATTTCTTATAATGTATAATATATAATTTTATAAATATATAAGTAAATAATATTTACAAAAGTTTCATTTAAAAAGTTTTACAAAATGGAAAAATCTGTCACTTAAATACAAAATCACTGTACTTCTTACCCTAGTAACTGTAAAAATTGTCAGGATTTGGGAGTTTTTTTTTTTGATGTCCAAATGCTTGACACACATTCCAGAGATCCCCAGTATTTTTGCGAATTCTTCTTAGGAGGCTAGTGATCATGTATGTGGGATTAGGAAAGTAATTGTTTGAGCCAAATGGGGGAAGAGATCATTCCTGCTGGTAGCAGGGAGGGTGTGCCACGATGAGAGTTCTGTGGATTTACTGAAAACACGAGATTTATATCCAGAGCTTAGTTGACAGGCTGTGGCTCCTGGTTTTATTTATTCAGAGGCTGATAGACCAGCTGTGCCTGTAGTTACTTGTTCTTTGGCCGGACACCTAAGGAAATTTGAGCCTCAGACAAGCTGAAGTAGATATTTCTGTTTCCATGTTGAATAACAGAGCCACTCATGGGCTCTCACAGACACACTGTTTGGGGTTTTACCATTCCTTACCATTTCCATTCCTGAAGGAAAAAGAGAAGAGATTTTTCTTTTTTTCAGATTATTACAGATTGTTGGTGACCTAGGGAAACCCTTTTTTTTTCTCCTCTCTTTTTAAAGTTCTGAAGAGCATGAAAAAATTGAGGTATTCACAGTGTCTGGTGAGGAAATGAGTTCTGTATTTTCTGAAGAGTGGGAATCTAAATCAGAACGCACACCAGGTTGAAGAAATAATTTGTCACATCATAGATGCAGGAACAAGCTCTACATGGGAATACTTTGTTGTAGTTAGGGTCTGTCTTGAGGGAAAACAAGATGTGGAGGGTATGTGAAGTGTTTGGTCCATATGTGTGTTTTTCTGGTGATCATATCCCACCGTGTCATTAGTTCTTTTAAAGTACTTTTTCTATATTATCCCAATTTAGCTTTTTTCCCCCCTGCAGCAATTCTATTTCTATTTTGTTTCCTGTTATCATTGTTCCCTTTTTTGAGTAGAGGATAGATAGGTAAGTGGTGTAAGTAATGGCATGGAAAAATTCAAGAACCATTAAGTAGATTATATCCCTTTTTACTATCCTTTTCTTAAAGTGCTTGACTTAATTCTGGATAGCCACTTACAAACTTTGATGAGTATCTTTCATCTTGGGGGTTATTTTGAAAATTGATGGCATTTGGAATAAAAGTTGCTATAACCTTAGCGTATGTTTGGGTTTATAAGATATACTGAACATAGGAACTCACATGACTCCCAATTTTTGAAGTAACCATAATTTCTAAAAAAAAATTAAAACA